>NC_135232.1:877737538-878337538 GCF_051348905.1 Ranitomeya variabilis
ATAGCTTCAATCATGCTTCTGTGGTTGTGACTCAAGTTCTATATTGCCACGTACCAATGAATTTACATCAGAAGATCTGAGATTAGTTCTACAAGATATCTGGCACACTCTCCCTGCCGAGTTCCTTCAAAACGGAATGCAATTGTGCCTAAAAAACTGATGCTGTTTTGAAGGCAAAAGGAGGTCAAGTTTAGTATGGTAATGAAGCTGAGGGCAGTACACCTGGCTTCACTGCCGAAGCCCAGACATCTATGAGGTCATGTGCATGCATTAGAATTTAGGGACTGACGAGAGGCTGCGGGTGTGGTATGGAAATTCAATCATGCTCATAGGGCCATGGTTGAAACTACCGAGGGAGGACTAGTCCTGGTATATAAACACCCCACTGGACTAGTCCAGAATAATTTGCATATTTAAGTTGATTTTGTACACATAGGTACATTTACATAGTACAGAAGACATTTTAATGCAAGAATATGGTTGTATGATCTAATAGTGGTGGTTTCACAGTGTTTGGGGACCTAACAGATTTCATTTAACCAATAAAATAACCCAACTCTAAAAAAATGCCTTTTAATGTAATGAATGTGAGTTATTCCTTGTAACCAATATTCAGGGTTTGAAGTGATTCAGTCCATGGATGGACTCCTGCAGCAAACCTTGGGAAACCTTTCATAAAATAAGTTGCAGTTGACGCGTCGCATTGATTCATACATCTATCAAGCTGACTATTTCAGTCAGAAAGGAAAGTAAATTGTAAATAATTCAGCGATGAAACGGCAAAATTTTAGCCCGGGGCTTAATATTATTTGAGGGGAATGAAGTGATATTTCATTGCCTTGACGTTCAATTAAAAAGAAGAAAACTTTCATTAGAAACATGCATTCAGAGATTCGGCTTCAAATGTGTATCATAAAATATGCAATACGGAGCTGGAATTCCAAACTTATTTTAGGCTTGTAAATTATTCATGGCTTTGTAACTGAAATACTCAGGAATGAAATAATGTGTTGATAAATATGCAGATTGCATTTCAAAAAGCCACTTATTACCGACTGCATATTCAATAAAAAAAACAACTTAGTAAATATGCAATTATGCATTCAATGTATTAAAAAAAACAAACCCTGCTCAACCATTTGGAGAATTTGAAATTCTGGAGATTCTTGATGGCAAATAATAGATCTGTAAGAAGAGTGGAGCAAGAGGCGTTCAGTAACTACTTACACTTTGTGCCTCCTAGGTGTACATATTACTGTTACATATAGGTTATGTCGAAAGCCCACCTAATCTGTCCAGGGCTAGTGGACACAAATGCTCAGTGATACAGCCCCTCACATGGGTCCTTACTGAGTCCTGCTATCATGAAGGCCAGCTAATAAAAAGGCCACCAGGGAGCACCATAAAGGGTACGTAACAACAATCCCTAGGCATTGGAACATTCTAAAAATGGTTTCATTAAAAATAAATATAAGTCTGTTTTGTCTAACAGACAAAGGGGGCGTTAATAACAGATTAAAGGGGTTATCCAGGACGATATTATTCTATTGGCCTAAGAACCAACAGGTAGGTTATTGCTATCCAATCTACTTGTCTGTTCCGGTCTCAGCCAGCACAGAGTGGTCACAGACTGCTCCATCTGGCGGTTCTGCAGCTTCGGCTGATGTCCCGGCTCCTCTTCCGCTCTGCTCTGTTGATGAGGCATGACCGCCGAAGTGATGCTGTCAGCCAGCTCCCTGTTGCCTAACTGCGGGGAGCAGGATGTCAGTCAGCATGATCTCTGCAGTCACGCTCCTCCGACAAAGCAGCCCGGAAGACGAAAAGCTGCTCTGTTAATGTAGAGCAGCTGAATCGCTAGCATTTACGCTGTGAGCCGGTTCCAGGTAGAACAGGCAGGTAGTTACCAACTACCTACTGCTACATCACCACCACAACCTGCGACTCCTGCTTCTGTTACCAGGCGCCGCTGTATTCACTCTGCGGGTGGCGCTGGTGATAGAAATGTCAGAACCTGAAGCTCTGGAAAGCAGGCCCTGACCTGCAACTAAGGTTTGAGTGGCTGGAAACTGTAGTGCCGTTCAGCCTGGCAGCATCGGTGTGTGATGTCAAGCTGAAGTTATCAGCATCCCTGCTCCAGCCAATTGGAAAGTACAACACCCTACTAAAGCTTCCAGCTCACTGCTGGAAGCTGCTAGACATAACTTTGTGTTTCTCTAGGTAGGTGTCCGTCTTCTGCTCCTATTTTGTTTAGAGCATTCCTGTTTTGACCCCGGCTTGTTTCTGACTATTCTTACGAATTATAATTTTGTACTTGATGTGACCCTGGCACTGACCCTGTTTGATGGCCATTCCTACCTCTGGACGGCAGTCCTTCCATGGTAGCATTACGCTGGGTCCTATTGTAAAGCCAGATCTCTGTACAGGGGTTAAAGGGTATTGGGATGTCTGGAGTCTGGAAGACAGAGTGGCTTGTGCCAAGCAGCCTTTTGAGCCTGAAACCTCAGGCAGACGTTATACTTAACTGTTAGTTTTTTGGCACATAATAAAAAACACAATAACATTTAACCCTATGGCAGTATTAAGAGAACAAAAGAACTTAGGCTTCTGAAAAGAAATACAATTATAACATTTTTAAATCTTTCTGCTCATATTTTCATACATGTTTGATAAATCTTTTTAGTAGGGTACATAACCCTTGAAACATGTCTGCTTCTGGCAAAACAATTGTTTGTTTTTATGTTTAGAGATCCTATCTTTGCACAAAAACACTGACAGGCGTCGTTTTTCTAGGCACTTACTTTTCTAATATCATCTAAAGTGTTGATTTCTGGAGATAAGCCACCGTGTACACACAGGAACTGTTGGTTCATTAGAGCAGCCAGAGGAAGGCAGTCAAAGGCATCCATGCAGGCATCATACACTCTTTCTGAATATTTTATTTTACCTTTTAATGATAGTAAAAATCCAGACGTTAAAAATCAATATTGTACTGTCACAAGTCTCCTATAAAAAACAAAACCACTTAAGGAAAAAAAAAGAAAAATGTAATGAATCAAAATATAATTATTGTGAATATTGAGGTCAGTGTTCATAACTCAAGTTTTAAAACATTATTTCTAAATTTATTTTATGAACAAAAACAATCATAATATCCATTGTCTAGTTAGATAAGAGGTTCCTTAGTATTCTTTAAAGTTAACAAATCCCGAATTTCTAACAGAAAGAAAAAAATTCATACACTCATTCAACTATCTTAGACCCTATAAGGCTGTTGTACTTACTATAAAACTCCATGTCAGAATAAATGTATAATCTTCAAATTAAAATGAGCATTTTTAAAGTCTATTTCTCTGTTTAATATTTGTGAGGGAAACAAAAAGGATAATACAGTATATGAATTTTCAAGCTAAGTCCAGCATCCTCGCCAGGTCTAAGAGATCTAGATAATGATGTATGCCAGTGTTTCCCAAACTCCAGTCCTCACGGACCCCAACAGGTCATGTTTTCAGGATCTCCTTAGTATTGCACAGGTGATGGAAGTATCAGGAGTTCTCTCACTTGTGCAGCACTATGGAAATCATGAAAACATGACCTGTTAGGGTCCATGAGGACTGGAGTTTGGGAAATACTGATTATGTAGTTTGTATTGTGAAATCTGGTTACATGCAAATTAACGGCCTTTAAAAATCAGAAGTTTAAATTGGATTATCAAATTTCTTTTTTTATTCAAGATCTATGGACTGCTCATCTAATACAGCATTAGAGAAAAATGTCAGAATATTTGAGATCGGGAATGCAGAGATTTAAAGCAAATCTATCACTTTGGGACTTAAAAGTGACTACACATTTTTCCTATGTAGTCATCCTAATTAATGCCCTTAGTCTGACCCCTGCTGCCTCTTCCACTCAGATCGGAGTTCCATTCCTCTAAAGATGGCCGACACAGTGGCCTGAACCAAACCTTCCCTGTGTTTCCTGTGCAATGGGATAGGAAAGGAAGGAGATGCATAGACTTACAACACTGCTTCTCATGCCACTGTGACAGACATCTTAAGGTACCGTCACACTCAGCAACTTTGCAAAGAGAACGACAACAATCCGAGACGTTGCAGCGTCCTGGATAGCGATCTCGTTGTGTTTGACACGCAGCAGCGATCTGGATTCCGCTGTGCCATCGCTGGTCGGAGCTAGAAGTCCAGAACTTTATTTCGTCGCCAGGTCGGCGTGTATCGTTCTGGAGTTGCTGTGTTTGACATCTCTACAGCGACCTAAACAGCGACCTAGTTTAGGTCAGCTCGTTGTCTATATCGCCGCAGCGTCGCTGAGTGTGAGTTATCTTTAGAAGCAGGGAGAATGCAGCTGAGTGAAGAAGGCAAACAGAGGACATGAGGTAGGGTGTCTACACATGTAAATTGTAGTCGCTTGTAGTCGCTTAAAGTGTGAAAACAGTCGGTCGAATGATCAGTGGAGCCCTCATTTGGCAGACAGTTATCTAAGGTGTAACGGGGGCTTAACTTTTAGCAACAAATGGTTCTTTCAACCTGTTAGGCACTGCTCATAAACTTCAGTTACTAAAAACTGACAACATCCTATTCAGAGGGGCAAGAAAATCAATGTCAGTCTCCTTAGACAAGTGAAATCACACAGCAGATATGGTGCATGTAAACAGATCCTTAGAACGTCGTGCTGACTCTGATCGAAAGTGGTTGGAAAGGTCCTAACAACCAGCTTTTTCCATTTTTGTGTTCCGGCTCTTCATCAGCCATGCATTTTTATGTAATTCGGCGTGGCTGTATGAGGCTATGTCTCATCTAAGGGAAATTGAATTAGTTTTCAATGCTGTTTTGAGGGATAGATAGATCTATATATACCATACATCTATGTTTAGACATGTACAAATATATATATATATATATATATATATATATATATATATATATATATATATATATATATATACACATATACATATACACACACACACATACATATATACAGCTCTGCCAAAAATTAAAAGGCCACGGCAAAATGTTCAGTTTGTCTGATTTTTCTCTTTCTAGGTATATTTTTGTAAATTGTTCGTTTATTCTATAAATCTCTGACAACATGTCTCCGAATTTCCAAGCCATAAATTTTGTATTTTTTTCTGAAAAAGAGAAATGGTCAAAAATTACAAAAAAATGCATTGCTTGCAGACCTCAAATAATGCAAAGAAAACAAGTTCATAATCATTTAGAAACAACAATACTAATGTTTTAACTCGGGAAGAGTTCAGAAATCAATATTTTGTGGAATAACCATGATGTTTAATCACAGCTTTCATGCGTCTTGGCATGCTTTCCACCAGTTTTTCACACTGCTTCTGGCTCAGAAATGTAAGCAGTTCCTCTTTGTTTGATGGCTTGTGACTATCCATCATCCTCTTGATTACATTCCAGAGGTTGTCAATGGGGTTCAGGTCTGGAGATTTGGCTGCCCATGACAGGGTTTTGATGTGGTGGTCTCTTAATTTTTGCCAGAGCTGTATATATAAACTTTTTATACATCACAAAGAAAAAAAACATGTTATATGCAGCATTTGGAGATTTTGTAATACCATTTACACTTCATATATGATAATGTAATAACATATTTTCAGGTTATTAGGGCCATATATAATGGCTTTTATGTGATGTTTGCACAATAAAAAAAAATCTGTTTGATACTAAACATTTTATTGCTTTTGCTTGCAGGCTCATTTTTATTAAAGTAGTGGATTATTTTACAAATTTAATGTAACTTACAGCAGCGTGGTATAACATCTGTTGCACTGTATGCTAATAATTATGCTCTGTGGTAGAAATCGAAAGGGGTAGTCCACTTTCATCATTCCGCAGTCACAGACAGTGGCAAAGGGTTACCAAATAGGACAGGCACTTTTCTGCTCCATTCCCAACAAAAGCAACCATTATGTAACACAGCAAGTAAATAGGAGCAGGCTTGGAATGGCCCACAAGAGAACAAGAGAATCCTCCAGCGGGTCCCTGTGCAAGATTGGGCCACAACCTTGGTATATGAGCAGTACTTGGCACTATATACTTGAATCACTATGTACAGATAAAGGCAGCATCTTAGGGTACCGTCTCACAGTGGCACTTTTGTCGCTACGACGGCACGATCCGTGACGTTCCAGCGATATACATACGATATCGCTGTGTCTGACACGCAGCAGCGATCAGGGACCCTGCTGAGAATCGTACGTCGTAGCAGATCGTTTGGAACTTTCTTTCGTAACTGGATCTCCCGCTGTCATCGCTGGATCAGTGTGTGTGACACCGATCCAGCGATGCGTTCGCTTGTAACCAGGGTAAACATCGGGTTACTAAGCGCAGGGCCGCGCTTTGTAACCCGATGTTTACCCTGGTTACCATCGTAAATGTAAAAAAACCCAAACAGTACATACTCACATTCCGGTGTCCGTCAGGTCCCTTGCCGTGTGCTTCCCGCACTGACTGACTGCTGGCCGTAAAGTAAAAGCAGAGCACAGCGGTGACGCTGTTGGTCGTGATCGTTGGTAAATCGTTTTGTGTAACGGTACCCTTATTCATTAAACAATCTGAAGCTAAAAAGTGGGACCCTGGAGTTGGTTGTTGGTGGGCTCTTAGCACCCCAGTCCGACACTGAACAGGAGGTTATAATTACCAATCTAGTTATGTACACTTGAAGGAGAGACTGTCCCATAAAATCCACATTATTGCAGTGTGTGAATGTGACAAGCAAAATCTGTATACAGAGAAATCGCCCTGTACCCACGAATAAGAGGGGCAACGAGCCCTTCATTAGAATACTTACATTCTTGTTTGAAAGTAAAATACTCTGTTAGATGTCTACATTCATGATTCCCGCGGAGTAAAAACAGAGTTTTCGGATATAGAATTTTCAAGGCCCACAAGTACAACACACACTGAAAGAAAAGAAAATAATAATGGAATGGATGAGAAAACTACACGATCAAATGCGTTATGCACTGTATCCATCAAAGCATCTATCAAAATATCAAGAAAATTTGCAGCAATCGGACAGTAACACATGCATGATTTTTAATACTCGGTTATAATACATAACCAGTTTTAATGCTCAGTTTTTATGCTCTATTTATTTTTAAAACAATTTTACGATCATGATTATTTTATTTTTTTTAATTTTTTATTACAAAGATAAAAAAAACCTTCTAAAATTTTGCAAATGTTATACTAAGTCTAATTTATGACTCGTGTTTCCTCATGGTAGCCACCTGGAAATAGACTGAATGGGACTCATTAAGCTATGCAGGAGGGCATTTCTGGGCATGCTTTGATCTGCGAACAGGTCATTGTAATGCAAGGGAGAAGAGTTGTATGTAGAAATGTTACATTTCATTGTAATGTCTACAA
This sequence comes from Ranitomeya variabilis, assembly GCF_051348905.1. Lineage (NCBI taxonomy): Eukaryota > Metazoa > Chordata > Amphibia > Anura > Dendrobatidae > Ranitomeya > Ranitomeya variabilis. Next base: position 877,744,951 of record NC_135232.1, read on the forward strand.
AGATTAATGAAAAATCACCTGTAAAGAACAAGAAATATCTAGTCTAGTATTCGTTTTAGTGGCGTGTGTGAAAATTGCAACTTTTTTTAAAATCTAGAACGGTATGGATACATGAAAAAAACAACAATTATGTGAAATATGCTGGTACAAAAATCATAGTAAAAAACAACACATCGACCCGTGGAAAGCAGAGATGTGCTGCATATAACATGGTACTTTATGCACACAAAGTAATGGTATTACCAAGGATTGTGTCGGCGTAAAATGCCAATAAACGACTGCCAATTGGCTTTTAAGTAGCGGCAATAGTTTAGCAGCCTGGATAAGTCAGTCTGACGGGGCCATAAAAAGGTTATTTGTAACTTTTTTGCTTCTGTGTAGTGCTGTATGTTTTATAGATTCTGTTATTTGTAGGAGTACAGCCGTGACTATATCTCACATTTCACAGGGGAGCATTGCAAACCCCATAAGTCTTCCAAGGCCCATTTGGAACTGCACACAAAGAGGAACTTTACTTTTGGAACCTCGGTCAACGGCCTCTCATCCATTTAATCAGTTTTCCTGCTTATGTATGGTTCTAGTTTAGCTGTGTATCATAAATCTTGCAGTCGGCATTGACTTTTAGGATTGCTACTTCCAGCAGGTGGCACTACAGTCCCTGCTCACTCCTGTGACCGGCTATTTGCAGGTATCCCACATTGACACATGGAGACACTAACTGATATGATGTAACTGGATGCATATCCACAAGGGGCAAAGACATGCAGAATTTAGCTATATCTGACATGTTCGTCACAAGTTGTTCAAATTCCATTCATTAAGAAGGAAATTGTATTTACTTCAATGCTAAAGTATCCTCTGTCAACGTAGTCTCCCAAGAAGAGGTAACGTGTGTTGGCAGGTGATCCCCCGACTTCAAAGAGCTTCATCAGATCAAAGAACTGTCCGTGGATATCCCCACAAACTGCAGGAAAAATAAATATGTCATTATTTGATTATTGTACAAGCTTTGACATACCTGAAATACAAATCAATCCCATGTAGGTAATGTATGTACAATAATAACAATAATCTTTACTGTATTTTTCAGACCATAAGACGCACTACAAATTTTCAGAAGGAAAACACAGAAAAAATTGTGTGAGACAAATGGGGGTCTGTCTTACAGTCCGAATTCAGCTTACCGGGGGGATATCGGCAGCACTGGTGGAGCAGGGTCACAGGAGGTGTTCGGTGGTCCGGCGACAATCTGCCTCCCATCCCAGGCTGCTGTGGCAGGTTTGGCGGTGTCCAGTGGTGCGGGGGTTCAGCCAACATTTTATGAAAGACCAAAGCCCCCTCACATCCATTGCTGCAATGTGGTGGCATTTGGGAAAATGGCCGCCGGAGGAGGAGCATGTGCAGATTGATGTCTCCGCACCGAGATCTCATTGCCGAGAACTCAATCTGTGCATATGCCGCCTCCGGTAGCAATTTTCCAGGAGGCCACCGATTTGAAGCAATGGAATTGCACTGCCGAATACTGCCACACCAGCGTGATGTAGGAGTCAGATCATCACACTGCAGCGTCAGACCACTGAACACCCCTTCTTCCCAGCCCAGGGCTGGCAGAATCGCCCGATTCCTTCTACCGCCACATTCCTGATAAGTACATTAAGACTATAAGATGCACCCCCATTTTCCCAAAAATATTTTTTGGAAAAAAGAGCGTCTTATAGTCCGAAAAATAGATAGATAGATAGATAGTTAGTTTAGATTCCAGTTATCTATCTATCTATCTATCTATCTATCTATCTATCTATCTATCTATCTATCTATCTATCTCTCTCTCCATCTAACCTTCACTATTTATCTATCAGTCTTTATCCAATATTTAGCTATGTAATATCTTTCTACTTAATATCGATCTCATATCTCAGAGACCAGAGACCATGACTGGAAATTTACAACATTCGAATTTCTACTTTTTTTAACCAATCTTCCTTCTTAACCGCATTAACCAGATTAGATCATCAACAAAGGAAGGTAAGTGAAAGAAGCTTTCAGTGTTTTGATAGCAGCTACCCCAAGTGACTCCTGAAAACAATTAGTGCATGCAGACAAAAAATCCAAGCGCAATGCAATAAACTGCCTTCTGTGATTTAAAAGCCCTTAAAAAGCCACAGGGAATATTAGGCAGAACAGCAGCAGCAGAAATGTGCACATTTACTGTGCTTTCAACAAACCATCTCATGTTTAATACACAACTGCCTTCTTTAGTGAGGACTGCCATGACCCCTTCTGTCGCACAGCTAGGGCTTCGCTCTGCAGTCTCTCAGGTTCCAATTGACATAACAAATTATATCCTTCTATTCACTGAATATAATAATAATGTAGGGTTATTATCAAGAGATTGTTCATAAAGCAACTCATGGATGACACATACTTCACCTGTATATTCAGGACTTAAAAGTGCTTAAAAAAGTGAATCTACCCTCTAAGAGTAGGGTCACACAACCATTTTCTCTCCATCCAAGAGAAAAGGTCCAATAATTCTGATAAAAGTTTGATCAGAGTGGGATCAGTTTTCTCAGAAAAAAAAAAAGTTTCTCCACTTTCTCTATTGTGTCAGTCCGTGAACATCAGACTGCACTTAGATGTCATCCAAATGCGGTCCGATGTTTTCCAATGCATTGCTGATTTTGATCTGACATTCAGTACAAAATCGGATATGTCATCAATTTTTTTTTCTTTGGATAACTCGGGCTGAGGGAAAAAAATGGACAAGTCCACAGTCCTATAGAATAACATGGGTTCAGTGCTAAAGGTGAAAACCAGAGAGCGCTCGTCTGATATAATTGGTTGCGTGCAGGAGCTCTTAGGCCGTGGCCTCAAGTCGCTCCAAAGCAAAGTGTGTATACATGGAGTCCCAGGAAGGATCCATGTTTGTTCATTACACACTCTTCTTGCATACAACAACCAATATTTCAGGTACGGTATATCATGAAAAATGACAAGGCGGTGTCTGCAGCTGCAGGTAAAATAAATGACCTGTCTTCCATTAAGTGTACTAGATCATTGCTGCTTGTCAGAAGAGCTCAAAACAAACCTTTTTTTTTTCTGCTGACAGCCTTTGCTGGCTATTAATTATAGGGGGACCATAAGTCATTTCTTTGGGGGGCGTCCCTCATTTTAATTAACAATAAAGACTAAGTATACAGCTGTGAACTGATAATAATATGGGAAGCACCAGGGTATTATCCCCTTCCCAAGCTATAAACATCTGTATCAGCTGTCTGCTTTCCTTCTGCTGGTTAATAAAATTTTGAGGGATCCCACACCATTTTTTCAGAAAATAATTTATTCAGTAATAAAATACATGTACAATAAACTACACAAGCACTGTATTAATTACATATGTCACTGACATCTTGATATCTATCTATTCTACGAGAATATACCTATTCGATCTATTTTATTCTGTCAGGTCACGCTGTAATTTTACTGTACGCAGCAGATTAAATGTCGGGCTTTCAAGGACATGGGTGTGTAAAAATCAAACAGACTCGTATGGCCAGATTTTTTTATCGCACCCATTGATTTGCATTGGCGAGTTTCAGCCGAGAAAGGCGGACAGTCGCAGCATGCTGCGAATTCAGCTGAGAAAGAAAATTGCAGATGAGGAGGGGATCATAGAGTAACATTGGACAGAGTGCAATCCGTTTTTTTTACCGTACTGCACTCATCCATTTTCCTCGCAAATGAGAATGAGCCCTAAAAATATATTTTTATATGCCCCAAACTTTGTGCTGATTATTTCTTTATATAAGTTGATAGTTTTTAGAGGTCAGTCTTCCTAATACAAAGAGCAGCATTCCCTGCATAGACTTTGCCCCAAGTTCATAATTCTATTGTTGCCTTTTTTGAAGTCTATTTTATATGTGCTCATCTCCTGTTGTTTTTTTTTTCTCTTTGTGGGCTGAGTATAGGGATTCCAGATGTTTTCGACTGATTTATCTATGGCAACTTTTTAAAAAGTACCAGTTATTATTTAGATCCACCATTAGGATACTGGTAATACTTCTAGTTATGACTTTCTTGTGTATGTATCTCCCCTGAAGAACAAGAGAGGGAGAAACACGTCAATGTGTCAAGATGCACAAAGTTATTACAGGGTTAGTTATATTTGTATGTTTGACCTCAATAGAGGTTAATTGTATGTCTTTTTGCCTTTTATATTGGTAATATTTTAATATTTTGTATATTTTAATACATATTCATTAAAAGTGATATTTTAGTAAGTCTCACTATAGTGCTGATTTTGATTTAGATTTGCGAGTAGGGAGTCATAAGTGATTACTGGGCATCTTCCCTTGAATCATTATTTTGCTGTATTATATGAAAGCTTCAAACAGAGGCTGGACAGACATCTGTCTGAGATGGCTTAGCGAATCTAGCATTGAGCAGGGGGTTGGACACGATGACCCAGGAGGTCCTTTTTAATTCTAACATTCTATGAAATATCTTTTTACAAAGTTGTCAAATTTGCCTCAACTCTAGTTCAGTCCCCCCTGGTGCATTTTAGCCTGGAAGTAAATAAACAAAAGACATATAGGGATTACAGTGGGGAAATTTCAAGTAAAGCAAAATTACAAAAGTGGTTAGGGTTTGAAAAGCAGATATTTATATAGGAGATTTTATGCATTGGGCAACTGTTTTAACCCCTGTACCCCCAAGGGTGGTTTGCACGTTAATGACTGGGACAATTTTAACAATTCTGACCACTGTGCCTTTATGTGATTATAACTCTGGAACGCTTAAACAGATCCCGGGGATTCTGACATTGTTTTCTCGTGACATATTGGGCTTCATGATAGTGGTAACATTTCTTTGATATTACTTGCGTTTATTTGTGAAAAAATGGAAATTTGGCGAAAATTTAGCAATTTTCCAACTTTGAATTTTCATGCCCTTAAATCAGAGATATGTCACACAAAATACTTAATAAGTAACATTTCCCACATGTCTACTTTACATCAGCACAATTTTGGAACCAACATTTTTTTTTTTGTTAGGGAGTTATAAGGGTTAAAATTTGACTAATGATTTCTAATTTTTACACCATTTTCTTAGGGACCACATCACATTTGAAGTCACTTTGAGGGGTTTATATGATAGAAAATAACCCCAAAAATGAACATTTAACTTTTTTTCACAAAAAAATTAATTCAGATCCAATTTGCTTTGTTTTACCAAGGGTAATAGGAGAAATTGGACCCTAAAAGTTGTTGTACAATTTGTCCTGAGTACGCCGATATCCTATACGTGGGGGTAAACCACTGTTTGGGCGCATGGCAGAGCTCGGAAAAGGAAGGAGCACCATTAGACTTTTCAATGCGAAATTGGCTGGAACTGAGATCGGACGCCATGTCGCCTTTGGAGAGTCCCTGATGTGCCTAAACAGTGGAAACTCCCCACAAGTGACACCATTTTGGAAAGTAGACAACATTGCGTTGTTCTGAGGGTCTCAGGGAAGCACGCAGGGAGCCCCCTCCCTGCGCGATGCTTCCCTATGCCACTGGAACACTGCGATAATGTTTGATCGCAGTGTTCCGGGGGTTAATGTGCCGGATGTCAGCTGTGATAATCAGCTGACACACGGCCGCGATCGGCTGCGCACCCCCCACCTGTGAGCGCGGCTGATCGGTGATGACGTACTATCCTGTCGATGGTCATACGGGCCCGGGTCACCTCGACGGGATAGTACGTCAGATGTTAGAAAGGGGTTAAAGAGCTAACTCACAACAACAACTCCTATCCAAATGACCTATTAAGGTATATAGATCCCATATAGCAAACGTCCCACTATGTTGCAGCAGGTCTTGTTTTGGCATACCAGAATGTCCTTGCTTCACATGAACCACTGCAGACGAAACGTAAGCTTAGATGTAGTTTATCACAGGGCAAGGCAAGCAGATACTATGGTGATACGATTAATGATGTGGCTGCCTCGTCTAAAAAAAAACTTTAAAAAAAAAGTTTTGTTTTAGTGGGAAGACACCTTTAAATATAAAGAAACAAGAATTGTTAAAATGGCACATATACAAATAAATATTTTAGTATGAAATCTGTTACACAGTAATTCAAGACTATGTTACCAGAGGTGCTAAGGTAATAAGAAGCTGCTCACACTGCTTTCCACGCTGTCTTAACCCCTTAGTGACAGAGCCAATTTGGTACTTAATGACCGAGCCAATTTTTACAATTCTGACCAGTGTCACTTTATGAGGTTATAACTCTGGAACGCTTAATCGGATCCCGCTGATTCTGAGATTGTTTTTTCGTGACATGTTGTACTTCAAGTTAGTGGTAACATTTCTTTGATATTACTTGCGATTATTTATGAAAAAAATGGAAATATGGCGAAAATTTTTAAAATTTTGCAATTTTCAAACTTTGTATTTTTACGCCCTTAAATCAGAGAGATATGTCACAAAAAAATAGTTAATAAATAACATTTCTCACATGTCTACTTTACATCAGCACAATTTTGGAAACAATTTTTTTTTTGTTAGGGAGTTATAAGGGTTAAAAGTTGACCAGCAATTTCTCATTTTTACAACACCATGTTTTTTTTAGGGACCACATCACCTTTGAAGTGATTTTGAGGGGTCTATATGATAGAAAATAACCAAGTGTGACACCATTCTAAAAACTGCACCCCTCAAGCTGCTCAAAACCACATTCAAGAAGTTTATTAACCCTTTACGTACTTCACAGGAACTAAAACAATGTGGAAGAAAAAAATGAACATTTAACTTTTTTTTGCAAACATTTTACTTCAGAACCATTTTTTTAAATTTTCACAAGTGTAAAAACAGAAATTTAACCACAAATTTTGTTGTGCAATTTTTCCTGAGTACGCCGATACCCCATATGTGGAGGTAAACCACTGTTTGGGCGCACCGCAGAGCTTGGAAGTGAAGGAGCACCGTTTGACTGTTTCAATGCAGAATTGGCTGGAATTGAGATCGGACGCCATGTCGCGTTTGGAGAGCCCCTAATGTGCCTAAACAGTGGAAACCCCCCACAAGTGACACCATTTTGGAAACTAGACCCCCCAAGGAACTTATCTAGATGTGTGGTGAGCACTTTGAACCCCCAAGTGCTTCACAGAAGTTTATAACGTAGAGCCGTGAAAATAAAAAATCGCATTTGTTTTCACAAAAATGATTTTTTCGCCCACAAATTCTTATTTTCACAAGGGTAACAGGAGAAATTAGACCACAAAAGTTGTTGTGCAATTTCTCCTGAGTACGTCGATACCCCATATGTGGAGGTAAACCACTGTTTGGGCGCACCGCAGAGCTTGGAAGTGAAGGAGCACCGTTTGACTTTTTCAATGCAGAATTGGCTGGAATTGAGATCGGATGCCATGTCGCGTTTGGAGAGTCCCTGATGTGCCTAAACAGTGGAAACCCCCCACAAGTGATACCATTTTGGAAACTAGACCCCTTAAGGAACTTATCTAGATGTGTGGTGAGCACTTTGAACCCCCAAGTGCTTCACAGAAGTTTATAACGTAGAGCCGTGAAAATAAAAAATCTCATTTTTTCTACAAAAATGATATTTTTGCCCCCAAATTTTTATTTTCACAAGGGTAACAGGAGAAATTAGACCACAAAAGTTGTTGTGCAATTTCTCCTGAGTACGTCGATACCCCATATATGGGGGTAAACCACTGTTTGGGCGCACCGCAGAGCTTGGAAGAGAAGGAGTGTCGTTTTACTTTTTCAATGTAGAATTGGCTGGAATTGAGATCGGACGCCATGTCACGTTTGGAGAGCCGCTGATGTGCCTAAACAGTGGAGACCACCCACATATGACACCATTTTGGAAACTAGACCCCTTACGGAACTTATCTAGATGTGTGGTGAGCACTTTAAACCCCCAGGTGCTTCACAGAAGTTTATAACGTAGAGCCGTGAAAATAAAAAAATCGCATTTTTTCTACAAAAATAATCTTTTTGCCTCCAAATTTTTATTTTACCAAGGGTAACAGGAGAAAATGGACACCAGAAGTTGTTGTACAATTTGTCTTGAGTACGTCGACACCCCATATGTGGGGGTAAACCACTGTTTGGGCGCATGGCTGAGCTCGGAAGCAAAGGAGCGCCATTTGACTTTTCAATGCAAAATTGACTGGAATTGAGATCGGACGCCATGTCGCGTTTGGAGAGCCCCTGATGTGCCTAAACAGTAGAAACCCCCCAAAAGTGACCCCATTTTGGAAACTAGACCCCCCAAGGAACTTATCTAGATGTGTAGTGAGAACTTTGAATGCCCAAGTGCATCACAGAAGTTTATAATGCAGAGTCGTGAAAATAAAAAATATATATTTTTTAACAATAAAGATTTTTTAGCCCCCAAGTTTTTATTTTCACAAGGGTAACAAGAGAAATTGGACCCCAAAATTTGTTGTCCAATTTGTCCTGAGTATGCTGGTACCCCATATGTGGGGGTAAACCACTGTTTGGGCGCACGGCAGAGCTCGGAAGGGAAGGAGCGCCATTTTGGAATGCAGACTTTGATAGAATTGTCTGCGGGCGTTATGTTGCGTTTGCAGACCCCTAATGTACCTAAACAGTAGAAACCCCCAACAAGTGACCCCATTTTGGAAAATAGACCCCCCACGGAACTTATCTAGATATGTGGTGAGAACTTTGAATGCCCAAGTGCATCACAGAAGTTTATAATGCAGAGTCGTGAAAATAAAAAATATATATTTTTTAACAATAAAGATTTTTTAGCCCCCAAGTTTTTATTTTCACAAGGGTAACAAGAGAAATTGGACCCCAAAATTTGTTGTCCAATTTGTCCTGAGTATTCTGGCACCCCATATGTGGGGGTAAACCACTGTTTTGGCACACGGCAGAGCTCGGAAGAGAAGGAGCGCCATTTTGGAATTCAGACTTTGATAGAATTGTCTGTGGGTGTTATGTTGCGTTTGCAGAGCCCCTGATGTACCTAAACAGTAGAAACCCCCACAAGTGACCACATTTTGGAAACTAGACCCCCTAAGGAACTTATCTAGATATGTATTGAGAACTTTGAAAGCTCAAGTGCTTCACAGAAGTTTATAATGCAGAGTAGTGAAAATAAAAAAATATTTTTTTTTCCAACAAAAAAGATTTTTAGCCCCCAAGTTTTTATTTTCACAAGGGTAACAGGAGAAATTGGACCCCAAAAGTTGTTGTCCAATTTATCCCGAGTACACTGATGCCCCATATGTGGGGGTAAACCACTGTTTGGGCGCACGGCAGAGCTCAGAAGGGAGGGAGTACCATTTGACTTTTTTAGCGCAAAATTGGCTGTCGTGTTTGGAGACCCCCTGATGTACCTAAACAGTGGAAACCCCCAAATTATAACTCCAACCCTAACTCCAACACACCCCTAACCCTAATCTCAACCCGATCCATAATCCTAATCACAACCCTAACGATAATCACAACCCTAACCCCAAAACAGCCCTAATCTCAACCCTAACCATAACCCTAATCAAAACCCTAAATCCAACACACCCCTAACCCTAATCCCAACCCTAATCCTAATCCCAACCCTAATCCCAAACGTAACACTAATCCCAACCCTAATCCAAACCCTAACCCTAATCCCAACTCTAACCCTAACTTTAGCCCCAACCCTAACCCTAACTTTAGCCCCAACCCTAACCCTAACTTTAGCCCCCGTCGTCACAAAAAAAGTTCAATGTAACCTTTTTTTTGTACGTCGCGTCCGCCATTTCCGCGCATGCGTGGCCGTAACTCTGCCCCCTCCTCCCCAGGACATAGACTGGGCAGCGGATGAGTTGAAAAACTGCATCCGCTGCCCACGTTGTGCACAATTTTCACAACGTGCTTCGGTACGTCGGGCCGACGCATTGCGACCGCCCCGTACCGACGCAAGTGTGAAAGAAGCCTAAGGCTACTTTCACACTAGCGTCGTACTCAGCCCATCGCAGTGTGTCGGGCCGATGTACCGACGCTAGCGTTGTAAGCGCCGCACAACGGGTGCAGCGGATGCTGTTTTTTCAACGCATCCGCTGCCCCATTGTGAGGTGCGGGGAGGCGGGGGCGGAGTTCCGGCCACGCATGCGCGGTCGGAAATGGCGGACACGTCGCACAAAAAAGTTACATGTAGCTTTTTTTGTGCCGACGGTCCGCCAAAGCACGACGCATCTGTCGCACGACGGATGCGACATGTGGCAATCCGTCGCAATGCGTCGCTAATGCAAGCCAATGGAGAAAAAACGCATCCTGCAAGCACTTTTGCAGGATGCGTTTTTTCTCCAACGACGCATTGCGACGGAAGCCAAAAAACGCTAGTGTGAAAGTAGCCTAACCCTAACCCTAGCCCTAACCCTAAATTTAGCCCCAACTCTAACCCTAACCCTAACCCTAACTCCAACCCTAACCCTAATTTTAGCCCCAACTCGTCTTCTCCTGCCGGCCGGCAGATGGCAGCAGATGGCGCCCGCACTGCGCATGTGCCCGCCATGATGGAAAAGCCGGCTGGCAGGAGAAGACAGAAGAGGACCCAGGGACACCGGGTGAGTATGTTAGGGTCCCCGAATCCCCCTATTTCTCTGTCCTCTGATGTGCGATCACATCAGAGGACAGAGAATTACAGATCGCTTTTTTTTTTTTTTGCGGTCGCTGGTAAACTGTTAATTACCGGCGATCGCAAAACAGGGGTCGGTGCAAACCGACCCCGATCATGTTCTTTGGGGTCTCGGCTACCCCCGGCAGCCGAGACCCCAAAGATCTTCCGGGTGCCGGGCGCACTGCGCGTGCGCCCGCCATTTTTTCCCGGAAAAAAGATGGCGGCGCCCATCGAGAGCCACGAGGAGCACCGGGGGGAGGTAGGTAAGTATCGGGGGGCTATTGGGGGCCATCGGGGACCACATTTCTCTGTCCTCCGATGTGCGATCACATCGGAGGACAGAGAAATTAAACGGCAAATCGCGTTTTTTTTTTTTTTGTTGCGACCGCCGGTAAACGGTTAATTACCGGCGATCGCAACTCGGGGGTCGGTAAAAACCCCCCGAATCATGTTCTCTGGGGTCTCAGCTACCCTTGGCAACCGAGACCCCAGAGAAAATCCGACTCTGGGGGGCGCTATTCACTTTTTCCACAGCGCCGTTAATTAACGGCGCTGTGGTTTAAGTACCCTTAGCGGCCGCCGTTAAAAGGCGTATCGGCGGTCGTTAAGGGGTTAATGATGTAATACTGGAGATACCAAGTGTGGGGCGGTAAGAAGAGGCTGCTCACAATGCTGTCCACCCTATCTGATCTAATAGTGGAGATACCAGTGGTGCTGAGGTATGAAGAAGCTGCTCACACTGCTGTCCACGCTGTCTTACTGATATAATACTGGAGATACCAGTGGTGTTGAGGCATGAAGAAGCTGCTCACACTGCTGTCCCTGTCTTAATGATGTAATATTGGAGATACCAAGTGTGGGGCGGTAAGAAGAGGCTGCTCACACTGCTATCCACCCTATCTGATCTAATTGTGGAGATACCAGTGGTGCTGAGGTATGAAGAAGCTGCTCACACTGCTGTCCACGTTGTCTTACTAATATAATATTGGAGATACCAAGGGTGCTGAGGTAGGATGAGGCTGCTTACACTGCTGTCCATCCTGTCTTCCTGATCTAAAGCTGGAGATAATAGAAGTGCTGAGTTAAGATGAGCCGCTCACAATCCTGTACACCTTGTCTTTTTGATCTAATACTAGGGATAAAAGGGTTGGTGATGTAAGAAGAGACAATTCATACTGTTATCCCCCTGTTATTTTGATCTAATGCTGCAAATATCAGGGATGCTGCAGTACCAGACTGCTCACATGGTTGTCTAAGGCCTCTTTCACACTTCCGTTTTTTACAATCAGTCACAATCCGTCAAAATGTTGAAAAGAAGGATCCTGTGCAGATTGTAAAAAACTGATGCACTGGATCCGTTTTTTTGACGGATTCCTCGAGGCAGTTGTTGCCAGAAATTAAGGCTATGTGCCAGTAGCGTAGCTACTGGGGGGGCAGAGGGGGACATCGCCCCAGGCCCTGTCACATGAAGGGGCCCACCGGGAGCCAGGGCCACTTCTGTGACGAGGCAGAACACCGCATAGGAGCAGAGCAGTATAATGTCTGCTCCTATCTGACAAGCTGCAAGCTGGCTATTAGCACAGTGGCCGGCTGCAGAGTCTCCCCCCTGCAGTGAATGGTTTCGCCCGTCTGACCTGATCATGAAGCTTTTCCCCGGCTGCAGTTTTCTTCACTCTGTGCACGCTGGGATTAGCTCAGGCACGCTGGGTCCTAGTGCCCACACCTTACATTTCACTTACACTTCCTGGTCCTGCCTGCAGTGCAAACTTCATCAGTAAGTGGGGATGGGACTTATTAGGTTTATTAAATTCAGGTATGTCAGTGTGAGACCTTTGGGGTATTGTGGGGGCTGAAAGTTAGCGAGGAGGGACAGGGTACTGAGGGGTAAATGTGAGACCATGGGGGTATTGTGGGGGAGGGGAGACAGGACACTGGGGGGTGAATGTAAGACCATTTGGGTGTTGTGAGGGGAGAAGGTGGGTGAGGTGGGACAGGGCACTGAGGGGATGTGAGCTAATTGGGGTATTGGATACTGAAGTGGGGGAGGGGAGACAGGGCACTGGGGGGTAAATGTGAGACCATGGGGGTGTGGGGGCTGAAGGTGGGTGAGGTGGGACGGGGCACCGAGGGGTGGCTGTGAGACGATGGGGGTATTGGGGCTGAAGTGGGGGAGGGGGACATGTCACTGGGGGCTGAATATTATAATGTTAAGTTATGATATTATATGTACTCCATCACATGTAATATTTGCTGTCTGGGGAGGCTGGAGGGGGGGTAGGGGGCTTTTGATACGTACCACCTGGGTCTTTATGAGTATTAGTATAAGGAGCCGGCATACAGTAACCAAGAGCTGCACCACATTTACAGCACCACTCCAGCATTTTTTTTTATTTAATTGCTGGACCGGTGCTGGAAATCCACGTCCCCTGCCCCCTGTCTGATATTCATCTTCCGGCGTTTTCATCTGTTTTAGGGCTCATTTCCACTTGCAAGAGAAAAAACGGTCCGTAATCTGGACCGAAAAAACGGATTTAGTGTATGCGATTGTCATGCGAGTGTTATGCGATTTTTAATCGCACCATCCGTTTTACATCCGTATGACATCCGTATGCAATCCGTTTTTTTTCTCTGCAACTATTTTTATACAGTCATTTACAGGATCATTTACAGTGTTCTATGCCACAGAATGGTAAGGTATACGTAAAAAGCGGACGGAATACGGATGGTCCGTATTCCATGCGTTTTTTTTCTCGCACCCATTGACTTGCATTGGCGAGTCTCGTCCGAGACTTGCAGCAAATCGCAGCATGCTGCGATTTTTTTCTCAGTCCGATTTCGGCTGAGAAAAAAAATCGCAAATGAAAAGACACCTATTGACTAACATTGGTCCGAGTGCAATCCGATTTTTTATCGGATTGCACTCGTCCGTTTTCCTCGCAAGTGGAAATGAGCCTTTAGTCTCCGCTCGGCTCCGTCTCCTGCAGTTTGTGACCTGTCCGCGGCTCCAGTGTTTCATGGAGCAGCGCAGAGGTCACTAATCAATGTGAGTCTGTGGGAGCCTTGTTCTGGCCTCTTTCTCACTCTCAGGCTATGTGCACACGGTGCGGATTATCGGCTGCGGATTCGCGGCTGCGGATTTACAGCAGTTTTCCATCTGGTTTACAGTGCCATGTAAACCTATGGAAAACCAAGTCCGCAGTGCCCATGGTGCGGAAAATACCGCACAAACGCTGCATTTTATTTTCTGCAGCATGTCAATTCTATTTGCGGATTCCGCAGCGTTTTACACCTGCTCCTGTATAGGATTCTGCAGGTGAAATCTGCACAAAAAACACAGGAAATCCGCACAAATCCGCAACGTGTGCACATAGCCTCATAGTCTTACATTGAGCGCTTGTGACATAGCTTCTAACTTCTTGCCAGTCAGAAGCTGCGCTCACAAGTTTGAGCAGCGGCACTGCAGCAGTGCCACAAAATAGTGAATACGCCGGAGGAGGAGTAAATGACCGGGGCATCCAAATCATGACAGGGAGCTGTGAGTCCATCATACTGTGTATAAGGGAGCTGCGGGCCCATCATACTGTGTATACGGGAGCTGTGGGTCCATCATACTGTGTATACGGGAGCTGCGGGCCCATCATACTGTGTATAAGGGAGCTGTGGGTCCATCATACTGTGTATAAGGGAGCTGCGGGTCCATCATACTGTGTATACGGGAGCTGGGGGTCCATCATACTGTGTATAAGGGAGCTGCGGGTCCATCATACTGTGTATACGGGAGCTGGGGGTCCATCATAATGTGTATACGGGAGCTGCGGGCCCATCATACTGTGTATAAGGAAGCTGGGGGTCCATCATACTGTGTATAAGGGAGCTGCGAGCTCATCATACTGTGTATAAGGGAGCTGCGGGCCCATCATACTGTGTATAAGGGAGCTGCGGGCCGATCATACTGTGTATAAGGAAGCTGTGAGTCCATCATACTGTGTATACGGGAGCTGCGGGCCCATCATACTGTGTATAAGGGAGCTGGGGGTCCATCATACTGTGTATACGGGAGCTGCGGGCCCATCATACTGTGTATTAGGGAGCTGCGGGCCCATCATACTGTGTATAAGGGAGCTGCGGGCCCATCATACTGTGTATTAGGGAGCTGCGGGCCCATCATACTGTGTATAAGGGAGCTGCGGGCCCATCATACTGTGTATTAGGGAGCTGCGGGCCCATCATACTGTGTATAAGGGAGCTGCGGGCTCATCATACTGTATACGGGAGCTGCAGGCCCATCATACTGTGTATAAGGAAGCTGTGGCCCATCATACTGTGTACAGGGGAACTGTGGGGGACATCATACTGTTTGACGGGAGCTGCCGGCCCATCATACTGTTTGTACGGGAGCTGCAGGTCCATCAGACAGTGTATAAGGGATCTGTGGGCCCATCACACTGCGTATAAGGGAGCTGCGGGCCCATCACACTGTGTATAAGGGAGCTGCGGGCCCATCACACTGTGTATAAGGGAGCTGCGGGCCAATCATACTGTGTATACGGGAGCTGCGGGTCCATCATACTATGTATAAGGAAGCTGCGGGCCCATCATGTGATAAGGGAGCTGCGGGCTCATCATACTGTGTATAAGAGAGCTGCGGGCCCATCATACTGTGTATAAGGAAGCTGGGGGCTCATCATACTGTGATAAGGGAGCTGCGGGCCCATCATACTGTGTATAAGGGAGCTGGGGGCCCATCATACTGTGTATAAGGAAGCTGGGGGCTCATACTTTGATAAGGGAGCTGCGGGCCCATCAAACTGTGTATAAGGGAGCTGCGAGTCCATCATGCTGTGTTTAAGGAAGCTGTGCACACATCATACTGTTTATAAGAGAGCTGCGGGCCCATCATACTGTGTATAAGGAAGCTGGGGGCTCATCATACTGTGATAAGGGAGCTGCGGGCCCATCATACTGTGTATAAGGGAGCTGCGGGCCCATCATACTGTGTATAAGGGAGCTGCGGGACCATCATACTGTGTATAAGGGAGCTGCGGGCCCATCATACTGTGTATAAGGGAGCTGCGGGACCATCATACTGTGTATAAGGGAGCTGCGAGTCCATCATACTGTGTATAAGGAAGCTGTGCACACATCATACTGTGTATATGGGAGCTGTGGGTCCATCATACTGTGTATAAGGGAGCTACGAGCCCATCATACTGTGTATAAGGGAGCTGCGAGCCCATCATACTGTGTATAAGGGAGCTGCGAGCCCATCATACTGTGTATAAGGGAGCTGCGAGCCCATCATACTGTGTATAAGGGAGCTGCGAGCCCATCGTACTGTGTATAAGGGAGCTGCGAGCCCATCATACTGTGTATAAGGAAGCTGTGGGCCCATCATACTGTGTACAGGAGAACTGTGGGGGACATCAAATGACCGGGGCATCCAAATCATGACAGGGAGCTGCGAGCCCATCATACTGTGTATAAGGGAGCTGCTGGCCCATCATACTGTGTACAATGGAACTGTGAGAGACATCATACTGTTTGACGGGAGCTGCAGGCCCATCATACTGTGTATAAGGAAGCTGTGGGCCCATCATACTGTGTACAGGGGAACTGTGGGGGACATCAAATGACCGGGGCATCCAAATCATGACAGGGAGCTGCGAGCCCATCATACTGTGTATAAGGGAGCTGCGAGCCCATCATACTGTGTATAAGGAAGCTGTGGGCCCATCATACCGTGTATAAGGGAGCTGCCGGCCCATTATACTGTGTATAGGAAACTGTGAAGGCATATTGTGCATATGGGAGCTGTTGGTCCATTACACCGTATATAGGGGAGCTCTGAGGGGCATTATACTTTCTATAGTGGAGTTCTGTCAGCATTATACTGTGTATAGGGGATCATTGGGCTCATACTATCTATAGGGGAGCAGTGGGATCATACTGTGTATAGGGGAGCTGTGGGGGCCTTAGACTGTGTATAGGGAAGCTTTAAGCTCAAGAAAAAAAAAACATAAGAGGTTAGGGTTAGGACCAGCAATTTGTGAGGACCCTTGACGCGGGTTGCCGGCTTAAGTATTGTGGCCATAATACCAACTAATACCTTACATACATTGTTATGTTTTTGGACACGTCATTTTTTCAGGGTGCAGCTGGGCCCTAGATGGCTCTGTATACTGTGGCCTCTGTTCACACAGGATGCATGATAGCAATGGCTGGCCCGCTATATGGCGTTACTAATAGGCCTGAGCCATATGCTTTGTATTTCTGTGTGAACATGCCACATACAGATCATTTTTGCGCAGGTGTGCCAGGTGCCCAAATCCTGATTGTAGGCTGGCTTGCAGTATTGGTATTATTGCACCTGTGCATTTGTCATCCACCATCTTAACTTGGGTCCGCTGCACTTTGGTTAGTGTAATTGGTTGGAGGCCTCAGACAGGTAAGCATCTCTGCCTGTGTAATGGTTTTTTGTGTTGTTGTGTTAAGCTTTAAGCTCACCATACTGTGTATAATGGAGCAGTACATGGGGGAACTTAGGGTACATTATTAAATGTTAAGTGGGCACTTAAGCATTATTGTTATAGGGGCACTCAGAGTATTGTGACCATCAAAGTTGCATATGGTCACAATATGGCGGTAAAGTCAATGTTCGTTTTTGTATATAGATTTATTTTCAATAACAGAGCGGTCATATTCTGAGGTTCCTCTATATTCACAATTAGAGTGTGCAACCGTAGCTGTAATCAGGGTTAGCTGGTTAGGGGCCCACTCAGATGTTTCGCCCCCCCTAAGTTGAAACCCTAGCTACGCCTCTGCTATGTGCACATGTTGTGTGTGCATACAAAACACAACCCATGTTAAAAATAATTTAAAAAAAAATTAAAAATCGTCATATTCTTACCTTCCGGCATCCCCCGCAGCCTTCCCGATGCTCGCAGCAGCTCCCGTTCCCAGTGATGCCTTGTGAGACAATGATCTGTGAGGACATAGCGGTCACTGGGAACGGGAGCTGTCGGGAGCATCGCGAGCATTGGGAAGGCTACGGAGGACGCCGGAAGATAAGAATATCAATTTTTTTTATTATTTTTAACACTATATCTTTTTATTATTGATGCTGCATAGGCAGCATCAATAGTAAAAAGAGAGAGAGAATTTCCCTGGCTGGAAATTCTTCCAGGCATGCTCAGTTTCAAAAGACGGCATCTGACGCTGGATTCCTGCTTTTGACAGTCAGCGACGGAACCTGCGTCCATAGGCTTACATTATAGCCAACGACTGACAGCGCAGGATCCGTCGCTCTGTGATTTTCTGACGTACAGAAAAAACGTTCCTCTGTGCATTGTCTCCACCCGACGGACAGCAATTTTACGACGGATCCAGTGCACGACGGACAAAACAGAAGGCCATCCGTCACAATCCGTGGCTAATACAAGTCTATGAGAAAAAAAAAGGATTCAGCAGAAACATTTGCTGGATCCGTCTTTTTTCACAAAACGACGCATTGAAGATGAAGAAAGATGGAAGTGTGAAAGAGGCCTAACTCGTCTTTCTTATCTACAAGAGATATCAGGAGTGCTATAGTAAGAAGAGGCTGCTCACACTGCTCTCCTAACTGTGATTCTGAATGGTGGGAGTCTGATGTGACCAGGCGATAAGCTATACTTCATACTGTCAAGTTATCTCCAGGTCACAGCAGTGAAACTTCGGACTGCACATCCTCACAGACAGTTGCCATATGAACATTCTAGGGTAGTTTTCTATCACTGTAACAAGACAACAGGCGTTTGATATCCTACAGTGATTACACCCAAAGACCAAATGAATTATTGTAATAATTATAGGGGATAACTCAGGAGACTCTTTGCGTGCAACAAGACAACTACAGGACACAGTTATATAAGTGGAAAAGTCTATATTATCACAAGGTGATTCAAACAGGTGCAGAGAGAAACTCAAGTCCACAACACTTGGTGTAAATATAAAATGCAGCTTAGCAGTCTACAGGAAACTTCAGAGGAAAATGCAATCACGCAGAAAGTCTATGAAGCACAATTATTCTTGAGGATACTTGACACGAATAAATCCTTGTCTTAGTCCAGGCACAGATAGATATGCTTATAAGGCAGTTCAAATAATATCTTAGCTCAACCAGGGAGGCCTGGGTAATAGTCTCAGGTTCTTGCAAAACAGCAACAGCTTACATGACCAGCAAATGCAGATGGAAGTAAACACGAGCAGCAGATGAAGGAGGATTACTGGAACTGGTGTATGCAGCAGGAACTCAGAGCAGAGTAGCAGGATAATCCCACAGGTTCACAGGAGCAGGTATACAGCCAGGGAGTAACCAGAGGTCAGGAGCTGGATGCAAGGCAGACTGAAGGCTGGGGTGGAGTTTTATAGCAGGAAGACACAGTGCACATGAGACCAAAGACGCCATCTTGGAAAAGGGCAGTAATGCACAAAAGGTAATAAAAAATGTTCAGAGTCCTGACAATTATTGTGATTTGCCAATTAAAAGGTATTTGTGAACATGTTTTGCATGATATTTCTTTTAGTTAATTTTTTTCTATTCCTGGAGAACCCTTTTAATAATCAACCAAGAAGTCTACAAAATGAAAGGTTTTACTTTCCAATTTTGAAAAACTGACTATAATTAAAAAAAAAAAAAGAAAAAAAAAGAAAAAAGAAACTGAAGATATAACACTTATTTTACAAAACACCTGGAAATATTACACAATGTAATTCCAGCAAATGAAACCAGTGCAAATGACGAACAGACTGCTTCATTGTACTGTAACATTACTGCGCTAGAACAAAGTCCTGGGCTCCGTAAAGCAGCAGATGGCAGACAAACCTTCACAGAGGGACACAGAAGCTTGAAAAGGCAAAATGTGCTTCTACTATTGTTCATACTTTTATATTTAGCTCATGATTTTAGTGCATTTTTGACGAGGTCTACTACAGACTTTCATATCTGCTATACTTACAGGACAACAAATCCAAGTAATTTTCCTGGCAGAGAGAACATTCTTAAGGAGTTTCATAAACTTACTCTACCTAATGTTTTCGAAATTATGGTTTAATAACGATAGCACCGAAAATGTTCTTACTGGATGAATTAATCTTGGCACACAAAATCAATTCTGTAACTGAAAACACTAGAAAACTACCATTTTTCATTAAGCAAGAAGGCTTATTAATAAGGCTATGTTCACATGCCGCGTTTTCTGTAGCTATAAAACCTGCTCTATTGATAGAAAAAACGTTGAATTCAAAATGCATGTTTTTAAGCTTTTTTTCGTGCCTTTTTTTACGTGTTTTGTGGATGAGGATTACATGTGTGCTTTTTCGACTGTTCATGTTCAATAAAAGTTAGTTTTATTCATCAAAAATGCTTAAGAAATGCCATGAAAATGCTGCAAAAAATTTTGAGCACATAAGATTTCTGAAATCCCATAGCTTTTGCCGATTCTGTAAAAAGCAGCTTTTAATTTGTATAAAAAATGCAGCAAAATCGCAACATGTGAACAGAACATAGCTTAAAAGGAAACCTACATATATTAAAAATCTAAGAAGTTTAATGCATACTGTTCATATTAAGATACAGCTTTAGCAAATAATGCAGCTTCTTTTATTTTGACTAAACGAAAAGCTATGTCGCATAGAGCATAAAGGCATGAGACAAAACTGTAAATTTTAAGTGTTTTAAGATCATGAATAAAATAAGTTTTAATATACTTTGTCCACAAAGGATCTATTGAATCTGGAAATCTTCCAACAAGACTGCAGAGTCCACATAAAATTGTACAAATTTTGCTGTGGATTCTGTTAAAGAAATACTGATGGGTTACAGCAGATTTCTGACTTTGTGATGCAGAAAAGGCAGTGCAGGAGGAAAATTTGCAGTGTAAATTAAAGGGAGCATGCAAAATTGAAAAATGCAGTGGAATCTAAAGCATTGAATTCAATGCTGTGGATTTTACTTAATAGAATCTGCTGTGGATATTGAGCAGCAGGTACAACCCACGTGGACAAAACTTTAATAATACTTTACTTTCCTTCACACTTACTCAGCACTTCCATGCTAAACAAAAATAAATTAAAGCCTTCCGGGCAAAAATCACTATGTCACAATGATTTGTGATGAGTGATGTAATATAATCAACAACAGAGAAGTAAAACTTGTTTAGACAAGATCCGGTGTGGCCAGTGTAGCGGCAGTCCATACTTTCACAAGCCTCTCTCAAAAAAGTAATGCCACTGATAAAAACAAGAAACAAAAATATACAATTCACAGCCTGCCCTTTTAAATACATTTTGACCCATCCCCAAAGAAAATGGGAAATACTCTTATTTGACCCAAGGCAACCGGAAATATTAATGCTTTGACTGGAAAAATAGGACTTCATGCATCACTTATCTTCCAGTCAAAAGCAATGGAGACAGCAGCATAGGAACTGTCAAACATAGCCTAACATTTACAATCTATATCAGATATAAAAAAGTCTACAAGCCATTGTTAAAATGGCAGGTTTTTGACATGTAAAAAAAGACCACACCAAGAAGAATCATTTTAGAACTTTTTCTACCTTTAAAGCGAACCTTTGAGCAGGAAGATAAGACTCTGCCTACAGTCCCGCCCCGAAGCACAGGCATATCATTAACTGAAAACTTCTAACACTGATTACACAAGAACCACAAGACAGATTTATTCACCCCAGGTATAATTTTAATCAGTATAAAAGCAGCAACATGACAATGCCTGTAGTATACTTAGCAGAATCCTGCTGACAGGTTTGCTTTACTGTCACGCATAACCTGTACAATTCAATGGAGAAATGAACTAAAATCTTTACGGATAGAAAAAGAAAAAATAGAGAACTACAACAATGTCATTGCATAAGTAAGTCCCACACATGTCCTGGGTATCCTGGGCTCTACTTCTTTCCTCTGGGTCCAATGCCCTCTGTTGTGCTCCATATTGGGTTTTGCAAGTTGCCTTGCACAGATTATCTTGCTAGACCTAATTGAGTTCTGTTAAGACACACATCTGTGTTTTATATAATCTAATCAATTATTTAGTGTGGGTGCATTCCAGCAAAAAAGAGATTCAGACACTGAAAAATTTTGCACCATATTTTTGAGAAGTTTTAAGCTACCCATATTACTAACACACTGAACCATCTGAAAATGTGCAGAATCACATGACCAGACAGCCATCTTGAACTTTGTGAGCACATGTGTATGGGTGCTTAGAAGTTAAGACACTTGCTTTATTTTTATTTGTCAGTACAAAACGTGCAGGTGAAGTGTAGTGAAATACATGAATGTGCAAAGGTAGACATCTGTTTTTAACTTTAGTGTGCTTATAATCTTCAAAAAGGTTGTGCTTAGAGAATTTGGCAATTACCAAAATTAAATTGTGTTATCTTTTTTATGTTTGTTACAATTTCTATCATTTTTGTTAATGTTACATCAGCACAGTCGGAGATCTCGGAAACACAGTCAAAGAATTATCTGTTTTCTCTACATATTGGTCATCACAATTTTTTGCTCACTGTAAGAGTGCTACATAAAGGGACGTAACTGATGCAACATACCAATGTAACAGAAGTAGCATAGCAATCGCTGCTTTCTTTACAGGCATATATTTTTAACATTTATTGTACAGCTCGACATTTATATGAAAAAACATAAGAAACCTGAACCCCTGAAAATCTGCAAAAAAAATTCACTAACACTTGATCCTCACAGGTGCTCAGATGGAGCAGCAAGACAGTTTAAAAAGATACACCCTGCTGATGGTTCAAGATCCACAAATCTATCACCTGCATATTGAGAATGTCATATGGACAATTTTTGGTACTGTCCATGGTAAAGGTCCGATTGATGGTGTAGGTGGGATTATCAAGAAAGCTGTTTGGAGGCAATCTGGAAGCAAGATTACTAGTATACTCATCAACTGAGTTTTACAGTGTTGCTTGTTCCTCATCCGGCACAATCTCTGTGGTTTATGCGTCCAAAGAAACAGTTGACGAAGAAAGAAAAAGCAGGAAAGACCTGCGGACAAGCAGAAATGTTGCTGCCATACCACAACTCCATGACAAGCATTACTTTAGGATGAGTGGAGATAGTTTTGTGCGACATCATTTCTTTCGAATTCAACCGGCATTTCATAAAAAAAGATGATGATGTCTGGAAGTTTCGCAGAGGCTTCAGTTTCTGTTGCTTCTGTGAAAGATGGGGACATTGTTGTTGTTCGCTATGATGCACAAGAGTACTATGGTATTGTAACTCGCATTGCTGATCATGGGGAGTAATGGTCAATGCCATGCAGGTGAGAAGGAATGGATGGATCTGGCTTCACATAAAGGATGAAATATGGTACCCTGCTACAGATGTCATCCGCAAGGTGGACCCATGAGTGCCTGCTAAAAATAGATGTGTGTTTATCTTTCATTAATTCCACCTTCTGGACATTTGATGGTCTTCACATACACAGATCCATTAGAGGTTATGTCAGTTACGTTAACGGTGTTACATCCAGTACATAGATATAAAAACAAATTTTGTTAATGCAGCAAACATACACCTTTTCATAAACAGCTACTGCTTTGCAGCCATACTTGAGGATGTACCCAAAAAATTATTTGAATAAATGCCAATTTAGATTCAACTCGTGCAATCATTACGTAGGGCAAATCATGCTTCCACTTCATGTTGCAGCCATTACACAATGTTTACTTTAAAATGTTTTAGTTACTCAAAAAAGATAAATTGATGTCCTTACACATAAATATTACCCATTTGTCACCTGTATATAGCAATACATTTATAAGTCTCAGCTGCTGCATGCAAACAAGATATTCAGCCTTCTGACATTGACAGTGTCATGCAAATGTTACAGTTACGCTGTAATTCACCTGTGCCTTTTTTGTGTTTTTTGCTTGCATTCACCCCTGCTGGGCACCACTTCATCCATTCTGCTGCCCCTGAAATTTGTGTGTGTTCAAAGCCCTCGCTGCCCCTCTGCCTTTCTACACCTGGGGTCCGTATGCCCACCCAGACCTCAGTCTTCGATAATCCAAATCACCAGGTGAGCTTAACACAGTCTATCAGCAAGGCAACTCTACAACTGGCCAACGTCACTCTTCCCTGCTTAGGGTCGTAGTCATGCTGTAAGGTGAAATTCTTCTTCATCTTCAGCTTTTCAGCAAAGTCCTGAAGGATTTGTTGTAAAATTGAGTGATATTTGGATATGTTCATAGTTTCCTCCAACTTGACTAACGTCCCAGTCCTAGCTGCCAAAAAAGCAGCCTCAAACATATTGCTGCCTCCACCATGCTCCACTGGGTATGGTGCTCTTTTGGTAATGCGCTGTGTTGGTTTTTCAGCAAACATACATTTTGGAATTATGTCCAAAAAGTTCAAAACTAATCTTGTCAGACCATTACACGTTTTCAAACATGCTTTTGGCACACTTGATGTATGTTTTGGCAAAACATTGGGAGGATTTTCTTTCTTTTTAACCTGAGTTTAACTGTGATTGGCTAAATTGGAACACAACCACATTTTCAATTATAAAAGGATGTTCACACTTATGCAACTCTCCGATACAGTTCAACTGGAATCAGCCTAGGGTTTAATACGATAATTTACAAATTGCTGAATGGCAAATAGACCTTAACTAAAGATTCTGAGATTAATAAAATATAACTTTCAATGATTAAATTATAATAGTAATAATAAGGATGTGCTCATTAAAAATACAGAGTTCACATTAGCTATTAGTGTCCTAACTTGATGTATTGGTTATATAAAATGGACACAGTCTCTCCTAATGCAGTATAATATTAGCTGCTGAGGGCTATTCCTTCAAGGATGAGTATTAAAGGGCACCTGTCACCCCGTTTTTTCCGTATGAGATAAAAATACTGTTAAATAGGGCCTAAGCTGTGCATTACAACAGTGTATTTTGTGGACCCCGATTCCCCACCTATGCTGCCAAAATACGTTACCAAAGTAGTCGTTTTCGCCTGTCAATCAGGCTGGTCTGGTCAGATGGGCGTGGTGTCTTCCCCCAGATCTTGCTTAGTTTTCCGTTGGTGGCGTAGTGGTTTGCGCATGCCCAAGGTCCCGAATCCACTGCACAGGGGAGTGAAAAGAGCGCGATGTGCGTTATTTCCCTGTTGATCAGTGGGGGCGGCCATCTTCCTTTGGCCGCGCGTGCGCAGATGGAGCGCTCTGCTGCCAACGGCTTCAGGAAAATGGCCGCGGGATGCCGCGCGTGCGCAGATGGAGATCGCGGCGGCCATTTTCCTGAAGCAGAATTCGCATCTCGGCTTCAGGAAAATGGCCGCCGCGATCTCCATCTGCACACACGAGGCATCCCGCGGCCATTTTCCTGAAGCCGCGGCCAGCAGAGCGCCGCTTCTGCGCACGCGCGGCCAAAGGAAGATGGCCGCCCCCACCGATCACCAATGAAATAGCACACATCGCGCTGTTTTCACTCCCCTGTGCAGTGGATTTGGGACCTTGGGCATGCGCAAACCACAACGCCACCAACGGAAAACTAAGCAAGATCTGGGGGAAGACACCACGCCCTTTTGACCAGACCAGCCTGATTGACAGGCGAAAACGGCTACTTTGGTAATGTATTTTGGCAGCATAGGTGGGGAATCGAGGTCCACAAAATACACTGTTGTAATGCACATCTCAGGCCCTATTTAACAGTATTTTTATCTCATACGGAAAAAACGGGGTGACAGGTGCCCTTTAACCAATTCCTCCCCATTATTATATAAATCTAATATTGATATGCGATCTCAGATGGGGGTAGATATTACTCGATTCCTCCCTTTTATGCGAGTTAAAGTGAGTAGTTTCACTGGCTAAATAGCCTTTATGAGTAAGTTTTGTTCAACATTTCCCTTTGTGAAGCCTATCTACAGCTTTTAGGACATTAATTATAAATAGGATTATAGCCTTGGTGGCCGTGGACCACTCTTATGGCATTTTACAATAATGTGGAAAAACTGGTCTAAAAACAAACAGTTGCCCCCCACCCCCGACATGTTTCGCCATTACTGGCTTCTTCAGGGAACTGAGGTCTGCATATGAGACCTACAAGCCTTTAGGTCCCATATGTAAAACGCTGTAACAGCGGCCACCAAGGCTATAATCCTATTTACAATTAATCATTAAAAGTTATATTTAATTAATCTCAGAATCTTTAGTTAGGGTCTATTTGCCATTTGGCAAATTGTAAATTATCGCACTTATGCAACTACACTATTTTAGTTTTGTTATTTTTATTTCCCTTTTCAATATCATTTCAGTTTGTTTTTCAATGGATTGATTACAAAAGTTCTGAAATAATTCTTCTTGGTATGATTTTTTTTTACATGACTAAAACCTGGCATTTTAACACAGGTGTGTAGACTTTTTATATCCACTGTATAATGTTTAATACAAATTTAGGCAGAATACTGAACAACGCAATTTAATGGAGAGGAAAGAGTATTATTATGTTTGCTAGAGCCTTACAATGTCCTTTTTTTTCCACAACGCTTACAATATTCTGTGCAATACTAAACACGAAAACTTAAATGGAAATATTAAGAAAATGTATAATAACCCCTAGAGAGGAGGGTCCCACTAAGGATTGTTTTTTCATATAAAAAGGAAGGCTATACCATACATATTTTGGGAAAAGTACCGTATATGAAAATCTTTCAAGGTTATTTCGCTACTGCTATCTTGGAGTAAGATTTTATTTTCTCCTTACAGTGACACAGAAGTGGGATTTCTCTGGGGTCATTGCTGTATTTTGATATAACACATATAACCAGAGCCATTTCCAACAATAGAACATTTGGATGATGATATGACAACAAAGAGAAAAGCTTCTAATGATCAGAAATGAGACGTTTGTTAGGTGCCGAGGAGCAATGCTCTAATGGATGAATGCGCATCGAGACTTAATGGGAAAGAAGTTTTAGTGTCTGAATTTCATCATCGTTAGTAGACAATAATGACATTTTAAAATGCTTTCAGAACTAATGTGATGGACTGTGTTTTCTGGAATACTTGCCGAGTCAACACAAAATGTATTTCACAAAGTAGATGAGGGCTTTCTAAAGTCAGCTGAAAATAACCAATAAGAATAAATTCACTGGATTTTCCAACCGGCTCTAGGCTAAACAACTTGACTAACACTGGCTGTAGGGAATTCTAAAGGGCAAATAAAAAAATCCTAAGTTGACAGATCGTGTATAAACTAAGGATCCACTGCTAAACAAGTTGGAATGATGGAAGGCAGAATATATTCTGAATGGTATGTGCACGCACTGAGTAAAATTTCTGCATCTCTTGGTAGGAAAAACGCAGTTGCAAAAACACAGCCTATGGGACTGGATGTATATCAAATAAATTCATTAATACTCAACTACCGGGACCCATCGGGATACAGCGCCGGCTGCTCCATGATCAACACTGGCACAGAAAGTAGAGAGGTCTCCATTCACCAGTAACAGGATGGCTGCAGCGTTCGTGTGACTTGAGCGGCACTATTCAAAGTCACCAGACTGCTGCAGCCGATCACAGCTGGTGGAATAGTGACATTTCTACTCCTGCTGTGAGTAAACAGAAAGCAACAATCAACCAGTGTTTTGCTACTTTTAGAGAAAAATCAAAGTTGACAGACTAAGGCTACTTTCACACTAGCGTCGTGCACTGTACGTCACTATGCGTCGTTTTACAGTAAAAAAGCATCCTGCAAAAGTGCTTGCAGGATGCGTTTTTTCTCCATAGACTTTTATTAGCGACGCAGTGCGACGCATTGCCACACGTCGCAACCGTCGTGCGACGGTTGTGTCGTGTTGCTTCGGACCGTTGCCACCAAAAAACATTGCTTGTAACGTTTTTTGGTGCGTCGTCTGCAGCATTTCCGATCGCGCATGCGCGGCCGGAACTCCGTCCCCGCCTCCTCGCACCTCACAATGGGGCAGCGGATGCGTTGGAAAACTGCATCCGCTGCCCCCGTTGTGCGGTGCATTCACAGCTAGCGTCTGTTAGGGGTCGAGTTCCCTCCTCTGCACAGGGGGAATCTCGGTCCATCTCTGCTGCGGTCTACCATTCCTCTCCTGCCGCAGTGGAGCCTGCTCAGCGGAGACGTCGGTCCCAGCGTCTCGCTCAGTCTGACTCTGTGCTAAGAGTTACTGCTGCCTTTCCTGCTTCTGCCATTGAAGTCGGTGCTGTGCAGCGGCGAGCAGATGCTTCTGGGTCAAAGTCCTGCTTTGCTCGTTCTGAGCATGCCCAGAGTAAGATCTCTCAGTGGAGATCGAGGGTCACATGATCTGATACTGCAGCTAAGGTCATTGGCTCCTTCAGAAAGGTCCTGTAGGTGCTCATGCTCTGGTGTAGCTTCTTATTGGTCCTTCTAGGAAGGTCCTGTACGCGCTGCAGCTATTTAAGGTTTGCATGACCGCACGGCCATGCGCTAGTATTGTTCCTTGTTAAGTACTTTGCGCCAGTGTGGTCACGAGAGTATGTGTTCAGGGACCCGGCTGAAATAAGCCCCTAGAATGCTGGCACCTCTGGCGAGGAGTTTTGTGTGCATGTGTGACCACTGACTGCTCTCTGTGTGGGCAGTTAGCCTGTGCCTCTGTGAAGCCTAACAGGGCACAGTGCTTTTCTTTCACGACTACTCGGTGAAGTAACTGAGTTAGTCCATACCGCCTTATCGTGCCGCCGTTGCTAGCAGCAGGTACTCCTGCACGGTGGACCCCGGGCTGCGAACGCACCAATATCAATAAAAACATCTCTATTTATTCGGTGCGTTCCGCTAGCCATAACATAATACTAGCGCCAGGGTCTGGCTAGTAAATGGCGGACATTCAGCAAACTTTGCGGTATATCCAGCAGCTGGAGGGTAGGTTGGCGGCTCTCGAGAGCTCAACCCGAGCTGTGGATGTTACCGCAGTTGCTGTACAGGCTGCTAGCGTGGCTGCAGCTACCTTGTCCACTGCCATCCCTGTTCCGACATTATCTCGCCTCCCGCTGCCAGAAAAATTTTCTGGAGACAGCAAATCTTGTAGGGGTTTCGGGAGTCAGTGCTCTATTCATCTCGAGCTCCTGGCTGCACGTTTCCCTACTGAGCGGGCTAAGGTGGGATTTATTCTGTCTCTCTTGTCAGACAGGGCGTTGGAGTGGGCTACGCCGCTGTGGGAGCATGGCGATCATGTGGTGCAGAGTGCTCCGCGGTTCTTGAGCACTCTGAAACAGGTCTTTTTAGGACCTCAAGTCACCTATGACACGGCGCTCCAACTGCTGGCATTAACTCAGGGTGAGTCCATAGTCAGACATTTTGCCATCCGATTTCGGACTCTGGCTTCTAAGCTGGAGTGGTCGGATAAAGCCCTTATCCCCATATTTTGAAGGGGCCTGGCTGATCACGTTAAGGACGCTCTGGCCACTAGGGAGATTCCTGCCACACTGGAGGAGTTAATATCGGTATCTACTCGAATTGACCTCCGTTTTAACGAGCGGAGGTTAGAGCGAGCCCAGTGTAGGCAGAGGTTTCGGCTGGCTCCCACCTTCGCCAAACCTCTCGAATCTTCGGTCATGGTACCTGAGTCACATGAGGCCATGGAAGTGTCACGAGCGGGTTCTAAGTCCCGGACTGATCGTGCACTCCAGGTTTGTCATGTTTGCCAGCAGTCAGGACATCATGCCACCAGATGTTCTCAGCAGTCGAGGAAATGTCAGCGTCTAGTGGTAGTGGGTGGAGGTACACTAGACACGGCGACGTTTGCCTCCAAATTGTCCTTTAAGGGGACAATTATTTTTGGCTCATCCTCCCACTCGGTAGAGCTCTGCGTGGATTCTGGGGCGGAGGGCAATTTTATGTCTTCTGCCTTCGCCCAACGTCATGCAATACCCCTGGTTATGCTTGCTCAACCAGTGACGGCACGAGTGGTGAATGGGTCGACACTGCCCTCACAGATAACACACCAGACCATCCCTTTTACTCTGTCCATGTCGCCATCCCATCAGGAGATTATATCTCTGCTCGTCATTCCTGAAGGAATTGATGAGGTCCTGTTGGGGATACCTTGGTTACGGTACCACTCTCCTCATATCGAGTGGTCCTCAGGCAGAATTTTGGGATGGGGTGAATCTTGTGGGGGTAGGTGTCAGAGGGAGTGGGTTCAGGTTGTTACTACAGAGGTACCCGCAGATCTATTCTCTCTCCCCAAGCAGTATTGGTCTTATGCGGACGTGTTCTCCAAAAAGGCGGCGGAGACCCTTCCGCCGCATCGCCCCTATGACTTTCCTATTGATCTCTTGCCTGGTGCTGAGCCTCCTCGGGGTCGAGTTTATCCATTATCTCTCCCGGAGATGGAGGCAATGTCTCAGTACATTCAAGAGAATCTGGCAAGAGGGTTCATCAGGAAGTCAGTGTCACCTGCTGGGGCTGGGTTCTTCTTCGTGCAGAAGAAGAATGGGGAACTGCGTCCATGCATAGACTACAGGGGTCTTAACGCCATCACCGTTAAGAATAAGTACCCTTTGCCCTTGATATCTGAGCTCCTCTTCGATAGGCTTCGGGGAGCAAGGGTGTATACTAAACTAGATCTGCGGGGTGGTTACAACCTGATTCGCATCCGTGAGGGGGACGAATGGAAGACGGCTTTTAACACCAGGGAAGGGCACTATGAATATCTGGTGATGCCCTTCGGGCTCTGTAATGCCCCAGCCGTTTTCCAAGACTTTGTGAACGACATCTTCCGGGATATGCTCACCACCTCGGTCGTAGTCTATCTGGATGATATTCTCATCTACTCTCCAGATATTGACTCCCACCGGAGAGATGTTTGCAAAGTCTTCGACCTCCTACGGGCAAACTTCCTCTATGCCAAGTTGGAGAAGTGTGTGTTTGAGCAGGAGTCCTTACCTTTCCTGGGCTATATCATCTCCGCCCAGGGATTGGCCATGGATCCTGCCAAACTACAGGCTGTGATGGACTGGCAGGAACCCCATTCTCTTAAAGCGGTGCAGCGCTTTATGGGGTTCATAAATTATTATCGTCAGTTTATTCCGCACTTCTCGACTTTGGTAGCTCCCTTGGTTGCCCTCACCAAGAAGGGAGCAAATCCCAAATTGTGGTCTGTGGAGGTCTCCAAGGCCTTTAACTCCATAAAGTCTCACTTCGCTAGCGCTCCCATCCCACATTGCCCCGATGTCGATAGGCCATTTATCATGGAGGTGGATGCCTCATCTGTTGGTGCTGGGGCAGTTCTCTTCCAAAAGGATGCTCAAGGTCGGAAGCATCCTTGCTTCTTCTTTTCTAAGACCTTCTCACCAGCAGAGAGGAATTATTCCATCGGGGACAGGGAGTTGCTAGCCATGAAGTTGGCGTTCTCGGAGTGGAGACATCTCTTGGAGGGAGCTCGTTTTCCCTTCCAAGTCTACACAGATCACAAAAATTTGGTGTACCTGCAGACAGCCCAGCGGTTAAATTCTCGCCAGGCCAGATGGTCCTTGTTCTTCTCCCGGTTTCATTTCACCCTCCATTTCCTTTCTGGGGAGAAGAACATTCGTGCCGACGCTCTCTCGTGCTCCGTTGTGTTATCTGTGGAGGAGGAAGAGGAACCTCGGCTTATTGTCCCCACCAAGAGCCTGAGAACTGTGGCCCCGGTTTCGCTAGAGTCTGTGCCTCCAGGAAAGACTTTTGTACCATCCGGTTTGCGACCGGAGGTTCTCTCTTGGGCACACTCATCCAGGGTGGGTGGACATTTTAGTTCCAAAAGGACATCTGAGTTGCTGGCGAGGACATACTGGTGGCCGCATATGGCTCGTGATGTTGCAGCCTATGTTCGGGCGTGTGTCTCCTGCGCCAAAAATAAGTCTCCTCGACAACGGCCAGCTGGGTTATTATATCCTCTGCCGGTGGCAGATAGGCCCTGGGAGATGGTTGGGATGGACTTTGTGGTGGGTTTGCCTAAGTCTCGTGGTTGTACCGTAATTTGGGTTATCACCGATCATTTTTCTAAAATGGTGCACTTGGTGCAGCTTCCACGGCTACCTTCTGCACGGGCCTTGGCAGCGTTGTTTATTAAACACATCTTCCGCCTACACGGTATGCCAGACAAAACTGTCAGTGACCGGGGTCCCCAGTTTGCGTCTCGGTTCTGGAGAGAGCTTTGTCATCTTCTCAGTATTGAGTTAAATCTCTCTTCTGCTTATCATCCAGAGACGAATGGGTTGGTAGAGAGGGCCAACCAGACCTTGGTCACATATCTGTGACATTTTGTCTCAGCCAGGCAGGATGACTGGGCATCCTTGCTATCGTGGGCAGAGTTTGCACTGAACAACGCTGTAGCCGACTCCACTGGACAGACGCCATTCCTCCTTAATTATGGTCAGCATCCACGGGTACCTGTGCCCATGCCCGTGTCTTCCGCCGACTCCAGGGTGGCAGACTGGGCTGTGGAGGCACGGGACATTTGGGACTGCACTCAGGATGCCATTCGGGCCTCCAAGGAGAGAATGAGGTCTTCCACCGATGCACATCGGCGCCCCGCTCCGACCTTTGCTCCAGGCGATTTAGTGTGGCTCTCCGCCCGTAACATCAGGCTGCGTGTTGAGTCCACTAAGTTTGCTCCTCGCTACTTGGGTCCCTTCAAGGTCCTCGAACAGGTTAATCCTGTGGTCTACCGTCTAGCTCTTCCTCCAAGCCTAGGTATCACCGACACCTTTCATGTGTCCCTCCTTAAGCCCGTATACATGTCCCGGTTTTCTGAGTCATCTGCCGGGACATCGGGTTCGTCTACGGACGATTACAAGGTGAACGCTATTTGGGGGTACAAGGTGGTTCGTGGCAAAAAATTTTATTTGGTGGACTGGAAGGGTTACGGTCCTGAGGATAGGTCCTGGGAGCCTGCTGAGCGCATTCGGACTCCGCAGCTCATTGCTGCCTTCGAACGTAGCGAGGCCCAAGGAGGGGGGGGGGCCCTAGTAGGAGGGGGGTAATGTTAGGGGTCGAGTTCCCTCCTCTGCACAGGGGGAATCTCGGTCCATCTCCGCTGCGGTCTCCCATTCCTCTCCTGCCGCAGTGGAGCCTGCTCAGCGGAGACGTCGGTCCCAGCGTCTCGCTCAGTCTGACTCTGTGCTAAGAGTTACTGCTGTCTTTCCTGCTTCTGCCATTGAAGTCGGTGCTGTGCAGCGGCGAGCAGACGCTTCTGGGTCTAAGTCCTGCTTTGCTCGTTCTGAGCATGCCCAGAGTAAGATCTCTCAGTGGAGATC
The DNA here is from genome assembly GCF_051348905.1 of Ranitomeya variabilis. Classification (NCBI taxonomy): domain Eukaryota; kingdom Metazoa; phylum Chordata; class Amphibia; order Anura; family Dendrobatidae; genus Ranitomeya; species Ranitomeya variabilis. The sequence goes on from NC_135232.1 coordinate 877,777,906, forward strand.
GAGGGTCACATGATCTGATACTGCAGCTAAGGTCATTGGCTCCTTCAGGAAGGTCCAGTAGGTTGCTCACGCTCTGGTGTAGCTTTTTTTTAATTATTATTATTATTTATTTATATAGCACCATTAATTCCATGGTGCTGTACATGAGAAGGGGTTACATCAAAATACAAATATCACTTACAGTAAACAAAACTAACAATGACTGACTGGTACAGAGGGGCGAGGACCCTGCCCTTGCGGGCTTACATTCTACAGGATTATGGGGAAGGAGACAGTAGGTCGAGGGTTGCAGTAGCTCCAATGGTGTTGAGGTGGCTGTGTGGTCTTTACAGGCTGTAAGCTTCTTTGAAGAGATGGGTTTTCAGATTTCTTTTGAAGGATCCAAAAGTAGTGGATAACCGGATGTGTTGGGGCACTGAATTCCAGAAGATGGGTGATATTCGGGAGAAGTCTTGGAGGCGATTGGATGAGGAGCGAATAAGTGTGGAGGAGAGAAGGAGGTCTTGGGAGGACCGGAGATTACGTGAGGGAAGATATTGAGAGATTAGTGTGGAAATATACGGAGGAGAAAGATTATGGATGGCTTTGTAGGTCAGTGTTAGTAGTTTAAACTGGATACGCTGAGAAATTGGGAGCCAGTGAAGGGATTTGCAAAGAGGGGAAGCAGGAGTGTAGCGAGGAGAGAGATTAATTAGTCGGGCAGCAGAGTTAAGAATGGACTGGAGGGGTGCGAGAGTGTTAGAAGGTAGGCCACAGAGGAGTATGTTGCAGTAGTCGAGGCGGGAGATGATTAGGGCATGCACGAGCATTTTGGTAGAGTGTGGGTTGAGGAAAGGACGGATTCTGGAAATATTTTTGAGCTGGAGGCGACAGGAGGTGGCGAGAGCTTGGATGTGCGGTTTGAAGGACAGGGCAGAGTCAAGGGTTACTCCGAGGCAGCGGATTTTGGGCACAGGGGAAAGTGTGATTTCATTTATTTTGATAGATAGATCAGGTAGGGAAGATATGAGAGATGGAGGAAAGATAATTAGTTCAGATTTGTCCACATTGAGCTTGAGGAAGCGAGAGGAGAAGAAGGAGGATATGGCTGATAGACACCCTGGGATTCTGGAGACCAGAGAGGTGACATCTTCTCATTGGTCCTTCTAGGAAGGTCCTGTACGTGCTGCAGCTATTTAAGGTTCGCATGACTGCACAGCCATGCGCTAGTATTGTTCCTTGTTAAGTGCTTTGCGCCAGTGTGGTCACGAGAGTATGTGTTCAGGGACCCGGCTGAAATAAGCCCCTAGAATGCTGGCACCTCCGGCGAGGAGTTTGTGTTTGAATGTGTTCAGGGACCCGGCTGAAATAAGCCCCTAGAATGCTGGCACCTCCGGCGAGGAGTTTTGTGTGCATGCGTGACCACTGACTGCTCTGTGTGGGCAGTTAGCCTGTGCCTCTGTGAAGCCTAACAGGGCACAGTGCTTTTCTTTCACGACTACTCGGTGAAGTAACTGAGTTAGTCCATACCGCCTTATCGTGCCGCCGTTGCTAGCAGCAGGTACTCCTGCACAGTGGACCCCGGGCTGCGAACGCACCAATATCAATAAAAACATCTCTATGTATTCGGTGCGTTCCGCTAGCCGTAACAGCGTCGGTGCGGCGCATTCACAGCTAGCATCGATGCGCCGCAACGTTGCATAGCGACGTGCAGTGCACGACGCTAGTGTGAAAGTAGCCTAAATTGGTCATTCCCTGGGTCCAGCAGGATCATTTAGTGATAGGAAAGCAAGTGTATTTTGTAATATCTTTAACAAGTATCCAATTTTGGGGCATAGATAAGCCATTTATTAGAGCTTATGATGCGCCAGTATGCACCTCAGCCAGTTCATTCTGATGGTCAGCAGGCTTCATGGGGGTCATGCACCCACCAAACAAACATTGATGGCAACATGTCAAAATAAAGAAACCCCTAATCAAACAAATTATCCCAAAGGCTGTAGTCATAATTAAAAACACAGAACGAGAACAGTGAGAGTACCTCCCATAGACTGCTACTTCACAGACTAATCCAATCGGAGTAAAAGACTAAAATTTAACTTTTACTATGCAATTAAATCTAGGATATACCATCATTTTATAAAATGCTACTAGCTCCGTGGTCTCGGAACCAGCGATCTGCTAGCGTACTGGCATTAGAGAAGCTCTCTCTCAACATTTCTAATATGTCAATGTTCTTATATCAGTGTCTATGATATTGCTGCCGTATCATGTAGTAGCATCGTAGATTTTAAAGAGCTACTGCTAAATTCATTGGTGTGCTTCAAAATTCAAGAAACAAACACCTGGCCATTCCAGCCACAGGTATTATTGAGTCTGTAAAGATAATTTTCTACCATGTCTGTCCAGTAACACTATTAGTTTAGAAAAGAATACGTACAGTGTATTAAACGCTGTAGGTGTATGTTAACACTAAGTACGTACTGGGCTCTGTTAAAAAGGGGACTGGAAAGGCCAGGTATCTGCTTTATGATTTCTGAAGTACATCATAATGAATTTCAGAATAGTTTTTCTAAACTGATGAATGGTGTTACTGGACAGACAATAGAAAATTATCTTTACTGACACAATAATACCTGTGGCTGGAATGGCCAGGTGTTTGTTTCTTGAATTTTGAAGCACACCAATGAATTTATCAGTAGCTCTTCAAAATCTAGGGTGCTACTACAGAATAGTTAAGAGTGGTTGGGACCCTAGGAGGTAGCAACCATGGTATTTTAGAATTTTGGATAACTAGAGGAGGAAGACCTGTGAAGACTCAGACTTCAAGGTTAAATTTCAGAAAGGCAGATTTTAAGGGACTCAGAAAAAGAATCGGAGGGATCCAATGGCTGGATATCCTCACGGACAAAAATGTCCAGGAAGGTTGGGACATCTTGAAAAATTAGATTCTGAAAGCACAATCGTTAACAATTCCAAAAAGAGGGAAGAATACAAAACATTTAAGGAAACCAGGATGGATGAACACAGAACTTAAACACATGCTAAAAAGGAAGAAAGAAATGTTTATCAAATGAAAAGAGGGATCCATATCTAAAGAAGAATATAATGCTGCCTGCAGAACCTGCAGCGCACGAATCAGATTAGCTAAAGATGACAATAAATTAAGGCTTGCAAGAGATGCTAAAAGCAATAAAAAAGGATTTTGGGGATATGTCAAAAGTAAAAGTCAAATTTGCTTTAGGATTTTTACAGGATGAAAATGATGAAATGGTAAGGAAGGATGTTGAGAAGGCCGAACTTTTAAATTCCTATTTTGCATCTGTTTTCTCTCAGAAAGGAAATGTAACATCAGCTGATCTTCACTATCATATTAAAGGAATAGAAGAATCCAGGATATATATAAACAGATAGTGAGCAAACACTTAGCTAACATACCGTATATACTCGACTATAAGCCGAGATTTTCAGCCCCCAAAAAATGGGCTGAAAGTGCCCCTCTCGGGCTTATACTCGAGTCATGGAGATGGTGGGGGGGGGGGGGGTTGGCGGGTGAGAGGGAGCGACGACGGTCACATACTCACCTGCTCCTGACACGGTCCCTGCATGTCCCATGGTCTCTGGCGCCGGAAGCTTCTTCACCTGTTCAGCTGTCACGTGGTACCGCTCATTAAAGTAGTGAATATGGACTCCACTCCCATAAGGGTGGAGCCGCATATTCATTACTGTCATGAGCGGTACCAGTGACCGCTGAACAGAGGAAGAAGCTGCCGTGCCCAGAGACCATCTGTCCAAAAAAAGCTGCCAGGGACCGCGACGGGAGCAGGTGAGTATTTCATATTTACCTTCCCTCGTTCTACCGCTGTCCCATCTTCGGCGTCCTCTGCAGTGACTGTTCAGGTCAGAGAGCGCGATGACGTATTAGTGTGTGCACCGCCCTCTGCTTGAACAGTCAGTGCGGAGAGACGCGACGCTGAGGAGCAGCGGGCAGCGACGAGAGGTGAGTATGTCATTTTTTTTATTGCAGCAGCAGCATTACATGTGGCACATTGTTATATGGAGCATCTATCGGGCCATAATGAACTGTATGGAGCATTATGTGTGGCACATTGCTATATGGAGCATCTATGGGGCCATAATGAACTGCATGGAGCATTATATGTGGCACACTGTTATATGGGCATCTTATAGGGACATAATGAACTGTATGGAGCATTACATGTGGCACAATGTTATATGGAGCATCTTATGGGGCCATAATGAACTGTATGGAGCATTATATGTGGCACATTTTTATATGGAGCATCTTATGGGGCCATAATCAGCATTTGTGCAGCATTATATGGGGCATATTTTAATATGAAGCATATTATGGGGCCCATCATAAACTGTATGGAGCATTATATGGGGCATATTTTGTATGGAGCATCTTATGGGGCCATAATCCGCATTTGTGCAGCATTATATGGGGCATATTTTAATATGGAGCATCTTATAGGGCCCATCATAAATTTTATGGAGCATTATATGGGGCATATTTTGTATGGAGCATTATTTGGGGCTCCTGATTCAATATGGATATTCAAAAACACTTAACCTACTGATGTCTCAATTAATTTTACTTTTATTGGTATCTATTTTTGACATTTACCGGTAGCTGCTGCATTTTCCATCATAGGCTTATACTCGAGTCAATAAGTTTTCCCAGTTTTTTGCTGCAAAATTAGGGGGGTCGGCTTATATTCGAGTATATACGGTAAATTAATTCAAGTCTCCAAGTCCAGAAGAATTACACCCCAGAGTACTGAAGGAGGTGGCAGAAGAAATTTTTGAACCAGTCTCCATAATCTTTGAAAATTCTTGGAGAACAGGAGAGGTCCCAGACGACTGGAGAAGAGCAAATGTTGTTCCTATCTTCAAAAAGGGGAAGGTGGACACAGGGAACTATTGGCCGGTGAGTCTTACTTCCATACCAGGAAAGATCTTTGAACAAATTATTAAACAACATGTTTATAAGTACCAGGATAAGAAAGAAGTGATTAACCAGAGTCAGCATGGGTTTGTAACTAATAAGTCAAGTTAGACTAACTTAATTTCCTTCTATGACAGAATCACTGACTGGGTGGATCAGGGAAATGCTGTAGATATAGTACATCTTGACTTCAGCAAAGCATTTGACAAAGTATCTCACACAATCCTTATTGAAAAAATGACTAAGTATGGAATGGACAAGGAAACTGTTAGGTGGATTCAGAACTGGCTTAGTGATCGGACCCAAAGAGTGGTCATAAATGGCTGCACATCCAGTTGGAAGAATGTCTCAAGTGGGGTACTACAGGGTTCTGTCCTGGGCCCTGTATTGTTCAACATCTTTAACAATGATTTAGATGAAGGAACTGAGGGTACACTGATTAAATTTGCTGATGACACAAAGCTAGGAGGGATAGCTAATACTAGGGAAGAGAAAGAGAGGATTCAAAAGATATAAATAAACTGGAGCAGTGGGCAGCAACTAACAGAATGGGTTTTAGGAAGGAAAAATGCAAAGCACTACATCTGGGCAAAAAAATGAAAAAAAAAATGATACACAGAATGGGAGGAATAGGGCTAAGCAACAGCACATGTGAAAAAGACTTGGGTATACTAATAGATCAAACTGAACATGAGTCAACAGTGTGATGCAACAGCAAACAAGGCAAATGCAATTCTGGGATGTATTAACAGAAGCATACAGTCTAGATCACGTGAAGTCATTATTGCCCTCTACTCCTCTTTGGTCAGACCTCATCTGGAATACTGTGTCCAGTTTTGGAAACCACATTTTAAAAATGACATACTGGAGCAAGTTCAGAGAAGAGCGACCAGAATGGTGACCGGTCTGCAAACCATGTCCTATGAGGAATGGTTAGAGGATTTGGGAATGTTTAGCTTGAAAAAAATAAGACTGAGAGGAGACTTAGTAGCTGTCTACAAATATCTCAAGGGTTGTCACATTGTAGAAGGATCATCTTTATTCTCATTTGCACAAGAAGAGACTAGAAGCAATGGGTTGAAACTGAATGGCAGGAGACACAGATTAGATACTAGAAAAAAACTTTTTGACAGTTAGGGTGATCAATGAGTGGAACAGGCTGCCACGAGAGGTGGTGAGTTCTCCTTCCATGGAAGTTTTCAAACAGAGGCTGGACAGACATCTGTCTGGGATGATTTAGTGAATCCTGCTTTGAGCAGGGGGTTGGACCAGATGACCCAGGAGGTCCCATCCAACTCTACCATTCTATGATTCTATGAATACGGCGGCAATATCATAGACACTGATATAAGAACATTGCCATATTAGAAATGTTGAGAGAGATCTTCCTTTAATGCCAATACTCTAGCACCGGGGTGGGGAAACTCAGGCCCCAGGGCCATTTATGACCCTCGATGACCTTTTATCAGGCCCCCGAGAAGATTCTCAAGGACCACATTCTTGAGCAGGGAGGTGTATTTTGATTGCCAGCAGATCGCAGGTTCTGAGACCTTGGAGCTAATTGTTGTTGTTATGGGACCTGTAGTCCCACAAGTGTTTGTATAATTGTGAATGGAAGGTTACAGGGCTAGTTATGAGAGCTGGGCAGGTTGAACTAGCCACACACACCTCACATCTATGGGAGTGGTTACATAACTACTTAATGTGACCATGGTGTGACCTGTGTATGGACCTGAATGTTCTCAGTAATGGAAAGTGTGAGATCCTGGATGGCTTGTGTGTTGGGAGGGCCTGTGTGTGGACTGGATCCCTGAATAGGGCACTGTGAGGTCGTGGATCTGAAGACTGGTGTGTTGGGAGATCCTGGGAGTCGGATGGAATCCCTGAACAACGCACTTAGAGACTTGTGTGTTGGATGGTCTCAGGTGGGGACGGACGTCCTGAATAGCGCACTGAGTGGCCCATCTTGGAAGTCCTGGGAGTAGGACTTCCTGAATAGCACAGCCTGTCTTGGGAGTCCTGGGAGTAGGACTTTCTGAAGAGCACATGGGAAGAAGTGCATGCAGAGTCTGCAATGGCACTGCATTGGGGGAGCTACAGCCCATCTGAGGATCTGGACTAACTGATGTGTGCCTGCCAGGCAAGTTGGTGATCCCAGTTCGGCAGTTTCCCTGGAGGAAAGAGGACTGACAGGAGGTCAGCGTGTGGAGGAGCTCCAGAAAGGTAAAACCCGGAAAGGGGGCTATCAGAACGGCAGAGAAGTATCTGCCAGTGGAACAGACTGTTGGTGCTTTTTGTGTTCCATGGACATTGATGAACTGTTCGGCGTACGGTCACCCATGGTAACTGGACGAAGTGAGAGGTCCAGCATGTTTTGTGTCTGTGAGTTAAAGCCATATATGAAATATCTAAGTTAAAGCTGCAACTTAATGTCACCCGTTGGTGCCCATTGTGTTCTATGAAGCTTATAATGAACTGTGCATAACCCGGTTTATGACTGCATAATAAACCACATGGACTGTTTTTGTGAGAAAAACGTGCCTGTGTGACTGAGTCCCGTTGCTAAGCGAGTGTCCCCCAACACATGCAGTAAGCCCTAGTTTTAATTGTATAATAATAAAGGTTAAATTTTAGTCTTTTACTCCAATTGGATTAGTCTGTGAAATAGCAGCCTTAAGTTTTGGAGACTCATTTAAGAAATTGTTTGAGCAGTGAATTGATACCTTCCAAAGATATTACATGTATAGCCTGAGATACACATACCACAGATTGATAACCTAAGGCCTAGGGTTAGGTCCTTTAAGGAACTCTAAACTTTGTACAGTTACAGGTAAAACACTTGGTCTTCTGCATATGGATATGTACAAATTGTACTGAATTCAATAAATTTAGTGATCCGTGTCCTGGCCAGTTTGTCGAAAATATTTTAATTATTTTTTTATGTAATTAGCATTATCTCCTAATATGTGTGGCAAATTTGTTACATTACACTGGATATAGATAGCTGTAAATGCAGCTGCAGGTAAAGTCTTTCCTCGATACTGATGAATTAACAGAGGTCGTTAGGGATGAATCTGCAGAAAAAAACGGGACGTAACTTACAATGGAATTTCGAGAACATAACGGACTTGTCAAATATAATGCGTTTACAGCTTGCCATATTGACACGCGTCATTATCAGTGGATGTTTATCCTTTACAGATAATTTAAAGGACTCATGTCTCCAGCATGCTGGTAACAAAAGAATGCCATTTATACTACCTATCTACTGACGAGACCAGGCAAAATACAACTTCATTTTCACCTTGTATTTTCTTTCGTATTCTTCTTCCTGCCTGTTCAATCTCTGCTTTATTTCTTTTCCAGTAACCAATTTCTCATTTCATATTCTAGCTTACATTGTGAAAACCAGGACATGGGAAAGGATGGCTTAGCCTTCTGCAGATGCAATGCAGAGTCAAATGAGGACATAAATGCAGTTCAGTAGCGCTAGATGAGAAAATCCTGCAGTTAAACAGCTCTGGATTGTATGACAAGCTTGCTATTCCACAGTAAATCTATAATGATTTTGTTGTGCTTTCACCGCTTGTATTGTAAAGGTTTCAGTGGATATCAGTGACATTCATATAAATCCTCCAGAGATCCTACAATCCAATTAACAAAATCTCATAGACATACAGAAAATGATGACCTTATTAAAACTAGAAAGATGGGAGAGAAGACCTAGTATGCCGAAAACCGAATTCACTTTCTGCCGAGAGGAGAGATGATCGTCTTTTTTTACGAAATGCTACAATTTTGTTATTTTGGGACTTCTCCCAGCAGTCTTCATCAGTCGTCTTCATAAATCAGGTCGGGTTGTAAAAAGCCTCTTCAAAAAGGAATAGAAGGGTCTCCAGTGCCAACAATTGGAGGTAGAAATTCTAGAGGTCAACAATGACTTTTTACAAAGCTTTGCCAAATGACTTAGGATATGGAAACAAACCAGAATCCTCTCGAAAAGGAAAGAACTCCATTTGCAGACAGCTATTTCAAAATTCTCGCCACTCATCAGGGTAAAATAGGAGGTGGGGTTTTCTCAATGAGAGGCTTTTTATGGCACCCATGAGTAATATTTTTCATTTAGGAGAGTGCTCTTCACAAGTTAATGGTTATCCCTCAAAAAGCCATTTTATACCGACAAGAGACAAGAGCCCCAAAACAGCTGTCTACCAAAAAATGACTGTCTACAATAAGGCACAAAGCACATCTCTTGGCGACTTACTGTGGCTCATTGATACGCCTTGTAAAAGATACCTTAGATCAGCTAAACATGATACACAAATGAAACTGCTGTAAAGGAAGTTAGGGTAAGTAAGCCCGGTAAAATATGATATCACATATAGTAGGCCTTTGGGATTAAACCTCTCAAGGCATTATGAGCTGAACATAACAATAAGCTTCAGGGGGAACCAGACAGCAGATATATTCTTCCCGATCCACGGGCATCATACATCAGACACTGGCTGTATTATTTTAGCCATGTGGAGTGTCGGATCTCTCCCTGTGTCAGTATATAGGAGAGACCTGCCAGTCACAGGCAGCGGGTGGGCGGCGTTAAATGGATGCTTTTCGTTGAAACATTGCAACACTGAACAAACGGCAGAACCATCATTTGTCCTGACAGCTACACAAGATGTATGAAGGGCTTTAGACCGTTTTTGTTTCCTATAGCTTCCAATCAAAGCTCAGTTTACATTTTTTTAAGCTGATCTGGAAAAACGTAAACTGCACTGCGATTGGTTGTTATAGGCAAAAAAGGTTTACTGTTGTACATTTAAGGACTAAAGTATAAAAAAAAGTCTAAGATCTATTAACCTATTATCAATTGCAATCCAAACTTGGAGAAATCTACAAACAATTCCTCCAAGCCATGTATATTCAAACAGATTAGCAATTCCCCCTCTTTATCAAAAACATAGCTTGGTTGTAAGGCAAGCCTATTGGAGCAGGAACTCCCCCAATGTACGGCCTGCAAAAAAAAAACAGGAACAGTAATGGCCACCTATCGAAGTCTCCTCACTTGTCCGCAAAAGAAAAAGTATATGCAAAAAGCAGAAAAAAATTAAAGGACTTAAATATTAATTGCTTATCATAAGTATATGCTCTAAATATTTTGATTGTGAGGATCCAACCCTCGGAGTTCAGATAAATGAAGGGGCCATGGTGCTCCAGAAAGACCCACATCTTCATGGTTTACATAGCTACAGTGACTTATAGAGTTGGGTAGCTGGGTCCGGAACTGCAGCACGGAAATAGTGATAGAATAAAGACTGATCTTCTGGACCAACAGGGAAACCAACTTACCATGTGTAAGACAGCTGCTGAGTGGACCTCTATGATCAGCTGTGCAGTGGAGGAACGGCTCCCACAATAAACAACCCCTCTAAAAAGAAATACATTTTGTGGATCCATATTGGATAATTTTGAGAGAAAACAATGCGGCTTTGTCTAAGGCTATGCTCACATGGTGCATTTTTGTAGTGTTTTTACTGCAATTTTTCCCCATGTATTTTTGCAGTTAAAAGTGCAGCGTTTTACTGTTCCAGCAAAGTGAATGAGATTTTTGAAATCTCATGTGCATGTTGCTTATTTTTTCTTTGCAGATTTGAAGCAGTTTCAGATTCGTATCTGCAGAATGTCAATTATTTCAGTGTTTTTGCAGCTTTTTTTTTTTACCTATGCTAATGAATTGGGAAAACTGCATTAAAACCCCCCCAAAAAATCTATGCAGCATTTTTCCTGCACTGTTTTTGGCAGAAATGTCTGCACACACCCTTACAATTTTTCAAGTTTCAAGAAATGTATTTTTTGTTCTAAATTAGTCAAGCACCTACTGATCGGGCACGGACACCGAACACGGACTTCATCAGGAAGTCTGTGTTACTGTTCGGGTTCGGCTGCCCGAACATCGGGTGTTTGTCACTCTCATGTGAAAACCACTGCTTCTGATCGGTGGTGAAATCATCCCTGCCGGTCAGAGAGCCGCGGTTCCCAGCTGTCAAAAGAGAGTGAGGGCTCAGCTGTGATTGGAGGTATAAAGTTTACCTCCGGTCACTGGTGTCAGCGGATGGAACAACAGCTCCCATCATCCGACACCTGCTGCCGCTAATAACAGCGACAGCAGGAGCAGTGGATGGGAGTATTCATCAGTCGCTCCTGTGCTGTAGATAAATAATTTAAAAAAACCCGGCATGCGTTCCCCTGTATTTTTAAAAATCAGCCAGGTAAAACTCACAGCTGAGGGAGGGGGGTTTCTCGTGGTGCTAGCGAGGATCTCACAGAGGTCACGGCAGTTCAGCCCGGGCTGGGGTCACAGCCTCAGCGACCGGAGGTAACCACGATGACGTCACCGCCAGTCACGGAGGCTGTGCTTGCAGCAGTTCAGTCACCAGTGGTTCTCAGCCTGGATGGTAGCATTTTGGCACCGTCCAGGTTGAAAACTGTTTTTCCCTCAGACATGGACTACGGCGTGGGACAGAACAACGGAAAGGTGAGGGGTATTGTTGGTTTTTAGTTTTGCTTTCTTACACAAGGCGAGGACTTCGGTGGAATTAGGAGTTAGGTGAATATACCTGTGTTTGTTATTTTTAACTAAAAAAGTAAAAGTGTGTTTTGTTTTATTTCTAATAAAGCACTTTATTCTGGCTATGTGTTTATTTAACATATAACTATAGGATTAGTAATGGATAGGTGCCTTATAGATGCCTCTCCATTACTAAGCCGTGGGCTTGAAGTCACCTGACAATACAAAGGTGACATCAACTCCACAAATATAAACCCCACTTGCCACCGCTACAGGGCAAGTGGGAAGAGCCGGGCAAAGCGCCAGAATTGGTGCATCTAATAGATGTGCCTTTTCTGGGCAGCTGCGGGCTGCTATTTTTAGTTTGGGGGGGGGGCAATATCCATGGCCACTTACCAGCCTGAGAGTACCAGCCCCCAGCTGTCTGGTTCAGTAAGGCTTGTTTTCAAAAATGGGGGGGACCCCACACTGTTTTTTAAATTATTTATTTAAATAATGTAAAAATACGGCATGGGGACCCCTCTATTCTTGATAACCAGCCTTGTTGAAGCTGACAGCTGATGGTTGCAGCACGCAGCTGTGAATTTTGCCTGGCTGGTTATCAAAAATACAGAGGAACCCATGCCGGGATTTTTTTTAATTATTTATTTAAAGTGCACGAGTCAGCTAATTAATCCTCCCATCAGCCGCCCCTGCTCTCACTATTAGCGGCAGCAGATGTTGGATGATGGGAGCTGTAGTCCCATCAGCTGACGCCAGTGACTGGAGGTAAACTTCATACCTCCGATCATAGCTGAGCGCTCACGCTGTCTTTTGTCAATGTGGGAACTGCAGATCTCTGACTGGTGGGGTTGATTTCACTGCCGATCAGAAGCAGTGTTTGCCGCGCTGCCATGCACATGACTGTGTGGGAAACACTGGATGTTTGGGCCCCCCATCCAAGAGAATGGGGTCCAGGGTCAGGTCTGGGTACTGTTTTGCTACCCGAACCCGAACTTTTTGTAACTGTTCGGCCGAACCCGAACATCCAGGTGTCCGCCCATCTCTAGTCCCTAGTGCAAAGACCAAACTCCATGCGGCCAGTCCAGCAGCAAAACATGGTGATGTGAGCTATGGAGAAGAAGCGATTTTATCCAGCCTCCTAAGTGGTCGCAGAGTATGTTAGTTTTAGAACAAAAGCGTTAGCAGAAACCACACAACACTTTCAATTCAACCTTATATTTATATGTCTGATATAACAAGCAACAGAAGATATCTCCATCTTTCTCCTTAACAAAGCTGAAGGGAAAAATGATTTTTAGCTTTGTTGTGTAATTATTCCAAATATGCTGAATTCAATCCTGCTCATAATAAAAACGTCTGCTATCACGCAAAGTCTGTGACTTCACTAACTGAGCCTTTGTTTTAGAGTAGGGCATCAAATCGCCGTGGTACTTTCACAACTACAAGTGCTGCAATTGGCCAAAAACTACTGATGAAGAAGTGGTATACTTCGAAACGTGTTGACTAATAATTCGCTATTAAAACTCTTTGATCCTGGGATCCACTTCTGAATGCCTTCAATCCAAGATACCGGTATCATATCAGGTTTACACCCCGTGACTCCTTCTACCCATATAATTGGAAATTTAAAAAAATGTAGTCTTAGTATAAAAAAAATCCCTCCAAAGTGCTGGCGACTAGGTGTCACCTTCTGTCTAATCAGCTTTCCCATGATTGTTGTGTAATCCATCTCCAACAGTAGAAACATCAAGAAGAATTAGTGGGGGCATCGCTTTTTGTGAAACTTGAAGCACACATTATAGTGAGGGAGATTATCGTTTGGGCCTGGCAAGTTATTGGACAATGCATGATGGGAAGAAACAAAAAGGCGCTTGCAGTACAGATGGTTCTGTCAGAATGTTTATAAAGTAACAGTTACTGTGAATTGGGATAGATCCTTAACATATTAGAATGATATGTGTATTCAACTCTGAGCAAAGTCATTTATGATATATACCCCTTCCCGATATTCAACGTACATGTTCATCAAAGTGCAAAGAGAGTTCCTACATCATGTTATACAGGTACGACATGGTGATTATGCGGGCACAGGATCTGTGCCCACATAATCACTGGTGAGAGTTTGGCTTAAACTGCCATCAGTCAGGTGATTTTTTTGTAGTATACTAATAGTATCCTGAAATAGGGCTTGGGCAGCTCTTTCAGGATATACAACTTTTATTTCTGTACAGGGTCTCGTTATTTTGCCTATAAGCCCCGGAAAACGTTATTAAAGGGGGGTGATTTGAAATTTTATATTTAATTTTTTAATATTTTAAAAACATTTTTTTTTTTTACTTTTTGCATGCTTCAATAGACTCCATGGGAGGCTAGAAGCTGCAGTACTTTGATCACCTCTGCTACTTACAGGCGATGATAAGATCGCCTGTGTGTAGCCGAAATGCTCACTTGCTGTGAGCGCCGATCACGGGGCGACGCTCATAGCAATCTGGCAATGACAACCATAGAGGTCAGCTGCAGACCTCTGGTTGTCAAGCTGACCCATCGATGACCCGTGATCATGTGGCGGGATCACCGATGGGCGGGATTAGCGACTCGTGTCCTGTAAGCGTGAGTTAAATGCCGCTGTCAGAGATTGACAGTGGCATTTAAACTAGTTAACAGCTGCGGATGGATTGTGATTCCACCCGCAGCTGTTGCAGGCACATGTCGGCTGTATAGATCTGCTGTCATGTGCCTGGAAAGGTGCTGGCTCAGCGCCGGAGCCCGAACCTTACAGGGGGAGTCCGTCATGGACGTACTATTACACCACATGTTGGAAAAAGGTTAAAGCAAATCTGTCAGCATGATTTCACCTCCCAAACTATTTATGTTCACATGTATCTCTTTCAAATACAAGTCCAGTAACACCTTTACATGGCCAGTCCGCTCCTTCATTACAGAAAAAAACAGCGTTTGTATTTATTTTAAAATGAAGTCTCAGTCACTACAGCTCTATTACCCACCAAGCGGAGCCTGCTCCTGCTTGAATAAAATAGAGCTGGAGTGAGAGAGGCCACAGATGTAAAATTTACTCTTAAGCCTAATTTGCATATCTGTTCAAACGCTGATTTTTCTGTAACGGAGGTATGGACTAGCCTTGTAAGGGCATGTTTCCGTGGCCAGGATTGCATAAGGATTTGCTCAGGATTTGACGCAAGTAAAATCTGACCAAAGCTGCACCTGAGGTCACTGGCAGGTCACCTGCGTTTTTGAAGCGTTTTTACATGCGTTTTTTTCATGCGGATTTATGTGTGTTTTTGCAAACTAAATAAAGATATACAAAAAAAAAAAAAAGAATTGTGATGTCATTTCTTGTCCAACCTCTTCATTTACATACTCCATTGAAGAATATACACACACACAACTAGATAGATAGATAGATACGTTATATGGATACGATAGATAGATACGTATCTATCGTATCTATCTATCATATCTATCTATGGATCTATCTATCGTATTTATCTATGGTATCTATCTATCGATATATCTATCTATTATCTACAAATATATCGATCTATAAATATATCTATATATAGATATATCGATAGATATATTGATAGATAGATATTAGTTAGATAATAGATAATAGATAGATCGATAGATAGATACGATAGATGGATTACACAAGCGAGAAACTCGGACGAGTCTCACATCTTAATACCCGGCACTGCCACCGGCACTCGGGAGCAGAGCATGCAGCTGCACGCTCCGCTCCCGAGTGTCGGCGCCAGTGTCAGGTATTAAGATGCGAGACTCGTGCGAGTTTCTCGCATGTGATCCTGGCCTTAAATAAAGACACACACACAAAATCTGCGTTAGGCTGGGGTCACACTCGCGAGAAACTCACACAAGTCTCTCGCTTCAATACCCGGCACTGCCAACGACACTCGGGATCGGAGCGCGCGGCTGCATGTATTTCTATGCAGCTGTACGCTCTGGTCCCAAGTGCCCGCAGCAGTGCCCGGTATTGACCCCGGCCTTAAACACAATGTTTAATTAAAAAAAAAAAAATGGCATGGTTTCCCACGCAATTTTCTGCGCCAGAGAGGAAAGCCAGCGCCTGGGGGACTGATGTTTGTAGCCTGGGAAGGGGTTAATACCCATGGAGCTTCCCAGGCTATGAATATAAGCCCGCAGCTGTCTGCGTAGCCTTTACTGGCTATAAAAATAGGGGGACCCCCCCAAAAAAAATGACGTGGGGGTCCCCCTATATTTTATAGCCAGAAAGGCTATGCAGACAGCTGCGGGCTGATATTCATAGCCTAGAGAAAGGCCATGGATATTGTACCCCCCGGCTACAAATACCTGCCAGCAGCCGCCCGAGAAATGGCACATCTGTAAGATGCGCCAATTCCGGCACTTAGCCCCTCTCTTCCCACTCCCCTGTAGCGGTGGGATATGGGGTAATAAGGGGTTAATGTCACCTTGCTAATATAAGGTGACATTAAGCCCGGTTAATAATGGAGAGGCGTCAATAAGACAGCTATCCATTACTAATCCTATTGTAGTGAAAGTGTAAAAAAATAAATAAATAAAGACAGCCAGAAAAAAGTATTTTATTATTCTTAATTTCACCATACTTACCATACTTGAGCGGCTGCAAAATAAGTAAAAAACAATAAACCAACCGTATACTTACTTTCCGCCGTAGTCCAATTAATAACGAATGTCCCACGACAATCTCCCCTACAGAACAGTGACATCGGGTGATGTCACTGTTCTATAGACCTTCAGTGACACACTGACAGGAGACAATGGCTCCTGCTGTGTATCACTGAGGTTACCTTAGTTCAGGGTCTCACTTTATGGCAATGCTGCGTGGGAATTTTCTCACACAGCAGTGCCACAAGTGAGACTAGGGACTATTTCTCACAGGGGCAGAGGAATACATTGTGGGGAATACATTGTGGAAGGATACCTTCCATCACTGTATTCCTGGAGCGCGATCACATCAGCTGATGTGGCTGCTCTCCGGGACACTCGTTTTAATTGGATATCTGCGGATCAGGGAGTATAGTGTTTATTATTTTATTATTTGTTACAGGTGACAATGGCTACGAGGATCAAGGTGACAAGGTGATGGTGAGTATGTACTCTATGTTGCATGTTCTGTATGTTGCATGTTCTGTATGTTGCATGTTCTGTATGTTGCATGTTCTGTATGTTGCATGTTCTGTATGTTGCATGTTGTATGCTGCATGTCGCATAAGTTATCGCGAGAACTGCAGTGGACGCGGGACTTCCGGTGGCGGGGCGAGTAAGCCCACATGTAAATTAGGAGACATGAATAGTAAGCTGCGTTTACACACCTACTACGCATGTGACTAATCATTAGATGCGGTTTTACCGCATCTAATGATAATCTATGGGTAATTTACGGTGCGGCGACGGAGCGTCGCCACATTGTAAACAGACATGCTGCGTTCTGAAAACACGCGCCGCATGTCCGTTTACGTGGGTCTGCCGCCTGCGTGTTTTAACGCATAGTGGAGACGAGATTTCAGGAAATCCCCTCCACTATGCTGTAACACCTGGACGCTGCGGCTCTACGCAGCGTCAAACACGCAGCGTTTCCTGACCGTGAAAATATACCCTAAATGTTTTGCTGGACTTGTCTGTGAAAGAGCTACAGGCACATAAAAATAGTTTGCTAGGTGAAAACCTGCTGATCGATTCCCTTTAAACCCCCTATCACATATCACATTACTATGGCCTGCATTTTAGAATTGTCAGCAGTTTGGGAAATGCAGACTTTTATTACTGTTCTGAAGGCTACAAAGTTGTGGCTTTTGATATGAATCTCAAATTGACATGTGAGCTTGTATCTGAATGTAATGGAGACAGCCGTTGCCGATTATAAAGATATGATGTTACTAAGTAAACAAAAAACAAAAAAAAGACGTGTTCTACAATTTGATGTTTTTATGGTGTGTTTTTTGAGAGTGTAAATTTAATGTTCTGTTTTGTGCTTTATTTTCCATATAATTGGATGAGCTCAGCATTGAGTGCAAAATAATGAGATGAGTTGTGCTATTCTGATTTTATTTATTGTGAGCGCTGTTTAAGAGCCCAAGACTTTCTGAGCGAATGCAGATAATAAGTTTATTTATGGTAAACAATAGAAACCATAGTTTATTATATAGACTCATTTTGGGAAATCCAGTCATGGATACATGGGCAATATGTCATTGGTAAAGTAAGTGGTATTTGATTATTATAGACTGAAAAATCTGACACTAATTTAAACCGTATTATTTGTAAACCGCATAATTATGTATATACTCCATTCTGATCAAAGTCATTAAAGGTGTATCCTTTTAACCCCTTTCCATCAAAGTTAGTCTGTTTCCTGTCCAGGCCACTTTTTTCAAATCTGGCATGTCACTTTATATGGTAATGGATCTGGAATGATTCTATAAATCCCAGGGAATATAAAATAGTTTATTTCCTGCCCCATTGTATTTTTGTTAGTCCTAAACTTAACCCCTTAGTGACAGAGCCAATTTGGTACTTAATGACCGAGCCAATTTTTACAATTCTGACCACTGTCACTTTATGAGGTTATAACTCTGGAACGCTTTATCGGATCCCGCTGATTCTGAGATTGTTTTTTCGTGACATGTTGTACTTCAAGTTAGTGGTAACATTTCTTCGATATTACTTGCGATTATTTATGAAAAAAATGGAAATATGGCGAAAATTTTTAAAATTTTGCAATTTTCAAACTTTGTATTTTTATGCCCTTAAATCAGAGAGATATGTCACAAAAAATAGTTAATAAATAACATTTCTCACATGTCTACTTTACATCAGCACAATTTTGGAAACAATTTTTTTTTTTGTTAGGGAGTTATAAGGGTTAAAAGTTGACCAGCAATTTCTCATTTTAACAACACCATGTTTTTTTTAGGGACCACATCACCTTTGAAGTGATTTTGAGGGGTCTATATGATAGAAAATAACCAAGTGTGACACCATTCTAAAAACTGCACCCCTCAAGCTGCTCAAAACCACATTCAAGAAGTTTATTAACCCTTTACGTACTTCACAGGAACTAAAACAATGTGGAAGAAAAAAATGAACATTTAACTTTTTTTTGCAAACATTTTACTTCAGAACCATTTTTTTTTTAATTTTCACAAGTGTAAAAACAGAAATTTAACCACAAATTTTGTTGTGCAATTTTTCCTGAGTACGCCGATACCCCATATGTGGAGGTAAACCACTGTTTGGGCGCACCGCAGAGCTTGGAAGTGAAGGAGCACCGTTTGACTGTTTCAATGCAGAATTGGCTGGAATTGAGATCGGACGCCATGTCGCGTTTGGAGAGCCCCTAATGTGCCTAAACAGTGGAAACCCCCCACAAGTGACACCATTTTGGAAACTAGACCCCCCAAGGAACTTATCTAGATGTGTGGTGAGCACTTTGAACCCCCAAGTGCTTCACAGAAGTTTATAACGTAGAGCCGTGAAAATAAAAAATCGCATTTGTTTTCACAAAAATGATTTTTTCGCCCACAAATTCTTATTTTCACAAGGGTAACAGGAGAAATTAGACCACAAAAGTTGTTGTGCAATTTCTCCTGAGTACGTCGATACCCCATATGTGGAGGTAAACCACTGTTTGGGCGCACCACAGAGCTTGGAAGTGAAGGAGCACCGTTTGACTTTTTCAATGCAGAATTGGCTGGAATTGAGATCGGATGCCATGTCGCGTTTGGAGAGTCCCTGATGTGCCTAAACAGTGGAAACCCCCCACAAGTGATACCATTTTGGAAACTAGACCCCTTAAGGAACTTATCTAGATGTGTGGTGAGCATTTTGAACCCCCAAGTGCTTCACAGAAGTTTATAACGTAGAGCCGTGAAAATAAAAAATCTCATTTTTTCTACAAAAATGATCTTTTTGCCCCCAAATTTTTATTTTCACAAGGGTAACAGGAGAAAATGGACCCCAGAAGCTGTTGTACAATTTGTCTTGAGTATGCCGACACCCCATATGTGGGGGTAAACCACTGTTTGGGCGCATGGCTGAGCTCGGAAGCAAAGGAGCGCCATTTGACTTTTCAATGCAAAATTGACTGGAATTGAGATCGGACGCCATGTCGCGTTTGGAGAGCCCCTGATGTGCCTAAACAGCAGAAACCCCCCAAAAGTGACCCCATTTTGGAAACTAGACCCCCCATGGAACTTATCTAGATGTGTAGTGAGAACTTTGAATGCCCAAGTGCATCACAGAAGTTTATAATGCAGAGTCGTGAAAATAAAAAATATATATTTTTTAACAATAAAGATTTTTTAGCCCCCAAGTTTTTATTTTCACAAGGGTAACAAGAGAAATTGGACCCCAAAAGTTGTTGTCCAATTTGTCCTGAGTATGCTGGTACCCCATATGTGGGGGTAAACCACTGTTTGGGCGCACGGCAGAGCTCGGAAGGGAAGGAGCACCATTTTGGAATGCAGACTTTGATAGAATTGTCTGCGGGCGTTATGTTGCGTTTGCAGACCCCTAATGTACCTAAACAGTAGAAACCCCCAACAAGTGACCCCATTTTGGAAAATAGACCCCCCAAGGAACTTATCTAGATATGTGGTGAGAACTTTGAATGCCCAAGTGCTTCACAGAAGTTTATAATGCAGAGTAGTGAAAATAAAAAATATTTTTTTTCCCACAAAAAAGATTTTTTTAGCCCCCAAATTTTTATTTTCACAAGGGTAACAGGAGAAATTGGACCCCAAAAGTTGTTGTCCAATTTATCCCGAGTACACTGATGCCCCATATGTGGGGGTAAACCACTGTTTGGGCGCACGGCAGAGCTCAGAAGGGAGGGAGTACCATTTGACTTTTTTAGCGCAAAATTGGCTGTCGTGTTTGGAGACCCCCTGATGTACCTAAACAGTGGAAACCCCCCAATTCTAACTCCAACCCTAACCCCAACACACCCCTAACCCTAATCTCAACCCGATCCATAATCCTAATCACAACCCTAACGATAATCACAACCCTAACCCCAAAACAGCCCTAATCTCAACCCTAACCATAACCCTAATCAAAACCCTAAATCCAACACACCCCTAACCCTAATCCCAACCCTAACCCTAATCCCAACCCTAATCCCAAACGTAACACTAATCCCAACCCTAATCCAAACCCTAACCCTAATCCCAACTCTAACCCTAACTTTAGCCCCAACCCTAACTTTAGCCCCAACCCTAACCATAACTTTAGCCCCCGTCGTCACAAAAAAAGTTCAATGTAACCTTTTTTTTGTACGTCGCGTCCGCCATTTCCGCGCATGCGTGGCCGTAACTCTGCCCCCTCCTCCCCAGGACATAGACTGGGCAGCGGATGCGTTGAAAAACTGCATCCGCTGCCCACGTTGTGCACAATTTTCACAACGTGCGTCGGTACATCGGGCCGACGCATTGCGACCGCCCCGTACCGACGCAAGTGTGAAAGAAGCCTAAGGCTACTTTCACACTAGCGTCGTACTCGGCCCATCGCAGTGTGTCGGGCCGACGTACCGACGCTAGCGTTGTAAGCGCCGCACAACGGGTGCAGCGGATGCTGTTTTTTCAACGCATCCGCTGCCCCATTGTGAGGTGCGGGGAGGCGGGGGCGGAGTTCCGGCCACGCATGCGCGGTCGGAAATGGCGGACACGTCGCACAAAAAAGTTACATGTAGTTTTTTTTGTGTCGACGGTCCGCCAAAGCACGACGCATCCGTCGCACGACATGTGGCAATCCGTCGCAATGCGTCGCTAATGCAAGCCAATGGAGAAAAAAACGCATCCTGCAAGCACTTTTGCAGGATGCGTTTTTTCTCCAACGACGCATTGCGACGGAAGCCAAAAAACGCTAGTGTGAAAGTAGCCTAACCCTAACCCTAGCCCTAACCCTAACCCTAAATTTAGCCCCAACCCTAACTCTAACCCTAACCCTAACTCTAACCCTAACCCTAACCCTAATTTTAGCCCCAACTTGTTTTCTCCTGCCGGCCGGCAGATGGCAGCAGATGGCGGGCGCACTGCGCATGCGCCCGCCATGAAGAAAAAGCCGGCTGGCAGGAGAAGACAGAAGAGGACCCAGGGACCCCGGGTGAGTATGATAGGGTCCCCGAATCCCCCTATTTCTTTGTCCTCTGATGTGCGATCACATCAGAGGACAGAGAAATAACTGATCGCTTTTTTTTTTTTTTTTTTTTTGCGGTCGCCGGTAAACTGTTAATTACCGGCGATCGCAAAGCAGGGGTCGGTGCAAACCGACCCCGATCATGTTCTTTGGGGTCTCTGCTACCCCCGGCAGCCGAGACCCCAAAGATCTTCCGGGTGCCGGGCGGCGGGCGCACTGCGTGTGCGCCCGCCATTTTTTCCCGGAAAAAAGATGGCGGCGCCCATGGGGAGACACGAGGAGCACCGGGGGAGGTAGGTGAGTATTGGGGGGCTATTGGGGGCCATCGGGGACCACATTTCTCTGTCCTCCGATGTGCGATCACATCGGAGGACAGAGAAATTAAACGGCAAATCGCGTTTTTTTTTTTTTATGTTGCGACCGCCGGTAAACGGTTAATTACCGGCGATCGCAACTCTGGGGTCGGTAAAAACCACCCGAATCATGTTCTCTGGGGTCTCGACTACCCTCGGCAACCGAGACCCCAGAGAAAATCCGACTCTGGGGGGCGCTATTCACTTTTTCCACAGCGCCGTTAATTAACGGCGCTGTGGATTAAGTACCCTTAGCGGCCGCCGTTAAAAGGCGTATCGGCGGTCGTTAAGGGGTTAAGTTGCTTAAATTTGCTTTTACTTATGAAAATATTGTGAATTTGCTAATTTTTTTTTACAATTTTTGCCATTATTTAAGGAACTGTAAACTTTCTACAGTTACAGGTAATGCACTTGTTCTGCTGCATAATGTACAAATTGTACTGAATTCAATAAATTTAGTGATCCGTGTACTGGCTAGTTTATCAAAAAATTTGTAATTATTGTTTTATGTATTCAGCATTATCTCCTAATATGTGTGACAAATTTGTTACATTATACTAGATATAGATAGCTGTAAATGCAGCTGCAGGTAAAGTCTTTCCTCGATACTGATGAATAAACAGAGGTCGTTAGGGATGAATCTGCAGTAGAAACTGGATGTAGCTTACAATGGAATTTCGAGAACAGCAGGGTTAAACAAGGTCATAAAACAATAATAATAAAAAAAAAATATGAAATATACACATATTTGGTATCGCTGCATTCAGAATCACCCGATCTATAAATATAAAAAAATAATTACCCCGATCGCTAAATGGCGTAACAAGAAAAAAATTTAAAACGCCAGAATTACATTTTTCTTGGCTGCCACTACATTTCAATAAAATGCAACGTGTGATTAAAAAATTGTATCTACACCAAAATGGTAGCAATAAAAACAGCAGCTCGGCACGCAAAACATGAGCTCTTAACCAGCCCCAGGTCACGAAAAATGGAGACGTTACAGGTCTCAGAAAATCATGTTTTGAACTTGTAATGATCTGGGGAATCATAATGGAAGGTTAGGATTAGCATTTAGTGAACATGGGGTATTGCACTTATTTTGCAATTTCACTTACCTTTGAATTTGTTTTCACATTTTCCAGTACATGATATGTTAAAACCAATGGTGTCATTCAAAAGTACAACTTGTCCCACAAAAAACAAGCCCTCACATGGCTATATTGACGCAAAAATAAAAAAGTTATGGCTCTGGGAAGAAGGGGAGCAAAAAACGGAAATTCAAAAACTGAAGTACCCCTGGTCATTAAGGGGTTATTATAAAGCACCATAGAGAAGATTGGTGGGGACAGAAGAAACTATACACAATACAATAATGTTAATTAAACTGGATGATTTCGGAATTGCTAGTTTTAGGCTACATCTATTATTGAGGAAATTGTGCAAAATTAGCAAAACACGTCTTCTTTCTGTGAAAAACAGCAGTACACCTGTCTACAGGTTGTGTAAGGTGTTATTGCTAAGATCCATTAAATTTAATTGGAAAGGAACTGTAATACCACACACAGACCTGTAAACAGGAGTGCCATTGTTTTTGAAGAAAGAAGCCATATTTTTCTAATCCTACATAATCCCTTAACACCCAACAAGAACATTAATGTTTGAATAATGGCAAAAATAAAAACACCAAATATCCAATTTCCATTTAACTGTTTCTCACTAGAAATGAAAAGAGTGACTACATGTTAGTTTGTCAGATTAATAATGTCCCGATTTTTGGCAGTCCCATAGACACTCAATGATCGGAGGTCGGTGCACTCCATTCCATCCAAGATTGGGGCTCAGTAGAGTCTGGCCGTCCAGAGCCCTGTTGTCTGGAGAACTGGGGGTGCCAACGGTCCGACCCCAGAAACCAGTAGTTATCCCTATGGAAAGGGGATTACTTATTATCTTGGGGATTACCCAAGACAACTAGGTATGTAGGTCAAATGCATTATCTTATAAAAATAAGAAAAGGGTCAGAGGATTAAAATCCTTTACACTAAAATGATTTCTTTAGGAATAACATTTTAGAATTTGCAAAGTTTCCTCTATATTCTGTTGGGTTCATGAATAACTCCTAGGTAATGGTATTTCATTTATATATGGATACATTTTGTGAAGCTACAGTAAAATATCTACTTGAAAGCAAAGATACAAAATTACGGTACTTCTTTGTGTTTCCGTAGAAAAACCACAACATGAAAAAGAAAAAGAAATCAGCGAGCAGCGTGACTTTTCAACAGTACAGGATGCCAAATTTAAAAATGACCTTTAGTAAAAGATACACTTGGAATATTGGTGCAATCATTCACAGAATATCTCCATTTAAATGATAAAATATTCATGTTCTCCAAGAATAGTATTGGCCAACACAATGTATATCAAGAAAAAGGAGTGAAAATATAGGCTACAGTCAATTATTCATATTTTTTCTTTTTTTTTTCTTTTATCGTATTCGTTGCTGTGTTTTGTGCCTCAAAATGAAGTAAAGAAAATATAAGGAAATTTGTTCAAAAAAAAATTGGGGTGTACATAACATGAAACCACTACAAAGGGGGACTGTAGCAATTTTGCACTAAAAATGTGCACCTAATTGAAAAGTTGCAAATGATAAATCAGGTGAAAAGATCTGTAAAACATAAGCCATTCCCACAATGGCCAACTAAAACATAACAGACAAACAAAAAAGTGACTTTATAAAAAAGGAACAAATTAAAAAAAGAATTAAGAGCAAATGAAAAGCAGGTATAAGACACAAAAATATCAACAAAAAAGGCACAAATGCATTAATGAATGGGGCCCATAGTCTCCAAACTTGATGGACCTATGTCTTTGACCTAGAAAGGTTGAACTTGATGGACCTACCGCTATGTTTTCTTTGAACCTAAATAACTATGCAAGATCTACATGTCCCAGCAGAAAAAGCTTTCAATCTGTCATATGCTTTGTCTCTTTTGGAAGCTCACCCCGCTTCAGTTGGCCATGTAACCAAGTCAAATGAGTATGTTTATAGGGTAGCAAGTGAAGAAATCTGCTGGCAAGACAATCATTTCCATTTGTGCATATTATGTATGTTACATCTTCCTGTTTACATAGCCTCATGGTGTTAAAAAGCAAAATCAAACTCGATGACTACATGGGTTTCACAAAGGATTAATGAGTAGTTAGGTGCAATGCGAGGAAAGACTGGTTAAGAGCAAAAAGACAACGTATGACACCACACATACGCTTTTTATACCTTTTGGCTAAACAAGCTTTCAACGGACACCTCCTCTACTAGACACTACATATACATGGACACCTGGTTCAGCCGAGAATGTATGGGTTTGATAGGGAAAAGGGAATACGCTTCTGCCAGACACCTTTGGTGAAAGCTTATCCACTGAAAATTGGGGGTGTTTGGACAACATTGCAAGGACAACTTTAACTATTATGAAAAATTGAAAAATGTAATATTGTATGTAGACAACTTGAGATGACAAAGATGTCATACATGGGGGACTGTTTACCTGTATACTAGAATCCAACGCTTTTTTGCACTGAAGTATAGAAAATTTCACAAAACTGAGTAATGCCAGACATTCAGAACATTGGCAGTCCAAGTGCTGAGGCCCCCAGTGCTCACTACAAAAGATGGGCACAAGCATCCAACCAAGCGTTGCTTTCCTCAGAGATTAAAGATTGAGTTATTTCTTGTTCATCTACTATAAAGAAGTATTGTCAAGTAATGAATGGACAGACCCAAAATGGCAAAGTAAACAGACCAAACTGTTGAACATTTTATGGAAGTCTCTCCATTATAGCATCATTATTTCTCTGGCAAATAGTAGAAATAAGAATAAAATACAGTCTGCCACATTTTGGTCCTAGTTCAGAGCTTTCTATAAACTTAATCTTTATTGTACCCTTTCTGTACACCTACTTCATGTTCACTGAACTGTTAATAAAAACTTTTTTAACCTAAACTGTTGAAAGTTGACTACTGAAATACCAGGCTAGAGGTCATCCAGCAGAAGATGAAACAGATAATGCCAGCTCTATTCTCTTCTAGTCACTCACCTGTGACTGGCGCATCAATGTCCAGCAAATTTTTTTCCAAGCGAAGAATTGAAGCTCCTTCTGTGATTATTCGAAGGGCAACACTTTCTTCGAGTCTTCCTTCTTTCATTAAGTGGGCTTTTAATATGTCTACCCGAGGCTTGCCATCATTATCGAATACTTCTTTTGCAGTAAGCCGATGATTTGGCGGAAACGGTACAGCTAGAAGACAAAAACAGGACAAACAAGTTGTTACTTTAAACTGCACAATGTGATAGACATTTTTTTTTTTTAGACATTTAGTCCACCAGGTATTAAGGATTAAGCTGAAATCAATGCCAATAGCCTGCATTCCAGTAATGTAGACTTATACAAGATAACTTTATCTGCTAGGATACTGTCTGCTTAATCGGGCGTAACTGATTGACACCCCGCGGTTAATGTAAGGCTTGGTTCACACTACATTTGGTTTATATGTGCAAAGTATACATTGGTAATTTCACTGTAACATCTGTGCTGTTCCGTGTTTCCTCTGTTTCTGCTTTGGCCGCTGGGCAGCGGCACACTTTTATTGCTTATGATGCGTTACAGCGACAGTAATATATTTTTCCTGGGACTTTTGGTGCTGCTATCATGAGCTACAGGGTTGATTTTGGTCTAAGTTTTGATCACTCCTTCCTGAGAGCCCTGGGTGTAGCAGTCAGCTATTTAAACCCCTGTAGCTCGGATGTCCACTGCCAGTCAATAGCTTTGCCGTCTTAGTATAGTCCTCTGTGCTGTGCTCAGCCTGATATTTGACTACCCGGATTACGATTTTGTCTCAGACATTACCTCCTGGAATTGACCCTGCTTGGCAACCCTTCCTGAATATGGTTCACTCCTCCAGACGGTAGCCCTCCTGTGGAAGCAACCCAGTGGACCATGTTGTAGGACAAGATTCATGCACAGGGATTAAAGAATCAAGGTTGGGGTTCCTCTGGAAGTTATCAGACGGAGTGGCTTGTGCCAAGAATGCTCAAAGTAGCCTTTTTGAACCTGTGGCCTCTGACAGATGTCATATCTACAGACTTAACCATTTAAAGATGAACCTGTTTGCCAAAAGTGTCTATTTTGCTATATGTTTGGGTGGTATAAATCAGATTAAATGTTTTATCATCTGTTGAGTGCCACACTTACTGAAACAAGGGAGACACGAGGAACAGTGTATTGTTATGGAGTCCTAAAAATGTAACACACAGGAGGATCAGGGTGCGTAAAACATGCCCACCTTCAATCAAACAAACCATTTTCACGGTAGACAATATCTCCGTCCAACCTTGTTCGAAGAACTGGATGCACTTTAGGTTAACATGATATTTATGCGAGTCTCAAGTGGCCCTTAGTCCTAAGAGCTTATATTTCATGTTGTAGGAAAGTTTCAGATCATAGCAGATTGCAGAACGTAAATGAAATGAATTGCTCGCGCAGCACAACACAGGTCTATTAGTGAAAAACGTGCTTTGTTACATAAAAAGGCAAGTAATAACATAAAAAAAGACACAAAGGTGGAAAGCACGTAAGCCTGGATATTCTTCTGACATTTTAAAGCTAGCCTAGTGGTTTAATGTACAGTTATGTACACAAAGTCATGTAGAACCTACATGAGCAATAGAGAGCTACTGCTGAATCTACAAAAAACATTTCATGTAGACACATGAAAGTTATTTGAGAATCTGCGTTTAGGCTTGTCCCTCTTAATAAGGTTCCACAGATCATGAACAGGAGGGATAAAGATCTAGGAAGCTGAAGCATCACAGCACGGTTCAACAAGATAATCATCCTAATTCCCACTTCAAATGCCTGGCCTCACAATATCAGATGTGTTTGTGGATGTCATATCAACATAAGACCTGAGCTTAGGCGTGACCTTAGCTTTAATTGGACTGTCAAAGATCATGTCACCTTAATTAGTAATTTCTCTAGTCTTATGCACTCCAAGAAGTGACTATTTGCTGAATACTACACTATTTCTACGACTTCAGATGTACTATGTATTCAGCTAATGATAGTCACCATGATCTGTTTATCCACATGGCACGAAACCACAATGTACACATCTTATCTAGAGACACAATACACCTTGGTGCTTCATGGTTTGCCAAGAGTAATATTATCAACACAGTTTTATCTTGAGGACACTTTTATAAAATGTTGTTTACGTACTTCGATCAGGCTAGGTCAAATTATTAGCACATAAAAAAGTAAGGAAAGAGACTGTAGCACCAAGTTCTCTCTGTGCCGTACATAATGTGAAAAGGCGTCTATTTATTTAGTAAAGTGGAAGAAGTGTCCTTCAATATAAAAAAACATAGATACAGTACAAAGCGCATATGAGAACTGGTTGTATCTTCACCCTAGCTATTTGTATGCCACGGTTATACCAAAAACTCAAAATGAAAGAATAAATAATTAGTTTAAAAATTGAATTTAAGAAAATAATTTCAAGATTCAAAGAAAAAGAACCTTAAAAGAACGCACATCAGTTGTCCACCCAGCCACGGGTTAGGAAGTTTCTTCCATATGGTCAACTAGCTGTTTCCAGCCAGCTAACGCTCGGCACGCTCAGGAGCCTCATGTGGTAATGTGTGGGGACGGAGCCTCGTGTGGTAATGTAGGGGGGCGGGATTATGTGTGGTGATGTGGTGGGGGGCGGGATTATCTGTGGCAATGTGGGGGGTGGGATTATGTGGTGATGTGGTGGGGGGCGGGATTATGTGTGGTGATGTGGTGGGAGGCGGGATTGTGTGAGATAATGTGGTGGGGGGCGGGATTGTGTGAGATAATGGGGTGGGGGGCGGGATTATGTGTGGTGATGTGTTGAGGGTGCGGGATTATGTGTGGTGATGTGGTGGGGCGGGATTATGTGTGATGTGGTGGGGGGGCGAGATTATGTGTGGTGATGTGGTGGGGGGTGGGATTATGTGTGGTGATCTGGTGGGAGGGCGGGATCGTGTGTGGTGATGCGGTGGGGGGGCGGGATTATCTGTGGCAATGTGGGGGGTGGGATTGTGTGGTGATGTGGTGGGGGGCGGGATTATGTGTGATGTGGTGGGGGGCGGGATTATGTGTGGTGATGTGGTGGGGGCGGGATTATGTGTGATAATGGGGTGGGGGCGGGATTATGTGTGGTGATGTGTTGAGGGTGCGGGATTATGTGTGGTGATGTGGTGGGGCGGGATTATATGTGGTGATGTGGTGGGGGGGCGAGATTATGTGTGGTGATGTGGTGGGGGGCGGGATTATGTGTGGTGATGTGGTGGGGGGCGGGATTATGTGTGGTGATGTGGTGGGGGGCGGGATTGTGTGTGGTGATGCGGTGGGGGGGCGGGATTATGTGTGGTGATGCGGTGGGGAGCGGGATTATGTGTGGTAATGTGGTGGGGACGGGATTGTGTGTGGTGATGTGGTGGGGGCGGAGCTACTGTGCAGGGGCAGGATTAGCGAGTAATCACGATGCTATATATATATATATATATATATATATATATATATATATATATATATATATATATATATATATATATATATACTTTGTAACTGGTGTATTTAACAAAAACAAGCTTTGAAATTATGTCCTATGGATAAAAAAAAACAACTCGCCTGTATCTGATCTCTATATTTATAAAAAACAAAACACACAAACAAATAAATATAATATCCACCCTCCCAAACCCCCCTCCTCCCACATACTTTTTTTGAGGGGGTGTGCTTCTAAAATTGCTTCTGCTCCTTGGATCTCAAAGTTAAGGAAAGCAAACTAGTTCTTTTGAGAATTGCATTACAAATTAACGGAAGCTTTGTTTGTAAAAGAAAAAAAAAACAGCCAGTATGGAAAGATTTTTTTAAGTTTTTAGAATCGCAATCTGTTACGTCATCAGTGGTTACCGTACTTTTATTATATTTATTAATTTTTTTTCAAACCCATAAAGAATCCTAGCAGTACACATAATGTAAGCAAAGTACAAACTAAATGCAGTGTAATGCAAATATACCAAATTTATTTATTTTTTCAAAACACCTAACTACTCACATTAGGCATTTACTACATACCGGTAATTACAGTCTATATAATATATTTTGACTGGAAAAAAAAGTTACAGTACTGCACATTGTACTGTAGCCATATAGTTTTATGGGCAGATTAAATCAAGTGTCTCTTTTTAATGTCCCTTATAGCTCAACATGTGTCCACCTACCTATCTTGTTTTGACTTATTCAAAACTGTGATTTTCAGAGCTTTTCAGCCATCGTAAAATGAAATGAATAATGGATGGCAGGAAAAACCATTTGGTGAAATGTGAAACCACCTTGGCAGTGACATTGAATCTGGCGGCTGTAGTGTTGGGGGAAACCACTTGACAATGGCGAGCAAATAATAACAAATGTTCATAAAAAAAATTATACATAGATAGGCAAAAACGGTGCAAGCCTAATGTAATTAAGTTTGACAGCACGGAAACTGACATCAAAGTACTCAAAATAAACAGAGGCTTTTATTGAACAGTGGGGAAAATTAGTATTTTGTGAGACAGAATTTTAAAAGAAAACAAAAAAAACCCTGAAAATCACATTGTATGATTTTTACATGATTAAATCTGCATTTCTTGCGTAAAATAAGAATTTGATACACTATAAAAAGAGCTTAATATTTGGTACAGACACCTTTGTTTGCAATTGTAGAGGTCAGGTATTTCCTGTAATTTTTAACCAAGTTTGAACACACTGCAGCAGGGATCCTGGCCCACTCCTCCATACAGATCTTCTCCAGATCTTTCAGGTTTCAGGGCTGTCTCTGGGCAACATTGAGTTTCAGCTACCTCCGAATATTATCTATTGGGTTCAGCTCTGAAGACTGGCTAAGCCACTTACAGGACCTTGAAATACTTCTTATGGAGCCACTCCTTAGTTGCCCTGGCTGTGTGTTTTGGGTCATTGTCAGTCTGGAAGACCCAGCCACAACCTTTAATCTGCCTTCAATGCTCTGTAAGGCAACTACCGGACACATAGTTGATGGGAGGTATGTATTACAGAGGTGGTTTTCATCTGTGATATAATCTTGGAGTATTGCTCTAGTGCATAGCATTAAGAGGATTGCTCGGTGTATCTGGGCCAGGACTTACAGGCAGCATGAGATGGGCAGGTCTGGATGCCCACACACCTCACGTCTGGGTGTGGTTAACATGTTAAAATGGAGTCCGTTTTTGGCACATGGTTGTGTTTGGAGCGAGAAGGCCTCCTATGAGGTATATCCAGACTGAATGGTGCACTGGATGCTGTCCAACCTATGTGACCAGGACTTGCTCTCAAGAGACTTTATCAAAGGAACAGCTTACTTTGTTTTGCCTGCACTGGAGGCTGTTTATTTTTCCTTTGCTTTTGGCTGGTTTATGAAACAGCAGTAGACCAACATGGATATTTAATTGGAAATGGAAATGCACTGCAATGTGAGAAACATCTCTAAACCTCTTACTGAGGGACGAGGTTGTTGTCATTAATCTTGAGATACATGACCCCATCTACCCTCCCTTCAATAAGGAGTTGTCCTGTTCCCTTTGCAGGAAAGCACCCCCAAAAGTATGATGTTTTCCTCACCATGCTTCACAGTTAGGAAGGTGTTCTTGGGGTTGTATTCATCCTTCTTCCTTCAAACATGGCGAGTGGAGTTGATACCAAAAATTCTATTTTGGTCTCATATGTCCATATGACTTACTCCCATGCCTCCTCTGGATCATCCAAATAGTCATTGACAAACTTCAAACGGGCATGGGACATGTGCGTGAGCAGGAGGACATTGTGTGCTCTGCAGGATTTTAATCCAAGACGTCGTAGTATGTTACTAATGGTAATGTTTGAGACTGTGATCTCAGCTCTCTTCAGGTCATTGACCAGGTCCTCCCGAATAGTTCTGGGCTGATTCCAGACCTTTCCCAGAATCATCCTTACCCCAGGAGGTGATAATCAGTACAGAGTAGGAGGGCTTTTTAAAGAAAAACTAACAGGTCTGTGAGAGCCAGAATTCTTGCTTATTGGCAGGGGATCAAATACTTAATTTATGCAATAAAATGCAATTTAATTAATTAAAAATCATACAATGTGATTTTCTGGTATTTTTATCTCACAGTTGAAGTATACCTATGATAAAAATTACAGATCTCTGCATTGTTTGTAGGTGGGAAAACTTGAAAAGTGAGCAGTGTATCAAATACTCATTTTTCCTACTATATGTAGAAAACTCGTTTTATATTGAGCAAAAAAAAAATAACAAACTACAAGTAACAGAATCTAAAAGTAACTATCCCGCGCCTACAGGCAATTTCCTGGGTAAGGCCTTAAGTTTATATATAGCTGAAATGCACTCTATTTTTACATTAAAAGTAAGTGTTGACAAGCGAGGTAACAAAGGGAAAAAGACACTGGAAAAGTACACGTATGACAATTTCCAACGCATTATTCCGGCTGCTGTAAACAGATTTCCTTCCAGTTTTATTCATACCGTCACACCCAAACTTTGACTCATTCTTCTCCCTCTGTGGGTGATTTGAGGAAGACCACCACAAAACAGATCTTTTATTAAACTATGGCAGATCTACTTCCCAGTAGCTCCAAATAGTCCTATGCATGTAACATGGATGGACAAAAATGCTCGACAGATCCGGAGCGGCAGCCGAGATCTGCCAGGCTTTGAAGAGCATTAATGAGGGTCACTTTTCTGCGACTTTCAAGCAATACCTATTTTTCTGACATTTTGCATGGTTCAGAGAGACCAGAATAATGACATCCAGCATGTACGCCATCCTTTTCAATTGTGTCTAAAATATAAATCTATCGCTATTAAAAACATTGTCTTTGTCGTATCTTGCTAAGACCTTAGACGCCGCTTTGTTTATTACCTTGTATTCCCTAGCTCCCCAAGCCGGATACAGAGCCTGATAAGAAGAAATCCTTGCGCCCAGTGTATACTGTTCAAAAGCCATGAGCAAATATTTCAGCACAGAGCAAATAAAGCCAGAAAAGTTATTCTGGTCACACTTTACATCTCAATTATTCATTAACTCGTGGAAGGACAACCTTATTTACAGGAATACTTTACCGATTTGTATTGCTAGCTGGTACATAAGATCACTAGGCCAAGTGAAAAAGACAAAAGTAACATGCTAATTAACATGCCAAAGGCCGGCCTCACACTTGGTGTAAGACAATACGCCACGTATTATACGTCCGTACTACGGCCGTAATACGGAGAAATGTTCCCAAAATATTGATCCGTAGTCAGGGTGTGTCAGCGTATTTTGCGCATGGCATCCTCCGTATGTAATCCGTATGGCATCCGTACTGCGAGATTTTCGCGCAGGCTTGCAAAACCGACATCTAATGGATTTATGTGCTCAAATGTTCGTTAAAACATATATACAGTATATATACATATATACAGTATATATATATATATATATATATATATATATATATATATATATATATATATATATATATATATATATATATACATATACATATATGTCATTGAGACACATATATATATATTCTGTATTTAGATTTAATTCAGCGCGATATCTGTGAAAAGCCGGTAATTCAATTGCCGGCTTTTCATTTCTCCTTCCTAAACCCGACATGATATGAGACATGGTTTACATACAGTAAACCATCTCATATCCCCTTTTTTTTTGCATATTCCACACTACTAATGTTAGTAGTGTGTATGTGCAAAATTTCAGCGCTGTAGCTGCTAAAATAAAGGGTAAAATGGCGGAAAAAATTGGCGTGGGCTCCCGCGCAATTTTCTCCGCCAGAATGGTAAAGCCAGTGACTGAGGGCAGAGAATAGCCAGGAGAGGGTCCACGGTTATTGCCCCCCCCCCCCCCCCCCTGGCTAAAAACATCTGCCCCCAGCCACCCTAGAAAAGGCACATCTGGAAGATGCGCCTATTCTGGCACTTGGCCACTCTCTTCCCACTCCCTGTAGTGGTAGAATATGGGGTAATGAAGGGTTAATGCCACCTTGCTATTGTAAGGTGACATTAAGCCAGATTAATAATGGAGAAGCATCAATTATGACACCTATCCATTATTAATCCAATTGTTTGAAAGGGTTAAAAAACACACACACACATGATTTAAAAGTATTTTAATGAAATAAACACAGCGGTTGTTTTAATAATTTATTGCTCTCTCAATCCATTTGCAGACCCTCGCTTGGCAAAATAATAAACGCACAAGATACATACCCTCAGCTGAACCGTCACGCCCCACGAGGTAATCCATCTGAAGGGGTTAAAATATTTTACAAGCAGGAGCCCTGCTAATGCAGCTGTGTGCTCGTGCTTGTAATTCCCCGGCGAATGAATGAAATGTAGGTCATTGACCTACATTTCCTTCAGTCGCGGTGATGCACCCCCTGGTGGATGTCCTCATATGACCTGGAGCGTGGGAAAAAGTTCCCAGGCTGCAGTTCATGAGAACATCCACCAGAGGGCGCCTCACCGCGACTCAATGTTAGTACAGATCCTGCTTTCCTTTCAGCACCCGGGGATTACAGGCACGAGCGAGTGGTTTATCGCAGCTCGTGCCTGTAATATTAGTTAACCCCTTCAGATGGATTACTTCGTGGGACGAGACGGTTCACCAGAAGGTATGTATCTTGTGCGTTTATTATTTTTCCAAGCGAGGGTGTTCCTGATGGATTGAGAGAACAATAAATTATTACAACAACCGCTGTGTTTATTTCATTAAACTACTTTTAAATCATGTGTGTGTGTGTTTTTTAACCCTTTCCAACAATTGGATTAATAATGGATAGGTGTCATAATTGACGCCTCTCCATTATTAATCTGGCTTAATGTCACCTTCCAATAGCAAGGTGGCATTAACCCTTCATTACCCCATATCCCACCGCTACAGGGAGTGGGAAGAGAGTGGCCAAGTGCCAGAATAGGCGCATCTTCCAGATGTGCCTTTTCTGGGGTGGCTGGGGGCAGATGTTTTTAGCCACGGGGGGGGCAATAACCATGGACCCTCTCCTGGCTATTAATATCTGCCCTCAGTCACTGGCTTTACCATTCTGGCGGAGAAAATTGCGCGGGAGCCCACGCCAATTTTTTCCGCCATTTAACCCTTTATTTGCGCAGCTACAGCGCCCACATTTTGCACATACACACTACTAACATTAGTAGTGTG
Source organism: Ranitomeya variabilis (assembly GCF_051348905.1). NCBI lineage: Eukaryota > Metazoa > Chordata > Amphibia > Anura > Dendrobatidae > Ranitomeya > Ranitomeya variabilis. The sequence continues at coordinate 877,813,264 of NC_135232.1, forward strand.
GAATATGCAAAAAAAAAGGGGATATGAGATGGTTTACTGTATGAAAACCATGTCTCATATCATGTCGGGTTTGTGCAGGAGAAATGAAAAGCCGGCAATTGAATTACCGACTTTTCACTAACACCGCTGCGTATTTCTCGCAAGTCACACTGCTGGTCCGTGTGGAATCCGTATTTTTCTCGCCCCCATAGACTTTCATTAGCGATTTTTTTGCGCAATACGCTGACAAACGCAGCATGCTGCAATTTTGTACGGCCGTAGAAAGCCGTATAATACTGAACCGTAATATACGGCTAATAGGAGCAGCCCCATTGAGAATAATTGTGCCGTTTATTTTGCGAGTTTTACGGACGTAATTTCTGCGCTCTTACGTCCGTAAAACTCGCTAGTGTGAGGCCGGCCATATAATGAGACATTAATTAAAAGGCTATGTTCACACTTGCAATTAAGCGCTCTTCATCAAGGTTTACTGCTGTCAAAAATACCTAAATTCAGATGGATCTATGTAAAGTCAATGGTATCTGTCAGCATCCATATGAAATCAGATCCAGTATAGATGGCATGGAGCAATTTTAAATACTAGTACAAATAAAAAATATTATTTCCCAACTAGTGTCCACAGGCTTCCGTTATGTGGCTCCACACCACTTGGTGGCGACAGAAACTATTAAAAATTTGTGGCACCAAGGTGGTCAAAGCATTAGTAGAAATCAGAATTAAAAGGTTTTCCATTTTTAGAAAAATGGACCCTAAACATTGCCTGTTATCTAAATTTAATAAAAAGCGAGTAGTTCTTCACTCTCTCTAGGTACAGGTTTGCTGTCCGCCACTGCTATGGCCTCAGTGGTTTGGCGGCAGTGGTGACGTCATATTGTCAGCTTACATCACCATTGCAGCCAATCTCTGCTTATGTTATTTTACAAGAGAGGCAATATTTTGGGTCCTCTTATTCAAAAGGGTTAAACCTCTTTAAGTCACTGTTCAGATCATATTAATGTCCTCAGTTTGCCAAACACTAAAAAATACAAAGCAGCAGCCGACAGCACTTCAAAAATAAGGATGCAAGTTCAGAGTCCAATGAAACCAATTCGAAAATACATACCAAGAATGAAAGAGAACAGCCTCCAGTCCAGGTGAATAAATAAAAGTCTATCTTTATTTTGTCATAATGCAAATTAAAGATCGATTTTTATTTTTTTTCACACTGGAGGCTGTTATTTTTCATTTTTGTTATAAACACTAAAAAAAACTCAATAGATATCTGAGGACTGCAATTTTCCCAGATCCACGTCATGGATATATATGGATATACTGTATATGGATGGATATATATATATATATATATATATATATATATATATATATATATATGTATGTATGTATGTATGTATGTATGTATGTATGTATGTATGTATGTATGTATGTATGTATATATATATATATATATATATATATATATATATATATATATATATATTGTAAAGCTGCAGTAGCTTCGTACGCAGTGAAGAAGCAGTGACCCACAAATTCAAACACAAAAGTCCCTTTTATTGTGTTACTTCACACAGTCAATATAGTAAACGGCTTCTTCATACAGTCCATTAATATTGCATGGCTATATGACGCAGTCAATACACAGGCCGAACTTCCCTCTGTCCAGTTTCCCTGGGTGACCGCACGCCGTTAACAAGTCTCTGTACTCACTCAGCACACTGCACTCTTTATCCTCTGGAGTGCAGCCGGATACACATCAGACAGCCCAAGACTCAGGGTGTCAGTCCTCTGTACTCACTCAGCGCACTGCACTCTTTATCCTCTGGAGTGCAGCCGGGTACATATAAATGCATATAACTTCAGTGATCAGTTTACACCAGTTCAATGCAATACATTTCACATGGCTTTAGATTTGCGGTCCCTAAACAGGCCAGACTTCCCTTGTCCAGTTTCCCTGGGCGACCGCACGCCATCTCAGTCTCTATACGTCTCCATACACACAGCCTCATATGTTGCAGACACTACTCACGCCAGCCCTCCTCTGACTAGTTCTCGTGGGTGTCCTGCATCGCTGTATCACAGTCTCTTACAGACTCTTTACTCACACAGTCGTACACAGTTCAGGATATCCTCCGGATAGCAGCCGGGCACCATATCCACCTCTTTGCAATCGTTGCACATGCTAGTCCTCTTTCGGGCACAGGACATCCACCTCCGGGTACAGAACACCCACCTCCGGGCACAGGTCTGTCCACATCCGACTCCTACGGGCACAGGACATCCACCTCCGGGCACAGGACTGTCCACTAGGGTTGAGCGACCTTTAGCTTTTTAGGGTCGAGTCGGGTTTTGAAAAGTCGTGTTTCGCCCGAAAATATTTTGTAAATCTCTGGCTCTCTCTCTCCATGCACCTTCTGGGGAGAACAAACAGTGCCCCCTAGCTGTATCAGAGGCCACAGCCTCACTATATATATATATATATATATACCGTATTTTCCGGCGTACAAGACGACTTTTTAACCCCTGAAAATCTTCTTAAAAGTCGGGGGTCGTCTTGTACGCCGGGAATCGCCTTGTACGCCGGGTGTATATGGTGGGTGGGGGGGGGAGTGATCCTGATGACGACGAGGGGGCGTCTCACAGGAAAGTGAGTATCCCCCATTACCTTATCATAGCGCTGCAGCGTGGGGTCTCTGTGCTGGGAGCGGCGGCTGCTGTGCTGTGCTGTGGCGGCTCCTCTTCTGCAGTGTGGGGCCTCTGGTGCTGTGGGGCGGTGGCAGCGGCGGCGTATCTTCATGCAGTCGGGGCTCCTCCGGCATCTCAAAGCCTAGAAGCCCCGCCGGCAACTCCATCGGTGTAATGCGCTGGCCTCCGGGAAAATGGCCGCTGCTTAGATTCAGATCTCGTGTCCCGAGATTTCGGGACGAGATCTGAATCTGAGCATGCACAGCCCCCAGCGGCCGGGCCACCGCATCGCACCTATTGAGCTGCCTCCGGGAAAATGGCCGCTGCTCAGATTCAGATCTCGTCTCCCGAGATCTCGGGACGAGATCTGAATCTGAGCAGCGGCCATTTTCCCGGAGGCCACCTGACCGCATTGTACCGATGGAGTTGCCGGCGGGGCTTCCAGGCTGAGATGCCGGAGGAGCCCCGACTGCATGAAGATACGCCGCCGCCACTGCCCCACAGCACCAGAGGCCCCACACTGCAGAAGAGGAGCCGCCACAGCACAGCAGCCGCCGCTCCCAGCACAGAGACCCCACGCTGCAGCGCTATGATAAGGTAATGGGGGATACTCACTTTCCTGTGAGACGCCCCCTCGTCCTCATCAGGATCACTCCCCCCCCCCCCAAAAGGCACATATTCACCGGCCCTATAAGACGACATACGGTGTATAAGAAGACCCCCAACTTTTAAGAAGATTTTATTTTTTAACTGGTAAAGTTGGGGGGTCGTCTTATACGCCCAGTCGTCTTATACGCCGGAAAATACGGTATATATATATATATATATATATATATATATATATATATATATATATATATATATATATATATATATATATATATATATATACACACATACATATACACACAGTGGGTATGGAAAGTATTCAGATCCCTTTAAATTTTTCACTCTTTGTTTCATTGCAGCCATTTGATAAATTCAAAAAAGTTCATTTTTTTTTTTCATTAATGTATACTCTGCACCCTATCTTGCCTGAAAAAAAACAGAAATGTAGAAATTTTTGCAAATTTATTAAAAAAGAAAAACTGAAATATCACATGGTCATAAATATTCAGACCCTTTGCTCAGTATCGAGTAGAAGCAACCTTTTGAGCTAGTACAGCCATGAGTCTTGGGAATGATGCATGAATTTTTTTTTAAAAAGAAGGAATATAAACCAGCTCACCCCTGATGCATAAACCAAACCTCTGGAGCACGGACCCGCTGTGTCCAGGCATATAAAATACAAAAAAGAAAAGAATGTCCAGCTTCACCGAGTCCGTAAAAAAGAGTTTTCTTTACTTTAAACATGGAGGATACAGACTTCAGCACGAACTATATGGGTAAGAATCTCAACGCGTTTCTGGAGACTAAGCTCCATTAAACATGACATGTCATGATTTAAAGTTTGTGAATAAAGAAAACTCTTTTTTACGGACTCGGTGAAGCTGGACATTCTTTTCTTTTTACGAATTTTTTTTACACCTGGATTTGGGAATCCTCTGCCATTCTTCCTTGCAGATCCTCTCCAGTTCCGTCATGTTGGATGGTGAACGTTGGTGGACAGCCATTTTCAGGTCTCTCCAGAGATGCTCAATTGGGTTTAGGTCAGGGCTCTGGCTGGGCCAGTCAAGAATGGTCACAGAGTTGTTCTGAAGCCACTCCTTTGTTATTTTAGCGGAGTGCTTAGGGTCATTGTCTTGTTGGAAGCTGAACCTTTGGCAAAGTCTGAGGTCCAGGGCACTCTGGAAGAGGTTTTCATACAGGATATTTCTGTGCTTGACCAAATTCATGCTTCCTTCAATGGCAACCAGTTGTCCTGTCCCTGCAGCTGAAAAATACCCCCGTAGCATGATGCTGTAACCACCATGTTTCACTGTTGGGATTGTATTGGGCAGGTGATGAGCAGTAAATGGTTTTCTCCACACGAACCGCTTAGAATTATCACCAAAAAGGTCTATCTTTGTTTCATCAGACCAGAGAATCTTATTTCTCATAGTCTGGGAGTCTTTCATGTGTTTTTGACCAAACTCTATGCGGGCTTTCATATGTTTTGTGCTGAGGAGAGGATTCAGTCAGGCCACTATGCCATAAAGGCCCGACTGGTGGAGGGCTGCAGTGATAGTTGACTTTGTGGAACTTTCTCCCATCTCCCTACTGCATCTCTGGTGCTCAACCATAGTGATCTTGGGGTTCTTCTTTACCTCCCTCACCAAGGCTCTTCTCCCATGATTGCGAAGTTTGGCTGGACGGCCAGGTCTAGGAAGACTTCTGGTGGTTTAAGAATTATGGAGGCCACTGTGCTCTTAGGACCCTTGAGTACTGCAGAAATTCTGTAGTAACCTTGGCCGGATCTGTGCCTTGCCACAATTCTGTCTCTGAGCTCCTTGGCCAGTTCCTTTGACCTCATGATTCTCATTTGGTCTGACATGCACTGTGAGCTGTGAGGTCTTATATAGACAGGTGTGTGCCTTTCCAAATCAAGTCCTATCAGTTTAATTAACCACAGCTGGATTCCAATGAAACAGTAGAACCATCTCAAGGAGGATCACAAGGAAATGGACAGCATGTGACTTAAATATGAGTGTCTGAGCAAACGGTCTGAATACTTATAACCATGTGATTTTTCAGTTTTTCTTTCTACCCCCTTTCTGCCATCGGACAGAATAGTACTTCCGATGGCAGAAGCCCCGCTTTGATGCGGGCTCCAGCGGTCCGCCCGCACCTATTAACTAGTTAAATGCCGCTGGTAAAACTCTGGCAGCGGCATTTAACAAGCGCTCCCGGCCATCCGGCTGGAAATGCGCCCACCGCTGACCCCCGTCACGTGATCGGGAGTCAGCGGTGCGTCGGCATTACAACCAGGGGTCTCCTGCAGACCTCTATGATTGTTGATGCCACATTGTTGTGAGCGCCACCCTGTGGTCAGCTCTCATAGCAATGCTGTAATTCAGCTGCATAAAAAAAATCTGAAAAAAAAAAAAATAAATATACATATATTTATATTCAAATCACCCCCCCTTTCACTCCATTAAAAATAAAACAATAAAAAAAAAAATCAAACCTACACATATTTGGTATTGCCGAGTTCAGATTTGCCCGATCTATCAATAAAAAAAAAAAAATTAACCTGATCGCTAAACGGCATAGCGAGAAAAAAAACCTCAAAACGCCAGAATGTTTTTTTTGTCGCCGGGCGATCAAAAGAACGTATCTGCTCCAAAATGGTATCATTAAAAACGTCAGCTCGGCACGCAAAAAATAAGCCCTCACCCAACCCAAGATCACAAAAATGGAGACGCTACGGGTTTCGGAAAATTGTGCAATTTTTTTTTTTTTTCTTTTACAAAAGTTAGGAATTTTTTTTTACCACTTAGATAAAAAATAACCTAGACATGTTTGGTGTGTATGAACTCGTAATGACCTGGAAAATCATAATGACAGGTCAGTTTTAGCATTTAGTGAACCTAGCAAAAAAGCCAAACAAAAAACAGGTGTGGGATTGGACTTTTTTTTTTGCAATTTCACCGCACTTGGAATTTTTTCCCCATTTTCTAGTACACGACATGGTAAATCCAATAGTGTCGTTCAAAAGTACAACTCGTCCAGCAGAAAATAAACCCTCTCATGGCCATATTGACGGAAAAATAAAAAAGTTATGGCTCTGGGAACGAGGGGAGCGAAAAAAGAAAACGCAAAAATGAAAAAAGCTCTGGGGGTTAAGGGGTTAATAAATTCGTAAAAAGGTCTACATTTCTGTTTTTTTTTTTCAGTCAAGATGGGGTGCAGAGTGTACATTGATGAGAAAAAAAATGAACTTTTTTGAATTTATCAAATGGCTGCAATGAAACAAAGAGTGAAAAATTTAAAGGGGCCTGAATACTTTCCGATCCCACTGTATATATATCTCTGTTACACTTTTTTTCAGTAGATGGCATTGTATAGAATAAAGTGCTCTACTACACAATTCCATACATTATTATTGCGGTATACCGCTGTATACCAATTGGATTAATACTGCACTATGGACATGCTTGTGTAAACTGGAAACTTTTCCTGGCATATAACCTAAGTAGAGGGGATTAACTTTATCAAATGAGGGGTCTAATACCTAAAAAGAGCCAAGCAAAATCATCACTAAAATCCACCGAAATCTCTCAAGATCACCTAATATTGTCAAGAGAAGCTGCAGGGCGGTATACATTTCACTGTTGGAAAAATGTAGTCTTTCAATGCACCAATAAATGCACCATAATTATACATAGTTGACCACTGCAAGGCGAATCTGTGCAGAGGCGTTCTACTGATACTATGCAATTCGGCAGTAGTCTGTGATGAGAAGCTGGTCACCAGTAAAATTCAATAGCAGCCACCTCCCTATGCAATTTAGGAGTTTATCCTTTCATTTTCCATTTGAATTGATTCAGTCGGGATCTGGAAAGGGAGCAGTGAAACGCAGACAGGCGCTGGTGACTTATGGAAGCTACTGAGCGGCACTGCGGCATCCCTGACTTAGACGCTCTGGTTGTGATGGCAGCATGAATTCAATGTGTTACCGGCAGGAACCTGCTACTACTGATCCATTATTCATGGCACGTGCAGCAGGCTGTTGTGGGGAATCCTCTGTCAGCATTCGCAGTACAATTCCAAAGTTGCAGTACTGGCATCACTCCTAACCACAGTATACAGCGACTGCTGCAGTCATTCACACTTCCCAAAAATACCATACAATGAATGGACACCATTGTGTAGCTGGGATTTACTTCGAGGAACCATTAAGCAGTATGACTTTACAGCAGAAGCAGTGCAATATCTAACAAAAACAAGGAAAGGGGAGATATTTTTATAGGGTAATTTCCGCTGTTAAAGTCAAGGGAGAAACTCAGAGTCTTAATATTTCTTAGAGCTTTACAGATATACAACGTACAATTGCACCGTGTCAGCACTTTTTCCTGGCAGTTCACATACAGCAATCGCTTCTGATGAAGGTCTAAGCAGACCGAAACGTTAAATTGTGGATTGCCAATAAATTTGTTATATGTTCAAACTGTCCTGAGGGCCAGGTTTCTTGCTACTATTGGATTACGGGTTGGAACCCTACCTGGGCACCAGAATCACTCACCAGGAGTGCCGTATATATCCGGTTTCTACATACTGGGATGCCAATCATGTCGCTATGGGTGTGATAAGCAGTGCACTGTTGCAATGATTGGCAGCAGCCCTGAACTAGTCCAATGCTTGTCCACTAGCATTTAGCGATAACACAGGGCGGTGGGTAGACTCACTCAGCTGCTTTCAGAGGTAGACACAAGAACGCTTCGTGGGTCAAACACCTGCTGGTTTATTAAAGCACAGCATAAACCTTGGCAGGATGTAACAAAACAACCATGGCCTTTCAGGCATAATGACAAAACAAAAGAGACCGTATTTCAGAGTCCATAAGCCTGCAGGATTGGCCCGCTCAGGATATACTAAATCTTCTGCTCCCTTTGGAGCTACCGTCTGGAGACTTGCCTGTCTCCCAACACACACAGAGAAAAAAAACATGTGGCTGGACATTTAACTTTCCAACCACACCCTTGAGGTGGAGATCTGGTGAGTAGGCGTCCCACCCATCTATTACACCTACTCACAAAAAATCCAGACCCTTGTAACGGCTGTGTAACCCCTCAGCACATGGCATGCTGGAGAGAAACTTATGAGTTTCTCATCACAGAGGATAGCAACCTTCGTGACAAATATCTCCCCTCATATACTGTCACACGGGGATCAGTAAAACAGTATTATGAGGCACAGACATGGCTCCTAATACCTTTAGGGGTAAATCCTGACATTAGGGTCCCTTTAAATACTTATAAAAATGTTTACTTTTTTAAGCTGAATTAGCCCTTTACACTGGTATCGTATGAATATGTTTTGACTGCCCATAGCAAAGAAAACCTTCTTCTAGATCAGCTATCAATATTTGATCAGTGTAGGGTCTACTTCTGGAGCCCCTGGAAACGTCACGTCTACTTTGTATACACAGACACAGCTGCTCATATGTGCAAACAGCTGTGCCTGGTGCTGTCTACAGATCAGCTGCTTAACACCCGCGGTTCTTCCCATGGACGAGTCATGGTGCCTCTACAAACAATGCAGCGCACAGTGATGCCTATACAAACAATGAAGGGGACAATGGTGCCTATACAAACAATGAAGGGGACAATGGTGCCTATACAAACAATGAAGGGGACAATGGTGCCTATACAAACAATGAAGGGGACAATGGTGCCTATACAAACAATGAAGGGGACAATGGAGCCTATACAAACAATGAAGGGGACAATGGCGCCTATACAAACAATGAAGGGGACAATGGTTCCTATACAAACAATGAAGGGGACAATGGTGCCTCTACAAACAAGCGCACAGTGATGCCAATACAAACAATGAAGGGGACAATGGTTCCTATACAAACAATGAAGGGGACAATGGTGCCTACACAAACAATGAAGGGGACAATGGAGCCTATACAAACAATGAAGGGGACAATGGTGCCTATACAAACAATGAAGGGGACAATGGAGCCTATACAAACAATGAAGGGGACAATGGTGCCTATACAAACAATGAAGGGGACAATGGAGCCTATACAAACAATGAAGGGGACAATGGTGCCTATACAAACAATGAAGGGGACAATGGTGCCTATACAAACAATGAAGGGGACAATGGAGCCTATACAAACAATGAAGGGGACAATGGTGCCTATACAAACAATGAAGGGGACCATGGTATCTATACAAACAATGAAGGGGACAATAGTGCCTATACAAACAATTAAGGGGACAATGGTGCCTATACAAACAATTAACTGGACAATGGTGTCTATACAACCAAACAATGAAGGAGACAATGGTGTCTATACAAACAATGGTGCCTCTACAAACAATGAAGCGGACAGTAATGCCTATAAAAACAATGGTGCCTATACAAACAATGAAGGGGACAATGATGCCTATACAATTAACTGGACAATGGTGTATATACAAATAATGAAGCGCACAATGGTGCTTCTACAAACTAAGAAGGGGACAATGGTGCCTATACAAACTATGAAGGGGACAATGGTGCCTATACAAACTATGAAGGGGACAATGGTGCCTATGCAAACAATTAACTGGACAATGGTGGCTATACAAACAATGAAGTAGACAATGGTGTCTATATAAGCAATAAAGGGGACAATGGTGCCTATACAAACAATTAAGGGGATAATGGTGCCTTTACAAACAATGAAGTGTGCAATGGTGCCTATACAAACAATGAAGGGGACAATGGTGCCAATACAAACAATGAAGTAGACAATGGGGCCAATACAAACAATAAAGTAGGCAATGGTGCCTTTACAAACAATGAAGCGGGCAATGGTGCTTATACAAACAATGAAGGGGATAATGGTGCCTATACACAATGAAGGCGACACTGCAATCAAGATTACCACATCATTGCGCTGATCATTGGGGTTTCTAGGGGTGGGCTCCCTCATTGTTGACCTAGCCAAAGGATTAGCGAATGAAATTGAGGTAACAGAGAACCACTTTAAATGTATCTTGACAAACTAAAAGTGTCACGTAATTGCATATGGCCACAAAAGTGTTGACAGATGAGGTTACAAGCCCAGAAGTTATATCTATAATTTAAAATAATAAAAAAAAAATGTGCAATATCGGTCATTATCTTACCAATGTAGGAAACTGCCAGAGAATGTTAGCATTTATCTAGCCTGCCATATTGTATACACATGTGATGTTTTAGACCATTACCAAAGAACTTTTTCAACACGTTTCCTTCCTTTTTGCTTATTTTTTCTGTTAATAGTGCTATAATTGGATAGCCCCTATTATCTGACGTAGTAACGAAAATATCATAGCACAAACATTTTAACATAAAGGCAATACGAGTCGAGAGAATGAAACTGACCATAGAAGGTGCAGACAAATCCTAGATGTCTCGGTGCTGGCCACACTTGAACACAGCAGTACTTGATATTGAAACACGTTCGTCAGTATTCAATATCTTTCATAAAGCATATAACAAAAAAAACTCTCCTCTTGCCCTCGGCAGTAATATTACCTGGCATACATTGCTAAGCATGTCATGTGTACTTTTCAATGTCATTGACATACAAGGAGCGATCTGCAATTCGTGCTGTTCCCGCTATCGGAGGGGGTATTAGTCTTTGCCACGCCGGAATGGTATCACACAATCACTTTGGCTGGATTACAATTCAGAAAGTTGTTATAATGCGCTAATAAAGAAATAGTGTTCATGAATTATTCAAAAATAAAAGAAAAGTGACAGATTTTTCCAATATTTTCCATCCTGTAAGTATCCAAAATTCTATTAACTACTACTATTTATGCCTGAGAAGCTTAAAACTCAAATTTTTAATACAGTACCATTTTAATAAACCAGACATTTGCTGTAAGCGTCTTGAACTGAAACTTACATTCGACTTACAAATACAAAGCAACATTAAAATTCATTGCGCTCCTCACAAGTCAGTACAAGGACTCTTTGAGATGATGACGTAGCGGTCTCGCGAGAACGCTAAGTCATCTGGGTAATTTCACAATGCATTGCTGGGAACGGAAGCTGGCGGCCACATCGCGCACATGGGGACACCTTCGCTGGACGCCAGAGGGTGAGTATATAACTATTTTTTATTTTCATTCTTTTTTTTTAACAGGGATATGGTGCCCACAGTGCTATATAGTACCTGGGCTGTGTTATATACTGCGAGCTTGCTATATACTATGTGGGCAGTGTTATATACTGTGTGGCCTGTGTTATATACTGCGTGGGCAGTGTTATATACTATGTGGGCAATTTTATATACTACGTGGGCAATGTTAAATACTATGTGGGCAATGTTAAATACTACTTGGGCTGTGTTATATACTATGTGAGCTGTGTTATATACTACGTGGCCAGTGTTATATACTACGTGGCCAGTGTTATATACTACGTGGCCAGTGTTATATACTATGTGGACAGTGTTGTATACTACATAGGCAGTGTTATATACTACGTGGGCTGTGTTATATACTGCGTGGCACTACGTGGGCTGTGTTATATACTGCGTGGGCAGTGTTATATACTACGTGGGCTGTTATATACTACGTGGCTGTGTTATATACTACATGGCTGTGTTATATACTACGTGGCTGTGTTATATACTACGTGGCTGTGTTATATACTACATGGCTCCTATATACTACTTGGCTGTGCTATATACTACGTGGCTGTCTGTGTTACATGGCCTCTGCTATATGCTATATGGCTGCTATATATATATATATATATATATATATATATATATATATATATATATATATATATATATATATATATATATATATATATACATATTCTAGAATACACGATGCGTTAGAATCAGCCACCATCTAGTTATTACAATAATAGAGCTTAGATATCACATGCACAACATATCCATGAATAAATAAGCCAATGCCTTAAAGTTGTCCGGGTACAAATCTACAGTGACTTTATGTGACAGCAGACCTGTGAATCCTGATAGCACCTACACTGGGTGCTGTGGGGATGGTGCTGGGCACATGACCTCAAGTATGCGATTTGCATACATGCACTAACATGCATACTAGACATGCACGGCCTCGATCAATGCAAGTGTATTGAGCAAGACTGGACACATGTAACAGTAGACTTGTCACACTAGCCTGGCCAACTCCTTTAATGTATTTTAGTTTTTTCTTCTATGGGGCCAGTAACTTATGGGTAAGTAGCTGCTAACTTGATCTCTGCTGACCCAGAGCAGTCATGAGACCGCTCCTGGAAGCGATTTTCCCATTCCATGTGATGTCACATTTATTTTTATTTATTTTACTCACTTAGATAGCGCCATTAATTCTGAAGCGCTTTACTGACATTATCATCACTGTCCCCGATGGGGCTCACAATCTATATTCCCTATCAGTATGTCTTTGGAGTTTGGGAGGAAACCAGAGAACCTGGAGGAAATCTACACAAACACAAGGAGAACATACAAACTCCTTGCAGATGTTGTCCTTGGTAAGAACCCAGGACCCCAGAGCTGCAAGGCTGCAGTGCTAACCACTGAGCCACTGTCCTGTCAAAGAGTAGTTCTTTCTCTCCCATTCTGACCAATCGATGGTGTGTGACTGCAGACTTCATGTTTATTGCCATTCGGCTCCCAAAGACTAACACAGCACAGGAGCACGAGCTGGCACATGAGCAGTGCAAAGGACTCAGAAACTGACTCCGATTTACAGGCCCACGCGGGATATCACACTCACTAGCAGACCGATCTCTTTACACTGCTCATACAATCTAAATTGCACTAAGATTGGGGTTACACGAGCGTATAAAAAAAAAATTAAATAAAAATTAGCCTCATTCTCACCCAGGAGAGTGGGATGATTATTTTCTCACTTGCAATCCGTGTGCAATCAGTTTTTTTTTTCTTACTCAGCAGCTGTTAATCTTTCAGAAGGCCATTTACATTTTCCTATGTTGCACAATTGCAACAAATGGGTAAGAAGCGGATGCCACTGTGATGGCCCCTATGGCCCCCAATTTTTTTCTTGCACTCAGCCGAATACAGAGTGAATCGCAGCATGCTGCAATTGTTTGCACTGTCACTTTCACTGCACATTTTCACTGTCACTGTCCATGTGCCCTGCCTCATTGAATAACATGTATCAGTGTACTATTCGATAAAAAATTGGATAGCACTAGTCCGAGTTATATGCTTATGTGAGTGAGCCCTAACTCAGAGCACCCATGCCAAGTTAGGCAGTGGGGAGCCAACTGTCAATCAACATGACATGGGCAGTGACGCCCCAGACAGAGCAGAGTGGTAGAGAAGGAGCCGGTCTGTCAACATGACGTCCCAGAAAGTAGGAGAAGCACCGCTAACTAACATGACCCCTCTGCGACTGCTCTGAGCCGTTACAGGTCGGTCCATGGAAGAACGAGCAGGTAGTTACCAACTATATACCAATAAGTGCTTAGAATAGAAAAAAAAGGTACCAGATATCTCTTATAATCTCACACACCACAGAATGCTGTGTGCATGAACAAGTAAAATCACTAAAAGTAATTAATCTTATCCCCAACTGAAATATACTGAAAGAACAAATATATATAACACTTGACCTATTGAACAATCAGCCATCGGTAACAAAACAAATAAAAAGAATGTAACCCCATACATAAGACGGGCTACCCACTAAATATCAATAGAAGCCCGTCAGAAAGAAACAAACGCAAGTATGAACAGTTTTCCAGATGTGTATGGCAACTGCGCACTGTTAAGATTTATTCTAGTTGCCCACTTCAAAAGGTCTTGGAAAACACTCGATACAACACAAGACAATCTGCAATGAAACCACTATCATCAAACATTGCATCAGTATTTTTCTTCAGCTGATCACACTGCTGAATCAGCATCCCAAGACATAAAAAATGAAAGTGCACAGGCTTATCCACGTAATATAAGACAGAAAATCATTTTCAGATTGGAAACCCACACAATATTCAATATAACTCGACAGTATACCAAGTAAAGTAACGATTACTAAAACTGTCAAGCTCATGCTATTCGGTAAAAAAAAAAAAAACAGATGTATTGACATAAACCAAGCAAACATGTCAAAAGGAAGCCATTGGCAAATATTTGTCCCAGAGGAACTTAGTTGCAAGTTGAAGAATCATCTCAAGAGATGGTTTGAAATGATCTTTAGCAGTATGTAAAAATGGCTTTCACCTCGATCTAATCTTATGCAGGAAAGCATTAAAGGGTATAATCAGTAGAAGTGTGGAAAATGACTGTATTGTTTATGGCTGCTATAGGCAGTGCTAGGAAGACAAGGAGCAGAGCTCAAGGAAAAGTCATGAGCAGCCCAGGTTCTTCATTACACTAATCATCAGATGGCCCATCCTAAAACATACGGTAATTGTTTTACAGGGATCCTGTCAGCTGATACATGCTGCCCAAACTGCCATATAGCAGGCACTGGCTGTACGATCACAGTCATGTAGGTTCCTCTATGAAACACTGTGGTGTTTTAGAGAAGAGCATACCTTTAATAGCTGCTGGAGGCCCAGCCATGCGGATGACTTGTCATACAGGCAGGTCCCCGGCAGCTTCTCCCTACCTGCCGACAGTGACTAGCAAGCCTCTGCCTACGTGCGTGTATAAGGAATTCCCTAAATACGTGTAATTAGCAAATCACAATTGTTTTGAGTCAAGAGCTAATCATCATGAACGTAAACTTGTAGCCATCTTGTTACATTGACTGTAACCGGTCGTAGAATGTGAGGACAGGTGCCTGTGAGATTGAGCAATATGAAGCTCTGTAGGAAGAGGCAATCTAATACTTGAGATACCATGCTTGCTGAGGTAAGAAGAGACCACTCTGCTGTCCACCATGAGTTACTGAGCTGATACTGGTGATACCAGGGGTTCTCAGGTAAGAAGAGGCTGCTCACACTGCTGTCCACCATGTGTTACTGAGCTGATACTGGTGATACCAGGGGTTCTGAGGTAAGAAGAGACCACTCTGCTGTCCACCATGAGTTACTGAGCTGATACTGGTGATACCAGGGGTTCTCAGGTAAGAAGAGGCTGCTCACACTGCTGTCCACCATGTGTTACTGAGCTGATACTGGTGATACCAGGGGTTCTGAGGTAAGAAGAGACCACTCTGCTGTCCACCATGAGTTACTGATCTGATACTGGTGATACCAGGGGTTCTCAGGTAAGAAGAGGCTGCTCACACTGCTGTCCACCATGTGTTACTGAGCTGATACTGGTGATACCAGGGGTTCTGAGGTAAGAAGAGACCACTCTGCTGTCCACCATGAGTTACTGAGCTGATACTGGTGATACCAGGGGTTCTCAGGTAAGAAGAGGCTGCTCACACTGCTGTCCACCATGTGTTACTGAGCTGATACTGGTGATACCAGGGGTTCTGAGGTAAGAAGAGACCACTCTGCTGTCCACCAGGAGTTACTGAGCTGATACTGGTGATACCAGGGGTTCTCAGGTAAGAAGAGGCTGCTCACACTGCTGTCCACCATGTGTTACTGAGCTGATACTGGTGATACCAGGGGTTCTGAGGTAAGAAGAGACCACTCTGCTGTCCACCATGAGTTACTGAGCTGATACTGGTGATACCAGGGGTTCTCAGGTAAGAAGAGGCTGCTCACACTGCTCTCCACCCTGTGTTTCTGATCTAATACTGGGGATATTAGTGGTGCTTAGGTAAAAAGAGACAGTGCATACTGCTGTTCAGGCTGTCTTTCTGATCTAATAATATAGATATTAGGGGTGCTGAGGTAAGAAGAAGCTGCTCACACTGCTGTCCACCTTGTCTTCCTGATCTAATTCAGGAGATACAAAGAATGCTGAGATGGGCCGCATCTAACCCTCCTCCTCTTATACTTTAAAGCCTCAGATGTTCTTGAATGAATATTACTAAAGTCCCTATATACAAATTATATTAATGGCAACCAAATTTGCAATTTTTGCAAGATTTAGCTGACCAATTCCCTAAGATAAATGAGGTCAAAGGAAAGAAGCATCGAGTATTAGCTCCCACATGAGATAAGTGTCTGGTAGTAGAAAAATGGATAGGCTATTTAACATACATTTTCCATAGACTTCAATGTTAAAAGAAATGGATCCAGTTGAAATCAATTTTTTCAAGCAGACAAAAAAGTTGTGAATGCACAACTTTTTTATGTCTACAGATTGCTGCTGGATCTGTGCTAAAGGGTGATTAGCGGGCATGTGAACATAGCCTTAAGGGTAAAGAGCTGTAGAATGATTCAGGGCTGTAACACAATGTACAGAGCTGTGTCCGTTCCGGTGTTCCATAGCGGCTTCAATAAGCTGAATGGTGAGAGCCCTGGGAGTCAAACACCCACTAAAATTAAATAAAATTACTGAAGTCCTGCCATATTCATAAGATAGATACTTCTGGCAGTGGCATAGCTCCTGGCAGAAAAAATGGATCTGACACACTGAACTCCAACATGTCAGATCCTCATTATTCCCAACATCTGCCATTAAGGAAAATTTGAGAGGCCACCGTACACATATGACTGGTAAGAAAATCCGCCCACATTAATATATTTGGTCAGGATAACATAATAATACATTGACGTTAACTGCACATAAATACATTTATTTTTCAGTTTATTCATTTTACAAAAGAAACAAAACTGGACTGCAGTGTGGCTTCTCAATGTCTGGGTCTGAATCATGCTGTGCATGGCTGACTGGACATTGTATGTGTCACATCAAACTAATGTAATATCATACGTTCATCAGTTATTACTGCTCAGAGAGACAAGCTCAACAGTGCTACAAGGATGTTATTCATGTGAAAGGGAAAATGCCATGATCATGTAGTCTCAGTTAGAGCAGCAACATCGTGTTCTCAAAAACAACTATGCAAATTGCCTCTTCTGAGAAAAAGAGGACTTAACTCTATAGCGCCACCTGTTGGAAGTAGCGATCCTACAAGTCACAATCAACCCTTTAACGAGTCGTGCAATATGACTTAGGATAAAAGCCAAATCAGTATCTCAATCGCAGACACGGTGTTTCGGGCTGTTGGCCCTCGTCAGTGCGAAGCATGAGAACTGATTTGGCTAGGTGAGAGGCTCTGGACTGGGGTCTAAGGGGTAACGTTTCTCCTTATGGAGAGTGACATACCAGCTGGCTTGTCAAGGTAAGGAGGCTTATTTGCCGTGCAATGCTCCTCTGGGAATTTAAATAACAACTATAAATTATACCACATATCTCTAAAATACATAGGTTCCCTTTAAAAGGATAAAAATTCAGCTGAATCATTATTCCCAAACCACAGGCAGCATGAATCAGATACCGCTCCTGCATTTTACTTTAACCCCTTTCTGTCCTTGGATGGAATAGTACATCCAAGCACAGAACCCCTGCTTTGATGCGGGCTCCGGCAGTGAGCCCGCATCAAAGCTGGGACATGTCAGCTGTTTTGAACAGCTGACATGTGCCCGCTATAGGGGCTTGCAAATTGACAGCGGCATTTAACTAGCGCTTCCAGCCATCGGGCAGGAAATGAGCGCATCGCTAACCTCCGTCACGTGATCAGGGGTCAGCGATGTGTCGGCATGACAACCAGAGGTCTCCTGAAGACCTCTATGGTTGTTGATGCCAGATTGCTGTGAGCACCACCCTGTGGTCGGCGCTCACAGCAATGCTGCAATTTAGCTACATAGGAGCGATCTGAGCATTGCTCCTATGTAGGAGAGCCGATCAGGCTATGCCAGCTTCTATTGAAGCATGGCAAAGGTAAAAAAAACATGTTTTTAAAAATATGGAAAAAAAAAAAAAAAAAGTTCAAATCCCCCCCTTTCGCCCCATTCAAAATAAAACAAAAAACCAAACATAAATAATAATAATAATCTTTATTTATATAGCGCCAACATATTCCGCAGCGCTTTACAGTTTACCAGTTTCAAACACAACAGTCATAAGTAACAACATTAACAATACAATAATTAAAGCAAAATAAGACAAAATAAGACAAAATAAGACGACCCTGCTCGTGAGAGCTTACGATCTACAATGAGGTGGGGAAGATACAAAGTACAGGTGTGTATTTACAATGATGTATTTACAATGATGGTCCAGCCATCTTCAGGGGATGGGGGTTAGATGGAAGTAGTGAATGGGCCACACACACACACACACACACACACACACACACACACACGTAAAATGACTGATTAGGGAACGTGATAGGCCGCTCTGAACAAATATGTTTTGAGGGAGCACCTAAAACTATGCAAATTGTGGATAGTCCTAATATCTTGGGGTAGAGCATTCCAGAGGATTGCCGCAGCACGGGATAAGTCTTGGAGTTGGGAGTGGGAGGTACGGATTAGTGCAGAGGTTAAAGTCATTTGCAGAGCACAGAGGTCGGTTAGGCCGATAGACAGAAATGAGGGAGGAGATGCAAGGGGGTGTCACACTGTGGAGAGCTTTGTGGGTGAGAACAAGTACTTTGAATTGGATCCTATAATGAATAGGCAGCCAATGCAATGACTGGTGAAGAGCGGACGCGTCCGAGTACCGATTAGCTAGATGGACAACCCTGGCTGCTGCATTAAGGATAGACTAGAGAGCGTAAAGTCGAGTAAGGGGGAGGCCAATTAATAGAGCGTTACAGTAACCCAGGCGGGAGTGGATCAGGGCGACAGTGAGGGTTTTTGTTGCTTCCATGGTGAGAAAAGGGCAGATTCTAGAGATGTTCTTTAGGTGTAAGCGGCATGAGCAGGCAAGAGATTGTATATGGGATGTGAAGGAGAGATCGGAGTCAAACTAACACCCAGACAGCGCACCTGCTGCCGGGGTGATATTATGCTGCCACCCACGGAGAGGGAAATGTCAGATTTAGGGAGGCTGGCGGGAGCAGAAGTTCAGTTTTGGAGAGGTTGAGTTTCAGATAGAGAGCGGACATGATGTTGGAGACTGCGGACAGACAGTCAGTGGCGTTCTGTAGTACAGCCGGAGTAAGGTCAGGGGATGATGTGTATAGTTGTGTGTCATCAGCGTAAAGATGGTACTGAAAGCCAAATCTGCTGATGGTCTTTCCAATTGGGGCCGTGTTGAGATAGAAGAGAAGGGGGCCAAGGACTGAGCCCTGAGGCACCCCGACAGTGAGAGGAAGAGGAGATGAAGTGGAGCCAGAGAACAGAACACTAAAGGAGCGGTCAGAAAGATAGGAGGAGAACCAGGAGAGGCGGCGTCTAAAAATCACTAAAATTGTCAAATCTCCAGGCCCGGATGGGATCCACCCCCGAGTACTGCAGGAATTAAGTACAGTCATTGATAGACCATTATTTTTAATCTTTAAAAGACTCAATAATAACAGGGGCTGTACCACAGGACTGGCGTATAGCAAATGTGGTGCCAATATTCAAAAAGGGGACAAAAACTGAACTCGGAAATTATAGGCCAGTAAGCTTAACCTCTACTGTGGGTAAAATCCTGGAGGGCATTCTAAGGGATGCTATGCTGGAGTATCTAAAGATTAAAAACCTTGGGACCCAATATCAACATGGATTTACGAGGGACCGTTCCTGTCAGACTAATCTGATCAATTTTTATGAAGAGGTAAGTTCCGGACTGGACCAAGGGAACCCAGTGGACGTACTGTATATGGACTTGGGGATAAATGTAAGGTCATGCACTTGGGTAGAAGTAATAAGATGTATAACTATGTGCTTAATTCTAAAACTCTGGGCAAAACCGTCAATGAAAAAGGCCTGGGTGTATGGGTGGATGACAAACTCACATTCAGTGGCCAGTGTTAGGCAGCTGCTACAAAGGCAAATAAAATAATGGGATGCATTAAAAGAGGCATAGATGCTCATGAGGAGAACATAATTTTACCTCTATACAAATCACTAGTTCGACCACACTTAGAATACTGTGTACAGTTCTGATCTCAGGTGTATAAGAAAGACATAGCTGAACTGGAGCGCGTGCAGAGAAGAGCGGTCAAGGTTATTAGAGGACTGGGGGGTCTGCAATACCAAGATAGGTTATTACACTTGGGGCTATTTAGTTTGGAAAAACAAAGGCTAAGGGGTGATCTTATGTTAATGTATAAATATATGAGGGGACAGTACAAAGACCCTTCTTCATGATCTTTTTAATTATAGACAGGGACAAGGGGGCATCCCCTACGTCTGGAGGAAAGAAGGTTTAAGCATAACAACAGACACGGGTACTTTACTGTAAGAGCAGTGAGACTATGGAACTCTCTGCCGTAAGATGTTGTAATGAGTGACTCATTACTTAAATTTAAGAGGGGACTGAATGCCTTTCTTGAAAAGTATAATGTTACAGGTTATATATACTAGATTCCGTGATAGGGTGTTGATCCAGGGAACTAGTCTGATTGCCGTATGTGAAGTCGGGAAGGAACTTTTTTCCCCAATGTGGAGCCTACTCTTTGCCACGTGTTTTTTTTTTGCCTTCCTCTGGATCAACATGTTAGGGCATATTAGGTTAGGCTATGGGTTGAACTAGATGGACTTAGTCTTCCTTCAACCTTAAAAATAATAACTATATTAATACCTAGTGACTGGAGCCTAAAGAGTAGGAGACGGTGGTCAACAGTGTCGAAAGCTGCAGAAAGGTCAAGAAGAATGAGCAGAGAGTGGTCACCATTACATATTACTGTCAGAAGGTCATTGGTCACTTTGATGAGTGCAGTTTCTGTTGAATGTAGGAGGCGGAAGCCAGACTGTGAAGGGTCTGGGAGGGAGCGAGTGGAGAGGTAACGGGTAAGGTGGGAGTAGATCAGGCGCTCCAAAAGTTTAGAGATGAAGGGAAGATTGGAGACTGGTCTGCAGTTATTTGTGCAGGATGGAACGAGAGAGGGTTTCTTTAATAATGGAGTAAGATAGAGTGTTTGAAGGAGGATGGAAAAAAGACTGAGGAGAGGGAGAGATTAAAGATTGTAGTTAGGTTAGTTGTGACGACTGGAGAGAGAGACTGGAGGAGATGAGAGGGAATGGGGTCAGTAGTGCATGTAGTCGGACGAGAAGAAGAGAGGAGACTTCTTCTTCTGTGATGGGATCAAATGTGGAGAGTGAGCCAGGGGAAAAGCAGGGAAGGATGGAGGGATGGGACTCACTGAACTTGGTGGTTGGGAGCGGATTTCCTGACGGATCTAATCTATTTTCTCTATAAAGTGGGAGGCCAGGTCATCAGCACAAATGTCAAACAGCACAAACATACACATATTTGGTGTCGCCGAGTTCAGAATCGCCCGATCTAGCAATAAGAAAAAAGGATTATCCTGATCGCTAAACGGCGTGGTGAGAAAAAAATTTAAAACGCAAGAATTATGGTTTTTTTGGTCACCGCGACAATGCATTAAAATGCAATAACAGGCGATCAAAAGAACGTATCTGCACCAAAATGGCATAATTAAAAACGTCAGCTTGCCACACAAAAAATAAGCCCTCAGCCGACCCCAGATCACGAAAAATGGAGATGCTACGGGTAACGGAAAATTGGGCATTTTTTTTTTTTAGCAAAGTTTGGAATTTGTTTTACCACTTAGATAAAAAATAACCTAGACATGTTTGGTTTCTATGAACTCGTAATCACCTGGAGAATCATAATGGCAGGTCAGTTTTAGCATTTAGTGAACCTACCAAAAAAGCCACACAAAAAACAAGTGTGGGACTGCACTTTTTTTGCAATTTCACTGCACTTGGAATTTTATTCCCGTTTTCTAGTACACGACATGCTAAAACCAATGATGTCGTTCAAAAGTACAACTCGTCCCACAAAAAATAAGCCCTCACATGGCCATATTGATGGAAAAATAAAAAAGTTATGGCTCTGGGAAGAAGGGGAGCGAAAAACGAAAATGCAAAACCGAAAAAAGCTGGGGATACATGCTAATTTCACTGCAAAATATTGTGGCGTTTTCGACAAAAACATATTGGAGAATGTGGCAGTTAATGAAAAGACAAGTCCAAGAGGCAGGTCCCTTTTGACTTCTCCCCATGTGCTTAGCTAAACTGCCAGATGAGCTGAGAAGGTGGGGAGAAACTGATGGAGACCTGCCGCTTGCTTTCAAACACCAGACCTAACAATGATGACAAGCTGAAGGCTGCTATCAAAGCAACCTGGGCTTCCATAACACCTCAGCAGTGCCACAGGCTGCTCGCCTCCATGCCACGCCGCACTAATATTGTATTTGATGCAAAAGGAGCCCCGACCAAGTATTGAGTGCATTTACTGAATATACATTTTAGTAGGCCAACATTTCGGATTTTAAAATCATTTTTCAAGCTGGTGTTATAAAGTATTCGAATTCCCTGAGATAATGACTTTTTGGGTTTTCATTGGCTGTAAGCCATAATCATCAACATGAACAGAAATAAACACTTGAAATAGATCACTCTGTTTGTAATGACTCTATATAACCCCTTCCCGACCTTTGACGCATACGCTGCGTCATGAAAGTCGGTGCCAATCCGACCTGTGACGCAGCCTATGCGTCATGGAGGGATCGCGCTCCTGCAGATCGGGTGAAAGGGTTAACTCCAATTTCACCCGATCTCCAGGAACAGGGGGAGTGGTGCTTCAGCCCAGGGGGGGTGGCTTCATCCCCTCGTGGCTACGATCGCTCTCATTGGCTGTTGAAAGTGAAACTGCCAATCAGAGCGATTTGTAATATTTCACCCAAAAAACGGTGAAATATTACAATCCAGCCATGGCCGATGCTGCAATATCATCGGCCATGGCTGGAAAACCTAATCTGTCCCCCCCCACACCCACCGATCTCCTCCCCAGTGCTCCGTTACGTGGTCCGCCCCCCTAAGTCATCCTGTCCGCTCCTCCGTCCTCCTGTCCGCTCCCCCCGTGCTCCGGTCCCCCCTCCCTGTGCTCCGGTCCCCCCCCTCCGTGATCCGATCACCCCCCTTTCATACTTACCGGGCCTCCCGGTGTCCGTCCGGCTTCTCCATGGGCGCCGCCATCTTCCAAAATGGCGGGCGCATGCGCACTGCGCCTGCCGAATCTGCCGGCTGGCAGATTCGTTTCAGATGTATTTTGATCACTGCGATAAAGCCTATCACAGTGATCAAAATAAAAAAAATAGTAAATGACCCCCCTTTATCACCCCCATAGGGACAATATTAAAAATAAATAAAATATATATTTTTTTTTTTTCTACTAGGGTTAGGGTTAGAACTAGGGTTAGAATTAGGGTTAGAATTAGGGGTAGGGTTAGGGTTAGGGCATGTGCACACAGTGCGGATTTGGCTGCGAATCCGTAGCGGATTGCCGCGGATCCGCAGCGGATTGGCCGCGGATCCGCAGTGGATTGGCCGCGGATCCGCAGCGGATTGGCCGCGGATCCGCAGCGGATTGGCCGCTGCGAATTCGTAGCAGTTTTCCATCAGGTTTACAGTACCATGTACACCTATGGAAAACCAAATCCGCTGTGCCCATGGTGCGGAAAATACCGTGCGGAAACGCTGTGTTGTATTTTCCGCAGCATGTCAATTTTGTGCGGATTCCGCAGCGTTTTACACCTGTTCCTCAATAGGAATCCGCAGGTTAAATCCGCACAAAAAAACACTGGAAATCCGCTGTAAATCCGTAGGTAAAACGCAGTGCCTTTTACCTGCGGATTTTTCAAAAATGGTGCGGAAAAATCTCACATGAATCCGCAAAGTGGGCACATAGCCTTAGGGTTAGGGTTGGAATTAGAGTTAGGGTACCGTCTCACAGTGGCACTTTGATCGCTACGACGGTACGATCCGTGACGTTCCAGCGATATCCATACGATATCGCTGTGTCTGACACGCAGCAGCGATCAGGGACCCTGCTGAGAATCGTACGTCGTAGCAGATCGTTTGGAACTTTCTTTCGTCGCTGGATCTCCCGCTGTCATCGCTGGATCGTTGTGACAGCGACCCAGCGATGCCTTCGCTTGTAACCAGGGTAAACATCGGGTTACTAAGCGCAGGGCCGCGCTTAGTAACCCGATGTTTACCGTGGTTACCAGCGTAAAAGTAAAAAAAAAAAACGTACATACTCACATTTCGGTGTCCTTCAGGTCCCTTGCCGTCTGCTTCCCGCTCTGACTGTCTGCCGGCCGGAAAGTGAGAGCACAGCACAGCAGTGACGTCACCGCTGCGCTCTGCTCTCACTGTACGGCGGCACTCAGTCAGAGCGGGAAGCAGACGGCAAGGGACCTGAAGGACACCGAAATGTGAGTATGTACGTTTTTTTTTTTACTTTTACGCTGGTAACCACGGTAAACATCGGGTTATTAAGCGCGGCCCTGCGCTTAGTAACCCGATGTTTACCCTGGTTACCCGGGACCTTGGCATCGTTGGTCGCTGGAGAGCGGTCTGTGTGACAGCTCTCCAGCGACCACACAACGACTTTCCAATGATCACGGCCAGGTTGTATCGCTGGTCGTGATCGTTGGTAAATCGTTATGTGAGACGGTACCCTTAGGGTTGGAATTAGGGCTAGGGTTGGAAATAGGGTTAAGATTAGGCTTGTGGTTAGGGTTAAGGATAGGGTTAGGGTTGTGTTGGGGTTACAGTTGTGGGTAGGGTTGGGATTAGGGTTAGGATTAGGGTTGGATTTAGGGTTACGGGTGTGTTGGGGTTAGGGTTATGGCTACAGTTGGGATTAGGGTTAGGGGTGTGTTGGGGTTAGTGTTGAAGTTAGAATTGAGGGGTTTCCACTGTTTAGGCACATCAGGGGTCTCCAAACGCAACATGGCGCCACCATTGATTCTAGCCAATCTTGCGTTCAAAAAGTCAAATGGTGCGCCCTCCCTTCCAAGCCCCGACGTGCGCCCAAACAGTGGTTTACCCCCACATATGGGATACCAGCGTACTCAGGACAAACTGGGCAACAACTATTGGGGTCCAATTTCTCCTGTTACCCTTGCAAAAATAAAAAATTACTTGCTAAAACATAATTTTTGAGGAAAGAACAATTATTTTTTATTTTCACGGCTCTACGTTATAAACTTATGTGAAGCACTTGGGGGTTGAAAGTGCTCACCACACATCTAGATAAGATCCATTTGGGGTCTAGTTTCCAAAATGGGGTCACTTGTGGGGTGTTTCTACTGTTTAGGCACATCAGGGGCTCTGCAAATGCAACGTGACGCCCGCAGACCATTCCATCAAAGTCTGCATTTCAAATGTCACTACTTCCCTTCCAAGCCCTGACGTGCGCCCAAACAGTGGTTTACCCCCACATATGGGGTACCAGCATACTCACAACAAACTGGGCAACAAATATTGGGGTCCAATTTCTCCTGCTACCCTTGTGAAAAAAAAATTGCTTGCTAAAACATCTTTTTTGAGGAAAGAAAAATGATTTTTAATTTTCACGGCTCTGCGTTGTAAACTTCTGTGAAGCACTTGGGGGTTGAACGTGTTCACCACACATCTAGATAAGTTCTTTGGGGGGTCTAGTTTCCAAAATGGGGTCACTTATGGGGTGTTTCTACTGTTTAGGCACATCAGGGGCTCTGCAAATGCAATGTGACGCCCGAAGACCATTCCATCAAAGTCTGCATTTCAAATGTCACTACTTCCCTTCCGAGCCCTGACGTGCGCCCAAACAGTGGTTTACCTCCATATATGAGGTATCAGCGTACTCACAACAAACTGGGCAACAAATATTGGGGTCCAATTTCTCCTGTTACCCTTGTGAAAATAAACAATTGCTTGCTAAAACATCTTTTTTGAGGAAAGAAAAATGATTTTTTATTTTCACGGCTCTGCGTTGTAAACTTCTGTGAAGCACTTGGGGGTTGAACGTGCTCACCACACATCTAGATAAGTTCCTTGGGGGGTCTAGTTTCCAAAATGGGGTCACTTGTGGGGGGTTTTCTACTGTTTAGGCACATCAGGGGCTCTGCAAACGTAACATGATTCCCGCAGACCATTCCATCAAAGTCTGCATTCCAAATCGTCACTACTTCCCTTTCGAGCCCCGGCATGTGCCCAAACAGTGGTTTACCCCCACATATTGGGTATCAGCGTACTCAGGAGAAACTGGACAACAACTTTTGGGGTCAAATTTTTCCTGTTACCCTTGGGAAAATTAAAAAATTCTGGGCTAAAAAAATATTTTTGAGGAAAGAAAACATTTATTATTTTCACGGCTCTGCGTTATAAACTTCTGTGAAGCACTTGGGGGTTCAAAGTGCTCACCACACATCTAGATAAGTTCCCTTGGGGGTCTAGTTTCCAAAGTGGGGTCACTTGTGGGGAGTTCCTACTGTTTAGGCACATCAGGGGCTCTGCAAACGCAACGTGACGCCCGCAGAGCATTCCATTAAAGTCTGCATTTCAAAACGTCACTACTTCCCTTCCGATCCCCAACGTGTGCCAAAACAGTGGTTTACCCCCACATATGGGGTATCAGCGTACTCAGGAGAAACTGCACAACAACTTTTGGGGTCCAATTTCTCCTGTTACCCTTGGGAAAATAAAAAATTGTGGGTTAAAAAATCATTTTTGAGGAAAGAAAAATAATTTTTTATTTTCATGGCTCTGCGTTATAAACTTCTGTGAAGCACTTGGGGGTTCAAAGTGCTCACCACACATCTAGATTAGTTCCTTGGGAGGTCTAGTTTCCAAAATGGGGTCACTTGTGCGGGAGCTCCAATGTTTAGGCACACAGGGGCTCTCCAAACGCGACATGGTGTCCGCTAATGATTGAAGCTAATTTTCCATTCAAAAAGCCAAATGGCGTGCCTTCCCTTCCGAGCCCTGCCGTGCGCCCAAACAGTGGTTTACCCCCACATATGGGGTATCATCGTACTCAGGACAAACTGGACAACAACATTTGGGGTCCAATTTCTCCTATTATCCTTGGGAAAATAAAAAACTTCGGGCTAAAAATCATTTTTGAGGAAAGAAAAATAATTTTTTATTTTCATGGCTCTGCATTATAAACTTCTGTGAAGCACCTGGGGGTTTTAAGTGCTCACTATGCATCTAGATTAGTTCCTTGGGGGGTCTAGTTTCCAAAATGGGGTCACTTGTAGGGGAGCTCCAATGTTTAGGCACACAGGGGCTCTCCAAACGCGACATGGTGTCCACTAACGATTGGAGCAAATTTTCCATTCAAAAAGTCAAATGGCGCGCCTTCCCTTCTGAGCCTTGCCGTGCACCCAAACAGTGGTTTACCCCCACATATGAGGTATCGGCGTACTCAGGAGAAATTGCCCAACAAATTTTAGGATCCATTTTATCCTGTTGCCCATGTGAAAATGAAAAAATTGAGGCTAAAAAAATTTTGTGTGAAAAAAAAGTACTTTTTCATTTTTACGGATCAATTTGTGAAGCACCTGAGGGTTTAAAGTGCTCACTATGCATCTACATAAGTTCCTTGGGGGGTCTAGTTTCCAAAATGGGGTCACTTGTGGGGGAGCTCCAATGTTTAGGCACACAGGGGCTCTCCAAACCTGACATGGTGTCCGCTAACGATGGAGATAATTTTTCATTCAAAAAGTCAAATGGCGCTCCTTCCCTTCCGAGCCTTACCATGTGCCCAAACAGTAGTTTACCCCCACATATGAGGTATTGGCGTACTCAGGAGAAATTGCCCAACAAATTTTAGGATCCATTTTATCCTGTTGCCCATGTGAAAATGAAAAAATTGAGGCTAAAAGAAATTTTGTGTGAAAAAAAAAGACTTTTTCATTTTTACGGATTAATTTGTGAAGCACCTGGGGGTTTAAAGTGCTCACTATGCTTCTAGATCAGTTCCTTGGGGGGTCTAGTTTCCAAAATGGGGTCACTTGTGGGGGAGCTCCAATGTTTAGGCACACGGGGGCTCTCCAAACGCGACATGGTGTCCGCTAAAGATTGGAGCCAATTTTTCATTCAAAAAGTCAAATGGTGCTCCTTCCCTTCCAAGCCCTGCCGTGCGCCCAAACAGTGGTTTACCCCCACATATGAGGTATCAGCGTACTCAGGACAAATTGGACAACAACATTCGTGGTCCAGTTTCTCCTTTTACCCTTGGGAAAATAAAAAAATTGTTGCGAAAAGATCATTTTTGTGACTAAAAAGTTAAATGTTCATTTTTCCCCTCCATGTTGCTTCTGCTGCTGTGAAACACCTGAAGGGTTAATAAACTTCTTGAATGTGGTTTTGAGCACCTTGAGGGGTGCAGTTTTTAGAATGGTGTCACTTTTGGGTATTTTCAGCCATATAGAACCCTCAAACTGACTTCAAATGTGAGGTGGTCCCTAAAAAAAATGGTTTTGTAAATTTTGTTGTAAAAATGAGAAATCACTGGTCAAATGTTAACCCTTATAACTTCCTAGCAAAAAAAAAATTTGTTTCCAAAATTGTGCTGATGTAAAGTAGACATGTGGGAAACCGGTTTTTACGTACCGGTAATAGGATTTTACGGAGCCACGACAGCACCCCTACGAGAGAGGGGATCCGCCCACCTTCCGGACAGGAACCTACAGGATTTAAAGGGGCGGTCCCCCTCACCACTCCAGTTTGTGTTTCAGAGTATAAGGGACACCGCCCATTGAGTTAGTACATAAACATATATACTTAAACATTACTAAATACCACCACCTCAAAGAGTGATAACTAATAGCACACTTTCCAGAGAGTGCAGGAAACCAGTGATTAACTACGGGGGGGAATGTGCGGGTGTACGTAAAAACCGGTTTTCCTATCGCCACGACAGCACCCCTACGAGAGATTTTCAAAGATCAATCACCTGGGAGGGACTACAGTACTAAGTACTGAACGGCCAAAAGTTAAATTGGCCTCTGACAGGTCAAGACGGTAATGTCTATAAAAGGTGGAAGGAGATGACCACGTTGCCGCCTTACATATTACGTCTATGGAGACGTCTGCTCTTTCCGCCCAGGATGAGGCCATGGATCCAGTAGAGTGGGCTCTGATGCCATCTGGTGGGGTTTGGCCTTTGGCAATATAAGCAAGATATATGGCATCTCTTATCCATCCGGCGACAGACGCTTTCGTTACACTCGCCCTTTTTCTTGGATTCTGAAAGGAAACAAACAGAGCCCTACTCTGCCTCCCTGGCTCTGTTTTGTGGAGGTATTCTAACAGCGTTCTTCTAACGTCTAGCATATGACATTTCTGCTTCAGCTGAAACCGGATTGTCACAAAATGATGGTAAAACTATCTCTTGGCTTCTATGAAACTTGGAAGCTACTTTTGGTAGATATGCTGGATCTGGTTTTAACACGATCCTATCCTGAAAGACCATTAAATAAGGGGGATCTACCGATAAAGCCTGTAAATCACTCACTCTCCTAGCAGAAGTTAGGGCCACTAGGAGGGCGGTTTTTAAAGTTAAATATTTAATGGAGACCGAATCTATTGGCTCAAAGAGGGGTTCAGTTAGGGCATCTAAAAATAAACTTAAGTCCCATGGTGGCAGACTGGGCACATACACTGGATTAGAACGTTCAGTGGCCTTAATAAATCTGGATACCCATCTGTTCCCTGCCACATCACTGCTATATAATGCCCCCAGAGCTGAAATTTGGACTCTAAGGGTATTTACTGCCAAGCCCAATTCTCGGCCTTTCTGTAAAAATTCCAGAATAGCCAGAATTGGAACCTTGCCTGAAAAGGGATGTTGGTAGAAGGCAAGGAACTTTTTCCAAGTCTTAGCATAGATCTTAGTAGTAACTTCTTTCCGGCTGTTTAACAGAGTAGAAATGAGAGCCTCTGAAAACCCTCTTCTCCTTAATAACTCCCTCTCAAATTCCACGCCGTCAGATGCAGGGATTCCACATTGGAGTAACGGAATGGACCCTGAGAAAGAAGCTCCGGACTGACTGGCAATACCCAGGGATCGGTCACAGACATTGTTCTGAGTAACGAGAACCATGCCCTCCTGGGCCAAAAGGGGGCAATCAAGATCACTCTCGCCCTCTCCTCCCTGATCTTTCTGAGGACTATAGGGATCAGACACATTGGGGGAAATGCATACCCTAGAGGGAAATCCCAGTGCATCTGAAGGGAGTCTATTACACAGGGTTTGTCTGCCACCTGAAGCGAAGCAAATTTCCTGGTCTGTCTGTTCTCTCTCGTTGCAAATAGGTCTATGACGGGCAACCCCCAAAGATCTACTATCTGTTTGAACACCCGTCGATTTAGAACCCATTCTCCTTGACTTAGAGAATGACGGCTGAGGTAATCTGCTTCTGTGTTGAGCTCTCCCCGAATGTGAACGGCCGATAGAGAGCGAAAATGAGCTTTGGCTATGTTGAGAATGTCTGTGGCGGTGTTCATTAGGGATTTTGATCTTGTACCCCCCTGATGGTTGAGATACGCCACTACTGTTGTGTTGTCTGACTGGACTCTTACATGTGAATCCTGCAGAGATGGTAGCAACCTGAGTAGGGCCTTTTTGACTGCCGTAAGCTCTTTCCAATTCGAGGACTCTTGAGCCTCTAGGAGAGACCATTGTCCCTGAGCCCAAACATCTCCTATGTGAGCTCCCCATCCTATCGGGCTGGCATCGGTTGTGACCGTGTTGTCTGGTATTATATTCCAGCTTACTCCTTTCCCTAAATGTTCCATGTCTAGCCACCATCTCAGACTGTCTAGAGTGGCAGTGGATAGCCTGAGTCTTTTGCCTAATTGTCCTTGAAGACTCTTCTCTGCAACCAAGACCTGGGACTGCAACACTCGAGTGTGGAACTGAGCCCACTGGACGGCCGGTATGCACGATGTCAAAGATCCCAGAAGGGACATAGCATCTCTCAAAGTCAGATCTGGCCTTTTTGATACAGTACTGACTTTGTGCACAATCTTCTGCTTTTTCTCTCCCGGAAGGAAACATAGTTGTTCTTCCGAATTTAGCAGAATACCTAGGAAGGTCTGAGTCGATGATGGTACCAATCTTGATTTTTCCAAGTTGACTAGCCAACCCAAGTCCTGTAAGGAAGATATTACATGATTTAGGCGATTCTTACACTGAGAAAACGAATTCCCCACTACTAGGAAGTCATCCAAGTAGGGTATAACTAACGTATCGTGTTCTCTGACATAGGCCATTACTTCCGAAATGACCTTAGTAAACACTCTCGGTGCCATAGATAGACCAAACGGCATTGCAGTAAACTGAAATGTCTGACCTGGTCGTTTAAACGCACCGCCATTCTGAGGAATTGTTGATGCTCCTGATGAATGGGCAGATGATAATACGCATCCTTTAAATCCAGGACTGTCATATAACATCTGGGAAAAAGAAGTTTAGTCGCTGTTTTAATAGATTCCATTTTAAAAGCATGATATTGTAGATGCTTGTTCAATTTCCGTAAATTTATGATGGTTCGATAGGATCCATCAGGTTTGGGAATTAAAAATAAAGGGGAATAGAACCCCTTCCCCTGTTGTTGTTTTGGAACCTCTAGTATAACTTTTTTCTGTCTTAACATCTGAACTTCCTTTTCAAGGGCTTTTTGTTGGTCTAAGGAATCAGGGGTAGTTAAGATGTAGAAATTTGAAGGTTTTTCCCGAAACTCTAATTTTAACCCCGATTTAATTATGCCCAAAACCCAGTTACTCGATGATATTTTGGCCCACTGAGCATAGTAGTGTTTTAGCCTGCCCCCTACTGGGAGGTCACTATTAACGGTAATTTCTTCTTCTTCTTGATGAAGATGATGGGGCATTAGAGTCCGAACCTTTCTTCTTCGGGTCTGTTGGTTCCCAGTCTCGGTTCTGATAAGGTCTTCGGTATTGGAAGCGTCTCCTGAAGGTATTCCTAAAGGTAGGATTAAACACTTTAGGAAAGCCCTTTTTTCTATCCTCAGCCTTAGCTAGAATGTCATCCAATACCGGGCCAAACAGGTACTCACCCCTACATGGAATCGTACACAGTTTTGCTCTCGCCTGGGCATCTCCCTTCCAGGTCTTAAGCCATAGGGCTCTTCGAGCGGCATTTGAAAGACCTGCTGATCTGGCTGCTAACTTTAGCGAATCCACAGATGCATCCGCTAAATACGCCACCCCTTCCCGTATTTGCGATAGGGAGTTTAGTATTTTGTCTCTGGGCACTTTGGATTTCAGCTGTTCCTCCAGCTGGGTTACCCAAACCATGACAGATCTAGCCGTAAAAGTACTGGAGATTGCCGGTTTGAAAGCACCAGCAGACGACTCCCACACCTTCTTCAAAAACATGTCCGCTTTTCTATCTGACGGATCTTTCAGAAGGCCGACATCCTCAAGTGGTAGGGCTCCGGCTTTAGATGAAGAGGCCACCGCTGCGTCCACTTTTGGGACCTTCATCCATACCATCAGATCATCATCGTCAAAGGGATACCTTCTTTTTGCTGACGACGGTAGGAAATCTTTGTCTTGTTTATCCCATTCCCATTTTATAAGGGTCTTAACTGTATCCACGACCGGGAATGACTTACGACTCTTCTGGCACAAGCCCGCAAACATTAAGTCTTGTGCAGATTTTGGTTCCCTGTTCTCAGTAACCCCCATGGTTGCTCGGACTCCTTTAACCAATATATCCATGTTATCAACCGAAAAACATGGCCTTCCTTCTTCCTCTGAGGAGGATGGTGATAAGGAGCGGGAACATTCACCTTCTTGCAGGGACGGACTAGATCCTGGAGATATGTCCCTGCTTAACCTCCCATGGCGGCTGGTTCTAAGGGAATAGTTTATTTCTTCCCTGATGACCTCTCTAAGGTCTGAAGAACGAAGGGGAGCTTCCTCTTCTAAGGTCTGACAGATGCACGCCTGGCAAAGCCTTTTAGTATAACTGTCAGGCATTGGGGTCATGCATAACGCACATTGCTTGTGCTTAGATTTAGATGACTTTTTCCCCTAAAACAAAGCACAAAATAACAGACCATATCAGCACCAGGAGCATTAATAACACTCACCATGAGGCTGAATCTGTGAATACCGGTTTTGGAGGAGAACGATCCACTTGTGACGCTGGGGCGCTCGCACGCTGCTGCCCCCGTACCACGCTGCTGCTGCTTCTTGAGCGGTTACCGCTCTTGCTGCGCTGCTCCGATCCCTCTCCTTGAGGGTGCTCGGCGTCCCCTACTGAGGACATTGCTGCACGCTTTCCTGTACAGCCGCCGCTCTTTTTCAAATGCTGCAGCGCTCCTCCTCCAGCTTACCCCGGAAGTGTGAGAACTACTTCCGGGTTCACCTGCGCCGGTGTGAGCGCTGAACACCGCGCCTGCACTGTGGACCAGGACGGCACTGCCCGACCCCTGGAACGTGCTCCGTGTGGCCAGACGAGGGGGGGTCTGCACGCAGGACACCCCCGACGCTGCTTCCGGGCCCCCGATTCTGTCGTTCGCTACGGACACCGCACAGAGGCATGGCGGACCCGGGTAAGGTTAATTCCTGCAGGCTCCCGCCGTCCGGACAGGAACCCAAACTGGAGTGGTGAGGGGGACCGCCCCTTTAAATCCTGTAGGTTCCTGTCCGGAAGGTGGGCGGATCCCCTCTCTCGTAGGGGTGCTGTCGTGGCGATAGGAAAATGTTATTTATTAACTATTTTGTGTCACATAACTCTCTGGTTTAACAGAATAAAAATTCAAAATGTGAAAATTGCAAAATTTTCAAATTTTTCGCCAAATTTCCGTTTTCACAAACTCAGAAATTATCGACCTAAATTTACCACTAACATGAAGCCCAATATGTCACGAAAAAACAATCTCAGAACCGCAAGGATCCGTTGAAGCGTTCCTGAGTTATTACCTCATAAAGGGACACTGGTCAGAATTGCAAAAAATGGCAAGGTCATTAAGGCCAAAATAGGCTGGGTCATGAAGGGGTTAACATATGTATACACTTTTTATATTGAAGAACTGAAATAAATTAAGTTTTTGATGATATTCTAATATTGTGAGAAGCACCTGTATCATTTTAGATACCTTTACTCTGAATTTTCAATCTCAGGTGTTTCTCAGGGTACAGCTGAGTAATTTTTCACATTCACAGTCTATGAAGAGGGGAGGAGGAAGGGATGAAGCAAGTCTGTGCTGAAACTGCTTAGCAGAGCTAATAACATGAAGAGCAGCAGATCAACTAACCTCTCCAAACATGAGCTCAGAGGAAAAGCAAACTAAAACATGTAGCATACAGAGAAAACATACACTGGACAATTGATTTGTACAGTTTATTGCTCTTCACAGTAGCAGTTCTGAGATGAGTGCAGGCATTCCTTGTCAGTGCCTTTTTGCTCTGATCTGTAGAGGAGGAGCTTTACTATTGAGCATGTACATAAAGTGCAGCACAGATTCATCTCAATTAAAAGCCTAGAACCTTAGATCGGGAACAGAATATAGACATTCATAGGACATTTCATAACTTTCCCAAATTCTTATGAAAAAATATTCAGCAAATACTGTATTTAAAAACTGTACCAAATTTATTATATATTTTAGGAGTCCACCGCCCTGGTTTTTATCCAGATGCTTTTCTGTTTGTGAATAATAAAGTTGTATGCAAATGCACTGAAGAGTACGTCAGTAATGCACAAAGGATGCATGATAATTATAGTTATGCTTTACTTTAGGAAACTACACTCATTGATACTGGCCTGTACCCACCAGTGAACACTATGTTTCTGTGGCCTAACAATGTGTTGGGAAGGTGAAACACGTGACTGCCTCAGGTACTTCAGATTCTAAACGCACAGGAAGAATGTGTTCTTATTGCAAACAAATAATCCTCTATTATTTATGAATTTAGCCAGAGAGAAGGTTTTGTTATCTCGACATAGTTACAGTTTGCAGCAATGCCTAAAGCCGACAAAAGAAATGACAGCATGCCCAGCCACTGATCCATAACAGCACTTAGGATTGGATCCAGCATTGTCCTAATAGTGCATAAATGATACCAATCTAATACTCAGCAGACATGGCATCAAGCTATAAAGACCATGTGCCATGTGATCACCAACCTGAGGCTTTACAGCAGATGCAACTCCAAGAACTCCCAACAGCCTGGTGGTTGAAAAAGATGTTCTTGAAAATTCTCCCATTCAGTGCCCACACCTATTGATTATCTTTTTCATTAAGTGGCTTCCTAGATATTCTAGAAAAAAATGAAGGTGTATATTCATAAATAAAATAGGTTGTCCAGTTAAAACAAGTCATCTTCTAGTCAAAGGATATGTGATAACTTTCAGATTAGTGGGTGTCCGTCCCACTGGTGGGACCTGCACTGATTGGCAGATCGGGGAACATTTATCTCTATTACAAAGTGGTGCGGCAGGTCGAACATCCAACCATCGTTCCATTCATTCTTTATGGGGCTGTTGTAAAAAGTTTTGTGTAAGCCCCAGAGGAAATAAATAGCACAGTGGTCAACCATACGCAGCGGCGCTCCATTTATTTTAATATGGCTAAAAGTTCTGATTGGTGTAGGTCCCAACAGTCTGACCATACCCAGATTGCACACATCATAAGCGGCGGGCAGGGAGCAATTCCTGCAGCTCTGCTGCCTACAGGAGATAGAGGCAGCAGAGCTGCAAGTATTTGTCCTCTGCTTCTTGCCTGGCGCTTTCACCCTGACACAGGCGCACGCTGCTTGATGACGTCAGCAAGCAGCAGCGTGAGTTTGTGTCAGAAAGTTGCCGGCGACAATGATGCTGCAGGGGGGAACGGTCGGAGAGGTGAGTGGTGGTGTTGTGTTTGAGTTTTTTTATCCAATACACTGGGGAGAACAATGATGAAGATGGGGGAGAGGACACTGAGGTGTAATGGGGAAGAACAATGAGGTTTGGTGGGTGAGTACAATGAGGTGTGATGGGGCAGAACAATGATGGGGCTGTTGGAGAGGACATGTGTGGTGGGGCAGAACAATGATGGGGCTGTTGGGGAGGACACTGAGGTGTGGTGGAGAGAACAATGATGGTGTGGTGGAGAGGACAATGGGGGGAATTGGGATGGAGTAATGGGGACTTATAATAGACTTATGAACAGGGGTAGGGGGAGGAGGACGTTAGATATGGATGTAAAATGAATCTGGTGGTGGAGGAGGGTGCCAAGCACTGTCTGGCACTTAAAATGTATTGGGGATTGGGAGAGGAGTGGGTAAGGTGCATAGGACGCTTTGTAATGAATTGAAAGGTGGGATGCTATCAGTGATGTTAAGCACCTGATAATATCTTCTCTCACCCTCAAATTCACTATGATACTATCACGTACTTATAATGAATGATGGGGACACAAGACAGGACTAAAGCCCCCGTCACACTAAGCGAGGTCGCTAGCGAGATCGCTGCTGAGTCACAAGTTTTGTGACGCAACAGCGACCTCAGTAGCGATCTCGCTATGTTTGACACGTAGCAGCGACCAGGCCCCTGCTGTGAGATCGCTGGTCGTGTCGGAATGGCCTGGACCTTTTTTTGATCGTTGAGGTCCCGCTGGGTAGCACACATCGCTGTGTTTGACACCTTACCAACGACCTCGTTGACTACAACGTCACACAGGACGTCCCTCATCGAGGTCTGAATCGTCATAATAGCTGCCATGTGACAGGGTCACAACGACATCGTTGTACAGGTCGCTGCTACAGGTCGCCGCATCGCTGCTGCGTCGTTGGGAAGATCTCACTGTTTGACATCTCACCAGCGACCACATAGCGCCGCAGCAACGATCCCTGACAGGTCGTATCGTTGTCGGGATCGCTTTAGCATCGCTAAGTGTGACGGGGCCTTAAGGCTATGTGAGCACATTCAGGATTTGCAGGAGAAAATTCTGCTGCATGTCCTAATGTGTTGGCAGGAAGAAAGTTGTGTAAAATACATCTAATTTTTTGCCACATTTTTGCTATCTATTTCCCCCTACTCAGTATGGGTGAAATACGCTGTAAGAGTTGACATTATGAAGATTTTAATCTACTACAAATCTGCAAGGAAAAAATAAGCAGCGTGTGCATGAGACTTCAGGAATCTCATTCTCTCTGCTTGTACAGTAAAACCTTGCATACTTTCTGTGTGCACATAGCCTTACAGGTAATTGGGGAGAGTCACAGACTGAATAGTTTAAATTTATTAGGTGGCAGAGGTTATAGTTAATGGGGGGAACAGTGCTCCTTATCACATTATATATTGATTGGCGAGTGGCTAAAAGTATATTAATGGTAGGTGCGTATCTGTAGTCAGGGGCACAGTGTGAGATGGACATATGTATGTATACAATGTATGCAACATTGTTAGTTTTAGGGCTGCGACGGTCATTGTGACAATACAAGTCCTGGCTGTGAGATGTCGACATGAAGGTCTGACCAGATGGAGAACAAACAGCAGAAAACAATACTAATTAGACAAGACGTCAGCGGTAAGTGCATGGATGTAAATATTATTATGTACCTGCACTGTGTGACTTGTAGTGATAAAGTAGTAATAATGTTAACTGCAAAATCCAATAGGCCACATTCTCACATTTGTGTGAAATGTGTGCTGCCAGATTTTTTAATTAGACAGCACACGGACTCGTAGAGTTGTATAGGTCCATTCACACATTCGTGAAAATCATGGCACTGAGAATATCCTGTTCTGATCTGATTATGAGGATTAGAATAGGATATGCTCAATGTGTCTTTAAAAGCGGACAGCACACCGACATTGCACAAGGATACAGGAATGTAGCCTTGCTATGTACAGCACAGTCCCTTAGTATATAGTGTACTCACTTATTATGTATACTACATTCCCTTAGTATATAGTGTACTCACTTATGTATAATGCCATCCTTAGTTACAGTTTCTTCTTTTATGTATAACACCATCCCTTATTAAATACCATCCTCTTTAGTTATATATGGTGCCATCTCTTATTATAGAGCTTCCTCTGCTGTTATGTACAGCACTGTCTCTTACATAGTGTAGTCTTCTTATTTTTCTTAATAGCAGTCCCCTCTCATGTTAGATATAAAATGACTGCTGATGGAGCAGCTGGTAACCAGTCAACCAGTCAGTCCATCAGCTCCTCCATTAGAAAAGAAGCTTTCCCATCATTGCATTATATTATCTAACAAGAGAGGACGGTTTGTAATATAGACAAGAGGCGCTATAAATAATCCGATATGTAGAAGATGAAGCTGTATGTAAAAGAGGGCACTGTGTAATAAGGGATGGCAATATACATAATAAGGGAGATTATGGAAGATATACATGTGTGACTAAATATATATATATATATATATATCTGTAGCTTTGTCACCATAAAAGGAGTGGGGCCCTAAGCCGTTAGTGTCCGCCCCGGTGCTACATGTCTCCCCTTTAGTACTTTGCCAGTGCACCTTTGCCACTGTGTATGTATGTATATAATATATATATATATATATATATATATATATATATATATATATATATATATATATATATATATATATATATATATATATATATATATATATACAGTGCCTACAAGTAGTATTCAACCCCCTGCAGATTTAGCAGGTTTAATAAGATGCAAATAAGTTAGAGCCTTCAAACTTCAAACAAGAGCAGGATTTATTAACAGATGCATAAATCTTACAAACCAAAAAGTTTTGTTGCTCAGTTAAATTTTTATAAATTTTAAACATAAAAGTGTGGGTCAATTATTATTCAACCCCTAGGTTTAATATTTTGTGGAATAACCTTTGTTTGCAATTACAGCTAATAATCGTCTTTTATAAGACCTGATCAGGCCGGCACAGGTCTCTGGAGTTATCTTGGCCCACTCCTCCATGCAGATCTTCTCCAAGTTATCTAGGTTCTTTGGGTGTCTCATGTGGACTTTAATCTTGAGCTCCTTCCACAAGTTTTCAATTGGGTTAAGGTCAGGAGACTGACTAGGCCACTGCAACACCTTGATTTTTTGCCTCTTGAACCAGGCCTTGGTTTTCTTGGCTGTGTGCTTTGGGTCGTTGTCTTGTTGGAAGATGAAATGACGACCCATCTTAAGATCCTTGATGGAGGAGCGGAGGTTCTTGG
Source organism: Ranitomeya variabilis (assembly GCF_051348905.1). Lineage (NCBI taxonomy): Eukaryota > Metazoa > Chordata > Amphibia > Anura > Dendrobatidae > Ranitomeya > Ranitomeya variabilis. Next base: position 877,852,582 of record NC_135232.1, read on the forward strand.
CCAAAATCTCCAGGTAGGCCGTGCTATCCATCTTCCCATGGATGCGGACCAGATGGCCAGGCCCCTTGGCTGAGAAACAGCCCCACAGCATGATGCTGCCACCACCATGCTTGACTGTAGGGATGGTATTCTTGGGGTCGTCTGCAGTGCCATCCAGTCTCCAAACGTCACGTGTGTGGTTGGCACCAAAGATCTCGATCTTGGTCTCATCAGACCAGAGAACCTTGAACCAGTCAGTCTCAGAGTCCTCCAAGTGATCATGAGCAAACTGTAGACGAGCCTTGACATGACGCTTTGAAAGTAAAGGTACCTTACGGGCTCGTCTGGAACGGAGACCATTGCGGCGGAGTATGTTACTTATGGTATTGACTGAAACCAATGTCCCCACTGCCATGAGATCTTCCCGGAGCTCCTTCCTTGTTGTCCTTGGGTTAGCCTTGACTCTTCGGACAAGCCTGGCCTCGGCATGGGAGGAAACTTTCAAAGGCTGTCCAGGCCGTGGAAGGCTAACAGTAGTTCCATAAGCCTTCCACTTCCGGATGATGCTCCCAACAGTGGAGACAGGTAGGCCCAACTCCTTGGAAAGGGTTTTGTACCCCTTGCCAGCCTTGTGACCCTCCACGATCTTGTCTCTGATGGCCTTGGAATGCTCCTTTGTCTTTCCCATGTTGACCATGTATGAGTGCTGTTCACAAGTTTGGGGAGGGTCTTAAATAGTCAGAAAAGGCTGGAAAAAGAGATAATTAATCCAAACATGTGAAGCTCATTGTTCTTTGTGCCTGAACTACTTCTTAATACTTTAGGGGAACCAAACAGAATTCTGGTGGGTTGAGGGGTTGAATAATAAATGACCCTCTGAAAAGACTTTTCACAATTTAAAAAAAAAATAAACAAAGAAATAACATTCTTTTTTGCTGCAGTGCATTTCACACTTCCAGGCTGATCTACAGTCCAAATGTCACAATGCCAAGTTAATTCCAAATGTGTAAACCTGCTAAATCTGCAGGGGGTTGAATACTACTTGTAGGCACTGTATATATACATACATACACACAGTATATCACACACATATACATACTGTACATACTGTACATATACACACACACTCTCATTAACGCCTGCTATGCGATTTATGGATTTACTTTACAGCTATCTGCAGCTTGTAAAAGCTGTTTTTCTTAGCAATACAATAACTTTTATTGTGGTTTGCTTTTAGGATACATTTCAAATGCCTTGGCACACTTTGCTCCTCTATAGATCTGTCTACACATACTTCCGACTTTCTGGCACGTGAACAAGCTTGATGTCTTAGCAGCCAAAAACTGTAAGCCAAGTGCATAGTGAAGAAGGAAGAAAAACTGCTCAGTATGAAGATTCTCCTACTTGTTGGCCTCAGTAGTATTACTGCAGTTGGTAGTTCTAAAGATACTTTGCCAGTAGGTGGATCTATATCCTTTCTTGCACTATCTCATGTATGCTACTCTACATTTCTGAGCCAGAAGTGTGGTCCCGTCACTTCCTATAGCAGTGAATAAGGATGTGCACTGAACTGTGCATATAAATGTTAGTATAAGGGTCAAATTCACATCAAAATTAAACTACCGAGCAGCAGAGCAACATTGCAAAGTCAGAATATGCATTTTATGCTAGAATTTCAAGAAGCACAAACTTAAGACTTTCCCCATAATCTCAAAAAAGCAGCATTCAAAATATTCAGCATATTATTTAAAATGATCTCCCTTGCTTATATAGTATAACGTCAACTGGATGTAGTAGTGTGGGTCTCCAAGAGTAAAAAGAGGACTTGTTGGCTTCTTACTGTGGAGATAACAGCTGTCATAAGATGAAAAAGAATAAAAAAAAAATATTAAACGTGAAGAGTTCCCAGTTAAATGTGCAACTCTACTTTATGAAACCGGTCTCAACTAAAAACTGGACAAATTTGGATTTCACATTGTTTTCACACATCAGTATCAACAGCAATAAACTGAATGAAGAAAAAAAATAAACCACATGCCGTAAAAAAACAAACAAAGTACCACATATCCAATCCTTTGCAACTATAAACCATGCTAATCTTGATACTAATGTGAGATATTCTCTTTATTAATCACCCACAAATACAGGTTTCACAAAAATGCATCACTTTTAACCCAGCTGCAAAAGAAACAAAGGGGCTGATTCAGCACTGGGGCTGCACTGGCTCTGTATGTACATTGTCTATGGACAGTCAGCTGCTTATGACAGGAGGGGCAGAGTCAGACCAGTGCTAGTGTGCCAGCTAGTCACAGCAATGATAAAGTCCTAGGGATAAAACCTTCAGTTTAAGTAAACAACAACAAAAAGCTTGATAAGTGACACGTCGCTGAAATTAGTGTTTTAGACCCTACTTCATGCTGTCCTCAAATTACATAACAAAAACATGCTGACAGATTCCCTTTAATGAATTACAGTAATAATACACTATGGGTTTCGACTAGTAGAGTGCCACATTCTCTCTGCTGGGTATACATGACAAGCAAAAATACTTTTCGAATTGTGGTCCATGAATGATGTTAAGTAGAACAGTATCCATTTAGAATTGTATTTGAAGATCTCATATCTAAAATGTGAATATCTGCAAAACGCCAATCTAAAAAAGTGACACATTTGCCATCAGTATTAAAGAGAATGCACCATCAGGTTTTTACTACTCCATTTAAAAGCATTATAATGTAGAGACCAGCGATGTATCACTTACTGGTCTGTATGCTTTTGTTTGGATAAAAACACTTTTTTTCTCTGCTGCAAATTTAGCAGAGCTTGAATACGGAGTTCTGTGTAACCTCGTCCAGGCCAATGATTGGCACCTTTCTGTGCACACTGTGCATAGGCAGAAAGTGGGGAGGGGCATGGTTTTATAGATCAGAAAGACAAGATGGTCTGGTGTTAATTTACTGCTGATAAAATGGAAACAAGAACACACACAGCCTAATAAGTGACACATCATTGCAATCATGGTCTCTGCCCCAACATGCAGTTCTCAGATTGCATGGCAAACACCTGCTGACAGATTTCCTTCCATTCACACCAGTGGATCCAGTAAAATACACATAATGTACAATACTATAAGTTTAATCTGCAGCCAGAAATTTTATGAACAAGCATATTCTCAAATTCATCCACATTTACCAATCTCTCAACAATCAAGACAAACATCGATACATATGTGCGCACTACTGGAACGTTCATCACTTTTCAAAAAAGAAAGGAATCTTAAAAGTGAGATGCAAAAACACGTATCGCCATCAAACATGAAAAGGACAAGAATGCATCAAGAAAATGGTCATAGGATATTTTCGGTCCATTTCTATTGCTGTTGGTTGATAGTAGAGTGGACTTCTGCTCCATAGCCAACTGCAATTGAGTAATTTATTGCATTTCCCATAGATTTTCTCCATTGTGCAGATCTTCGGCTTTTTCTCCCAAACGAATTGAATACCTTGATTACTGGCCATTACCATTTGGCTTACCAGTGGAGCATGATCACATCTAGCTTGTGTTTAGGGACATATCAGGTTTCAAAATGGAAAGGTGACATCCAATATAAACTTCTCCTAAAGCTTCTGAATACAATATTAACAGTACATCCTAGAAATGATGCTGCAGAATACCGTAGTGAAAAGTGATGTCCGCTGCTAGGACAAGCTGACCTGACCTGAGCCCCGGGAACGCGAGTGCCGACGCCGCTGGAACGGAGCCGGCACCGGAGGAGAGTATAAGCTCTATATTGTCCGAGGGGCTAAACATGAGGAATGGGAAGGGGCTATCCAAGCAGTGGACAACTCCATTACTGCGTGGTACATACAAGCATTTACAAACATTGACAGGCTGTCTTTAACGCATACCTAAACCTTATTTCTCCGGATCATGGCCTCCCAATGTCATTGCACTTCAGTGAAATGCAACATACAACAGAGAAGAAAACCAGATCAAAACGTTTACAATTAAACTTAATAACAAAGGATATGATATCACAATAATATGCCAACAGTGAGGTCCAATTCATGTAGGCCGGAGAGCGGAGACATTTGCCATACTGAACGAGAAGGGCTTGCTATAACACTCTTGCCACTGAGAATGAGAACCTGATGGGGATTCCAGCTCTTTGATCTCCTTTGATCTCCCCTATCACTGGAATAAAGTGGTCTCTGTTCCTTATTTTAATCAATAGTATCCTACATTTTGACAAATTAATGTTACTATTCTGGATTAGTTAATGGCATATCAAGTTATGTTGTTAATTACATTTTGAGAGTGTTTAAATAAGAAAAACTACATGTGTCCTATATGTATATATTACTGTTATATACACTTGTTATAGTGCCTCTTTTTTGTATTGCCTCTCAAAATCCCCACCTGATAATGTACAGGGTGGGCCATGTATATGGATACACCTAAATAAAATGGGAATGGGTGGTGATATCAACTTCCTGTTTGTGGCACATTAGTATGTGGGAGGGGGAAAACTTCAAGATGGGTGGTGACCATGGTGGCCATTTTTAAGTCGGCAATTTTGGATCCAACTTTATTTTTTTCAATGGGAAGATGGTCATATGAGAAATCAAACTTATTGAGAATTTTCCAAGAAAAACAATGGTGTGCTTGGTTTTAACATATCTTTATTCTTTCATGAGTTATTTACAAGTTTATGACCACTTATAAAATGTGTTCAAAGTGCTGTCCATTGTGTTGGATTGTCAATGCAACCCTCTTCTCCCACTCTTGACAAACTGATAGCAACACCGCAGAAGAAATGCTAGCACAGGCTACCAGTATCCATTGTTTCAGATGCTGCACATCTCGTATCTTCACAGCATAGACAATTGCCTTCAGATGACCCCAAAGATCAAAGCCTAAGGGGGTCAGATCGGGAGACCTTGGTGGCCATTCAACTGGCCCACGATGACCAATCCACTTTCCAGGAAACTGTTCATGCAGGAATGCAGGACCTGACACCCATAATGCAGTGGTGCACCATCGTGGGTGTCAGGTCCAAGCATTCCTACATGAACAATTTCCTGGAAAGTGGATTGGTCGTCGTGGGGCAGTTTGTTGGTGAAAAGCAGCTGCTTATTTTACACAGATTCTCATTAAATGACTTGTACAATAGCAAGAACCAATCTGGTCGCACGTACAAGAGGATCCAGATGATGTGAGTACTACCGGGAATGAAAAGTGAGCACTGTCAGTGGAAGACTGGCATCTCTTATAGGGACTTCTAAGGACATATAGTCAGAAGTCAAAATCAGGAAGTCACAGCCAGGAACAACTTCAAGCGGCAGTCAGACAAAACACAGGACCAGGTCAAAGATGGAAAAAAGCAGGCTGACACAGAGCAGAGAAATAGGTGTGAACCAAAGTAAGTACCACCTATAACTAGCAGCCAGAAACTGATTGCTAGGTATTTAAAAATGGAGGAGCCCCACACATTGTTCCCAGCAGCAAGCTAATAACACCGATTACCAGCCCTTCTACAAAACACAGATGAACTGTAGAAAAGACAATAAGTTCTAGGTATTGGAAAGTCAAACTGAAGTAAAAGTTACGGTCACCCAGCCGCATCCGTAATAGAAGTGTGGTGCCATCTGGCAAAAAAGGCAGAAATATTAGGAGTGTGTTCAGAAACAGATCTTACAGGGAGCTACTGAGCATGTGTGACCACTGACACTGTGCATACTAAAGTGAGGTCTAGGAAGAAATTAAAAGAACAGTAGGAGTCAACATAACAAGTATGGAGCAGCAAAAGAGAAAAAGTTATTACAAATTAATAAATTCAAAAACTTGCTATGCTTTGTATAATATAACACTGCAAATTAATGTTCATTCATTGGACAACCCTTTTAAGGACAGATTTTATGAGCTTTTACCAAACCTAATTCCGTACATTCAAAAATGTGGACACACCTGTTCTTGCAACGATTTTCCTTGTTCTTATTGGAATGTGGATATTATAGTTTCCAACTGAAAGCAGCAAACCCACGTAGGAACAAATATAGAATGGAGGAGTAAAGAAACCAGAATGTGGCTAAACTTAAAATTCCTGAAAGTGCCTCCCTTTTACTCCGATGACAGGTCAGCATTCTCTCAAGCACTTTGATCAGGAAGTCACTTAGAACGGCTTCTAATGAACAAGTATGCATTCACTGGCCTTGGTCTTCAGAAAGCGCTTGCGATCATCAGGTGTGTTTGGTACAGGGAGAACGACAAAGAAGAGACTTATCTGAACACTTGATTAGAGGAAATATACACTGGGTGTAAAGAGACAACATTTCAGATGTTTTGGTACCAAATGCCAAGTTTTTGTGAGACCCAGGAAAGGTGGGGAGATGGTTTCTCTATGTGTTGTGCCAACTGTGAAGCATAGGTGATGATGCCGGGGAGCTTTGCTGGTGATACTATTGGCATACGTACCCAGCATGGCTACCACAGAATTCTGGGACAACATGCCATCCCACCTGGTTTGTACTTAGTGGGACCGTCATTTGTCTTGCAACAGTTGCGACTAAGATTTAACACACCTTCTAGCTTGTTTCACAAAAGTTTGTTTCTGAATCTATAATGTGCACATGGCAATAAGAAAAATCACTGCATGAACAGGTGTTTACACTTTTGACTGGTACTGTATGTTGGAAATATCAATTTAAGGAAAAGTTAATTTCAGAAAAAAATATTGTTAGAATGTTCATTTCGGCAATTGATGATTTGTTTAGTTGCCAATAATGATATTTGGTCATTTGATGTCTAGCACTGATAACTAAATTCTATACTACACAATGATGCTACGCAGGATGCAGAAAGGGAAGGAAAACATTTCTGATTGAAATCCCTATTACCGTCATTTTCTTGTTCCTCTCCAACGCCTAACAAAACGAAACAATGGACGTAACAATTTGATGATATGTGTTCCCCACAGGGGGCAGGGAAACTCAGCCCTTATTTATACAGCCACCAGATGGCTCAGCATGACATTAATGCATTAGCAATAAGAGTAAATCAAATCTAGGCACCATAATTATTAGCAGAAAATGCATAAAAAGTCATGCCAAAAAAACAACTAGAATACCAAGTAATACGATAGAACACATAGTAACTGCGTAACGCAAACAGTAGCTTACCTAATCACTTCTACCCGATTCTGTCAAAGCTATTTATGTCACCCCATCTAATCAGACCATTTTTCAAAGGGGTTTTTCCATGAATAATTATTTTTCATTTCCTGGCATGATCATTTTAAAAATAACTGTACTCAGTCCAGGACTACTTCTCCGCCAATGCCATCAGTCTTTGTTGACATGCTCAGTGGGGACATAACTGCAGTGACCACAGGACTTTGTGCTGGTACCAAGGTAGTCAGTACAAGTCAGTTAAGCCCAGTAATTGACTGCAGAGGGCACGCGCATGGTTCTTGTGACATCACCAGTACATCCTGTCAAAAAAAAAGAGTGGGCTAGCGGGGGAGAAATGCTGGGCCTGCAGAGTACACCTACTTTGCTTATTTTTACAATGATAAAGTGAGGGAACAAAAATTATTAGTCCTGGAAACCCCTTTAATACTTTGTACGCTGAGTGCAGAATGTCCAGTATATACACACACGCAGCTTTATAATTATAGCTGTTTCTAGGGAGGGCTTAGTATAATCTGACAGGCAGAAACCAATTGAAAGAAGGAGGCAGGCCAAAGCTGCATCACACATGAGATAAACTATGTAGAGACCCTGTAATGTAAGTCAGTACATTTCTAGGTAACAGATATATCGCTGTTGCCCTTAGATTTGATGCAGAACAAATAAGTGTGTAATAAGACATGCAGGAAGCATTTATTCTAATATACTCATACAAAAAAAAAAACAGAAAAAAAAGCATCAAGTGATTGATGCATGTGACAGGTGCATTTTCCAATGTTAAAACGTATTTGGATGGCAGAGTACCACACCATTTAACTTTATTTGGTTGAAAGGGTGGTAAAAAAGTGATAGATTAATTGTGGACACTGTGACTTAGTTCATCATGACTTATTATTAAAGGGAACCTGTCACCTGAATTTGGAGGGACCAGTTTTGGGTCATATGGGCGGGGTTTTCGGGTGTTTGATTCACCCTTTCCTTACCCGCTGGCTGCATGCTGGCCGCAATATTGGATTGAAGTTCATTCTCTGTCCTCCGGAGTGCACGTCAGCGCAAGGCAATATTGCACTGGGGTTTTTTTTTTTATTATTTTGACCGTTTTTCTTTGTCAGAAAAAAAATACAAAAATTAATGCTTGGAAATTCAGAGAGATGTCAGAAGTTTATAGAATAAAAGAGAAAAATCAGACAAACTGAACATTTTGCTCTCCCTCCTCCTCATCTGAATAGCTGACCTGCCAGTGAACTGCGTGTGGGGAGCTCAGCTCATCAGACGCTGTTGAGGGAGGAAAGAGAAAGAGGAGGGAGATGGTGGCAGGCCCCGAGCATGTAACAGCAACACAGGAGGTGGCGTACAGACGCAAGTGCTGGATGATGGACGGCTGCGAGGCGGCTGAAACAGGGGGAGACACCATATCTCAGGGACTCAATACAGGTATGGGGCACAATTTATAAAAGACAATATTTCAGTGTTACTAGGGAAGAGAAACATAAGAGCCACCTTCACAAAATGCAGCCTTAGTGCTGCTGAAGGTGGCTATTTTTCTTAAAAACGCCCTGGGGGGTGGCAAGTTCCCTTTAAAATTGCTCATTTTCCATTCTACCCAGCTAATTAAGTCTATGACATTATGTGATTAACCCCTTCACCCCCGGAGCTTTTTTGTTTTTTCGTTTTCGTTTTTCGCTCCCCTCCTTCCCAGAGCCATAACTTTTTTTATTTTTCTGTCAATATGGCCATGTGAGGGCTTATTTTTTGCGGGACGAGATGTACTTTTGAACGATACCATTGCTTTTATCATGCCATCTAACAGAAAACGGGAAAAAAATTCCAAGTGCGATGAAATTGCAAAAAAAGTGCACGTTTTTTGTTGGGCTTTTTTGCTAGGTTCACCAAATGCTAAAGCTAACCTGCCATTATGATTCTACAGGTCATTATGAGTTAATAGATACCAAACATGTCTAGGTTCTCTTTTATCTAAGTGGTAAAAAAAAAAAATCCAAATTTTGCTAAAAAGAAAAAAAAATTGTGCCATTTTCCGATACCCGTAGCGTCTCCAATTCTCGTGATCTGGGGTCAGGTGAGGGGGTTTTTTTTGCGTCCCGAGCTGGCATTTTTATTGATACCATTTTGGTGCAGATACGTTCTTTTGATCGCCCGTTATTGCATTTTAATGCAATGTTGCGGCGACTAAAAAAAACGTAATTTTGGCGTTTTGATTTTTTTTCTCGCTACGCCATTTAGCGATCAGGTTGATCCTTTTTTTTTTATAGACCGGGCGATTCTGAACGCGGCGATACCAAATATGTGTAGGTTTGATTTTTTTTTATTGTTTTATTTTGATTGGGGCGAAAGGGGGGTGTGATTTGAACTTTTATATATTTTTTATTTTTTTATATTTTTAACCCCTTCACCCCCATGGGTGGTTTGCACGTTAATGACCGGGCCAATTTTTACAATTCTGACCACTGTCCCTTTATGAGGCTATAACTCTGGAACGCTTTGACGGATCTTGGCGATTCTGACATTGTTTTCTCGTGACATATTGTACTTCATGTTAAAGGTAAAATTTATTCGATATAACTTGCGTTTATTTGTGAAAAAAATGGAAATTTGGCGAAAATTTTGAAAATTTTGCAATTTTCCAACTTTGAATTTTTGTGCCCTTAAATCACAGACATATGTCACGCAAAATACTTAATAAGTAACATTTCCCACATGTCTACTTTACATCAGTACAATTTTGGAACCAAAATTTTTTTTTGTGACGGAGTTATAAGGGTTAAAAGTTGACCAGCAATTTCTCATTTTTACAACACCATTTTTTTTTAGGGACCACATCTCATTTGAAGTCATTTTGAGGGGTCTATATGATAGAAAATACTCAAGTGTGACACCATTCTAAAAACTGCACCCCTCAAGGTGCTCAAAACCACATTCAAGAAGTTTATTAACCCTTCAGGTGTTTCACAGGAATTTTTGGAATGTTTAAATAAAAATGAACATTTAACTTTTTTTCACACAAAATTTATTTCAGCTCCAATTTGTTTTATTTTACCAAGGGTAACAGGAGAAAATGGACCCCCAAAGTTGTTGTACAATTTGTCCTGAGTACGATGATACCCCATATGTGGGTGTAAACCATTGTTTGGGCGCATGGCAGAGCTTGGAAGGGAAGGAGCGCCATTTGACTTTTCTTTTTTGTTTCAATAATTTTTATTTAAAGGGTAACATCAGGAACTCCCAACATAGGAGTCTAGAAAATAATATTGCATTTATAACATTAGAAACAATGTATAACATACAAAAGAACTTTTATACACATTTGTTTAAGACAAGACGAAGACCAGACAGACACAAGAGGAGAAGGAAATTGAGATATGAGCATTGTAAATCTACTAAACGATATTACTCGTAAAATTGTACATCAGGCTGACACCGGCACATGTTGATTTTGTGTCCTCAACTCACAAAAGGAGAGAAAAAAAAAAAAAAAAAAAAAAAAAAAAAAGATTTAAATTAAATTATTAGTACCGCTCACTAGGCTGACCAGGTATTGCCAAGCAAGCTTCAGGGAGAAAGTGTAAGGGCATGCATCATTTGATCATCCGGATTCAAATCCAGCCACGGGGTCCACACTTTAAAAAAAGAGTTCCAACCATCAGTTCTTGTTGCCTGAATACGTTCATATATCATAATAGCGTTTATTCTATCTTTGACTTGAAGTATCGAGAGTGACGGAGTTCTCCACTTTGATGCAATATGTATTTTAGCCGCCATTCCCAACAGAATCACCAGTCTAAATATGTGTTTGGACATTCCCGGTGGTTTAGATCCGAATAAAAATGTCAGTGGGTCAAGTTGAATCTCCCTTCCAATTATTCTATCAATCAAGCGCTTTACCTCCCACCACAGGGCAGCCACTACTGGACATGTCCACCATATGTGTTTCATATTTCCAGGCGTATCACAACCCCTAAAACATTTATCTGTTATCTGAGGATAGATGGCATGTAATTTCGTGGGTACTTGGTATGTTCTGTGAAGGACTCTAAGGGAAGATTCAACCATAGATACCTGGTGGGTGCCCTTTGACAAAGCATCACAGCAACGTTGCCATTCCTCTAGAGAGATTTCGAATCCCAGATCCTCTTCCCATTGACACATATATCTTAGTTTGACCTCCTCTTGTGGTTCTGCAAATGTGGAGTACAGCAAGGATATCACTCCCCTCCCCAGGGGGTCGCTTGTGCATTTTTGTTCGAACCCCGTTAATCTAAAGGAGTTTCTGTTTGATACATTTTTCCCAACAAAGTCAAATATCTGGTGCATATGAAACGTTTCTCTAATTGGGGGCTCGTATTTTTGGATAAACTCTTGTCTAGATAAGGCAACGTTTAGTGGTGAACAAAGATGTTTTATTGTAATTAGTCCCTTCAGGATCCACCAGGAAAAAGGCCGGGGGTCAAGGCCCGGGGGGAACATTGGATTGTTAAATAACGAGTTTAACGGTGAACCTTTAGTCTGTAACTTATTTTTGAACCTCTCTTTCCGCCAGAGGAGCAAGGATTGTGCAGCAAAGGGTGTCACAATAGAAATCTGCAGTGGAAGTTTAGCCTCAGTCCATAAGAGACCGGAGAGAGAGTAAGGTTTAAGTAGAGATGATTCTAGGTGGACCCATCTAGGTTTGTCTGTTGTTGAGCAAACTCTGGTCAGCTGGGCAATTTGGGCAGATTTGAAATAATTAACAAAGTTAGGCAAAGATAATCCTCCTTTTTTCCTATGTATGAACATAACTTGTTGTTTAATCCTTGGCTTTCTCCCTTGCCAGATAAATTTGGAAACCATGGAGTGTATGTCACGGAAAACCCTAGAGGGGATTGGTATGGGTAGAGAACGGAATAGATATAAAAACCTTGGGAGGGTGACCATTTTTATAGCATTTATTCTGCCTAGCCAAGACAGTGTTAGTGATGACCATTTGGACAGGTCCCTTTGGAAATTTTTTATCAGAGGGACATAATTCCATTTATATAGGGTCGATCTATTAGACGAAAGATTAATTCCCAGATATGTTAGGTAGTGTTCTTTTTTTTCAAAACCAAACTGTGACACCAAGTGCAACTGTTCCTTGTCTGGCATATTCAAGAAAAGAGCCTCAGATTTTTCTATGTTTATTTTAAGCCCTGATATTACTTCAAAATCATGTAGCAATGAAAATAAATTTGGAAGGGTGGTATGGGGATTAGTGAGGGTTAAGAGTAGGTCGTCAGCAAATAAACTGACTTTATATTGATCTCCTAAGTTAGTTGGGCCTAATATATCAGGATTGTTTCTTATAGCCTGTGCCAAAGGTTCCATCGCCAGCGCGAAGAGAGCCGGCGAGAGAGGGCACCCCTGTCTGGTTCCTCTCAGTATATTTATCGGGGTAGGATGCAGTGATGGAAGTTTAAGATAGGCGGTTGGTTTGTCATATAGTAAAGTTAAGCAATTAATTAACTTCTGTGGTAGGCCAAATACTGATAGTATCTTAAAGAGATATGACCATGAAACTGAATCGAATGCTTTTTCTATATCCAAAGCTAAAAGCATAGTGGGCTGTTTGGAGTTGGTTGCTGAGTGTATTATATTAAGGTTTCGTCTTATGTTATCTGGACCCTGTCTTTTTGGAATAAAACCAACTTGGTCTCTGTGAACAAGAGAGGGGAGTAACCTGTTGACTCTGTCAGTAATGATGGATGTGAATATTTTAAAGTCAATATTGAGTAATGAAATAGGTCTATAATTTTTGGTTAACTGGTGATCTTTCTTGGGTTTTGGAATCACTGCAATATGCGCTACATAAAATTCCGGGGGCATTTGAGATCCATTTAATAATGCATTACTAAATTTCGTAATGTGTGGTATAAGAATTTCTTTGAATTTTTTATAATATGGTGCCGTGAGGCCATCAGGCCCAGGGGCTTTATCCGATTTTAATTTTTTAATTATCAATCCTACTTCTTCATCTGTTATTTCAGATTGTAATAATTGTGAACAGGGTCCAGAAATTTTAGGGAGTGAGAGGTGTTGTAGGAAGGAATGAAGAAGATGTGGTGGTGGGGAGTTAGGGGATGAGTACAGCTTTTGGTAGAAGCTATGAAATTCCTTATAAATAGTTTCAGGGTGAGTAGAAATACGGCCATTGCTTCCTTTGATTGAATAGATAGTATTTAAAGATTCTTTTTGACGCAATTGACGTGCCAGAAGCTTACTTGGTTTGTTCGCCTGTCTAAAAAAGGAAGCTTTTGTCCAAGCCAGTGCACGTTCTGTTTTGTGAGAAAGGACGGCATTCAGCCGAAGCTTTACGGTTTGAATCTGTTTAGTCAGGTACCGGGAGGGATGCTGCTGGTTAGCCTGTTCTAGATTTAGTAATTTGATTTCAAGCTTAGATTGTAGTTCTGATCTGCTTTTTTTTTTATTGGAGGCCAATTTAATTAGAGAGCCCGTGATATATTTTTTATGCGCTTGCCATATATTTCCTGGAGAAGATTCCTCATTCACGTTAACTTGGAAGTAGAGTTTAAGATCACTGTTGATTTTAGTAACAATCTCTGGGTCTGTCAATAGTGTTTCGTTCAGGCGCCATCTAAATAGTTTTGATGAATTTGTGTTGAACTTAAACATTGTGAGGACTACATCGTGGTCCGACCAGGAGGATGGGATATGGCGGGAGAACAGTACACCCGATAATGTGTTGGCTGATATCAACTGCATATCAATTCTTGAGTACGTTTTATGCACGTTGGAGAAGAAAGTGTATCCCCTCGCATCCTCATTTATTTCTCTCCAAACATCCACTAGTCTATATTCGCTCATTAGTCTATGAATCTTTCGTCTATCACCCTTGGAAATGTCCGATCGTTTTATAGCTGTGCAATCCAGAGTAGGGTCTAGAGTGAAATTAAAGTCCCCGCACCAAATTAAATGCTGATAGGGGATTACCGAGATCTGAGATATTATTGATTTAAATACAAGAATTTGGGTTGTAGATGGCATATAGCTATTCACTATGCAGATGTTTTGCCCTTGTAGATTACCATGTAGTATTAAAAATCTACCATCTGGGTCTGCAATGGTATTAACTGGCTGTAATGCTAAGCTATTCCGAAGAAGTATGGCTACACCCCTGGTTTTACTTTCCCACGTGGCCAGATAGAAGCGGGAGTAGTCTGGGCTGAAGTAATTAGGGCTAGAAGAGTTGGAAAAGTGCGTCTCTTGTAGGCATATAATATCTGGCTTGTGTTTGCGATAATCTATGAAAGCTTTTTTACGCTTTATAGGTGAGTTGAATCCGTGTACGTTGTGAGATATGATTTTACACATAGGTGCGAATTTTGTTACCGCTAATCAACGTCGTTTGTCTGAGTGTTCTCATCTCCTTGTTCGGCAGTCGGTGTCCGCATAAATTGGATAGTAAAGTAACTTCTTGTCTAAAAAGATACAAAAGGGTAGAGACGACACAGGGGGGGACAAATACACAAAACGTAAAAAATCTAAACAATTGGGTAAAATACCCTTTTAGGACGATGTTCTGGGGCCCCATATTAGAAGGGTTTCCAGATATCGGCCAGGTGGGGCAACATGCAATGGGTCCCAACAACCTAACCCTTACTAAGTGATACCCTTGTAAAGCAGTATGCTAAAGAGAAGATATCCAGAATTAAATTTAAAGGGTAAGTCGAATAGTGCTTGAAATTAAAACTAAACTCAACCTCCCGTCACGACAAGTCTATTCTAATGCTAGATTGCTGCAGAGTCACAAGCCATTTGACTTTTCAATGCAAAATTGACTGGAATTGAGATGGGACGCCATGTTGCGTTTGGAGAGCCCCTGATGTGCCTAAACATTGAAACTCCCTACAAGTGACACCATTTTGGAAAGTAGACCCCCTAAGGAACTTATCTAGATGTGTGGTGAGCACTTTGACCGACCAAGTGCTTCACAGAAGTTTATAATGCAGAGCCGTAAAAATAAAAAATCATATTTTTTCACAAAAATGATCTTTTCGCCCCCAATTTTTTATTTTCCCAAGGGTAAGAGAAGAAATTGGACCCCAAAAAATGTTGTGCAATTTGTCCTGAGTACGCTGATACCCCATATGTGGGTGTAAACCATTGTTTGGGCGCATGGCAGAGCTTGGAAGGGAAGGAGCGCCATTTGACTTTTCAATGCAAAATTGACTGGAATTGAGATGGGACGCCATGTTGCGTTTGGAGAGCCCCTGATGTGCCTAAACATTGAAACTCCCTACAAGTGACACCATTTTGGAAAGTAGACCCCCTAAGGAACTTATCTAGATGTGTTTTGAGAGCTTTGAACCCCCAAGTGTTTCACTACAGATTATAACGCAGAGCCGTGAAAATAATTTTTTTTTTTCTCAAAAATGATTTTTTAGCCCCCAGCTTTGTATTTTTACAAGGGTAACAGAATAAATTGGACCCCAAAATTTGTTTTCCAATTTGTCCTGAGTACGCTGATACCCCATATGTGGGGGGGAACCACTGTTTGGGCGCATGACAGAGCTCGGAAGGGAAGGAGCGCCATTTGGAATGCAGACTTAAATGGATTGGTCAGCAGCCGTCACGTTGCATTTGCAGAGCCCCTGATGTACCCAAACAGTACAAACCCCCCACAAGTGACCCCATATTGGAAACTAGACCTCCCAAGGAACTTATCTAGATGTGTTTTGAGAACTTTGAACCCCCAAGTCTTTCACTAAAGTTTATAGCGCAAAGCCGTGAAAATAAAAATTCTTTTTTTTTTTTCACAAAAATGATTTTTTAGCCCCCAGTTTTGTATTTTCACAAGGGTAACAGGATAAATTAGACCCCAAAAGTTGTTGTCCAATTTGTCCTGAGTACGCTGATACCCCATATGTCGGGGGGAACCACTGTTTGGGCGCATGACAGAGCTCGGAAGGGAAGGAGCGCCATTTGGAATGCAGCCTTAAATGGATTGGTCTGCAGGCGTCACGTTGCATTTGCAGAGCCCCTGATGTACCCAAACAGTACAAACCCCCCACAAGTGACCCCATATTGGAAACTAGACCTCCCAAGGAACTTATCTAGATGTGTTGTGAGAACTTTGAACCCCCAAGTGTTTCACTACAGTTTATAATGCAGAGCCGTGAAAATAAAACATCTTTTTTTTCCCACAAAAATGATTTTTAGCCCCCCAAATTTTTATTTTCCTAAGGATAACAAGAGAACTTGGACCCCAGAAGTTGTTGTTCAATTTGTCCCGAGTACGCTGATAACACATATGTTGGGGTAAACCCCTTTTTGGGCGCACGGGAGAGCTCGGAAGGGAAGGAGCACTGTTTTACTTTTTCAACGCAGAATTGGCTGGAATTGAGATTGGACGCCATGTCGCGCTTGGAGAGCCCCTGATGTGCCTGGACAGTGGAAACCCCCCAATTCTACCTGAAACCCTAACCCAAACACACCCCTAACCCTAATCCCAACGGTAACCCTAACCACTCCCCTAGCCCTGACACACCCATAATTCTAATCCCAACCCTAATCCAAACGTAAATGTAATCCAAACCCTAACCCTAACTTTAGCCCCAACCCTAACTTTAGCCCCAACCCTAACTTTACCTCCAACCCTAGCCCTAACCCTACCCCTAACCCTAACCCTAAACGTGACTGAAATACGTGGCACTGAAATACGTGGCACTGAAATACGTGGCACTGAAATACGTGGCACTGAAATACGTGATACGTGGCACTTAAATACGTGGCACTGAAACACGTGGCACTGAAATATGTGATACGTGGCACTTAAATACGTGGCACTGAAATACGTGGCACTGAAATACGTGGCACTGAAATACGTGGCACTGAAATACGTGGCACTGAAATACGTGGCACTTAAATACGTGGCACTTAAATACGTGGCACTGAAATATGTGATACGTGTCACTGAAATACGTGGCACTGAAACACGTGGCACTGAAATACGTGATACGTGGCACTTAAATACGTGGCACTGAAACACGTGGCACTGAAATACGTGGCACTGAAATACGTGGCACTATGACTGTCAGAAAATGTTCATTAAACGGTTAGGGGTGAGGTTAGGGGTAGAGTTAGGGTTAGGGTTTGGATCCCTTTATCACCTTGATGGTGGTGGGTGGCTTTTCAGTGTGTTTTCTGTTTTTTTCGATAAAAATGCATGCGTTTTTAACGCAAACAAACGCATGTGCTTAAAAACGCAAGAAAATACTGCAGGTTGTATTTCTGAAAATGAACGCATGCAGAAAAAAACCGCATGCGTTTGAAAACGCGACCAAACGCGTACAAAAAAACCGCATGCGTTTTCAATGTTAAATATAGGGAAAAAACGCATGCGTTTTTTTGTGCAAAAAACGCTGCAGACAAAAACGGAAGTGTGAAACCAGCGACGCTTTTTATAGCAAAAAAGTTTTTGCGTCTCCACATTTTGAGACCTATAATTTTTCCACATTTTGCTCCACAGAGTCATGTGAGGTCTTGTTTTTTGCGGGACGAGTTGACGTTTTTATTGGTAACATTTTCGGACACGTGACCGTTTTTGATCGCTTTTTATTCCGATTTTTGTGAGGCAGAATGACCAAAAACCAGCTATTCATGAATTTCTTTTGGGAGAGGCGTTTATACCGTTCCGCATTTGGTAAAATTGATAAAGCAGTTTTATTCGTCGGGTCAGTATGATTACAGCGATATCTCATTTATATCATTTTTTTTATGTTTTGGCGCTTTTATACGATAAAAACTATTTTATAGAAAAAATAATTATTTTGGTATCGCTTTATTCTCAGGACTATAACTTTTTTATTTTTTTGCTGATGATGCTGTATGGCGGCTTGTTTTTTGCGGGACAAGATGACGTTTTCAGCGGTACCATGGATATTTATATCAGTCTTTTTGATCGCGTGTTATTCCACTTTTTGTTCGGCGGTATGGTAATAAAGCGTTGTTTTTTGCCTCGTTTTTTTTTTTTTTTCTTACGGTGTTTACTGAAGGGGTTAACTAGTGTAGCAGTTTTATAGGTTGGGTCGTTACGGACGTGGCGATACTAAATATGTGTACTTTTATTGTTTTTTTTTTTTAAATTTAGATAAAGAAATGTATTTATGGGAATAATATTTTTTTTTTTTTTTCATTATTTTGGAATATTTTTTTTTATTTTTTTTTTACACATTTGGAAATTTTTTTTTTAACTTTTTTACTTTGCCCCAGGGGGGGACAATACAGATCGGTGATCTGCCAGTTTGCATAGCACTCTGACAGATCACCGATCTGCGAGAAGTACAGGCTGCTTCACAGTGCCTGCTCTGAGCAGGCGTCTGTGAATCCACCTCCCTCCCTGCAGGACCCGGATCCGCGGCCATCTTGGATCCGGGTCTGGAGCAGGCAGGGAGGGAGGTAAGACCCTCGCAGCAACGCGATCACATCGCGTTGCTGCGGGGGGCTCAGGGAAGCCCGCAGGGAGCCCCCTCCCTGCGCGATGCTTCCCTGCACCGCCGGCACATCGCGATCATGTTTGATCGCGGTGTGCCGGGGGTTAATGTGTCGGGAGCGGTCCGTGACCGCTCCTGGCACATAGTGCCGGATGTCAGCTGCGATATGCAGCCGACACCCGGCCGCGATCGGCCGCGCTCCCCCCGTGAGCGCGGCCGATCGGCTATGACGTACTATCCCGTCGGCGGTCATACGGGCCCACCCCACCTCGACGGGATAGTACGTCGGATGTCAGGAAGGGGTTAAACACTTGTTTTTTTTAATTTTGGCATGCTTCAATAGCCTCCATAGGAGGCTAGAAGCATGCACTACACGATCGCCTCTGCTACATAGAGGTGAAGCACAGATCACCTCTATGTAGCAGAAATGCAGGGTTGCTTTGAACGCCGACCACAGGGTGGCGCTCAAAGCAATCGGCCATCAACAACCATAGAGGTCTCAAGGAGACCTCTGGTTGTTATGGCAATGCACCGATGACCCCCGATCATGTGACGGGGGTCAGTGGTGCGAGGACCTCCGGCCGCGCGGCCGGGAGCGCTAGTTAAATGCCGCTGTCAGCGTTTGACAGCGGCATTTAACTAGTTAATGGGCGCGGGCGGATCGCGATTCCGCTTGCGCTCATTGCGCGCACATGTCAGTTGTCCAAAACAGCTGACATGTCACGGCTTTGAGGTGGGCTCACCGCCGGAGCCCACCTCAAAGTGGGGGTTCTGCCAGCCGACGTACTATTCTGTCAGCTGGCAGAAAGGGGTTAAAAACGAACTAGCTGAATCCTAAGCTCTATGTAGAAACAGGAGGTCAATTTTTCCAGCATAACAGGAGTTGAAGAGGGAAATGAAAAATGAAGGGACAAGAGACTTCCTGTTTCAACATAGAGCAGAGAAAAGAGAAGAATTCACTGGGTAGAAAGGCAAAATGAGCAATTGTAAGTACACATTGCTATATAATATGATGAGTGCAATATATTAAGGGGATACAAACTTTGATGGGAGGAGTGCTTCTTTAATAATGAAATAAAATGTAAATGAACTCTGCAAATACTTGTTTAACTCATAAGTATTATAACATTTTCCATGAAGTTTTCATGTCTTCATATCTAAAGATGTATTCAGAATTCTGTTTTGCTCCCACAGTGAAGAGAACTTAGGAGCTTGGATACCATTTCATACAGTTACAGCCAGTGGTATAGTCATAGGTGACAGCAGTGCAAAGTACAAGCTGAAAACAGCTGTTTTTAAGTGGGGAAAGTGTTCTGGAGGAGCTACAAATCTGCACAAAAAAGGAAATAAAGTTTTTTTTACCTTTCATGTAAATTAATAATGTGCACTATTGTCAAAAGCCAAATAACCTTAGAATCTTTCAAACTAGACACAAAATAAAAGACACATCTCTCCTAGAGATCCAAACACACAGTTGTTCATGTCCAAAGAAGAACTCGCCAACTAATCATCAAAAAATGAAAAGCAGGTCCTCAGTTATTTCATAGGTTCAAGTTATGGCAGAGAATAATCGTAAAGAACACAGTGAAGTACTAGGAAATAGCTGTCAAGCTCATAATCCATTGTATACATTCAGCAATCCCTAGCATAGATGACACTGAGCAGAGGCTGGTATGTGGCCATGTACAATGCTAGGGCTTCCTACAGCAGTGATGCTCTACTACGGGATTTATCAGACGCTCCATTTTCTGTCAAAACACATCAATAAAGCAGGAGGCTAAATGCAGTTTTGACAAGTATGTGACAGATAAAAAAAGTTCATCTTAATGAGGGAAACAAGTGACCACTCAGAACATACGGTAGTATACAGCTACTGAGGAGAGAAACGTCTCTGCTCTGCCCTCTGGGTAATAGGAGCGTTCACATGGCATACATATAGAATAACAGAAGTTGGAAAGGGATCAGTGAGAAGCTAAAAATGTTCTCATCCCACTATGCTGTAATATGTACTGCTACAAATATCACAACAAGACTAATAAAGGCAAGTCCTTCAAGACCTAAGAGTTCTTCTGTGCAGACTGTGACCTCCCATAGTACATAGTAAGTCACCTACTGTATGACCTAACATTGGAGACTGAGGTAGGGCTCAAAAGAAATGGCCCTTTATTCATCTTTAGATAACAATTACTACAGGACTGTGGATCAGGTTCTTTTGCCTTAGCCTAGATTATAAACAGACATTTTCATTTGCCTACTATCTACGTGCATTTGTTAACCAAATGTATTTCAGGAGATGTCCATTAAAACCAAATTATCTTCTACCCACAGATGGAACCACAGCGATCAGCAAATCAGAGAATTTTTTTTTATTTCCAATGGTGACCTTTTAATCTAGTTACAAAATGGTGAGGCAGGTCAGACACCCGACTGTGGCTCCATTCATTCTCCACGGGGCTGCTCGAAAAAGCCGAGCGAGGTGCGTTGCACCCCATAGGGAATAAATAGAGTAGTGGTCAAGCATATGCACTGCCGCTACATTCTCATAGTGATAAAAGTTCTGCTGATCAGTGCAACCACCATCAATCAAGTAATCAGTTATTCTGCAGATAGAATATAACTTATTTTCACCAGTTAATCTCTGTAAAGCATGCTAAAGATTTTATTAAAAGGGAACCTGACAGCTTATCTATGCTGCCTGAACCACAAGCAACATGTGACAGGCACTGGCTATATGACTTACGCCATGTACAGGTGCTTTCCACAAAATTAGAATATCATCGAAAAGTTAATATATTTCAGTTCTTGAATACAAAAAGTGAAACTCATATTATATAGAGTCATTACAGAGTGATCTATTTCAAGTGTTTATTTCTGTTAATGTTGATGATTATGGCTTACAGCCAATGAAAACAACCAAACGTCATTATGAATCTCCCACAAATTTTTGAATGGCTTTTTCTTGACAATCCTTTCAAGGCTGCGGTTATCCCGGCTGCTTGTGCACTTTTGTCTATCACACTTTTTCCTTTCACTCAACTGTCCATTAATGTGCTTGGATACAGCGCTCTGTGAACAGCCAGCTTCTTCAGCAATGACCTTCTGTGGCTTACTTTCCTTGTAGAGTATGTCAATGACTGCCTTCTGGACATGTGTCAACTCATCAGTCTTCCCAATGATTGTGGAACCTACTGAAACAGAATAAGGGACCTTTTTAAACACCTAGGAAGCCTTTACAGGTGTTTTTTTGTTAATTATTCTAACTTACTGAGATAATGACTTTTGGGTTATCATTGGCTGTAAGCCATAATCATCAACATTAACAGAAATAAACACTTGAAATAGAACACTCGGTTTGTAATGACTATATAATATAGGAGTTTCACTTTTTGTATTGAAGAACTGAAATAAATTAACTTTTTGATGATATTCTAATTTTGAGAGAAGCACCTGTATGTTTGACTCTGAAACACTTTGGCGTTTCAGAAAAAAAAAATATTTCCGCTGAGAACTAATCGGAAATGCTGGTCCCTAGTGGCTTCTCCCCACCCGCTGCCCTGGAGTGACAGATCTCTACGTGAGTGTATAATGCTACAGTATTTCAGAGTCAAATATACCTGGATGAAATCACATAGCCAGTGTCAGATACATGCGGTCTGTGGGTTGGGAAGCAATTATCAGTTGTCAGATTTCCGCTTAGTAATTCTAATTGCAAAGTACACACTTTATATAAGTGTTAAACGTGAACTTTGTAATTTTTCACTATCTTGGAGATGGCTAGTTATATATTTGAAATGTGTTTCCCAGATTGCTGGGGACCACATAACCCAGACTCCCCTAAAAGGGATCGTTACCTGTGGTGAGTATAAGATTTAAAAAAGTAAGAGGAAATACTTAATGCATAAAATGCATAAAAATTTAAACAGAAGCAATATTCTAATATATAATATTCACTTGAAGTCCATAATCACTTATCAAGCATGTCCAATATACTGTAAATATGGTGTGACCATCAATCGCTCTACAAACGTAGAAGTGTCTCTTTATGTAGACTTTACAGTAATTTTTGTTGGTTATAATATTAGCACATGATAGATCTCATCAATCTCAGTGATTCACACTTGATGTTTTTCTTCATCACTTACCTATATTATCCTTATGTAGTCCCTTATACATGCAGCATTTTACCTGTTCTCTTTTCTTCCACTACATGCATTTTATTTGCCCTTTTCCAATCTGTGCGCATGCCCGTTGCGACTCACCTTATTGAAGCTCCACTGATGGTATTTGCTGCTGATGCACTCGAGTCACTGACGTCACGAGGAATTTCCATCTGACCCACCACGTCACTTTGACAGCTGGAAGTGATGCACATCCAATGTGGGGCCTAGCAAGCATGTGCCACCATCAGTGGCAAATTTGTACCACCTGTGGAGGACTATTTATAAGATCCGTAAACACACAGCAGATTACAGCCAAAAGGAACCCGTGCAAAACGCGCGATGGGGCTGATGATTTATGGTTCTGACACAGGGAGTAATGGGTGAGTCCTTAGTACTTATACAATAGTAGAAGATCCAGTGCCCATGTGTGTATGTTACTTCAATCTTCTTGTTTTGATTACGTTTGAACCCATATGCCCTATGCACGCAATATCTGCTTTATTGCACTCTGACCGCCTCTCCCTATACCATGTGTATAAACCATATCACATAGTCTCCCGAGTCTTCCAGTATGTTTTTATTACTGTATATGTACTGTGAGGCAGTGACAGATATTATAATGTGAGGGGTGATATTTATCTCCCAGGATGAGCACAAAAGCGTTTTGAAGCCGCTGGAGTGCATTGAAGTCACAGGCATAGCTCTGATTGCAGTGCAAAGCAAAGTAAGTTTAGCCTTGTACAAGCTATTTGCCCAAGGCAGATTTAAGAAAACCCAGCATGGGCTTTTACTTTTGTAGCGAACTACAGGATGGTAGTGGATCAGTTCTCTCCCTCCAGGCCGGGTCTTACAAGTGGCGCATGGCCACAGACCTCATTTAAAAAACCCTGCAGCAAAAAGGTTGGGTGTGTCAGTCTTGGTTTGCAAACTACAGAGCAAGTGGCTCTGCAAAATTCATCCTGTGTAAAGTTACACGGAGCCAGGCAATGGCAAAAGGCCTGGCACCCTTCAGCGTGACATGGTGGTGCAGTCGCCCACGGCAACCGGTCTCGTATATGGACTGTTTTGCATTTGTTTTGTTTTGTTTTGCATTTGTTTTGTTTTGTTTTGCAATTAAAGAGGTCAAACATTTTCTGCAGTTCTTGACCAAGTTTGCACACACTGCAGCAGTGATTTGGGCCCACTCCGCCATACAGATCTTCTCTAGATGTTCCAGGTTTTGGGGCTGTTGCTGGTAAACATTGGGTTTAGGCTCACTCCAAAAGATTTTCTACTGGGTTCAGACCTGAAGACTGGCTAGACCACTTCAGGACATTGAAATGTCTCTTACTGAGCCACTCCTTAGTTGTCCTGGCTGTGTTTCAGATCAGTGTCATGCTGGAAGACCAGCCACAACCCATCTTCAATGCTCTTACTAATGGAAGGAGGTTGTTAGCCAAAGTCTCACAATGCAAGACCCCATCCATCCTCCCTTCAATATGGAGCAGTCGTCCTGTTCTCTTTGCAGAAAAGCACCCCCAAAGTATGAGGTTCCCCCCACCATGCTTCATGTTTTGGACTATTTTCTCTGGGTTGTACTTCTTGTTCCAAACACAGCGAGTATAGTTGACCCCAAAAAGCCCTATTTTGGTCTCAACTGGCCACATGAGCTTCACCCATGCCTCCTCAGGATCATCCAGATGGTCAATAGCAAACTTCAAACGGGCCTGGACATGTGCTGGCATGAGCAGAGGGACCTTGCGTGCCCTGCAGGATTTTAATACATGACGGCGCAGCGTATTACTAACAGTAAGGTTTGAGACTGTGGTCTCCGCTCTCTCCAGGTCCTCCCATGTAGTTCTGGGCTGATTCCTGACCTTTCTCAGAATCATTCTTACACCACGAGGTGAGATCTTGCATAGAGCCCCAGACCGAGGAAGATTGACAGTCATCTTGCGTTTTTTCTGTTTTTTAATATTTGTGCCAACAGTTGTTCCCTTATCACCAATCTGCTTTCCTGTTGTCCTGTAGCCCATCCCAGCCTTGTGCAGGTCTACAATTTTTTCCCCTGGAGTCCTAGAAAGCTCTTTGGTCTTGGCCATGGTGGAGAGGTCAGAGAGTGATTGAATGTGTGGACAGGTGCTTATTTTCCCCACTGTATAGCAATTTATTCAGAGGTTACGTTTATATACATATATATATATATATATATATATATACAGCTTTGGCAAAAATTAAGAGACCAACACATCAAAACCCTGTCATGGGCAGCCCAATCTCTAGACCTGAACCCCATTGAAAACCTCTGGAACGTAATAAAGAGGGTGATGGATAGTCACAAGCCATCAAGTAAAGAAGAACTGCTTACAATTTTGAACCAGAAGCAGTGTGAAAGACTGGTGGAAAGCATGCCAAGACGCATGAAAGCTGTGATTAAAAATCATGATTATTCCACAAAATATTGAACTCTTCTTGAGTTAAAACATTAGTATTGCTGTTTCTAAATGATTATGAACTTGTTTTATTTGCATTATATGAGGTCTGAAAGCACTGGGTTTTTTTTAAAAAAAACCTTAAATATAAAATTTATTGCTGGGAAATTCGGAGACATGTTGTCAGAAGTATATAGAATAAATGAACAATTTACATTTACTCAAAAATACAGGTCCTTCTCAAAAAATTAGCATATAGTGTTAAATTTCATTATTTACCATAATGTAATGATTACAATTAAACTTTCATATATTATAGATTCATTATCCACCAACTGAAATTTGTCAGGTCTTTTATTGTTTTAATACTGATGATTTTGGCATACAACTCCTGATAACCCAAAAAACCTGTCTCAATAAATTAGCATATCAAGAAAAGGTTCTCTAAACGACCTATTACCCTAATCTTCTGAATCAACTAATTAACTCTAAACACATGCAAAAGATACCTGAGGCTTTTAACCCCTTCACCCCCAAGGGTGGTTTGCACGTTAATGACCGGGCCAATTTTTACAATTCTGACCACTGTCCCTTTATGAGGCTATAACTCTGGAACGCTTTGACGGATCTTGGCGATTCTGACATTGTTTTCTCGTGACATATTGTACTTCATGTTAGTGGTAAAATTTCTTTGATATAACTTGCGTTTATTTGTGAAAAAAATGGAAATTTGGCGAAAATTTTGAAAATTTTGCAATTTTCCAACTTTGAATTTTTATGCCCTTAAATCACAGACATATGTCACGCAAAATACTTAATAAGTAACATTTCCCACATGTCTACTTTACATCAGTACAATTTTGGAACCAAAATTTTTTTTTGTGACGGAGTTATAAGGGTTAAAAGTTGACCAGCAATTTCTCATTTTTACAACACCATTTTTTTTTAGGGACCACATCTCATTTGAAGTCATTTTGAGGGGTCTATATGATAGAAAATACTCAAGTGTGACACCATTCTAAAAACTGCACCCCTCAAGGTGCTCAAAACCACATTCAAGAAGTTTATTAACCCTTCAGGTGTTTCACAGGAATTTTTGGAATGTTTAAATAAAAATGAACATTTAACTTTTTTTCACACAAAATTTATTTCAGCTCCAATTTGTTTTATTTTACCAAGGGTAACAGGAGAAAATGGACCCCCAAAGTTGTTGTACAATTTGTCCTGAGTACGCTGATACCCCATATGTGGGGGTAAACCACTGTTTGGGCGTATGGCAGAGCTCGGAAGGAAAGGAGCGCCATTTGACTTTTCAATGCAAAATTGACTGGAATTGAGATGGGACGCCATGTTGTGTTTGGAGAGCCCCTGATGTGCCTAAACACTGAAACCCCCTACAAGTGACACCATTTTGGAAAGTAGACCCCCTAAGGAACTTATCTAGATGTGTGGTGAGCACTTTGACCCACCAAGTGCTTCACAGAAGTTTATAATGCAGAGCCGTAAAAATAAAAAATCATATTTTTTCACAAAAATGATCTTTTCGCCCCCAATGTTTTATTTTCCCAAGGGTAAGAGAAGAAATTGGACCCCAAAAAATGTTGTGCAATTTGTCCTGAGTACGCTGATACCCCATATGTGGGTGTAAACCATTGTTTGGGCGCATGGCAGAGCTTGGAAGTGAAGGAGCGCCATTTGACTTTTCAATGCAAAATTGACTGGAATTGAGATGGGACGCCATGTTGCGTTTGGAGAGCTCCTGATGTGCCTAAACATTGAAACTCCCTACAAGTGACACCATTTTGGAAAGTAGACCCCCTAAGGAACTTATCTAGATGTGTGGTGAGCACTTTGACCCACCAAGTGCTTCACAGAAGTTTATAATGCAGAGCCGTAAAAATAAAAAATCATATTTTTTCACAAAAATGATCTTTTCGCCCCCAATTTTTTATTTTCCCAAGGGTAAGAGAAGAAATTGGACCGCAAAAAATGTTGTGCAATTTGTCCTGAGTACGCTGATACCCCATATGTGGGTGTAAACCATTGTTTGGGCGCATGGCAGAGCTTGGAAGTGAAGGAGCGCCATTTGACTTTTCAATGCAAAATTGACTGGAATTGAGATGGGACGCCATGTTGCGTTTGGAGAGCTCCTGATGTGCCTAAACATTGAAACTCCCTACAAGTGACACCATTTTGGAAAGTAGACCCCCTAAGGAACTTATCTAGATGTGTGGTGAGCACTTTGACCCACCAAGTGCTTCACAGAAGTTTATAATGCAGAGCCGTAAAAATAAAAAATCATATTTTTTCACAAAAATGATCTTTTCGCCCCCAATTTTTTATTTTCCCAAGGGTAAGAGAAGAAATTGGACCCCAAAAAATGTTGTGCAATTTGTCCTGAGTACGCTGATACCCCATATGTGGGTGTAAACCATTGTTTGGGCGCATGGCAGAGCTTGGAAGTGAAGGAGCGCCATTTGACTTTTCAATGCAAAATTGACTGGAATTGAGATGGGACGCCATGTTGCGTTTGGAGAGCTCCTGATGTGCCTAAACATTGAAACTCCCTACAAGTGACACCATTTTGGAAAGTAGACCCCCTAAGGAACTTATCTAGATGTGTGGTGAGCACTTTGACCCACCAAGTGCTTCACAGAAGTTTATAATGCAGAGCCGTAAAAATAAAAAATCATATTTTTTCATAAAAATGATCTTTTTGCCCCCAATTTTTTTTTCCCAAGGGTAAGAGAAGAAATTGGACCCCAAAAAATGTTGTGCAATTTGTCCTGAGTACGCTGATACCCCATATGTGGGTGTAAACCATTGTTTGGGCGCATGGCAGAGCTTGGAAGGGAAGGAGCGCCATTTGACTTTTCAATGCAAAATTGACTGGAATTGAGATGGGACGCCATGTTGCGTTTGGAGAGCCCCTGATGTGCCTACACATTGAAACTCCCTACAAGTGACACCATTTTGGAAAGTAGACCCCCTAAGGAACTTATCTAGATGTGTTTTGAGAGCTTTGAACCCCCAAGTGTTTCACTACAGATTATAACGCAGAGCCGTGAAAATAATTTTTTTTTTTTTCTCAAAAATGATTTTTTAGCCCCCAGCTTTGTATTTTTACAAGGGTAACAGAATAAATTGGACCCCAAAATTTGTTGTCCAATTTGTCCTGAGTACGCTGATACCCCATATGTGGGGGGGAACCACTGTTTGGGCGCATGACAGAGCTCGGAAGGGAAGGAGCGCCATTTGGAATGCAGACATAAATGGATTGGTCAGCAGCCGTCACGTTGCATTTGCAGAGCCCCTGATGTACCCAAACAGTACAAACCCCCCACAAGTGACCCCATATTGGAAACTAGACCTCCCAAGGAACTTATCTAGATGTGTTTTGAGAACTTTGAACCCCCAAGTGTTTCACTAAAGTTTATAGCGCAAATCCGTGAAAATAAAAATTCTTTTTTTTTTTCACAAAAATGATTTTTTTAGCCCCCAGTTTTGTATTTTCACAAGGGTAACAGGATAAATTGGACCCCAAAAGTTGTTGTCCAATTTGTCCTGAGTACGCTGATACCCCATATGTGGGGGGAACCACTGTTTGGGTGCATGACAGAGCTCGGAAGGGAAGGAGCGCCATTTGGAATGCAGCCTTAAATGGATTGGTCTGCAGGCGTCACGTTGCATTTGCAGAGCCCCTGATGTACCCAAACAGTACAAACCCCCCACAAGTGACCCCATATTGGAAACTAGACCTCCCAAGGAACTTATCTAGATGTGTTGTGAGAACTTTGAACCCCCAAGTGTTTCACTACAGTTTATAACGCAGAGCCGTGAAAATAAAACATCTTTTTTTTCCCACAAAAATGATTTTTAGCCCCCCAAATTTTTATTTTCCTAAGGATAACAAGAGAGCTTGGACCCCAGAAGTTGTTGTTCAATTTGTCCTGAGTACGCTGATAACACATATGTTGGGGTAAACCCCTTTTTGGGCGCACGGGAGAGCTCGGAAGGGAAGGAGCACTGTTTTACTTTTTCAACGCAGAATTGGCTGGAATTGAGATTGGACGCCATGTCGCGCTTGGAGAGCCCCTGATGTGCCTGGACAGTGGAAACTCCCCAATTCTACCTGAAACCCTAACCCAAACACACCCCTAACCCTAATCCCAACGGTAACCCTAACCACACCCCTAGCCCTGACACACCCATAATTCTAATCCCAACCCTAATCCAAACGTAAATGTAATCCAAACCCTAACCCTAACTTTAGCCCCAACCCTAACTTTAGCCCCAACCCTAACTTTAGCCCCAACCCTAACTTTACCTCCAACCCTAGCCCTAACCCTAACCCTACCCCTAACCCTAACCCTAAACGTGACTGAAATACGTGGCACTGAAATACGTGGCACTGAAATACGTGGCACTGAAATACGTGGCACTGAAATACGTGGCACTGAAATACGTGGCACTGAAATACGTGGCACTTAAATATGTGATACGTGGCACTTAAATACGTGGCACTGAAACACGTGGCACTGAAATACGTGATACGTGGCACTGAAATACGTGGCACTGAAATACGTGGCACTGAAATACGTGGCACTGAAATACGTGGCACTGAAATACGTGGCACTTAAATATGTGATACGTGGCACTTAAATACGTGGCACTGAAACACGTGGCACTGAAATACGTGATACGTGGCACTGAAATACGTGGCACTGAAATACGTGGCACTGAAATACGTGGCACTGAAATACGTGGCACTGAAATACGTGGCACTGAAATACGTGGCACTTAAATATGTGATACGTGGCACTTAAATACGTGGCACTGAAACACGTGGCACTGAAATACGTGATACGTGGCACTGAAATACGTGGCACTGAAATACGTGGCACTTAAATACGTGGCACTTAAATACGTGGCACTTAAATACGTGGCACTGAAATATGTGATACGTGGCACTTAAATACGTGGCACTGAAACACGTGGCACTGAAATACGTGATACGTGGCACTGAAATACGTGGCACTGAAATACGTGGCACTGAAATACGTGGCACTGAAATACGTGGCACTGAAACACGTGCAACTGAAATACGTGGTACTAAAATATGTGGCACTGAAATACGTGATACGTGGCACTGAAATACGTGATACGTGGCACTGAAATACGTGGCACTGAAATACGTGGCACTGAAATATGTGATACGTGGCACTTAAATACGTGGCACTGAAACACGTGGCACTGAAATACGTGATACGTGGCACTGAAATACGTGATACGTGGCACTGAAATACGTGGCACTGAAATACGTGGCACTTAAATACGTGGCACTTAAATACGTGGCACTGAAATATGTGATACGTGGCACTTAAATACGTGGCACTGAAACACGTGGCACTGAAATACGTGATACGTGGCACTGAAATACGTGGCACTGAAATACGTGGCACTGAAATACGTGGCACTGAAATACGTGGCACTGAAATACGTGGCACTGAAATACGTGGCACTGAAATACGTGGCACTTAAATACGTGGCACTGAAATATGTGATACGTGGCACTTAAATACGTGGCACTGAAACACGTGGCACTGAAATATGTGATACGTGGCACTGAAATACGTGGCACTGAAATACGTGGCACTGAAATACGTGGCACTGAAATACGTGGCACTGAAATACGTGGCACTGAAATACGTGGCACTGAAATACGTGGCACTGAAATACGTGGCACTGAAACACGTGGCACTGAAACACGTGCAACTGAAATACGTGGTACTAAAATATGTGGCACTGAAATACGTGATACGTGGCACTGAAATACGTGATACGTGGCACTGAAATACGTGGCACTGAAATACGTGGCACTTAAATACGTGGCACTGAAACACGTGGCACTGAAATACGTGATACGTGGCACTGAAACACGTGGCACTGAAATACGTGATACGTGGCACTGAAATACGTGATACGTGGCACTGAAATACGTGGCACTGAAATACGTGGCACTTAAATACGTGGCACTTAAATACGTGGCACTGAAATATGTGATACGTGGCACTTAAATACGTGGCACTGAAACACGTGGCACTGAAATACGTGATACGTGGCACTGAAATACGTGGCACTGAAATACGTGGCACTGAAATACGTGGCACTGAAACACGTGGCACTGAAATACGTGGTACTAAAATATGTGGCACTGAAATACGTGATACGTGGCACTGAAATACGTGATACGTGGCACTGAAATACGTGGCACTGAAACACGTGGCACTGAAATACGTGATACGTTGCCCTGAAATACATGGCACTGAAATACGTGGCACTGAAATACGTGGCACTGAAATACGTGGCACTGAAATACGTGGCACTATGACTGTCAGAAAATGTTCATTAAACGGTTAGGGGTGAGGTTAGGGGTAGAGTTAGGGTTAGGGTTTGGATCCCTTTATCACCTTGATGATGGTGGGTGGCTTTTCAGTGTGTTTTCTGTTTTTTTTCGATAAAAATGCATGCGTTTTTAACGCAAACAAACGCATGTGCTTAAAAACACCAAGAAAATACTGCAGGTTGTATTTCTGAAAATTAACGCATGCAGAAAAAAACCGCATGCGTTTGAAAACGCGACCAAACGTCTACAAAAAAACGCATGCGTTTTCAATGTTAAATATAGGGAAAAAACGCATGCGTTTTTTTGTGCAAAAAACGCTGCAGACAAAAACGCAAGTGTGAAACCAGCGACGCTTTTTATAGCAAAAAAGTTTTTGCGTCTCCACATTTTGAGAGCTATAATTTTTCCACATTTTGCTCCACAGAGTCATGTGAGGTCTTGTTTTTTGCGGGACGAGTTGACGTTTTTATTGGTAACATTTTCGGACACGTGACCGTTTTTGATCGCTTTTTATTCCGATTTTTGTGAGGCAGAATGACCAAAAACCAGCAATTCCTGAATTTCTTTTGGGAGAGGCGTTTATACCGTTCCGCGTTTGGTAAAATTGATAAAGCAGTTTTATTCTTCGGGTCAGTACGATTACAGCGATATCTCATTTATATCATTTTTTTATGTTTTGGCGCTTTTATACGATAAAAACTATTTTATAGAAAAAATAATTATTTTGGTATCGCTTTTTCTCAGGACTATAACTTTTTTATTTTTTTGCTGATGATGCTGTATGGCGGCTTGTTTTTTGCGGGACAAGATGACGTTTTCAGCGGTACCATGGATATTTATATCAGTCTTTTTGATCGCGTGTTATTCCACTTTTTGTTCGGCGGTATGGTAATAAAGCGTTGTTTTTTGCCTCGTTTTTTTTTTTTTTTTCTTACGGTGTTTACTGAAGGGGTTAACTAGTGGGGCAGTTTTATAGGTGGGGTCGTTACGGACGCGGCGATACTAAATATGTGTACTTTTATTGTTTTTTTTTTTATTTAGATAAAGAAATGTATTTATGGGAATAATATATATTTTTTTTTTTTCATTATTTTGGAATATTTTTTTTTATTTTTTTTTACACATTTGGAAATTTTTTTTTTTACTTTTTTACTTTGCCCCAGGGGGGGACAATACAGATCGGTGATCTGCCAGTTTGCATAGCACTCTGACAGATCACTGATCTGCGAGAAGTGCAGGCTGCTTCACAGTGCCTGCTCTGAGCAGGCTTCTGTGAAGCCACCTCCCTCCCTGCAGGACCCGGATCCGCGGCCATCTTGGATCCGGGTCTGGAGCAGGCAGGGAGGGAGGTAAGACCCTCGCAGCAACGCGATCACATCGCGTTGCTGCGGGGGGCTCAGGGAAGCCCGCAGGGAGCCCCCTCCCTGCGCGATGCTTCCCTGCACCGCCGGCACATCGCGATCATGTTTGATCGCGGTGTGCCGGGGGTTAATGTGCCGGGAGCGGTCCGTGACCGCTCCTGGCACATAGTGCCGGATGTCAGCTGCGATATGCAGCCGACACCCGGCCGCGATCGGCCGCGCTCCCCCCGTGAGCGCGGCCGATCGGCTATGACGTACTATCCCGTCGGCGGTCATACGGGCCCACCCCACCTCGACGGGATAGTACGTCGGATGTCAGGAAGGGGTTAAAAACTCCCTGCCTGGTTCATTACTCAAAACCCCCATCATGGGTAAGACTAGCGACCTGACAGATGTCAAGAAGGCCATCATTGACACCCTCAAGCAAGATGGTAAGACCCAGAAAGAAATTTCTCAACAAATAGGCTGTTCCCAGAGTGCTGTATCAAGGCACCTCAATGGTAAGTCTGTTGGAAGGAAACAATGTGGCAGAAAACGCTGTACAACGAGAAGAGGTGACCGGACCCTGAGGAAGATTGTGGAGAAGGACCGATTCCAGACCTTGGGGAACCTGAGGAAGCAGTGGACTGAGTCTGGTGTGGAAACATCCAGAGCCACCGTGCACAGGCGTGGGCAGGAAATGGGCTACAGGTGCCGCATTCTCCAGGTAAAGCCACTTAAAAGCAGCACTGGACTGTTGCTAAGTGGTCCCAAGTACTTTTTTCTGATGAAAGCAAATTTTGCATGTCATTCGGAAATCAAGGTGCCAGAGTCTGGAGGAAGACTGGGGAGAAGGAAATGCCAAAATGCCTGAAGTCCAGTGTCAAGTACCCACAGTCAGTGATGGTGTGGGGTGCCATGTCAGCTGCTGGTGTTGGTCCACTGTGTTTCATCAAGGGCAGGGTCAATGCAGCTAGCTATCAGGAGATTTTGGAGCACTTCATGCTTCCATCGGCTGAAATGCTTTATGGAGATGAAGATTTCATTTTTCAGCACGACCTGGCACCTGCTCACAGTGCCAAAACCACTGGTAAATGGTTTACTGACCATGGTATTACTGTGCTCAATTGGCCTGCCAACAATCCTGACCTGAACCCCATAGAGAATCTGTGGGATATTGTGAAGAGAAAGTTGAGAGACGCAAGACCCAACACTCTGGATGAGCTTAAGGCCGCTATTGAAGCATCCTGGGCCTCCATAACATCTCAGCAGTGTCACAGGCTGATTGCCTCCATGCCACGCCGCATTGAAGCAGTCTTTCTGCCAAAGGATTCCCGACCAAGTATTGAGTGCATAACTAAATATTATTATTTGATGGTTTTTTTGTTTGTTATTAAAAAACACTTTTATTTGATTGGACGGGTGAAATATGCTAATTTATTGAGACAGGTTTTTTGGGTTATCAGGAGTTGTATGCCAAAATCATCAGTATTAAAACAATAAAAGACCTGACAAATTTCAGTTGGTGGATAATGAATCTATAATATATGAAAGTTTAATTGTAATCATTACATTATGGTAAATAATGAAATTTAACACTATATGCTAATTTTTTGAGAAGGACCTGTATACCTATAAAGAGAAAAATAAGGTAAACCGAACATTTTGCAGTGGTCTCTTCATTTTTGCCAGAGCTGTAATAAATATACTGTATGTATGTATGTATGTATGTATATATATATATATATACACATACACACACACACACACACACACACACACACACACACACACACACACACCGGTATATATATATATATATATATATATATATATATATATATATATATATATATATATATATATATATACACTCACTGGCCACTTTATTAGGTACACCATGCTAGTAACGGGTTGGACCCCCTTTTGCCTTCAGAACTGCCTCAATTCTTCGTGGCATAGATTCAACAAGGTGCTGGAAGCATTCCTCAGAGATTTTGGTCCATATTGACATGATGGCATCACACAGTTGCCGCAGATTTGTCGGCTGCACATCCCTGATGCGAATCTCCCGTTCCACCACATCCCAAAGATTTCATGTTGTTTATGCCAAATTCTGACCTACCATCCGAATGTCGCAGCAGAAATCGAGACTCATCAGACCAAGCAACGTTTTTCCACTCTTCTACTGTCCAATTTCGATGAGCTTGTGCAAATTGTAGCCTCAGTTTCCTGTTCTTAGCTGAAAGGAGTGGTACCCGGTGTGGTTTTCTGCTGCTGTAGCCCATCTGCCTCAAAGTTCGACGCACTGTGCGTTCAGAGATGCTCTTAGGCCTACCTTGGTTGTAACGGGTGGCGATTTGAGTCACTGTTGCCTTTCTATCAGCTCGAACCAGTCTGCCCATTCTCCTCTGACCTCTGGCATCAACAAGGCATTTCCGCCCACAGAACTGCCGCTCACTGGATTTTTTTTCTTTTTCGGACCATTCTCTGTAAACCCTAGAGATGGTTGTGCGTGAAAATCCCAGTAGATCAGCAGTTTCTGAAATACTCAGACCAGCCCTTCTGGCACCAACAACCATGCCACGTTCAAAGGCACTCAAATCACCTTTCTTCCCCATACTGATGCTCGGTTTGAACTGCAGGAGATTGTCTTGACCATGTCTACATGCCTAAATGCACTGAGTTGCCGCCATGTGATTGGCTGATTAGAAATTAAGTGTTAACAAGAAGTTGGACAGGTGTACCTAATAAAGTGGCCAGTGAGTGTATGTATGTATATATAGATATATATATAGATATATATATATATATATATATATATATATATAGATAGATAGATAGATAGATAGATAGATAGATAGATAGATAGATAGATATAGTGGTGCAGTGACCCACGTCACAGCCAGGGGGCGCTGTGTGTGCGCTTCAAGATGCGCTTGGAGGCATAAATGTGATGAGACAAAGTCCGGCAGGAGTGTAAATGGCCGGTGTGTGTGTTGCAGAGGAAGACACTCTGCGCTGTCAGTCTGAAGTTAGGTTGGTGTGCTGGGACCTGTAGTCCCACAAGTAATTGTGTAATGCTAATGGGAGACTGTCAGGGCTAGTTATGAGAGATGGGAGGGTCAAACTAGCCACACACACCCACACTCCCACCCAGGGGACTGGTTACACCTAGATAATGTGACCAGGGTGTGGGTCACATGGTTAGACTGCATGGATCTGTTGGATCCATGTGCAAGGTCCTGGACGGTCGGTGTTGGAGTCTCCTGGTATGGAGAAGTCCTGGAAGCACCTGAGACAGGGGACCTAGTGGATGGACAGTGTTGGAGTCTCCTGGCAGTGGAGATGTCCTGGAAGCACTGAAGAGTGAGTCCTGCAATACCCTGTGTGTTGGATTGTCCTGAAGTGGGCTGGGGTGCTGGAAGCACTGCTGAGGCTATGGACTGAATGCTTGAGGTGTTGGATTGTCCTGCTATGGACTGGAGTCCTGCAAGCGCCTGGTAAGAGTGAGTCCTGCAATAGCCCGTGTGTTGGATTGTCCTGCTATGGACTGGAGTCCTGGAAGCACTGCTGAGGCTATGGACTGAATGCTCGAGGGTGTTGGATTGTACTGGGATGGGCTGGAGTCCTGCAAGCACCTGGTAAGAGTGTGAGTCCTGGAATGGTCAGAGTGTTGGATTGTCCGCGGATGGACTGGAGTCCTGTAAGCACTTGGGAAGATCATGGACTGATGGCCTGTGTGTTGGAAGTGCCTGTGATTGTTCTTCCTGGAAGCACATGGAAAGGCTGCATCTACAGAGCCTGAGACGGTTTCTGTGTTGGGGAAGCTACAGTTCCTACTGTGGGTCTGGACTATCCGAGGTGCCCTGGTCACAAGGACGGTGATCCCAGTGAGGCAGTTTCCCTGTGAACCATCACTGGCAGGAGTCAGTGTGAGGAGCCGGAGCTCCTGAGAGGTAACCCCTGGTATGGGAAAAACCTGTAATATACGGCAGAGACGTATCTGCCATTGGAACAGACTGCTGGTGGTTAATATGTTCCGTTGATGCATACAATGAACCGTAATGAACTGTGCAGTCACCTGGTGACTGGAGAGATAAGGCGTTACTATTGAATGCTTTGTAAAGCCACACGTGTTAAAGTAACAGACTAAGTGTAAGCTGGTGATGTGTAACCTGGCTTACGGTGCGGTTTATGATGCTTTAATAAACCGGATTGGACTTAATTTGTGAGAGATATCGTGCCTGTATGTGTTATTCCCTGTTATTCCCGTGCAAAGCGAGTGTCCCCCAAGACCCAAAATAAGGGAAACGCTACAATAAATATAAATATATATATATATATATATATATATATATATATATATATATATATATATATATATATATATATATATATATATATATATATATATATATATATATAATGGAAAAAAGAAGGAACAGCACAAAGTCTATACTTATCTTCGGGTGCAAAGCCCAAGCAACCCGTCCCTTGGTTGCTCTCAGTCCATATAAATTACAAAAACGGGCAGCACTCCATATTCAAAGAAAAAACAGCAGGTCTTTATTGAGCCCACATGTGGGCTCAATAAAGACCTGCTGTTTTTTCTTTGAATATGGAGTGCTGCCCGTTTTTGTAATATATATATATATATATATATATATATATATATATATATATATATATATATATATATATATATATATATATATATATATATATTTAATACACTGTAAATATGGTAAGACAATCAATCACTCTAGGAGTATAGAGGTATGGGTAGGGGGCCTATGAAGATAACTAAAGAAGAGTAAATAGTATTTTTGATACCAAACTTTCCCAGTGCCCACAGTTTGGAAGACTTTACAAAAACCTGGCTGATATGAACATCTGGCACATTTACTTCCAAATTCTGAGGCTGCCATCACACTATCAGTATTTGGTCAGTATTTTACATCAGTATTGGTAAGCCAAAACCAGGAGTGGGTGATAAATACAGAAGTGGTGACGTGTTTCTATTATACTTTTCCTCTAATTGTTCCACTCCTGGTTTTGGCTTACAAATACTGAGGTAAAACACTGACCAAATACTGCTAGTGTGACGGCAGCCTTATACTTGTAAAAAGGTAAACTGGGAATTATGTGGGTAAGTCACTGAGGGATGCTAGTAGTTAAGTCGAAATATAAAGTGAAATGAAGCTGCTGAATCCACACGTTAAGTGCTCTTGTACATAGTTTTAGTTTTAAATATTAAAAGGATTTTCCAACCTTACGAAAGAAAAAAAAAAGGACGCGCACATATTAACAATTGGATGGTCCCTGATTGTATTAATTTACAATTCTGAATTAAAGGCCATAGTCTCAACACAAGGCCGTGGCAGTCACTGGTTATAGTTCAAAAACCATATTCAAACCACATTTTTTGAAAACCTGGAAAACCCACTGAAATAAGTGTAATCTATTATGCTGTTACATTGAAATAGTGCTTGACCACTTACTCAGGCAGTCCGCAGCCTGCAAGAGGCCTTTACCAAGCAGGGCGATGCTAGGTGATGCAATTACATCACAGCATCCCTGACTTTGATGTAGTACCTGAGCCCAGATCTTTCCCGGTAGATGATGGCTGTGATATTCAGTCATCATCTGTCTCAAACACCTGCAACTGTTAACATATTAAATGCCACAGTCAATCTCTGACAGCAGAATTCACAGCATAGCCGGCAGGGGGTCACGTCATTCCATGAGCACATTAGCACCCCCCTGAAACGATTGTAAGGTGCCATATTGCCATGACAGTTGAGTGAAAACCCCCATGCCTGTCATGACGGTACTTCAGTGTAAGTCAGCTTCTGGCTGGTGTTCAGAGAAGACCGTGATTTTTCCTATATACAGCAATATCTTAGTATTGTAGTGAATGTTCATTCTTTTTTGAAGAATAGATGTGGATTATTGTTTATAGAAAAAAAAAAATCAGACATCCCCTGAAAATAAGCCCTAGCCCATCTTTAACCCTGTTACAGGTGCTGTTAATTACACAAATTAGAGAAGCATCACATGATTTTTTGAACAGTGCCAATACTTTTGTCCACCCCCTTTTTTATGTTTGGTGTGGAATTATATCCAATTTGGCTTTAGGACAATTCTTTTTGTGTTTTTTCATTTAAGACAAATTAAATGAAGATAATAATACCAAATAATTTGTGTTTGCAATCATTTTCAGGAAGAAACTGAGTATTATCTGACAGAATTGCAGGGGTGTCAATACTTTTGGCTACAACTGTAAGATAATATTTCTAATAGAGACTCCCAATCTGGTAAAGTGGGTGTGATGAGGCAATTTCAAATGTCAGGGCTGAATTTCAGTCCCAGTTCAGCCCTGTACCAAGCTATAACCAGATGCCCATAGTTGTGGATAGGTTTTTTACTTGGGAGCAATACACATTTATTTTCTTTTGTATCTCATATTAATCTAACAAAAATAATTAATCTGTCATTGAATGCCTTATCTATGGAGGCAATGCATTGCTTGAAAGGGAGAAGATCTCAGTATAGCATGTGACAGCGTCATGCACTGTCATATGGCCTCGGGCACACAGTCTTGCATTGTAGAGTGGAGGAATTTCTTTAGGAGGCAATCAGCCTAAAATGTGCAGAGTGCTGTATGTGAGAGCCTTTCAGAGAGAAAGCCACCACAATTCAACCATATGGCATTGCTTGTAATATGATTTAAGTCCACATTTTTTACACCACGGAACAGACAATTTTTCATCCATTTTTCATTGTCACCTGCATGCCATCCGTTTTTATACAACAGTAATTATTTAAAAAAAAAGGATGGAAGTGTCTTCTTTTTTCCAACTATACTACTGTATAATTTCTTTTGCACACCCATTAAACTATAAATGGGCAAGTCTCATCAGAAAAACGGATAGGCATAACGCATGTCAAAAAAACGTTCATGTGAATTAACACTAATCAGTATTGGTGTGTGTGTGTGTGTGTGTGTGTGTGTGTGTGTGTGTGTGTGTGTGTGTGTGTGTGTGTGCGTGTGTGTGGGGGGGGGGGGGTCTGGTTCCAAAATGGACCATGTTCGGATCAAAAATACTTTCATATGTGCGTACCTTAACACAGTTAAACATCTGGACAGTCAAGCATCCATAAATTCACAGACTGTCCAAAAAATTGGGTGGCGCTGGAGTAACTGGGTAAGTATCTGCAAGCTGTTGGCCGAATATTTTATTTGCTGCTGGAGAAACCTCTTAAGTTCAGGGTCTTTGTGCTTCAAGTGGATTAGATATGAATACACTTTGAGGATGAGGATTTGAAGACATGGCCTTTTAAAAAGGGAGTGGAGTAGGTCCATAATAGTTTGTCCTGTGGGTAATCTTTTGTTTAGTTCACTGCAAAAAATCATGTTGAACTATTTCTAAGAGATTAAAGTAGCCTTTTTTTTCTTTTTTGTAGGCTACTAGCATTAGTTATGTGTAAAGAACGTTATATTTTTTACCAATCGGCACCTTTTCTTTTTCTCAGCGTCGTTCCAGTCTTCTTTTGCACCACATGACCAGCACTGTGACTAGCCAGAACACATGGTGTCTTCTCAATGGAACAGAATCCAATTTCTTAATATAAACTTATGGGACTCACATCACGACCCCATAAATACATTTTAGATAGAATGCTACTTTAAGTAACCTTAATATGGAAAGAGTCTGAAGTGCTGAGTAAAGCTTTTTGCTCCCCCTAAAATGGCTTGGCAACATTCTCACAGCTAGGGATGAACTAACGCTACCAAACTCCTATCCTATAGATAGGTAATAATCAGTCGTAGACTAGCCCTTTAGTATGTCTGGCTACACATGCACATATTGTGATTTCTATGAGTTGTATACAATGTCTGTACGCTGCTAATCTGTATTTTTATGCCACAAGGAAGGTCCTTCACAATGCAGGTGAATTAATTATTTCATAGATTTCATTGGAAGCTACGCTTTATGTATTAGATCATTGTTTTTTAGAAGCAGGACTGTCCTCTCATAACATTTTACACTACTGACCAACATGGAGAGCAGATCCTCACCAACAACGTTATTCCATATCAGATGGAGCACATGAAAAGTAAAATTAATGTAGTTCAATTTCTGATTAAATATGCACCTCTTCAATTATCTTCGGGAAGCATAGAGAAAAGATCACGTTTTCAATTACTGCCTTTTTTCATCTAGAGTTTTTTTTTTTTTTTTTACATCCACATGTAAT
Organism: Ranitomeya variabilis; assembly: GCF_051348905.1. NCBI lineage: Eukaryota > Metazoa > Chordata > Amphibia > Anura > Dendrobatidae > Ranitomeya > Ranitomeya variabilis. The sequence goes on from NC_135232.1 coordinate 877,893,813, forward strand.
GCCAAGAAATCACATGGATTTATTATTCATCCTATGCTGCATACAAAATGGTAAAAAAAAAAAAAAAAGCTTGATATTAAGGTTTCATTTTACCTTCCATCTTCAATATTGTACTTATTCTACATAGATTTTTTTTAAAATAAAGACTCATTTCTTTGCATAAAAGCATTTCACTGAGATTTGAATATAACAATGGATTTCATGACAAGCTGTGAATCTTAAGAGAGAATCTGTGAAATATTACAAATACATTTATACCACTGGAAAACACACGGACTACGTGGCAGCCAAGATAACGAAGGTGCTTCATTTCAGTGAAACGGCCCCGACTAATCGAAGACTGCAGGTCAATGCTTTTCTATTATAAGCCCTTCAAAAAATGATATCTTGTGCCGTTATCATACTGCAGCGCATAAAACAGAGCATGTACCAGTATGATTGTGTACAAATTAGTAACATTCATTTTTCTTTTCGTTAGCTCAGGTCTGTTGTTGCTAATGAGATATCTGCAGACACTGGCGTAATCTTGGCGACTTCTTGGGAGCACTTATTACAGTTTGCAAATGATTACAACACTGTTGCAATGAAGAAAAAGCCACAGAAGGCTCGGCTTAAGAGCCTGTCGGGTCTTTTCAAATTGGGACGTGAACATGGTTCTAAAATAGGTCAAGTAAACTAGAAATGTTAGTAAAAGCACATAGAAGAAACATTAACAGAGTAGTGTGGTTTGGCTCTGGCAGTCAGTAGGTCATTGGTGACTTTAGTAAGGGCAGTGGTAGAATAGGACAAGTAGTGTTTAACCCCTTTACCCCCAAGGGTGGCTTGCACGTTAATGACCGGGCCAATTTTTACAATTCTGACCACTGTCCCTTTATGAGGTTATAACTCTGGAATGCTTCAACGGATCCTGATGATTCTGACATTGTTTTCTCGTGACATATTGGGCTTTATGATAGTGGTAAAATTTCTTTGATATTACCTGCGTTTATTTGTGAAAAAAAATGGAAATTTGGCAAAATTTTGAAAATTTCGCAGTTTTCCAACTTTGAATTTTTATGCCCTTAACTCACAGAGATATGTCACACAAAATACTTAATAAGTAACATTTCCCACATGTCTACTTTACATGAGCACAATTTTGAAACCAACATTTTTTTTTGTTAGGGAGTTATAAGAGTTAAAAGTTGACCAGCAATTTCTCATTTTTACAATATCTTTTTTTTTTTTTAGGGACCACATCACATTTGAAGTCATTTTGAGGAGTCTATATGATAAAAAATAACCAAGTGTGACACCATTCTAAAACCTGCACCCCTCAAGGTACTCAAAACTACATTCAGGAAGTTTATTAACCCTTCAGGTGTTTCACAGGAATTTTTGGAATGTTTAAAAAAAAAAAATGAACATTTAACTTTTTTTCACAAAAAAATTACTTCAGCTCCAATTTGTTTTATTTTACCAAGGGTAACAGGAGAAAATGGACCCCAAAAGTTGTTGCACAATTTGTCCTGAGTACGCCGATACCCGATATGTGGGGGTAAACCACTGTTTGGGCGCATGGCAGCGCTCGGAAGGGAAGGAGCGCCATTTGACTTTTCAATGCAAAATTGACTGGAATTGAAATGGGACGCCATGCTGCGTTTGGAGTGCCCCTGATGTGCCTAAACATTGAAACCCCCCACAAGTGACACCATTTTGGAAAGTAGACTCCCTAAGGAACTTATCTAGATGTGTGGTGAGCACTTTGACCAACCAAGTGCTTCACAGACGTTTATAATGCAGAGCCGTAAAAAATAAAAAATCATATTTTTTTCACAAAAATGATCTTTTCGCTCCCAATTTTTTATTTTCCCAAGGGTAACAGAAGAAATTGGACCCCAAAAGTTGTTGTACAATTTGTCCTGAGTACGCTGATACCCCATATGTGGGGGTAACCACCGTTTGGGCGCATGGGAGAGCTCCGAAGGGAAGGAGCGCCATTTGGAATGCAGACTTAGATGGAATGGTCTGCAGGCATCACATTGCGTTTGCAAAGCCCCTAATAAACTTAAACAGTAGAAACCCCCCACAAGTGACCCAATATTGGAAACTAGAACCCCCAAGGAACTTATCTAGATGTATTGTGAGAACTCTGAACCCCCAAGGGTTTCACTACAGTTTATAACGCAGAGCCGTGAAAATACAAAATCTATTTTTTCCACAAAAATTAGTTTTTTAGCCCCCAGTTTTGTATTTTTCCAAGGGTAACAGTTGAAATTGAACCCCAAAAGTTGTTGTCCAATTTGTCCTGAGTACGCTGATACCCAATATGTGGGGGGGAACCACCGTTTGGCCGCATGGCAGAGCTCGGAAGGGAAGGAGCGCCATTTGGAATGCAGACTTAGATGGATTGGTCTGCAGGCGTTACGTTGCATTTGCAGAGCCCCTGATGTAACTAAACAGTAGAAACCCCCCACAAGTGACCCCATATTGGAAACTAGACCCCCCCAAGGAACTTTTCTAGATGTGTTGTGAGAACTTTGAACCCACAGGTGTTTCACTACAGTTTATAACGCAGAGCCGTGAAAATAAAAAATAAAATATTTTTCCACAAAAATTAATTTTTAGCCCCAGTTTTGTATTTTCCCAAGGGTAAAAGGAGAAATTGGACCCCAAAAGTTGTTGTAAAAATTTGTCCTGAGTACGCGGATACCCCATATGTTGGGGTAAACCCCTGTTTGGGCACACAGGAGAGCTTGGAAGGGAAGGAGCACTGTTTTACTTTTTCAACGCAGAATTGGCTGGAATTGAGATCGGACGCCATGTCGCATTTGGAGAGCCCCTGATGTGCCTAATAACTGAAACCCTAATCCAAACACACCCCTAACCCTAATCTCAACGGTAACCCTAACCACACCCCTATCCCTGACACACCCCTAACCCTAATCCCAACCCTATTCCCAACCGTAAATGTAATCCAAACCCTAACTTTAGCCCCAACCCTAACCTTAACTTTAGCCCCAACACTAACTTTAGCCCCTACCCTAACTGTAGCCCTAACCCTAGCCCCAACCCTAACCCTAACGGGAAAATGGAAATAAATACATTTTTTTAATTTTTTAATTTTTCCCTAACTAAGGGGGTGATGAAGGGGGGTTTGATTTACTTTTATACCGGGTTTTTTAGCGGATTTTTATGATTGGCAGCCATCACACACTAAAAGACGCTTTTTATTGCAAAAAATATTTTTTGCGTTATCACATTTTGAGAGCTATAATTTTTCCATATTTTGGTCCACAGAGTCATGTGAGGTCTTGTTTTTTGTGGGACGAGTTGACATTTTTATTGGTAACATTTTCGGGCACATGACATTTTTTGATCGCTTTTTATTCCGATTTTTGTGAGGCAGAATGACCAAAAAGCCAGCTATTTATGAATTTCTTTTTTTTTTTTTTGGGGGGGGGGGGGGGGGGGGGTGTTTATACCATTCCGCGTTTGGTAAAATGGATAAAGCAGTTTTATTCTTCGGGTCAGTGCGATTACAGCGATACCTCATTTATATCATTTTTTATGCTTTGGCGCTTTTATACGATAAAAACTTTTATAGAAAAAATAATTATTTTTGCATCGCTTTATTCTGAGGACTATAATTTTATTATTTTTTCGCTGATGATGCTGTATGGTGGTTCGTTTTTTGCGGGACAAGATGACGTTTTCAGCGGTACCATGGTTATTTATATCCGTCTTTTTGATCGTGTGTTATTCCACTTTTTGTTCAGCGGTATGATAATAAAGCGTTGTTTTTTGCCTTGTTTTTTTTTTTTTTTTTTTTAACGGTGTTCACTGAAGGGGTTAACTAGTGGGACCGTTTTATAGGTCGGGTAGTTACGGACGCAGCGACACTAAGTATGTGTACTTTTATTGTTTTTTTTATTATTTAGATAAAGGAATGTATTTATTGGAACAATATTTTTTTTATTATTAATTTAGGAATTTTTTTTTTTTTTTTCCACACATGTACCGTAATTTTTATTTTTTTTTTACTTTGCCCCAGGGGGGGAATCACCGTAAAGTGACAGATCGCTGATCTGACACTTTGCTGAGCACGGTGTCAGATCAGCGATCTGACATGCACAGCAGTGAGGCTTCCCGTTGCCTGCTCTGAGCAGGCGCTGTGAAGCCACCTCCCTGCAGGACCCGGATGCAGCCCCGCAGCCATTTTGGATCCGGGGACTGCAGGGAGGAGACGCTCGGTACAAGGTGAGCACATCGCCTTGTACCAATCGTCTCAGGGAGGCACGCAGGGAGCCCCCTCCCTGCGCGATGCTTCCCTATACCGCCGGCACACTGCGATCATGTTTGATCGCAGTGTGCCGGGGGTTAATGTGCCGGGGGCGGTCCGTGACCGCTCCTGGCACATAGTGCCGGATGTAAGCAGCGATAGTCAGCTGACACTCGGCCACGCTCCCCCAGTGAGCGCGGCTGGTCGCTCTGGACGTACTATTCCATCCTTGGGAAGTAAGGCACACCCCACATGGACGGAATAGTACGTCCAGTGGCAGAAAGGGGTTAAAACACATGTCCCCCAACATGTTTCACTGCATGTGTGATGTCATCAGGGGATCGGACACTGGCATGAATGGCTTTCAGACAGACACCCCTCCTACATATAGCCTTAGTGTATAACTCACAGTCAATTTGAGTATACTTAGCAAAGTGCAGAAAATTACCTCAAGCATAAAGCTACCAATCATAGCTGTCAAAAGAGTGGATCAATCATATCATAAAAACAGTCAGATATAAGATAGCCGAAAGATGCTACAGCACAGGTGCCAGCGGCGCCACCTTAGTGGAGAAAATGCTTTTTCTCTCTAGCAAAATGGTGCTGCCCGTTCTTGCGCAGCAGCATCTATCGGATCGCCAATAGCTGCTACTGCACAGGCGCGGCTGGCACCATTTTCAAACTGATTTTTTTTTTTTTTTTTTTTAAGGAGCTTATGGATAACATGAAAGAAGACAATTAGGCTACTTTCACACATCAGTTTTTTGGTTCCAGGCAGAATCCGGCAAATATTTAAAAAAACTGATCCGTCGCAAATAGTGAAAAACTAATGTGCAAGCTGGATTCTTCGTTTCACATGTCCGTTTCATACGTTTTTGGCCGCCTCCATCACTGTGCGTTTTTTTTTTCGCCGGACAAAAAAACGTTCTTCTGGATGTTTTCTCCGTCCGCCGGAAATGACTATATGGATGGATCTGGAAAAAACGGATAGAACGTCTGGCCATCAGGCGAATTCCGGCGCTAATACACCTCTATGAGAAAAAAAGCAGATCCGGCATGAAAAAAAAAAAAAAAAAAACGGATCCATTTTTTTCAAAACTTGCCGGATTGTGCCTGAAACAAAAAAACTGATGTGTGAAAGTAGCCTTACCTACACATTATATGTGTGATCATGCTGCAGCGCAGGCAACACCGCCTTTTTATCAAGATAAATACAGTATATATAGATAATATTCAGTATGTAAAATAAGGGGGCAGGTCAGTGAGGGATCAGTGACCTGTCAGAAGCCATACACATGAATACCTAATCAGAGCACCACATGAAGACCCCCCACAACCCCGCCCAGGAGCACGGGCATATCATTAACTGAAAATAAAGATTAAACAACCACAAGAAGGATTTCATCACCCAAGGTGTCATTGTAATCAGTATAACGGCGCACACCTGACACTGTCTGTAGGTTACTGTGCACAATCCTGCTGACAGGTTCTGTTTAAGGCCATGTGAACATTTTTTTTGTATTTGGTCAGTATTTATCAGCCAAAATCAGGAGTGGGTGATAAATGCAGAAGTGGTGACCAGTTTCTATTATACTTTTCCTCTGATTGTTCCTCTCCTCATTTGGGCTTACAAATACTGATGTAAAATACTGACCAAATACTGAATGTGTGAACGTGCACTAATGCTAATATGTCTGTAAAGCACTATAGAAAATTATAGCGCTATATAAGTAAGTGAAATGAATAAAAAGGCATAAAATAACAGGCTCGGCAAGAAAAAAAAACAACTCTCTTTGGTTACATGGAATTCAGCAATTTCTAAAGAATCTCTGTGATATCCAATCTGTCTTCCTCTAAGCAACAATGCATACATCCACTGAAAGGCGAGAGTTCATCTGTACCATAGGAAGAGACTTCTCCATAAAGGCCACAGAACAACATAACGGATGTCTGACAAATTCACACTAATTTTATCTGGCTTGTGATAATAAACCGCCATTCTGACCTTCCTCATGCTTGTCAGCTTTCTTCCTTTTTTTGTATCGCTCTCTCGTTCGCTTACATGCGGTCATGTAGACTGAGCCACAATAAAAGAACATTCTTACATAATTTAAAAGTTGTGCGCTATGAAAATAGGTCATACAGCAAAATGGAGATATTTCTTTTAGCACATTGTGTTTAACGAGGGTCCTTTCACAAAAATATCCAAGATCAAGCTAGTAAGATGGGATCTTATGTATATAGTACGGGTAATGCGCTTTTAATTCCTCAAACCAAAAACTTGTTTTCTGAGCCTTTGGGGATGTGGTTTGTAAATGGGAATCAGCATTGCAAGAACTTCCCTTAAAGAATATCTAGAAATTTTGAGTGCCTCAAAATACTTTTGCTGAGATCAAGTATTAGCAGATCATCATAAAACTGGTTCAGTTTCTTTTATCGAGGTTGAGGTCTCTAAAGTTTAGAAATTCATTAATTCAGTGCATAGAAAGATCAGCAAAGCTGACAAGACCTAATGCTTTAAAGCGTCTTGTTTGAACAGTTGTGGCTTTTGCTGGGGTTCCCCTTAAACATTCTGGAGGTTTCCACTGATAACTATACTGAATCTTCATTCTACCTATGCTGGAAATCAATAAAGTGGATTATGGGATCAGTCATAAAAGGGATTATGGGCAAGGCCAGATTTACCTATTGTCCTAAGACAATATGTAAAAATGTGGAAAGATGCCTGCAGAAGTCAATATGTATGCATGGGTACAATGAAGAATGAGAATTCATGTGTAAATTGGGTTGTCTCTCTTAGGCCACATTCACATCTTCAGAATTTGATCAGTATTTTACATCAGTATTTGTAAGCCAAAACCAGGAGTGGGTGATAAATGCATAAGTCTTGGTATCAAAGACCTTGCCCTGTCCTGGATTCCCTCATACTTTTCCGACCGCACATTTAGCGTTTCCCACTTGCACACTACCTCCTCATCCCACCCTCTCTCTGTTGGAGTCCCTCAAGGTTCTGTCTTGGGGCCCCTACTTATTTCCATCTATATCCTTGGCCTAGGACTACTCATAAAGTCGCATGGCTTCCAGTACCACGGCTTCCAGTACCACCTGTATGCGGATTAAACTCAGATTTACCTCTCTGGCCCAGATGTCACCTCTCTGCTGTCCAGAATCCCTGAGTGTCTATCAGCCATATCCTCCTTCTTCACCTGTCGCTTCCTAAAACTCAATGTAGACAAAACCGAACTCATCATCTTTACCCCATCTCGCGTACCCCCCTACCTGATCTATCTATTATGGTAAATGACATCACGCTCTCTCCCGCACCTGAAATCCGCTGCCTCGGGGTAACTCTCGACTCTGCCCTGTCCTTCAAACCGCACGTCCAAACTCTTGCCACCTCCTGTCGCCTCCAACTCAAAAATATTCCCAGAATCCGTCCCTTCCTCAGCCCACAATCTACTAAAACTCTTGTACATGCCCTCATCATCTCCCGCCTCGCCTCGACTACTGCAACACCATCCTCTGTGGCCTCCCCACTAACTCTCTTACACCACTACAGTCTGTCCTCAACTCTGCTGCTTGGCTTATCCACCTCTCCCCTCGCTTCTGCCCTGTTTCCCCCCTCTGAAAATCCCTCCACTGGCTCCCAATTCCCCAACAAATCCAGTTCAAACTACTAACACTGAACTACAAAGCCATTCACAACCTGTCCCCTCCCTACATCCCTGAACTAATCTCCCAATATCTTCCGTCACGCAATCTTTGATCCTCCCAAGACCTCCTACTCTCCTCCACACTTATTCGTTCCTCACACAACCGCCTCCAAGATTTCTCCCGAATATCCCCCATCCTCTTGAATTCCACGCTTCAACACATCCGATTATTCACCACCCTCAAATCCTTCAGACGGAACCTGAAAAACCATCTCTTCAGGAAAGCCTACAGCCTGCAATAACCATTCTGCCGCCTCACCACCACCCAACCTGCCGCCTCACCACCACCAGAGCTGCCGCCCCACCACCACCAGAGCTGCAGCACCCCGACCTCCTGTCTCTTCCCTATTATCCCGTAGAATGTAAGTCCGCAAGGACAGGGTCCTCTCCCCTCTGTACCAGTCTGTCATTGCAAATTTGTTTATTGTAAACGATATCTATAATTCTGTAAGTAACCCCTTTCTCATGTACAGCACCATGGAATTAATGGTGCAATACAAATAAATAAGAATTTAAGTGGTGACGTGTTTTTATTAAACTTTTCCTCTGATTGTACCTCTCCTGATTTTGGCTCATAAATACTGATGGAAAATACTGACCAAACACTGGACATTTGAACACCCCCTTATAGTAAGTAAAGGAGCACTTGGCCAGGCCAAAGCAAGTATTATTATGAATGGTGGAGTGAGAAGAGATAGCTGTTGGCAGACTGCCATCTACTGTGTATAGGGGGGTAGGGAGAGATAGCTGTTAGCAGTCTGCCATCTACTGTGTAAACGGGGTGGGGGGTAGGGAGAGAAAGCTGTTAGCAGACTGCCATCTACTGTGTATAGGGGGGTAGGGAGAGACAGCTGTTAGACTGCTATCTACTGTGTATAGGGGGGTAGGGAGAGATAGCTGTTAGCAGACTGCCATCTACTGTGTAAACGGGGTGGGGGGTAGGGAGAGAAAGCTGTTAGCAGACTGCCATCTACTGTGTATAGGGGGGTAGGGAGAGATAGCTGTTAGCAGACTGCCATCTACTATGTATAGGGGGGTAGGGAGAGATAGCTGTTAGCAGACTGCCATCTACTGTGTATAGGGGGGTAGGGAGAGACAGCTGTTAGACTGCTATCTACTGTGTATAGGGGGGTAGGGAGAGATAGCTGTTAGCAGACTGCCATCTACTGTGTAAACGGGGTGGGGGGTAGGGAGAGACAGCTGTTAGCAGACTGCCATCTACTGTGTATAGGGGGGTAGGGAGAGATAGCGGTCTACCAACAGCAACACCCAAGGAGCTCAGGACACCAGGAGGGGTCACGTACAGAAACACAGAAAAAAAAAAAAAAAAAGAGAAGCCACCAGATCTACTTCCTGGTCCACAAGCAGATGCACAACAATCACACCAAGGACAACACTTGCAAGGATTTTGTATGTTCTCCTCGTGTTTCCGTGGGTTTCCTCCCACACTCCAAAGGCATAACGATATGGAATTTAGATTGCAAGCCCCAATGGGGAGAGTGATGATCTCTGTAAAGCACTACACAATATGATTGAGCTATATAAGCAAAGCATAATAAATGATCATAATTCAAAACTTCACCTTGTCCTGAAAGAAGTCAAACCCTCGTATGTCCGTGTGGATAAAAAAAAAAAAAGGTATGACTCTTGGAAAAAGGGAATGAAAAATGACACAGAAATGAAGGGGTTAAGGTGTAGACTACTTGATGAGCAGAGTCTAAAGGATTGTGCTACCTATGCATACAGGATACGGCGGTAGAAATTCAATACGGGTCATCGGACACACTCCAAGAACTTGATAGTTGACCACTAACAATGGGGAAGAGGAACCTTTCACGTTATCAACAAGGCTCTTTATCTGTTCTGTCTTGCCATATGTATATTTTTATCAACATGGCTGTATGCCAAGGAAAATAAGGAACACCTTCCATAGTGGCCTATAATAATATCTTATTTGGTAGATAACATAAGATGTTATTATATTTCCCATTTTTATGAAATACAGTATATAACAGAGCAGAACATTTATATTTGCCGTGTCCTGGAACAGAGTCCACTTCAGTGTTCCGAGCAGCCGGTCTTCACTTCTCCACCCGGCATCCTTGGCTTTTCTGGCGCTTCCTAGGTCATGTGACGTTGTGATGTCACTTGAGGCCTACTAGCAAGCAGGGCATGCTGGGGACAGTAGTGAACACTGCCAGCCACTGAACAAGACTGGACGCTGGATGAAGGCAGTGTGAATCATATTGCTCATCTCTAGTAGACAATTAGCATACATTATATTCTGATTATAGATAGGCTGACAGCAGAAGGAAACCATTTTGGGGTCCAATTGTGTTCCTTTCTGAATTATCACATTTGGCAGATTCTCAAATGTTTTGACTTTGTCAAATAAAATAAAGAAGTCTCATGCTACCGGACAGCACAAAGGAAAAGGCAAACTGACAGAATGAGTAATACAAGATTGCTCCAGATAATGAATGTACTTTGATAAAAAGCTTAATTATAAGAGAAGCGAAAAGTTAAAAAGCCATCAGAATTATTAACAAGAACCTTTCAAAAGCGAGCACTGATAGCACTTCTACTGATCCTATAGAGGGGCTCCTTTTGTTCTTTATCAAAGAACAAAAGTATCAAACATGCAGCATAGAAATAATGACATAATTCATGTGTCTTAAAGGCGTTAAACAGCCAAATTTAGCTTTCAAGCCATTAACGTAAGAGCCTTTTAAGAAAAAAAAATAGTGTTACTTTTTTCTTTTTTAGCATTTTTAACACATAAGATCAAAGTCTCAGGATGTTCATGATCGTTGGCGCAGGGGATGAACTACTGAACTTAGTTTTTTTTTAGTTGCCGCGACATTGCATTAAAATGAAATAACAGGTGATCAAAAGATCTGCACAAAAATGGTATAATTAAAAACGCCAGCTCGGGACGCAAAAAATAAGCCCTCTCCCGACCCCAGATCACGAGAAATGGAAAATTGCGCTTTTTTTTTTTAAGCACACTTTGGAATTTTTTTTTTAACACTTAGATACAAGAGAACCTAGACATGTTTGGTGTCTATGAACTCATAATGACCTGGAGAATCATAATGGTAGGTCAGTTTTAGCATTTAGTGAACCTGGCAAAAAAGCCAAACAAAAAAAACAGTGTGGGATTGTACTTTTTTTGCAATTTCATCGCACTTGGAAATTTTGTCCCGTTTTCTGTTACACGACATGGTAAAACCAATGGTATCGTTCAAAAGTACAACTCGTCCTGAAAAAAATAAGCCCCCACATGGCCATATTGACGGAAAAAAAAAATGTTATGGCTCTGGAAAGAAGGGGACCGAAAAAGGGGTTAAATTTAAAAAAAAAATGGTGTAAACGTTTGGGCACTCTGATTACTACCTAGTAGCACCCCCTTTTGAAATTATCAGAGGTTGTAAATGCTTTTTGTTGCCAGACAAGTGTCTTTCAATTCTTGTTTGAGGGATTTTCATCCATTTTTCCTTGGAAAATTCATCCACTTCTGAAAGATTCCTCGGTTGTCTTGCATGAACTGCTATTTTGAGCTCTAGCCACTGATTTTCAATGATGTTCACATCAGGAGACTGTGGGCGATTCTAAAACCTTCAGCTACCTTTTGAGGTAGTCTATTGTGGATTTTGACGAGTGGTTAGGATCATTATCCATTGTAGAAGCCATCCTCTTTTCAACCTCAGCTTTTTGAACAGATGATGTTATGGTTGCATCAAGAATTTGTTGAAATTTCATTGAATCCATTCCCTCTACCTGTAAAATGTTACCCATGCCATTGGCTGCAACACAACTCCAAAGCAAGATTGATCTACTCCCAAAATTAATTGTTGGCAAGATGTTCTTTTCCTAAAATTCTGTACCCTTTATTTTCCAAACGTACATTAGATCATTGTGGCCAAAGAGTTCTATTTTAAACTCATCGGTCCACAGGTCTTGTTTCCAAAATGCATCAGGCTTGTTTAGTTGTTATTTTGCATACTTCGGACACTGAATTTTATGGGGAGGATGAAGGAGAGATTTACTTTTGATGACTTCCATGAAGGCCATACTTGTGCAGGTATCTCAGTTTGCTAAATCTTTCTGAAGGTCTTTTGCAAGTGGGAGTTCTGATTTGACTCTTTAACAATCCTATGAGCAGATCTCATTGAAATTTTGCTTGGTCTTCCAGACCTTATCTTGACCTCTACTGTTCCTGTTAACTGGCATTTCTGAGGATTCTATCTGTAAATTTGTTCTCGATTTATAACCAAATATGTTGCGGAAATTTTCAACGACGTGTGAACATAGCCTAAGCAGTTGGGCTACCTTCTCCTGAATGTATGTGCATACACCATTTATGGCACTTAGCCTGTACTAAATTCTAAGAAAGGCCAAGGATTTCTGGGACATGATTTCTCTGTGCCAGCTCACAGTAAAGAGATTTTCAGCAATTAGGAGGAGAACTGCTGGGGACCTACTGTACTTAAAAAGGTCAGTAGATTACGAATTTCAGAGTAAGGTTTGTGGAAAAGACTACAATACTGCAGAGTTATTTTCAAAGGGCCTTCGGACAATGCTGTTAACTACAATGGCACATCTAAGTTTTGCTTTGACATATTTTTCTTGACAATATAAACTGCAAATCCTGTTAGCTATACAGCACAACAATGGCCATAACCAGATTTGTAATTCAAGAATCTGGCCTACAATATACGGCAAGTGGCACATAATGGCATTTCTGGTAGATATTTGACAAGAAACACAAAGGGCCAGATTAATCTAGAACGGTGTGAACCACTGACGAGTAGAATCAAGAGCAATGTACACCTCTGTGTGCACTTCAACAAATCCTATCGCAGTCTCTTTTGAGTTAAGATTTGTGGCATAGCAAATGCCCACGCTCGTCATGTTGCCTTCCTGCCCCAGGTCCACCGTACATAGAGCTGGGCAAAAATAGTGTGAGAATGCCAAAAGTTGCAAAATTTGAGTATAGCCTTGAATTGTGCCAAAATTATGCACCTTTACAACGCTTTTTTATCACAGACAGTAAAAGATTTGATGAATCGGACCCAAAGTGCAGAACCATATTAAGGATTTATCTTGCAACGTTTGACCTTTTTTCCCAAATGAAACCCAAAGGAAATTGCTTCTTAGTAAATATGATTAAAGATGATTTGATGGTTTAAGAATACATGCAAAACCAAATCATGTCTACCTGCAGAATAAGCCACAGCAGGTGAAGAAGGACATTTACAAAGCACCCATGCCTCCCAATAGGGTAAGGAAACAATTGGCTGGAATGCATATTTACTCAGCCAGATGGACAGTTCAATTCCACCTGCTTAAAAAAAACCTCTTAAATGAAGAAAACCATCTGTCATAGTAAGCTTGTTACACTGGGGTGTTCCAAGACGATGTAATGCATGTTATTGTCATAGCTAATAGACAGAAAGTGCCGGGATATACACCAAAAATGAAGAACTCGATTTGTACATGAGAAAATTACAATTTATTTTTGATTATATTTATATTGTAATTTACTTCCTACGAATCAAAAACCCATTATCAGTTAACTGAACACAGCATAATCTGTGTCTGAGGCTTACATTTGAACAAGGGAGGAATTCTAAAGGGAGAATTGCACACATTTTCCAATTACCGAGGCTTATAATATTCAGAGAGCAATTCCACCCTGAACGAACGAAGCTGGCACAGGGTGATTGAATACAGGCCAGCTCCACAATAGGGGTTATAGGGTTACCATATGAGGCTCAGTGGACAGGATGAGGAGCAATAATGAGCCAATACTTGCGCAATTCACATAAGGTTACTGAAGGTGATTCATCAGGCAGGTATTCCGAATTTTAGATTCTACAGAAGTTTGTTAGGTTTGTGAGAACTCTGTGTGCTCTGAAGTAGGTAGGATATTCGCAGTGATTCATCCTAAAGGTACCTTCACACTAAACGATTTACCAACGATCACGACCAGCGATACGACCTGGCCGTGATCGTTGGTAAGTCGTTGTGTGGTCGCTGGGGAGCTGTCACACAGACCGCTCTCCAGCGACCAACGATGCCGAAGTCCCCGGGTAACCAGGGTAAACATCGGGTTACTAAGCGCAGGGCCGCGCTTAGTAACCCGATGTTTACCCTGGTTACCATCGTAAATGTAAAAAAAAACAAACAGTACATACTCACATTCCGGTGTCACGTCCCCCGGCGTTCTGCTTGCCGCACTGACTGTGAGTGCCGGCCGTAAAGTAAAAGCAGAGCGCAGCGGTGACGTCACCGCTCTGCTTTTACTTTCCGGCCGGCACTCACAGTCAGTGCGGGAAGCTCTGAGCAACAGCGCGGACGCCGGGGCACGTGACAGACATCAGAGGGTGAGTATGTACTGTTTTTTTTTTTACTTTTACAATGGTAACCAGGGTAAATATCGGGTTACTAAGCGCGGCCCTGCGCTTAGTAACCCGATATTTACCCTGGTTACCATTGTAAAACATCGCTGGCATCGTTGCTTTTGCTGTCAAACACAACGATACATGCCGATCTGACGACCAAATAAAGTTCTGGACTTTCAGCAACGACCAGCGATATCACAGCGGGATCCTGATCGCTGCTGCGTGTCAAACACAACGATATCGCTATCCAGGACGCTGCAACGTCACGGATCGCTATCGTTATCGTTGCAAAGTCGTTTAGTGTGAAGGTACCTTAAGCCTGTGTTAGCATTGTTAATGGCCACTTAGTAGCACTGGAGAGAAACTCAAGTTACTGAGACATAGATAAACGCTCAACAAAATTATAAAGATTTAACATAAATTAGAAGACTATTCTGGTTGTAAAAAAATTATCACCAATTTTTACCCATCCACTGGATAGGTGATAACATGCAGATCAGTGAGGGTCTGAATGTTCCATTTACACTAAAAATTTGGGACCATCCATTCTGGTGTTTGATTGGGGTCCCAATAATCAAACTCATGTGATCTACTAATTATCTCCTGCCCAAAGAATAAGTGAAAATCCGTGATAACTCTTTAGAACTAAATCACACCTATTAAATGCTGATACTACAGTGCTCAGCTCTGAGGTTAGCACAGTATGGGCAACCACAGAGGACATTTAGTAGTCCACAATGCCCCTCCATAATGTGGCAGCATTTTATGGTTAGTTTTACAGCCTTAAAAGCTAGACCTCCATGAGTAAAGAAGCATCCAAAAATTGAAAGTTATAACCTATTCATAGGATGGATAAAAACACGCTGATCCCTCGGGGTCCGACCACTGGGACTCCTAGAGAGTCGGAGAACAAGGCTGTCTTGAATGGTGTGCAGATGAGCATTGCTACTCTCGATTTAAATGAGTGGTACAAATTGAGGGACTCTGGTCCAGCAGCCAGGTCAATCAATCCGCTCACCTCTGTGAAGATCGCCTTAGATGAAAAAAAATAAAAAATAGTATACAAGAATAATGCATTACTTTACGAGACATGGAAACCCTTGCATACTAAAATAGGCTGTCCAGAAAATTCTATTCAACAAAAGATCTCCTGCAGCTTACGTTTTGAAAATACCTGGTTTCCACTAGTCTCTAGTTTCTAACCCCATCTTGCCACACTGGAAATGGTAGAAAATATTTGCTCAGCTAAGACTTGCTGCAGTTGTGACCCCGGTCTATGATTGGCTACATGGCGGATAGCTGCCATTTGTAAAACTAGGATACAGAGACAAGTTTGGACTGGGTGAACACCAGAGATGGAGCTATGGAGGATTGGCTTTAGTGTCTATTATTCCTTGTCTTATCTTTGGAACCAGCCGAAAGCCCTCCCTTGAAAAATAATTTTAAACCACTGGACCACCTCTTTAATTTTACTTCTTGTCAGTAAATCATATCCATACAAATGTACTGTGTAAAGAAACCAATTATCTGTGTGGTCCCATGATCTGATCCATTATCACCAATCACTTTCCAAAAAAGTGCACAAAAACAGTACTATCTAGTGGAGTACACCACAACCAGCACCCCTAAATTCTGACACAAAAAGTAATATGAAGTGCACACTGATGTTACATTGAGCAACAATTCTCAGGAAGAGACATATCTGCCTGCCAGAATATTTCTAGCGTTTCACCATTTAAGCCCTATATGTTAGCAATCCAATTTGCATACACTTTTACTCCTGTCATTGTTCGGTTTTAAGCACTGAAATGGCTTAATTGGAGATGTGTTACTTATGTGTCGAAGCCTTGATCTTTTAAAAACCTTGGTATAAGAATACAATGATTATACCACAAATCCCCCGTTACCATAGTTACACATTTCCATGCTCTGAACACAGATTTCACCTTCAGATGCTTTTTGGAAAATCATTATCTGTGAAATGTTTTAATAGACCAGAACGTGAACATATCTATCTAACAGAGCACATACAGTTGTGTGAAAAAGTGTTTGTCCCCTTCCTGATTTCCTATTCTTTTGCATTTGTTTGTCACACTTAAATGTTTCAGATCACCAAACAAATCTTAAATATTAAACAAAGATAACACAAGTAATCACAAAATGCAGTTTTTAAATTAAGGTTTTTATTAGTAAGGGAAAAAAAAATCCAAACCTACAGGGTCCTGTGTGAAAAGTAGTTGCCCCCTAAACCTAATAACTGGTTGAACCATCCTTAACAGCAACAACTACAAACAAGCACTTGAAATAACTGGCAATGAGTCACATCCCTCTGGAGGAATTTTGGCCCACTCATCATTGCAGAATTGTTGCCAGACAGGAGGACCAGGGAATGACGATGTCTTTCCCACTGAGAAAAATAAAGGTGCAGAAATTTCAGGTTGCTTGTGGGAAAAAAAACTGTGTATTGAAACTGATAAAAACTATATACACAATGCATTTCGGCTGTTTGCAGCCTTCTTCAGGTGTATGGAGAAAATTAATTTGATTCCTTCTTATATAGCCCTTTCCCAGCACCATCTTTGAGGACATCTTTTTTTGCTTCTCCAGCAAAATAGCGCCGCCGGCGCCTGCACAACAGTAGCTATCGGATCTCTATACAAACCGATCTCTATACAAACCGACAGCTGCTATTGCGCAGGTGCGGCAGACGCCATTTTCAAATTCAATTTTTTTTTCCTCGCTCAATTAAATCAGAAAAATTGATTAAGTGCACAGTAACCACGTGATTATGCTGCAGCGCGGGGCAACGGCCGGCACCTGCCTGCAGAAGCGTTTTTTGCTTTTTTTTTTTCTTCAGTATGCGCTGGTATTCATTATGCAAACTAGGGGGCAGGTCAGTGAGGGATCAGTGACCGGTCAGCAGTCTGCATTATGAATATCTAATCAGAGCACCACATACATGAACCCGGCGTTAGGGCGCGAGAATCTCCTTAACACAAAACTGAAAATAACGATTAAGAAACAGCCACAAGATGGATTTCATCAACCAAGGTATCATTTTATTCAGGATAACGGCATCAACCTGACACTGTGTAGGTTACTGTGCACAATCCTGCTGACAGGTTCCCTTTAAGTCTCTCTTTAAGTTTAACTATGTAATTATGTATTGAAGTGGAGGAGTGAAAATAATGATGAATTGGGGTGGGAGACGGGGACAGAAAATGATGAATTAGAGGTAGTGAATGGAAGAGCAAATGATGAATTGAAGGTGGGGGAGAGAGGAGAACAAATGAATAAAGATAGACGGACCCCTGGATGTTCGAGTCTGGTAAGTTCAGCAGAAGAGTTAAAAAAAAGTTTGGGTTCGGGTACCAGAACAGTACCCAGACCCCATTCACTTAAATGGGGAACCTGAAAATCCAGTGTTTGCACGCTGTCATGTGCATGACAGCGTGGCAAACACTACTTCTGAACACCGCTAATGAATTTACCGCCGGTCAGGCTGCCACGGTTCCTATTTGGCAAATGACAGCATGAGCCCGCAGCTGCGATCGGAGGTAATAATAATAATGATAATTTTATTTCTATAGCGCCAATATTTTCTTCAGCATGTTACATTTTACCGGTATAAAGATTACCTCCGGTCACTGGCGTCAGATGATGGGACTACTGCTCCCATCAGTCAATGCCTGTTGCCACTAATAACAGTGAGAGCAGATGGCGGCTGATGGGAACAATCATCTGCCGCCTGTGCTCTAAATAAATAATAATTTAAAAATACCTGCATGGGTTCCCCTGTATTTTTGATAACTAACCAGGCAAAACTCACAGCTGCGGGCTGCAACCCTCAGCTGTCAGCTTCAGCAAGGCTAGTGAGATCACCAATGAGGTGACCACTGCTCACTGATGCTGCACTCCTAGAAGCTCATTCATCAGTGGTTCTCAGCCTGGACGGTTGAATATTGGCACCGCCCAGGATGAAAATCATAGATTATGGCGTGGGACAGAACGTCGAACAGGTAAGGGATATTATTTTTTGTTATTTTTAAATAAAAAAAGAAAAGTGTGGTTTGTTTTTATTTCAAATAATATACATTATAAATAAACACAGAGGCAGAATAAAGTAACTATAGGATTAGTAATGGAGAGGCGTCTTATAGATGCCTCTCTATTACTAATCAGTGGTCTTGATGTCACCAGACATTTTTAGGCTGGAGAGGGCAATATCCATGGCGCCTTACCAGTCTGAGAATAGCAGCCCCCAGCTGTCTGCTATAGCAAGGCTGGTTGTCAAAATATTATTTATTCTTGATAACTAGCCTTGCTGATGCTGACAGCTGAGGGATTTAGCATGCAGCCGTCAGTTTTGCCTGGCTGGTTATCAAAAATACAGGGTAACCCACCCTGTTTTTTTTTTTTTTTTTTTTTTATTTATTTAAAGTGCAGGCGCTGGCTGATGCATACTCCTATCAGCAGCTCCTGCTCTCACTGTTGTTAGCGTCAGCAGGAGGCAGCTGATGGGTGCAGTAGTCCCATCAGCCAACACCAGTGACCGGAGGTAAACTTTATACCTCGCGTCACAGCTGTGGGATCAAGCTGTCATTGACAATGTGGGAACCACGGCTGTCTGACAGGCGGTAATGATTTTACCACCGATCACAAGCAGTGTTTGCCACACTGTCATGCACATGACAGCGCGACAAACACCCGATATCAAATCTTTCATGTCAACTGGACGCACAATATAACAGTGACTGCAGAATGGAATAAAATTATTCTTTTGGTTCATTTTTTTTAAAGATTTTCCCTCCCTGTTTTGGAGATATTAAAGGGGATCTTAAAGGGAATCTATCACTACATTTGACATAGCTAAAATAATAATATGGACAATATAGACTTGCGCAGAAGGCACTTGATGCTTGTATCCATAGAAGGGTGGAAGACTGCGGAGGAAAGAAAAGAACAACAAAACGCACTCGTGAGATTTATCTCAGGTGGCCAACATCACAGGAACAGAGTGACGCTGATGGGAGGTGAGATATATGGAGATGACTTGTGGAGGCAGAGTTATCTTCCAGGCAGCATCCTGCCCGTAGCCTGAAAGAGGGCATTTACATAAAGTGATAAAAGGTGATTTCTCAGCAACAACACATCTGATATGAGACATACAGGTGTCCCTTTTTTCAGCAGTCTATAACCTGTATGCCCATATTAATAGTTTAGAGAGGTCAAATGTGGCAACAGATTCCCTGTAACAATCAAAGTATTTGGCCCCTATTTAGTTAATTTTCTTTAAGTCCAAGTGGGTGCTATCAATTATTACTGGGGTATGTACTACATCCCCAACATGCCCCTAGCATAGCTCAGAGCAGTTTTCTCAGTGTGAAAGTTAATAATGCACCCTAATCTACTGGTCCAACCACCTACATGATTCAGTGTGGTGGGTGAAGGGGCAGCAAAGCCTTATAACACCCATTTGGACTTTAGAAAAATTAACTAATTAGGGGCTAAATACTTTGCCAGTTAATATCTCCGCAATTAGGGAGGCAAAGCAAACAATAGCGTTTTATTCCATTCTGTCCACAATTAAGTTATTATTTGAACAAAAGCAAATTATGCATCTATGGTTTTGAAACTAAACAAAATATTTTTTTTTCTTATGTAAAAAATGAATCTCTTCCTGCACATTTAATCAATTGTACTTAAGTGTTTTTACATGCATATTTTTGGTTTTAGGTTTTAAAAAATAAAGTTAATAAGAGAAGAAGTCAAAGGATATTAAAAAAAAGCAAAACAAAAACAACCTTTTAATGGAAGGAACTGAGCTTTGTACTTTTCACTTTAATTAAACTGTATTGTTTTTTTATCACATATTCATGCTCACATTAGGTCATTGCTTATGGTAATTTTTTCATTACGACTGCAATATTCTATTGGCGATTATGAATAATAAATGTTCTATTTCAGAGTACTCAATAAAGTGCTCCCCACTCACATGAATAAATAAAAGTACAGAGAACTGATTTACCAGTATGAAAAGCATTTGCTTTTTTAGAAAATAGACAAAATATTTAAAAGCAACCCCTGTATAATGGGAATGTATACATGCCTCATAATTTACAACTTGATAGCGATGGACGACTGTAAAGTTAAGGCTTAAATGGGTTTTCTCAAGAACAAAATTAGTTTTAATCAACAGATCTTATAATAATAATAAGTTCCACACAATTGGATGTGTTTAAATAACATATTCCTGTGCTGAGATGATCTATACAGTTGACATGTGCCTGCAACAGGCGTGGGGTGAATCCGCGATCCATCTGCAGCTGTTAACTAGTTAAATACCGCTGTCAATCTCTGACATCGGCATTTAACTCGTGCTTACAGGAAGTGAAAAACCAATCCTGCCCATCGGTGACCCCATCACATGATCGCGGGTCGCCGATGGGTCAGCATGACAACCAGAGGTCTGCAACAGACCTTTATGGTTGTCACTACCTGCAAGTGAGCATTTTTACTACACATAGGTGATCTGATCATCGCTTGTGTGTAGCATAGGTGATCAAAGTACTACAGCTTCTAGTTTCCCATAGAGACTATTGAAGCATGCAAAAAGTAAAAAAAAAAAATAAATGTTTTGAACTTTCATTTATTTTTTTTTAAATATTTTTTAAATCACCCCCCTTTCACCCCATTCAAAATAAAACAATAAAAATATTCAAATATACACATATTTGGTATCCCAGTGTTCAGAATTGCCCAATCTATCAATATAAAAAAGAATTAACCAGATCGATAAACGATGAAACGAGCAAAATAATTAAAAATGACAGAATTACGTTTTTTTGCCGCTGCGACATTGTATTAAAATGCAATAACGGACGATCAAAAGAGCGTATCTGCACCAAAATCATATAATTAAAAACGTCAGCTCGGCACGCAAAAAAATAAGCCCTCACCTTATTTTTGTAATTTTTTTTTTCACAACTTAGATAAAAAACAGCCTAGACATGTTTGGCGTCTATGAACTCGTAATGACCTGGAGAATCATAATGGCAGGGCAGTTTTAGCATTTAGTGAACCTAGCAAAAAAAGCCAAATAAAAAACAAGTGTGTGATTGCACTTTTTTTTGCGATTTCACCGCACTTGGAATTTTTTCCCCATTTTCTAATACAAGACATGGTAAAACCAATGGTGTCATTCAAAAGTATAACTCGTCCCACAAAACGAAAGCCCTCACATGGCCATATTGATGGAAAAATAAAAAGTTATGGCTCTGGGAAGGAGGGGAGTGAAAAATGAAAACGCAAAAACGAAAAAAAAAAACAACTAAAAAACGCTACAAAAAAATGCAGCAAAAACCCAAGACAACAAGCCTTGGCTAAAAAAAAAAAAACACAACAAAAACGTTGCATATGAACATAGCCTAAAACTACTATACACATCACAACCCTGCCATAATAGGATTATTTATTCCCCAATACATCACATTTCTTATCACAATATCTATTACCCATTGACTTTCTCTTCTATAGTTATTATACAACAGGCTAGGAAAGTATATAGGAAGTGTTCTAGCTAAACAGGAACACTCCCTAAAGACGACACAGCAGAAATCGCCTGTGTTACAGGCAGATAAAACACTGACAGTCTCTCCGCTCCTTTCTGCAGCATTTGGAGCGTCACACTATGACAGCTCGTACTTACAGCACTGCACAACATACAGCCACCAAGACTCGCTCACTAGGAGTTTATTTATTTTATTTATCATGCTTTGCATATACAGTATAGCGTCATTAATTCCACAGCGCTTTACAGACATTATCGGCACTGTCCCCGATGGGGCTCACAATTTTGAATCCATATTGTTATGTCTTTGGAGTGGGGGAAGGAAACCTACACAAACACGGGGAGAACATACAAACTCCTTGCAGATGTTGTCCTTGGTGGGATCTGAGCCCAGCGCTGCAAGGCTGCGGTGCTAACCACTGAGCCACCGTGGAGGCATTTCTGCAATTTCACAGCACATTGTGAAACGAGAACAATACAGCCCATGCATCTGCCCAGAATCCTAGCTTTGTATTATTCCACGGGCAGTGTTCTAGTGGCCGGGGTATTTCACTGCAGATTCCAGATGTGTTACGCTGGGGAATTGTGGGGAGGGGGTTCTGCCATTTCTAATGTACTTCGCTAATGAAAGGTCATTTTAGGCAGTGGTTTGTACATGTGTTGCCATGCCTTTTGCCATCCTTTCTGTATAGTGGCAGGTACAGTTGTGCTCCCTACTACAACTGCCTCTAACAACCCCCTTTCTAAAATATAGTAGCCTCTATAGCAGTGTTCCCCAACTGCAGTCCTCAAGGCCCACCAACCGGTCATGCTTTCAGGATTTCTTTAGTATTGGACAGCCATCACCTGGGCAATACTAAGGAAATCCTGAAAACACGATCTGTTGGTGGGCCTTGAGGACTGCAGTTGGGGAACACTGCTCTACAGTTACACCTAGTTATCCCTTGTACCCACCCAATGTTCCAGTACCCCTGCTCCAGAGATTCCTCTCATCATCAGAACTGGTAGCATTTGGCCCACTGATCATCTGACTGCTGCAGCCAATCACTGGCCTCAGCAGTCACAAACCATACATGAAAAGGAAACCAGTGAGGCCAGAGAGTGGTTGACTGAACATCAGGCAATGGTGGGATCCAACAGGGCGGTGGTGTGCTTTTAGGACAAATAAGGCGGATTTTAGTTATTAAGAACACTCCCAACTCTTTGGCCCATTTTACATAATCATGAAACCCTTTAATAATCTGTGGTTTTCATTGGAGGAAGCTCTGGCCACTTAAAGGGATTACCCAGTCAGCTAAAGTTATGTTGAAGCCATACTCACTTTATTGATCCTTCCCCACTTTGCTTCCAAAGCTTTCCGGGTCCCCACCGGTAGTTTTTGCTTTCTGCTCCAAAGATGATGTTCCCGACATACTGTAGGTTCAGGGATCACGTCTGTGTATGGCGTCCCCAACATTGGTGGGGACCCGAGAAGTGCAATAACCGAAGGAATAATTGTAATCTTTTCTTATTTTCTAACCTTTAAAATGAAGGTTTAAATGTAGCATTCAATGCTGCTCGCTTAAATTAAAGGGGTGACCACGTAAGTCCAAAGTCCGAGATGTTAATAAAGGCTGAAACAAGGTACATTTTTAGGACAGGCCAATAAAATAAAAGTCTACGTGGTAAATTGTATATGGATCATGGATTCAGGAGAGCTGTAGTTCCCCATATAAACCATTTTGTACTTGCTTTTTTCAGCCTATTTTTGCGAACGTCCTGCCGTCGGATAGCACAATACAAGGAGTGGAGTGATGCCAATTTAAAATAATGAGAGCTGCATTACCGATCACATTGCTGTCAGGAAATTCTGCCCGTTCTAATATATTTTACAGTAAGAAACTATGTCCATTCTGCCTGAGTATTACATTGCCATGAAGTCGCCCTTCTATACTGTCAATTGAAATCACAGCAATGAATCAGCTGTGAGAAGTCATTCTGCAATATCTACATACATCAGCTGAAGTGAACAGCTGCCAGGCCAAAGCTCCCCTGGGGAATTCTAACAGCCCAATCATTTCTTGTGCCATCTGCTCATCTACATGGGTCGATCCCAACCTAACATCATTCAAATTCATTTGTCAACTCAGGGTTTCCGCGTTTTAATTACATCACTAAAATCATTAAGTCTTGTATATAATACAAGTTATCCAAGTGCTAGGAAACTAGGAGTCGCCAATAGTATTCAATGCAAGCATACAAAGAGCGGCCGTGTGTTACTGCAGTGTCGGCGTGTGCGTCGTCCACACCAAGACAAGGATCCTAAAACATGTGTGTATCGACTGCACATGGGCAAAGACAAGGAGGACATATTAAAGAACTCAATATCCCTCTGGGTACAAGCTACCTTATATAATGGAAGGAACATTCTATATATCACTCATACATCACTATCTCGAGCGCCTTGCAGTTATCCACATAGACATAGCGATGCTTAACCATTGGGCAACTGAAACCCTTAACGACCAGGGGCAATTCCGTTTTAGTTCCCCTTCTCCCCACAGCCATTTTGT
The DNA here is from genome assembly GCF_051348905.1 of Ranitomeya variabilis. Classification (NCBI taxonomy): domain Eukaryota; kingdom Metazoa; phylum Chordata; class Amphibia; order Anura; family Dendrobatidae; genus Ranitomeya; species Ranitomeya variabilis. The sequence goes on from NC_135232.1 coordinate 877,918,316, forward strand.
AATTTTTCGTCAATATGGCCATGTGAGGGATCGTTTTTTGCGGGACGCGGTGTACTTTTGAACGGCATCATTGGTTTTAACAAGTCGTGTACTGGAAAACAGGGACAAAAATTCTAAGTGTGATGACATTGCAGAAAAATGCAATTCCACAATTGTTTTTTGAGGGTTTTTTTTACCATGCTTGCTAAATGCGAAAACTGACCTGCCATTATAATTCTCCAGGTCATTACGAGTTCATAGACACCAAACATGTTTTGGCTCTTTTTTTATTTAAGTGATGAACAAAAAAATCTAAAGTTTGTTAAAAAAAAAAAAAAAAAAAACTTGATAGATTGAGCGTTAACAAAAATGGCAATGCCAAATATTGTTTTATTTTGAAATAAGGGGGTGATTTAAACTTTCATATTTTATAAAAAAAAAAAAAAACTTTTTTTATTTTAAACTTGCTTCAATAGTCTCCATGGAAGACTAGAAGCTGCGATCTTCTGATCGCTTGTGCTACACAGAGCAGGGCTGCAGCTCTGCCTTGTGTTTTTCAAATATATTTATTACATTTTAATATAATGGGGGAAGTGAGGAAACACAAAAAAGGGGAAAGAGATAGGAGGGGTGGGAGGGGTATATAAGTTGGTTAAGGAATATAAGGGAAAGTGGTACCACGTTAGAGAATTCTAACCAGTATTGTACATAACTAGTGATGAGCGAGTATACTCGTTACTCGAGATTTCCCGAGCATGCTAGGGGGTCCTCCGAGTATTTGTTAGAGCTCGGAGATTTAGTTTTCCTCACCTCAGCTGAATGATTTACATCTGTTAGCCAGCTTGATTACATGTGGGGATTCCCTAGCAACCATTCCACCCCCACATGTACTTATGTTGGCTAACAGATGTAAATCATTCAGGTGCGGCAAGAAAAACTAAATCTCCGAGCACTAAAAAATACTCGGAGGTCACCCGAGCGTGCTCGAGAAATCTCGAGTAACAAGTATATTCGCTCATCATTATACATAACCAAAACATTAATAATGTTAACCTGTTTTAGCAACAACACAAAGTATTTTGAAAGATGTCATGGTCTGGTCATACCCTACATGGAATTACAATAAATGGAAAGTTGCAAGAAAGCGGTTAAATCAAAGACTAGGAAAAACAGAGTTCCAGTGATTCCATTTTTGGTTGTATTTTCCTAGACAATCGTTGTTAATGGCGAACCTAAGATCTAAGGAATTATGTAAATAGAGTTTTTCAATCACATCAGAGAGTTTGCAGCCCGGCCATGTGTAACAAAAATGCTCATCTGCTATGAGCGGGCAGAGCGCATAGCAGTTCGGCAATGATCAGCTGGCATGTGCCGGAAAAGGAGCGGCTCAGCAACGGAACCCGTACAAAATTTAGGTGAACTATGACGGATACAAACATCATGGTTCGTTAAGGGGTAAAAGAATTAAGAATATGTCAGAGGGCATAGGAAGGGTGATAAAAACATACATTCACACACACATATATAGGAGCTTCTCACTAAATTAGAATATCAGTAATCAAGAGGATGATGGATAGTCACAAGCCATCAAATAAAGAAGAACTGCTTCCATTTTTGCCCCAGAAGCAGTGTGAAAGACTGGTGGAAAGCATGCCAAGACGCATGGAAGCGGTGATTAAACATCATGGTTATTCCACAAAATATTGATTTGTGAACTCTTCCTGAGTTAAAACATTAGTATTGTTGTTTCTAAATGATTATGAACTTGTTTTCTTTGCATTATTAGAGGTCTGCAAGCACTGGGTTTTTTTTTGTTATTTTGACCATTTCTCATTTTCAGAAACTAAATACAAAATGTATTGCTTCGAAATTCAGAGACATGTTGTCAGTAGTTTATAGAATAAATGAACAATTTACATTTTACTCAAAAATATACCAATAAAGAGGAAAATCAGACAAACTGAACATTTTGCAATGGTCTCTTAATTTTTGCCAGAGCTGTATATACACATACATACAGCAATTAAAACAAATTCATTGCTTCATCACTGTAGACTGGAATAACATGTCCAGAAGTACAACCGATGACAGAACTGTACTGAGAAACACAAGGCCCAGACACGGAGCATAACAAACTGTTATTGATTGTTCCAGCAATCCCCCGGAGGACGTGTGAAATCATCCTAGTGATCGTCCAGGGAATAGGGGAACCTGTAACAAAACATAATAGCGCTTAGGGATCACCGTGGGAGTACACAGAGGTGCAGCACCTAGAAGCCAAAAGCTGCCTAATTACAGACCAAGCAGTGTACCTGATAAAATTGTGGTTTACAGAAAAACTGCTAACTGCAAATACCACAGGTAAAAAAAAAAACAACTTCTGCATCTTTTGGAAATAGTCCCTACTTTATGAGAGGAAAATTAAACAATCTGTACACAAGTTTTTTTCTATGGAATATGAGAGCAGCATGATATAGGGGCAGAGACCCCGATTCCACTGATGAATCACTTACTGGACTGTTTGGTGGAGTTTTGATAGAATCCCTGTAGATGTAGCAGTGGTCAGAATGCTGAGCTGTATATAACCCCGTCGACACCACTGATTGGCAGCTCCCTGTGTACGCTGTCAGCAAGCTGTCAATCAATGTTGGGGGCGGGGTTACACAAATTAGCTGGACTTGAATGCAAGCGACACCTAATCCTGCAATGATAATCTCCTGCTGGTAAAACACTAATTGTAAGGAAACTACAGCAAGATGCTGAGCAAGTGACATCCCTGAAATCAGGCTCTCTGCCCCTACATTATGCTGCTCTCAGATTAAATACAAAAAACTTGACAGATTCCCTTCAAAAGAAAACTTGGAAATATATGCAGCACTGTTCACCAACCTCGTCCACGTTCACATTTGTAGTATTTGTTACGTTTTTTTTACCTCAATATTTGAAAGCAAAACCAGGAGTGGGTGATAAATACAGACGTGGTGACGGGTTTCTATTATACTTTTCCTCTGACTGTTTCTGGTTTCGGCTTACAAATAGTGATGGAAATAACTCACCAAATACTGAACGTGGTCTAATAGTAAATCACTGTACAGACCAGTCATAGGACAACTTCAAAGATGTCTCAAGTGCTCTATGGAACGCATGGAATGCACTGCTTAAGGGGTCTCCATCTTGTCTGCTGGCAATTGGCTGATATGACCCTCCTTCCCTCGCTCGCTCCAAGTTAAAACGTTAGAGATGTCCCACCTTCTAGCTGTCCCTGGAAAGTGATTCTATGCGCCAAGACTGTGGAGGTGCACGTAGTTAGGCCGATTTTAGCCCGCCAACAAGCACTGACCGATTATATAAAAGTCAATTGATGCTTGTTTACACAGAACAACGAAAACTGCTTGGAAGAGAACGGTCATTAGAACGATTGTTCTGTCCCCGTACAGCATCATGTTGTCGGCAGCACATTCCCTGCTTACACAAAGCGATGTGCTGACGATTATGACAATGTTCATGCCAACATAACAGGTCCAATCACCTGGTCTTAAGCATTTTGGCTCGCTGGCTGGGTGATCACATCTGTTACCAGGCTTTTGCCATCGATATAACGTAAGGAAACGAACCAGCTCACCTGTTCATGTATGGAGCGCGGGTGTCGTCCTGACCAGATGGGAGGAACATGAAGACAAAAGGAAATGGTGTCCAGCTCCAGGTAAAATCAATGCCTTGATTTGTGGAAAATGGTTAAAAATACATCCTTAACGTGAAGAGGGAAGGGGAAGGCAATGCATCGCGTTTCTGACACGACTCCGGATTCTTGGTCACCTGGAGCTTGACACCATTGCTTTTTGCCTATTTTGTCATCTACCCTGAAAGCTCCATTGGCACCTAAGAGGTATTTACACTGCTAGATAGTCGTGAACGACTTGGTGAACAAATGCCCGTTTCACAATTATCTTGTTTCACAATTATCTTGCCATCTGAACAGGCTGCAGATCACCGAACGAGGAAAACACTTTTTCATCGGGTGAAATGATCTTTTATGCTGCATAAAAAGATCTTTGTCCTGTGTAAACCGAACTGGCACTGCTGAGAACTATGGCAGCCTATGTGCGCTGGGCGGTAGAGTATAGATCGCTCAGTGCGCATCGTTTCCTTTGGCCTGCCTGTGTAAACATGAATTCAAACGATCACTGATCAGTAATAGGTTACCAATCGGCGGTCAGATTGTGCCGCCATTAGATCTGTGTAAATGGACCCTTACTGGGCTTCTTACTGTCATTTTTTATAAAACTTACTATTTTATCAACAGGAGATTATCACCAGAGGACTAGGAAACCTGCTGCCATTTAGTCATCCATATTCATTGGCTCTATGTAACCCCGTCCTCACCCCCCGGTTGACAGCTTCCTGCCTATGCACAGTGTACAGAGAGCTACAGCAGATAAAATAGTGATATTATAAAATGGAAACAAGCAGCCCAGTAACTGATATATTACTACAATCAGGGTCTCTAACCCCACATCATGCTGTACTTAGATGGGCTTGCAAAAACCTGCTGACAGATTCCCTTTAATGAAAAAGTTTTGCTGCCATATCCATCAATAAGTCTCAATCTAAGGACAAGACATTGGCTGCCATCTCAATAAGTATATTCCTTGCAATTCCTTCAAGTATGCTGGAGCCGCCAACCTGATCTCTGCTGCCGATGTGCCAGCAGATCCATGTAAGTACTAGCCCTCCTGCCACGGGGCTACATCTTGGCCATTCATTGCTTACGCTGCATGGGCACGTGCTCCTTTTGCTGGTTTACGTTTTTGTACTGTTTTCAGGCCATGTGAATGGAGAATAATGTATCATATTCATTGTATTGGTTCCAGTATGTTAACAAGATTGAAGCGGATTTAGGAGAGGAATCCATGCCTAAATCCTCACCGAGTCCGGAATGTGTGAGCATGGTCTCCTACGTTCACTCTCACGCATTTCCAGCTCACTGCATAGACTGGCTCCCCGGCATTACCATACAATGCTCCCACACAGAAGCAGCACAATCAGAAATCAGCCGACATTGTTTCGTTCAGCTGTGTAAAATGACATTGTTCCAGATACAGGAAATCATTAGGCTTGGCACAGAATTCCGCATTGATATCAGTTATTACCGCCATCATTTCTCATCCATGATAACATTGTGGGACATTCATAAAACTATTCATTTGCTTTTGTCCCTCGCAGAGCAATGGCAGAGAATACAGAATTCTGCACAATGTATGGATGTGGATGAAAGGAGCCAGGATCTTTCAGAAAACGCAAACTTCTCAAAAGCTCTTCAACATATGGCTCATTATCTACTATCTCAGATTGGGTGATTAAATGTGTGCAGAGGATTCTGGGTACTTGGCACAAGGTCTACACCCCTGCCGGCAATGACTGGCCGCACATGCCGTCTCTGCCTAAAGACAGTCTAAAGATCGGAAGGGTACCTGGGCAGCAGTACAGAAGAACGGTGGGGATTGGTAGGAGAATAGAACGCTTCCTACGCACTGCTGTAAAATAATAAGTGCTGGAGAACCTCTTAAATTTTGTGGTTCTGCCACTAGGATGGAGCCCAACAATAGAATTATCACATGCAAGTGTGAATGAAGTCTTATTGGAGCGGTGCACTGTGGGAACTGACGGTACACTGTGGAAACGGAGTCACAAGGCCAACCAGCTACACTTGGAAGACAGAATGATTAAAAAAAAGCATAAAAAGAGAGGTCTCATTCACACTGCAAAGAAGTATGGATTGAGGGTGTATCTTCCCATATTTCCCTTAAGGCACCATATTCTCTTCTAGAAGTAATGCTTCGAGGGGGGTTACACCAACCTCAGGTTCTGCACAGAACATCATGCAAATCAGAGGTGTCAAACTGCATTGCTCGAGGGCCGCCAACAGGTCATGTTTTCAGGATTTCCTTAGCATTCCACAAGGTGCTGGAATCATTCTGTGCAGGTGATTAAATTATCACCTGTGCAATACAAGGAAATCCTGAAAACATGACCTGTTGGCGGCCCTCGAGGAATGCAGTTTGACACCTCTGATGTAAGTGGTGTGAATGTTACCGGACAGGTCTTACAACGTTCACAATAATGCAAACTGCACACAATTCTAAGAAGCTAATGCAAAAGCTGGAGACACCAAACAGTAGGAAAGTCTTACTAATCTGTACCTGCTTACGTGCTTCAGGTCACACTGTGGTTACAAATATGACAAAATCCAAGACTTGTTTCGGGTTGTGGTAACTGTTCGTTATTCCGAACACAATCTTATTACTGCAAGAGATCCCCTGAAAAATATTTCCACTCCTGAGGTATCCTTAAGGAGCCCGTGTTCCAGCAGAGAGAATGAAATTTACAGAAATCTCATGCTTCTGCTTTTTTAACCAGCGTAAACTGACCTGCGGTGTGATTTTCGAATCCACGTCAATGTCTCTGGTGGGCACGTTTTCAGTTTTCCCCAAAGACTTGCAATAAATAGGAAAAATCCGCAGGTATAAAAGGCACATGCATTTTCGCAGTGGAAAAGCGCTAAAAACATGTAATCTGTATATGACTTTATCAATAAAGTTTTGGCAAAGCCAAAGACAAGAAGATACCAAAAGCAATGCAGCTTTATTTAAACCATGAATGCTCAAAAAGAGACAAATAAATGTAGTGTCAAAACGAAATGAGAAAACATGTAAAAATGTGCACTCAGAAACGCATAATAGGTGCAGAAAATCAGCAGTATCAAAAATTCACCAAATCCTCCTCGTGGTTTTAAAGCCATTCCTGCAGTGGAAAGCAGTCTGGATTTATGACCTCAACTAACGCTAATATGGGATGTTACTTCCAATCAGATTGCGCTTTACCACCATAATGCAGACGCTAAGGCTAAGTGCACAGTTTGCAGTGTTTTATGCCTTTTTACCTGCATTTTTTTTCTCACTCTTTTGAATGGGCGAAAAACGCTGCAAAAACACCAAAAGAACTGGCATACTGCAGATCTGAAAAAACGCTTGGATGGTTGAAATTCGCAAGGAAAAAATGAGCAGTGTGTGCAGAAATCTCATTTGCATTGCTGGAATTGTAACGTGCAGCAGTTTTTAACCCCTCAAAAACCCTGAACACCTGCCATCTGAATAATGCATCGAACAGTTTACAGCAGTATTCCAACAACTTTCCCTTAGGTTGTGATCACATGCATAGGCAAAGCACTGGCAAAAAACCACAGCAGTCTTGTCCTGAGCCGCTGTGATCTCTTCAATGATCAGTACTTAGTTTTGCATCGACACAAATGTTTCACCTCCAAAACTATATGGCCATTACTACTGGTCAAGCTCTCCTGCTGGGGAACCGCTCCTACCGTGCAAAGAGTATGCAGGAAGCAGGTCAGCGTGGCACAGGACTGCAGCGGCCACAGAGCAGCCGCTAGGTGTGATCGCAGCCTGAAAGTGGAAAGTAATGAAGATTAGAAGAAACAAGAATGCATTCTACGTGGAAACCACTATGTGAGCATAACTTTTAATAGAAGAGTAACCAGACTCCTTGTGGACAGCAGGACTCGCAGTGGCAGAGCGAGGAGCACTCGGTGCCCTTTTCTCACGCTGACTGACAACAGGTGTCAAAACCCCAAGAAGATCATCTTCCGCCAGACTCTACTACAAGTATTGAACAATGCCATACCGACATGACAGAACTATAGAGGAGGGAAAAGTGCTGACAATCACTACACGGACCTGAAAAACAAGTCGTCCTGCCTAAAAGAATCAAGTAGCTGAAGATTCCATCCATATTTCAATAATTCACCCGCACTCGCAGAAGGCCCCAGGACCACTGCTCAACGCAACTTTCCTAATCGGTGAACCCTATAGTCCGTATATATTTGTAGACATAAAAATAGTGTTCTGAAAATACTAAATACAGAAATACTGCTCAAGACAAGCAAGATTAAAAAAAATCTAAGCCACCAATCTATCTCCGGGAGCGTCTCACAGACACCAAGACTAAGGGTATGTTTACACAGAGGTCCTGGAGGAGTCTTTTTCAGCAGGTCCGCAACAAATGACGCCAAAAAAAAATGACTGGCTGTTCATATGTTCAGTCTTTTGTTCATTTTACTTCCGTTTCAGGCATTCAGACACCTGGTGGGAAAAAAGAAATGAGCATGTCACTTCTAAAAGGATCTTCTGACAGAAAATGCTGCAAACTAGGCCCCGGCCTATAAAAAGGCTGGAGTGTTTGAGGAGGTTTTGAAGCGGAAACTGAGTGGAAACTCAAAGTTTTTGTTGCGTTTTGAGATGTGGAGGGAGATTTGGAGAGTTTCTGCTCCAAACACTTAATAAAAAACACTGTGGGGACATAGCATAATGAATGCCTCTTTTACAGTATGTAGCAAAGAAGCTGCGTTTTACAGTATCAGCAAAAGCTATGAGGATTCAGGAATCTCACGCACACGCTTGTTTTGGTTTTTTCCTGACAGACTTTGAGAACTGCAGCGTTTTTTAAATCGGCAGCAAGTCAATTCTTTCAGTATTTTTACAGAGTTTTTTTCACTCTTAGAAAGCAATATGAGAGTGCAAAAACGCTGCAAAAATTGCATTAAACTTTTTGAAAAAAAAAAAAAAAGCTGCGTGTGAATATGGCCTAGGGGGGTATATTCACAAAGTCTTTTTGATTAGTTTTTGGAGCGGAAATTCTTCAAATCCTCAAAAACACTGAGATTCCAATTCAGAGGCTCAGCAAAAAGACTCAGTGTGCACCTGGCCTAATGTGGCCTAATGAGTCTGCAGGGTTTTTGGAGCAGGATTTGGAGAGTTTTTGCTCAGTTTCTGCCATGGTAATTTGTCATGACCTGCACATTTGAATGAAATGATCAACCTCTTTCTAATCTAAATAGTCAGCTACAGTATTTCAGCGCATGGCTCTGGCTGCTGCAGTTAGAGACAGATGCCGGCTAAGTGCCACAGCCGACATCTTCCACACTAACAGCTAGCAGAAACCCTTAATTACAGAGTCTTTGCTCTGTTTAGCTATGTCAAAGTCACATTGGCCCAATTTTTCCGTTTCTAAAAGTGAACACAAAAGACCAGTTTTCTCCAAACTACACACCAGCATGACAACCATGTGGTAACAAAATATACTGTGGGATACTCAATCCGTTTCATTAATGAATGCAGCTATTCCTACAGAGGTCACATGTCAACACTGTATGAAGGGGGAAAAACACACATCCTACTCCACGTTTATGGAGATATCAAAGACAGAAACCTCTAATGTGAATAACAATTACTCCAAATCATAGAAGGAAAGTGACGACAAACACATAAGTGTAAAAACACTGACGGTGAGAGACATATCCACAAGTAGGTGTAACACGATAGTCACACGAGCAGCCGATGACACCATTCACCTGGGTCTCCCAGAACTGAAGTGTGTATATCCCTATAGCCCACATACTGTAAGGGCAGCAGAATAGGAAGGCCGACAAGGACAGTGTACAGCAAAGAAATAAAGTTGGTTCTCATAGGACCCCATTTTATACAGTGTGCTATCAGGGATTTCACATAACCATATTAAGCAGTCATAGTGCAAAGGAAAAATGACACAATTTTTAGCCAATGTATGGTCCATGTACTGTATGCCTTCGGTTTTAGGGCTTGCTCACATTATCGTATAAATCGGATGAGTGCAATGCAACAAAAAAAATCTGATGGGTCCGAGAGAGAGAAAAAAAAATGCCATGCCATAGTGATCATCAGTATGACATCTGATTTTTACAGATACATTACAATTCTGTAGCAGAAAACTGTAAATGGTCCTGTAAATTATTAATAACTTCTGAGTAAAAACACTGATAGCACATGGATGACAAGTGAGAAAAAAAAATCACCCGCTCTCCTGGATGAGAATGAGGCTGGTTTTATTATATGCCAGTGTGAGTGAGGCCTTAAAGCTGCCATTCCTCACAATAAAAGGCCAAGTTTCCTCTGGGCAAAATGGTAGCCACAGTCACAGAGGACCCTATGCTCACACGTTTAAAAAATCTGGGACATGCCTCCTCAATAACTTCCGATGGGTACAAGATAGGTCAAGTTCACATGACTGAATTTTCAGCGAAAAAAGGAAATCACACCGACAGCACTCAGCCCAATATTATAGAATGGGGCAGCGCAGATGAGCTCCGAGCCCATTCAAGTCTATGGATGCACAAAACGAAATTCCATACTGAGTCACCATAAAACATCTCATTTTACTGACACATTGCAATTTATTTTAACATAGGAAACTGTACTTAGCCTGGCATATTTTTATTAACCGCCGCTTAGTAAAGGCAGACAGCACACAGATGGCAACTGAGAAGAAAACTGTGCGAGCTTTCTGCATGAATATTGGCTGATTTTCTGGCCTCGCTTGTGTGAACTTTGCCATAGGCAGATCCACCGGAGGGCAGGACGGGCGGAGGCGGTGTCACACGTCCTAATCGGTTTAGGTCAGGTGCCTTCGGGGCTATACTCATCCCCTGACAACCTCCGCCCACCACGAGCAACACGCTATGGACGTAGTGATTAGTGCCCTGTATGCGAGTCACATACCGAGAGGGATCCGCTGACCTGACACCCTACACTTCTAATGCATCGTTACTAATAATGTGCCGCGGAAATACATACACGTAATAAAACCTCACCCCGTTATATGTGAGCTAGAATAACAAAGTAATGTTTAACTTGCCATTCATTCTACCAGGACAATAAGGAGCATTTGTCACATCTGGCCATTCTGTGGTGAAAGGCCATAAATACACGGAATCAATAATGAAGAGGGGAAGGTGCATGGGGATATACGGGTCTGTTGGCTTACTCCTCATCCTTTCCTCAGAATTCAATCCAGCTGGTAAATGGTACTTAAACAGTAACGGTTGTTTCAATGTTTATTTCATAAATCAATGTTACACATGAAAAACGTATTATCAAAATTCTCAATTCTGTGGTAAAATCTGCATTCAGTGAAGACACATTATTACATTACTGAGATCGTAGATGGCGGCTGTTACTGACAAGATTCCATGTAGATGGGAGGAGCTACAGGCAGAGCCACACCTAACTCCTCCGTCTACATAGAATCTTATAAGCACTAACTGCCATCTTCTATCTCAGTAATGTAATGATCTGACTTCACTGAATGCAGATTTTACCACAGAACTGAGAATTTTGATAATACCGTAAGTTGCTTATTTCCATGTGCAATATTGATTTATTAAATAAAAATTACACTTTAACTAAATCAAAACATTTCTAGTTAAATACCTCAGGAGTGTATCCGATACTTAGCCAACAGACTGAAGAAGCGATGGAAGAAGCAGCTCTTGTATCCCTCTGCCTCATCTAAATGGTAATGATTCAACTTTACTACTGAACTGTGACTGATTTGAAGCTTCAAACACGATGACATTAATATTCCAAAAGCCGGCATATTCCTCATTTCCCATTGTTTTTGCCATCGTCTATAGCACGTTGCTAGGCAACCTTCCAGGAAAGCAGTATAACCGCTGATCGTTACAAGGCATGGAAGCCTGTGTAAAGACTTGAGTGGGGTACCTGCAATAGTTTAAGCCTTCAATAAAGCACAGAACACATGAGCTGTCATTGTGCAAAACCCCGGCGAAAAGAGAACTAGAACAGTGAACCTGTCAAATCCGCCAACTGCACAGCATTCAACACATTCTGCTTCCCGGAAGAATGAGAGCACAAAATCAGATATTATACTGCTGGAACAAAGGCTTATAATACATCGACACAGCCTCTGGGTGCTACAAGATTTTATATATATATATACACACACTAGATGGTGGCCCGATTCTAACGCATCGGGTATTCTAGAATATGCATGTCCACGTAGTATATTGCACAGCCCACGTAGTATATTGCCCAGCAACGTAGTATATTGCCCAGTGACGTAGTACTGTATATTGCCCAGTGACGTAGTATATTGCCCAGCCACGTAGTATATTGCCCAGCCACGTAGTATATTGCCCAGTTACATAGTATATTGCCCAGTGACGTAGTATACAGCAGAGCCACGTAGTATATTGCACAGCGACATAGTATACAGCACAGAGCCACGTAGTATATCGGCCAGTCACGTAGTATATTGCCCAGCCACGTATGTCACAGGTTAAAAAATAAAAAATAAACATATACTCACCTTCCGAGGGCCCCTTGTATTTCTGTCGCCTGTGTGCGGTGCAGGCGGCAGCTTCCGGTCCCAGGGTGTGATGACGTTGCGGTCACGACCGTGACGTCATGGCAGGTCCTTCTCGCATACCATCCTTGCCACTGGAACCTGCCGCTTGCATAGAGCGGTCACCGGAGCGTCGCGAGGAGCGGGAAAGGCGGCGGAAGGTGAGTATATAATGATTTTTTATTTTTTTTATTATTTTTAACATTAGATGTTTTTACTATTGACGCTGCATAGGCAGCATCAATAATAAAAACTTGGTCACACAGGGTTAATAGCGGCGGTAACGGAGTGAGTTACCTGTGGCATAACGCGGTCCGTTACCACTGGCATTAACCCTGTGTGAGCAGTGACTGCGGGTAGTATGGAGCGGGCGCCAGGCACTGACTGCAGGGGAGTAGGGAGGGACTAATCGGACTGTGGCCGTCGCTGATTGGTCGCGGCAGCCATAACAGGCAGCTGGCGATACCAATCAGCGACTTAGCTTCCATGACAGACAGAGGCCACGACCAATGAATATCCGTGACAGACAGAAAGAAAGACAGACAGACGGAAGGACAGACAGAAAGACAGAAAGACGAAAGTGACCCTTAGACAATTATATATATATATTTATTTTTATTTTATTTTTTTATTATACACACACACACACTATACATACACGCAGTGGGGAGAATAAGTATTTGATACACTGCCGATTTTGCACGTTTTCCAACCTACAAGGAATGGCGAGAGGCGTGTAATTTTTATCGTAGGTACACTTCAACTGTGAGAGACAGAATCTAGAAATAAACTAAAAACAGAAAATCACCTTCCCTCAGTAAGAGCATTGAAGACAGATTGTGGCTGGGTCTTCCAGCATGACAATGACATGAACCACACAGACTGGGCAAATGAAGGGTGGCTCCGTAAAAAGCATTTCAGGCATTTCTCTCGCAGTTTAAGAGTATCTACGATAAAAGTTACAGACCACTCCATTCTTTGCAGGTTGGAAAACGCGCAAAATCGCCAGTGTATCAAATACTTAATTTCCCCACTGTATACACACACACAGATGTATTTGGTATTTTAGTTGTTTATCAAACATATTCAAGATACAATAAATGATATAGTCAATATGAGTTTAAACTGCATACTCTCAGCTTTAGGCCGGCGTCAGACTCAGCGTACGAAATTACGGTCCGTTTTTTATGGCCGTAATACGCAGAAATGTTCCCAAAATAGTGATCCGTATGTCATCCGTAGGCCGGGTGTGGCAGCGTATTTTGAGCATGTCATCCTCCGTATGTAATCCGTATGGCATCCGTACTGCGATATTTTCTCGCAGGCTTGCAAAACCGACATTTAATGGATTTATGTCCTCAAATGTTCGTTAAAACATATATACAGAATCTATATACATATATACAGTATCATATATATATATATATATATATATATATATATGTATATATATATTTAATTCAATTGCCGGCTTTTGCTATCTCCTTCCCAAACCCGACATGATATGAGACATGGTTTACATACAGTAAACCATCTCATATCCCTTTTTTTTTTTGCATATTCCACACTACTAATGTTAGTAGTGTGTATGTGCAAAATTTGGGCCCTCTATTAAATTAAAGGGTTAATTCGCGGAAAAAAATGGTGTGGGCTCCCGCGCAATTTTCTCCGCCTGAGTGGTAAAGCCAGTGACTGAGGGCAGATATGAATAGCCTAGAGAGGGTCCATGGTTATTGGCCCCCCTGGCTAAAAACATCTGCCCCCAGTCACCCCAGAAAAGGCACATCTGGAAGATGCACCTATTCTGGCACTTGGCCACTCTCTTCCCACTCCCGTGTAGAGGTGGGATATGGGGTAATGAAGGGTTAATGTCACCTTGCTATTGTAAGGTGACATTAAGCCAGATTAATAATGGAGAGGCCTCAATTATGACACCTATCCATTATTAATCCAATAGTACGAAATGGTTAATAAAACACACACACATTATTACAAAGTACTTTAATGAAATAAAGACACAGGGTGTTTTAATATTTTATTAGACTCTTAAAAGGGCCACTGTCACCCCCCCCCCAGCCGTTATAAACTAAAAGAGCCACCTTGTGCAGCAGTAATGCTGCATTCTAACAAAGTGGCTCTTTTAGTTTTTGATTCATTTATTACCTCAATAAAGCGTTTTAAAAATTGGCCACAAATACCAGATATTGTACCGGGAGGCGGTCCGAATCGTCCTCTATCAATCTCCCAACTGCCGTCACTCTTCTCTTCAGGGGTGATGGTCGCCGCCCCCTTCGCGCTGTTGCTTCTTAAATCCGGCGCCTGCACTGTGCGAGCCTGCGCAGGGCCGCGCTTAGCAACCCGATGTTTACCCTGGTTACCAGTGTAAAATGTAAAAAAAACAAACAGTACATACTCACCTTCGCGTCCCCCGGCGTCCGCTTCCCACACTGACTGAGCGCCGTAAAGTGAAAGTGAAAGTACAGCACAGCGGTGACGTCACCGCTCTGCTGTTAGGGCCGGCGCTCAGTCAGTGCAGGAAGCGGACGCCGGGGGACGCGAATGTAAGTATGTAGTGTTTGTTATTTTACATTTTACGCTGGTAACCAGGGTAAACATCGGGTTACTAAGCGCGGCCCTGCGCTTAGTAACCCGATGTTTACCCTGGTTACCAGGGGACCTCGGCATCGTTGGTCGCTGGAGAGCGGTCTGTGTGACGGCTCTCCAGCGATCAAACAGCGACGCTGCAGCGATCGGCATCGTTGTCGCTATCGCTGCAGCGTCGCTTAATGTGAAGGTACCTTTAGTTCCAAGTTTTACATTTTCACACTGGGAAATGGGTAAAAATGGCACAAAAAGTTGTCCCACAATTTCTGCTGAATGTAGAAATACCCCAAATGTGGCTGTGCAGTACTACTTAGCCATACGGAGAGGCTCGGGAGGGACGGAGTGCTATTTGCCTCCTGGAGCTCAGATTTTCCTAGACTAGTTTGCGGATTCCATATAGAGAGGCCCTAAGTGCTAGAAAAGCAGAATCCCCTCTCAAGTGACATTTTTTAAATTATACCCCTTAGGGCAGTCTCACACGTCCAGATAATTCCGGTATCGGAAAAATCGGTACCGGAGTTATCCGTGTCCGTGTGCTCACGTGGCACATCAGTGTGGCACACGTGCGGCAGCCGTGTGCCGCCCGTGTACCGACTGAGGACCACACGGACCGTGCAGGAGACAGTGCTAGAGTTAAGCGCTGTCCCCTGCTTTTGGTGCTGAAGCCGGCATTCATTCCTTCTCCCCAGCAGCATTCGCTGGAGAGAAGGAATGAAAAATCAATGTTTTTTTATATATTTTTTTGTTAAAAATAAAGTTCGGGGTCACCTCCCGCCTCCCACCCCCCGTGCGCCCGCCCGTTTGCATTAAAATACTCACCCAGCTCCCGCGATGCCTCCTCTCAGCGCCGCAGCTTGTCCTGTATGAGCGGTCACGTGGTACCGCTCATTACAGGGATGAATATGGGAGGTGGACACGGTCCGCGAGAAATCACTGATATCTGCAGAGACACATTGATTTTAATGTGTCTACGTGTGTCAGTGTCTCCGGTACGTGAGGAAACTGTCACCACACGTACCGGAGCCACTGACGTGTGAAACAGGCCTTAGGGAATTTATCTACAGGTGTAGTCACAATTTTGACTCCATGGGTGTTTTCCAGAAACAAGCAGCAGTGGACATTGCTGAGTGAAAATTGCAAAGTGCCATTGTAGTGACCAGTGCGTTATGCCCACCTCATGCTTCTGGAGACACGCACACGTAAATTAGGCGGGCTCTCATCACTACAGAAATGCCAAACATGTGGGCGCTATATGTGGTTTAGGCACACTGGGACTCAGAAAGGAGGGGGCATTTGGATTTGGGAGCCGAGAATTTGCTGAATTTCTTTTGGGGGGCGAGGAGCCATTTCGCTTTTCCAGAGCCTTTGAGATACCAGTAACGTGGAAGCCCCTATATTTACGTTAACAGATGACGGACCTGAGTGGGGGCTTGCTTTTTTGTCGATTAAGCTGAAGCTTTTATTGGGAACATTTTACATAACATTTATCTGGCACTCTACGCTGACCACTTACATAAGGTTTCCATCTAAATTTCCGAGTGGTGTGACACATGAAACCCCCAATGGATCCATTCACTATAATGAGGCAGCACAGTTACTCTGGACTCCGTCTGGCCTCTGTTCAGCGGTGTCCTTCTTTTCAGAGGTGCACAAAACTGTGGCTGACGGCACTTCTATGCAATCCTAAAAAGACGGACACGGCCGGATCACAGGTCAGAAGGTGTCCACAGTGCCTCCATCTGCCTCATTATAGGGAATCTTCCACCAGAGGAAGAATATGAATAACATATTTCAGGGATTTACACGTAAACCCTGGCAGAATGCTGTAGATAAGCCCTAAATTAAGCAGCAGTATCTTATATCGGCCAAAACTGCTGACAGGTTCCCTTTAACTAGTGGGACAGTTTTATAGAACAGGTTGTTATGGATTTTTAAAAAAATATTTTTACTTTAAATATTTTTTTTTATTTTTTACATAGTCCCATCCTGGAACATCACTGTATAGTGTCAGATTGCTAGTCTGATACTCTGCACTGCAGAGTATCACATCAGAATCTGACAGGCAGGGAAGGAGGCGCTCACAAGCCATCTTCACTGCAGGACCCTGAATGACCCCGCAGCCATCTTGCAGCCGGGGGTCTCCATGGAGACCATCAGGACAATGTGATCGCATCTATGCCGCTGTCACTATGCCACTTTCAGGTGCTAGCACCGATCGTGGGCGTTGCTGCGGGGTTTCAGCCCTCACATAAAGCTGACACCCGCACCCGATCGCTATGATGCTCAGCATTAGGCCGCGCGATCTGTGTGCCGTACCTGTACTGCTGTTTGCGGGAACGCAGCTGCTGCAGACCAGTACATGTATGATGCATGTTAAGAAGGGGTTAATGGGCTGCATGGGGTATTCCTTCATTAATAGATCATCAACTAAGCAGATAAAAGGTCTGGAGTGGTTTCCAGGTGTGGCATTTACATTTGAAATCTGTGCCCTCAAAATGCAGTCAAAGGAGCTCAGTGAAACAGACCATCATTAGGCTCAAAGGAAAAAAAAAAGAAAAAATCCAGATAGCAGAAATGTTAGGAGTAGTAAAATCAACAGTTCAATACAAACTGCAAAAAAAAAGCACACTGGTGAGCTTGGGAACTCAAAAAGGCCTGGATGTTCACAGAAGACAACACCCACACCAGATCTCACACTTTGCAGTAATGAGGGCCAGTACCCCGAAACACAGTGTCTGCGAATGGAGATTATGGCTTGGCTTTTATCCTAAGTAATGTTGGAAGGCTCGTTAAAGGGTCGATAATGACTGTTAGGACTGCTACTTCTAATAGGGTTCTAGTCTTCTTCCTCTCTGAAGAGACTATTTGCATACAGAAGACAACAGTGGTGGATAATTGCAGAATCCTTTCCACGATGAAGAAAAATTCTTCACAACATCCACCTAAGTGAGGAACACTCTCGAAGAGAACACACACACACACACACTAACTACGAAACCTTGGACTTTGTAACAAACCACACACTATTCCTCATGGTAGGATTCGCACAGGCCTCAGCATGCAATCTGTCTGTCTTGTACTGGGAGGTACATTGTAAACCGCACTTTCATAAAACCTTCTCAGCCGGTTCCCAATTAGCCCAATTCCAGACATAGATGGGTGGATTGGGAGCATGCCCTAATCTTCCCCAGCTCTGGCATCTTGGTCTTTCATCAAGTTTTGAATCCAACCAAAAAGCGCAGAGAATTGGTGCTTCCTCTACTGCACACATTTCCTGCACTGATATATATATTATATATATATATATATATATATATATATATATATATATATATATATATATATATATATATATATATATATATACACACACACTAGATGGTGGCCCGATTCTAACGTATCAGGTATTCTAGAATATGCATGTCCACGTAGTATATTGCCCAGTCACGTAGTATATTGCCCAGCCCACGTAGTATATTGCCCAGTGACGTAGTATATTGCCCAGCGACGTAGTATATTGCCCAGTAACGTAGTATACAGCACAGAGCCACGTAGTATATTGCCCAGTCACGTAGTATATTGCCCAGCCCACGTAGTATATTGCCCAGTGACGTAGTATATTGCCCAGCGACGTAGTATATTGCCCAGTAACGTAGTATACAGCACAGAGCCACATAGTATATTGCCCAGCCACGTAGCATATAGGCCAGTCACGTAGTACATTGCCCAGCTACGTAGTATATTGCCCAGCCACGTAGTATATTGCCCAGTTACATAGTATATTGCCCAGTTACATAGTATACAGCACAGAGCCATGTAGTATATTGCACAGCGACGTAGTATACAGCACAAAGCCACGTAGTAAATTGGCCAGTCACGTAGTATATTGCCCAGCTATGTAGTATATTGCCCAGCCACGTCACAGGTTAAAAAATAAAAAATAAACATATACTCACCTTCCAGGGACCCTTGTAGTCCAGTCGCCTCCTTCTCGCGCAGGCGCGCAGGACCTGTGATGACATCGTGGTCACATGACCGTGTCGCGGTCACATGACCGTAACGTCACGGCAGGTCCTTCTCGCGCAGGCGCACAGGACCTGTGATGACGTCGCGGTCACATGACTGTGATGTCATGGCAGGTCCTTCTCGCAGACCATCCTTGCCACCGGAACCTGCCGCTTGCATGGAGCGGTCACCGGAGCGTCGCGAGGAGCGGGAAAGGTGAGTATATAATGATTTTTTGATTTTTTTATTATTTTTAAACATTAGATGTTTTTAATATTGACGCTGCATAGGCAGCATCAATAGTAAAAATTTGGTCACACAGGGTTAATAGCGGCGGTAACGGAGTGAGTTACCCGCGGCATAACGCGGTCCGTTACCGCTGGCATTAACCCTGTGTGAGCGGTGACTGCGAGGAGTATGGAGCGGGCGCCGGGCACTGACTGCAGGGGAGTAGGGAGGGACTAATCGGACTGTGGCTGTTGCTGATTGGTCGCGGCAGCCATGACAGGCAGCTGGCGAGACCAATCAGCAACTTGGATTCCATGACAGACAGAGGCAGCGACCAATGAATATCCGTGACAGACAGACAGACAGAAAGACGGAAGTGACCCTTAGACAATTATATAGTAGGTATATATATATATATATATATATATATATATATATACACATACATACATACACACATACATACATACGGTACATAAGCACTCACATATAAACTATATTCTAATGAGAACTCCCGGCACTGCAGTAGTTTTGTGGTATGCAGTCCTTTAGGTCAAGGCGCAGAAAAGGGCAATTTTGCGATACTAGTGCCATGTCTTCTCAATATGTATGCATTTACAAACATACCTGCAAATCTGGTCAGATTTCTAGTACTTTTAAAGAAAGAACATCACTGCTGATTGAGGGGGTTTTTTTTTTGTTTTTTTTTCTTATGGAAACAGCCAGGCATCATGCAGTCCAATAGATGCACAGTTCTCGTTAAAGGTATGTTCACACTAGGTCGTCTTCCAGTTTTAAAGGTTTTTTTTTACGGCATTTTTTTCCAGCGTTTTCTGAGACATTTTGCAGCAGGAATGTTTAAAAGAAACATGAAAAAAGGGCCTGGCTTCTTCTGAGCATTATTTTAGCTATTCCATTATTCCGTTAACAAGTTTTGGAAAACACCTGAAGAATGAACATGTCCCTTCTTTTAAATGCTTGGCATCCTTTGAAAGCCTAAAGCATTTAAACGGAATCAGTCATCTAAAAGCAGCATGCTATAAGAGCAGAGACCCTGATTCCAGCAAAGTATCAGCTTTCTTTGCTGCAGATCTACCAGTTCTCTGAATCCTGATCTCTGTATAACCCCGTCCCCAATTGTCAGCTTTCTGTGTACACTGTGCATAGGCCGAAAAACCTGGTGACAAATTCCTTTCGAAAAAAGCTCAAGAGCATGAACATATACGGACAGCAAGTCGTTTTTGAACAGAAATGAATATGTTCATTCTTTTGAGCAATTTTAGCATCTTTCTTGCTGTGTTTTCACTGCACAAAAGAAAGAAAGCTGCAGGAAGTAGATACAGGTGTACATACACTTACAGTAATTAAGGACAATTCAAAGACAGCAGGAGATAGAAAATAATGAAATATCATGGACTCGCCCTTAGTAGTACTAGTGCAGTGTCAATGAAGCTCCTCGTTCGTGCTCGGTTGACAGAGGCTGCAGCCAATCAGTGGTCCGTAGCGCACTGTAATCAGCAGTGAGTGGTCCAAGGCCCCTGATTGGCTGTAGACATCTGTAGGGCATATGGGCTGTGACATCTGCTCCAAAGTAAGCAGAGAATGAGTGGGGATCATCACAGACAAGGCGCTGGAATGACCAGGAGTAACGGGATGAATATATTTAATTATTTTACAAGTATTGTTGCCTGGATACAGCTTTTTCATCATGATCATGGGAACCCCCTTTAATCAATATATTATAAAGTAGAAAGCGGCAGTCTGAATGTGAACAACCAGGCCAGGCGGAGTGTAGGAGCAAGGTGCCCCACTACTATCGTCACCACAGAGAGCAACGTTCTGCATCAAATACACAATCTTCTAGTATACAAAAAGTAATGAATTAATTTGAGTGCAATTTAGTTCCTAATTCCATACAGACACCGCACAGTGTGAGATGAGCAGAGAACGGAGAAAACATCTGTGTCATTTAGAAACCCCCAGCTTCCTCGGGATAACCTGTCATCTATCCACAGGGATAATCACCATCCATTCCATCAGCAGGAGTTACTGATGACATGGAAGTAAAGAGCCTGAAAAGCAGAAAAGCTTCTCCCTCTGGTGACAGAAGTGTTCTCCACATGAGGGGCGAATCACTGCTCTCCAATTTCTGGATTTTTGGCTACAGGCATAAAGTGTGCGCAAAAGAAAAAAATAAGGAGTAGGAAATAGGAGAATTACTGAGACACTTGTGGATCCATAGGCATTTCCACCATATAAAACATCACATAAAAGTACTGCTTTCTATACCAGTCGTGGGTTCCATTCCTTCATACACAGATTTCCTAGATAATATGAGCAGGTCTCATTGATTCTTGAACACATGGTGCTAACACTAGGAGAACAACTTCTAGAATAGAGGCACTCCATAATCTGGCATTTTATATATCCACCTTGTAAAATCAGTGACAGATACAGTATAGGCTTGTAGCTTTCCAAAGAAGCATTCCAGAACATATGAAACCCAACTAAGACAATGGAGTCCTGACCCAATTTAGAGAAATGGGAATTCTAAAATCAGATTTCCCCTTTCAGAAAAATCCATTTCAACTCAGAGTTCCCGTCATCCATACCCCTGAACTAAAAGTGGGCAATACCTTTATGAAACTGTTTTTGAACCAAACCTTAAGGTTTAAGCTTAAACTTTGTACATGCATAAAATCTATGAATGGTACGTACCATAGTTCCAAGGGTGAACAAAGACACAGGTCCATCAAGTTATAAACACCTAGCCCATTTTAAATCTCAAACACCAAGTGCTGTAAATTTACGGGCGCTTCGTCTTGGTCTATGACCGTGCGCTATTGCAAATTTACTGCATGTTAGTTAAAGCTTCTAAAAATCGAACAAAAGCAGGTCAGCTCGACCCAGCCGGTGACCCAGAGATAAGACAGGAGTGGTTTATTATCGCTTCTGCCTTTATCTTTGCTGGCTACATAGCAGTTACTGAGAACAATGTAGTGTATGGAGGCATAGCGTAGCCCTAGCAGACCCAAAGATCTACTTGTCACTTATTTCACTGTAGAGTGCCATTTTCCCCTGTAACCAAGACTCCTATTAGTCCCCCCCCCCAGTTACAGTGTAAAAAAAATTATAATTGAAGTAAAAAAAAAAAAAAAAAAACTGCCAGAGATCTCTGAAAGTTTCACGGGGAACATTTTTTTTCTTTCTCATGTAAAAAATAACAACAACACACATTTACCAACCAGCATTCGTTTACCCACTGATGCACACTGAATGATCTGGTACACATTGCTCGGAGCACATAGGCTGCCACTGGTAACACAGGTCAATGCCCACTGAGAGCGATGAACTTGATGAACAAGCGCTCTGTTCGATCATCAAATGATCAGCAGCCTGTTTAGGGCTCATTCACACATCAGTTTATCATGTACAAGTGCTATCTGTGAATTTTTTTTTTGTTTTGTTTTGTTTTTTAGGATAGTACTCATACAGTACATACCTATGAAAGTCTATGGGGGTGTTCACGTTTGTGATTTTTTGCAGACTGTTCTTAAGAACGCTCGTTCATAATAAACTTTCATTGAAAATGCAACTTAAGCCGTTTCCTAGCCATTGCTTATAAGAGACCTTTCATACTATTGAATAATGTAGGTGCTTGCTTTTGAACCCCAGTAACTTTGCATTAGCCTCCAAAACTGGATCCCATATTCAAGTTGTGGCCTTACAAGTGATTTCTAAAGGAGTAATAGTACATTGGGACCATGGGATTTTTTATTTTTTTTCTACACACTCTGAAATCTTGTGGGTTTTTTTAAGCTATTACAGTCTATAGCATTTTTTCCTTATTGTATTATGTACATATTTCCTGACTGAACATGTGATGAATTTCACAGGATTTATCATAGGGTGAAGCGATACACAGTACCTGAATGAGAAAGTTTTTTGGTGAATTCAATTGGCCAATTGTGGTGATGCCAGAGCGTGAAGAGCTATGGATGAGAAAAGTGAAAGCCTTTTGTCACAGGATAGCTTGATATCAGTACGGACATATAAACTTAACTATGGTGCCAAGTTTCATTGCAGCTACGGCATCACCGGTGGCAGTGCGCCATAGTCGTGTCTGTAGCAAACAGGAGGGGCAGATTGATTCCTGAGCCACAAGTTGGAGTAGCATTTGTTCCCACGGTTACTAGAGACTAAATGTTGCATTGGTTTGTGTCCCTGTGGCTGTTTAGTTCGGGTCAGTATTGCTGCGGCCCGTCCGTACACCGCGGCCCGTCCATACACCGAGGCCCGTCCATACACCGCGGCCCGCCCATACACCGCGGCCCGCCCATACACCGCGGCCCGTCCATACACCGCGGCCCGTCCATACACCGCGGCCCGTCCATACACCGCGGCCCGTCCATACACCGCGGCCCGTCCATACACCGCGGCCCGTCCATACACCGCGGCCCGCCCATACACCGCGGCCCGCCCATACACCGCGGCCCGCCCATACACCGCGGCCCGCCCATACACCGCGGCCCGCCCATACACCGCGGCCCATACTCACTGATAAGCGAGTAGTATGAAAATAACAGGAACCACACACTAAAGGCTATCTGTAACACTTCAAACACAATGAACAGAGATAGAGGGAGTTAACTGAAGATGACCGTGGCTTCATCCGTAAAATCGCGGATCTTTTCTCGCTTCCTGTATAACAACATGTAAATGTCATAAATACAACCATTAATAAGTGCAGTTTATTTTTGGCTTACACAGTAGGATTGTCCTTAATGATGTTCATAGAAAAGTAATTCGAGCTCAGCGGCTTCTTTTACCAAACCCAACACTGGTTCAGTATTCAGGCCTTGGCTCCTCGATGCCGCTTACAAGCTTATAATAAATGTCCAGCTGCTCTGCACTTGTACTTTACAAATAGCAGGCATGTAAATATCTCTGCGATAACACCCATGTAAAACAAGAGCCAATATTGAACCTGAAGACAAAGCGTTCTTCTATTGTAAAATTATCCCAGCCTGCTTCTGATAATGAACACATATGGCAAACGCACGATATCGCAGCCATCCACTATCTTATATCACTTACAATATAAAAGAATAGCAATAGATACCGTCAAAGGTATGTTTCCAAAGATACATTAAATAGTTTCAATTTTGGTTTATTTTTACTAAATTGGGACTTTTTATGCCAAACTATGTCATAAGTATTACCAGCAAACACAATTTGCATTATTATAGTAACCGTATACATATTTTCAAAGGGAATCTGTAACCAGTAACTTGCCACCCCATTCGAGAGCAGCATGATGTAGGGACAGAGACCCAGATTCTTGCAATGTATACTGGGCTGCTTGCTGTAGTTTTGATGATATCACTATTTTATATGCTGCAGATCTACTAGTTCTCTGAATACTAAGCTCTATTTAACCCCGCCCACACCACTGATTGGCAGCTTTCTCTACACTGTGCATAGGCAGAAAGCTTTCAATCAGTGGTGGAGGCAGGGTTATACAAAGCTCATGAATCTGGAGGACTACATGGCAGCAGGTTTACTAGTCATCTAGTTATAATCTGATGATAAAACAGGGATTTTATAAAAAATACAAAAAGCAGCTCAGTAAGTAGCGTATCGCTGGAATCAGGATTTCTATTACGCTGCTCACAGATTAGGTGACAGGAAAACCTGGTGACAGAATCCCTTTAAATGCCCACTAATTTAATTCAAGATTAAGAAACACAGGAGCGGCTGTTCATAAGGCATAAAGCAAATGAGAGATTGAGAGCAAGAAAGAAAGAGCAAGAGAAACACAGAAACATATCTATAAAGAGAAGGAAAAGATGAAAGAAAAAACAACAGAAAACAAGAATGCAATGAATTAGAAATCTGTTATAGAAATATTTTATTCACAACAGACCACAACAAAAATATCAGAAGTTGATAATTAAACATTTTTACATTTTACATGAAAAAATTTGCTCATTTAGAAACTGATGGCAGCAACACATCACAAAAAAGTTGGGACAAAGTTAAAGAAAGTTAGGAAAAGTAAGTCATAAGAATGAAAAACAGCTGGAGGGTCACTTTACAACTAAGTCACATGACTGTGTATCAAAGAGCGTGTTAGAAAGGCAGAGTCTCTAAGAAGCAAAGATGGTCAGATGTTCACCAATCTGACTAACTGCATCTAAAAATTGTGGAACAACGTAAGAAAAGTGTCCTTCCAAGTAACATTGTAAACACTTTAAATATCCCACCATTTTCATTACACAATGTCAACAAAAGATTCAGATAATCTGGAGAAATCCAGGAACAAGGGACAATGATGATTGTCAATATTCGATGCTTGTGATCTTCAGGCCCTCAGGGAGCACAGCATTAAAACAGGAACAATTTGGTCAAAGGCACAATTTGGTCACCAAATCACTGTATGGGCTCAAGAATACTTCCAGAAATCATTGTCTGAGAACATAGGTCGCCGTGCAATCCATAAATGCAAGCTAAAGCGCTATTATGCACAGAAGCGCTAGATAGCAACACAATCCAGATACGCACCATCTGCTTTTGTTCAAAGCTAATTTAAAATGGACTGAGGCAAAAAGGAAAATGGTTCTGTGATCAGATGAGGCAAATTTTATAATTCATAGAAACTATAGATGTCGTGTAATGTGAACTTAATATGAGAAGGACCATCTAGCTTGTTAGCAGCACACAGTTCAAAAGCCTGCACTCCTGATGATGTGGGATTTCATTAATGCCTGTGGCGTGGGCAGCGTGCACATCTAGAGAGGCTCTATAAATACTGAGCATTAGGGCTTGTTCACACGTTCCTTTTTTTGCTGCGGATTTTTCAGCTGCGGATTTGGAAAAACCGCAGTGCAAAACCGCGGTGGTTTTCACTGCGGTTTTTTGTGCGGTTTCAACTGCGGATTCCACTGCGGGTTTCCAGCTGCACTTTCCTATTGGTGCAGGTGGAAAACCGCTGCGGAATCCGCAGAAAGAATTGACATGCTACTTCTTTTTTTCCGCAGAAAATCCACGCGGATTTTCAAGCGGAAAAAAGCAAAGTGGGCACAGCGGTTTTTGTTTTCCATAGGGTAACATTGTACTGTACCCTGCATGGAAAACTGCTGCGGATCCGCAGCTGCAAATCCGCTGCGGATCCGCAGCAAAAACCGCAAAGTGTGAACATAGCCTTATAGAGGTTTTAGGACATACATACAGAGAACGTCTATTTCATGGAAACACACCTGCAAACACACCAAAAAAGAGCGTTTTTGCAGCTGCATTTTAACTGCCAAGAGATGCAGAAATGGTGCAGAAATTTTACTCAACGTGTGCACATACCCTTATCAGTATTATATTGCTCACCTTCAGGGCTCATTTCCACATGCGAGGCACACGTCCATATCTCGCATGTGGAAACCAAGCTCTGGTGCCGGCACTCCAGGGCAGAGCGTGCGGCCGCATAGGAACACATGGAGCTGCACAGCTCCGCTCCAAAGTGCCGGCGCCAGAGCTTGGTTTCCACATGCGAGATACAGACGTGTACCTCGCATGTGGAAATGAGCCCTTAGACTATTCCGTTGGCCTGGAATACATTTTGTTGGTATATAACTCTTATAAAACTTGTTTGAAATTTATTGGTATTATATTGCTCATCCATAGAGTATTACATCTTCTCGGGTACATTTAGATGCTATACAAGCCTCAAAAAACTTGTTCAAATTTTAGACTGTGTGCACATGTTGCAGAATTTGTGCATCTTTGTTGCGGCAAAAACCTACCAAAAATGTGCGCTTTTGCAGCTGCGTTTTTCCTGCCAAGGAGATGCAGAAATGGTGCAGAACTTTTACTCAACGTGTGCACATACCCGAAGAGTTCGGGTGATGAACCAGCCGCCTACAGTCCAGACCTTTCACCAATAAAAAAAACACTTGATGCATTACTAAAAAAAAAAAAAATCTGGCAAAGAAGATACAGGACAGTTGAGAATAATTAGTCAGAAAACAGGAATTGGATAACAGGTTTTTCCTAAAACTCCAATAATTGGTCTCCTCACTTCCCAGGCATTTACAGACTACACTATGGTAGACATGGCCCTGCTCAACTTTTTTAAGACGTGTTGCTGCCACCAATTTCTAAATGAGTTCATTTTTTTAAAGTGGAACGATGTCTAATTTTCACCTTCTGATCTATGTTCTGTTGTGAAAAAAATATAGTTATAACTGTTACACAAGCAGGTGGAGCACGTGGTTTCACGAACCAACTGTGCCACAGAGACGAGTTTACCTAGGAGGGGCGTAGCTAAGTGGCTATCCGGTGTTCACTGGAGCTCCTGATGGTGGAGTCAGGCTTGGCTCCAAGAAGCCGCCAGATTCCACTCTTAGGTGCACCCCTGGTACTGCAGCTGCTGACCCCCGACACGGATAGGACTAGGGCTCCATTCAGACTACTAAGCTCTGGATCCTCTAAGAACGGTTACTGATGCGGAGTATCAGACAGGGCTGATTCCAAAACTGGCTGTAGCAGTCCGGACATGCAGGGTATTCTGATAGACTTGCGTTCAGACACAAAGGTGTTAGATACTGATTCAGGCACAGGTTGCACCAGAACTTCAGGTTCGAGGCTGGCTGCACCAGGACAAGGAGACCTCACAACTTCACTAGGAAACCACCTCACTCACTAATGACGCACTGTGTTGCTTTGCACCTTCCTATAAAGAATGGTGCCTTTAAACAAGATGCTTCCCAGCTACTGACTGGGAAGCATCTTGCAGGTGAACTCATATACCAAATGCCTATTAGCTATTGGCTACAGGTATTTTACTATTTGCGCATGCTGCCCCTTTAAGAGCAGGAGAATGTTTGCGTACTAAAGGCGCTGCCAGGACTCAGAACAGGAAGAAAGCAGGGAGCCCTGCAGGGGACCATGCGGCGCGGCCGGGGCGGTGAGTAAGCCAGCGTCCATTCATGGAGGGTTCACAATAACAGGTCTCCAAATCATTACATTCTTGTTTTCTTTACATGTTACACAGCCTCACAACTTGTTTGGAAGTGGGGTTGCATGTCAGACATGGGTTTTTTTGTTCTTGGGGTGTGGTCTAAATCACAATCTTGTGGGCCATAACTGCACACGCTCGAATGGCGCCAAAACTTTGTGAAACAGTAGACCTAATTAAGTCAAGATATAGTGTAAACACAAAAGTATCTGGTGTTGTTGATACATTGGGTACATGTTTAGACTGTCCAATAGTTATTGCACATGTAATATTGTCTAGGCTAAGCTTGTACTTTCTAAAAGATAGATAGATGGCTTTTACTAAATCAGCCCCAATAGGTTCGCTCATCGGTAGGGCCAGAAGGCGGGCAGGTTTGTAAGTGTACTATTAGCAGCACTCGCAAGCTTCTCAAGCTCCAGGGCTTGCATTATTAATGTCTGCAGCACTTTCCAGACGGAGCGCTCGCTCACTACATTTCCTGTGACTATAGCTTCTTTCCCTAAAGCATTTGCCAACATTAATCTCATTTTATGAATAAACTCTATGCTGCTGATTAAAAAAAGAAACCTTACCTGTTTCTTTCTTACAGTCACAGTGCCTGCATCCTGAGATTTCATATCCATATTCCTCACTAATGGCAGCTACAGTATTTATGTATCACAACTACAATGACCATGTTTTCTAAACTATCGACATGTAACGTCCTTTATCCCATCACACAGAATTCTTTATCTACAAGTCTGCATGCCCAGAAATGCTGCAAAAATGCAGGGCAATGTGCTTATGAAAGACTCTTGTGCTATGTTCCCACGATGAGCTTTTGGGCAAGTTTTCATGTTGCTGATTTACTGCACTTAACCCCTTCACGACATGCGCCGTACTATTACTGCGCATGTCGTGTCTCCCCCTTTGATGTGGGCACCGGGACTGAGCCCACATCAAAGCCGGGACATGTCAGCTGTTTTGTACAGCTGATATGTGCGCGCAATAGCGGCAGGTGAAATCGCGATTCACCCGCCGCTATTAACCTGTTAAATGCCACTGTCAAACCGCGCGGCCGGAAATGAGTGCATCGCCGACCCCCGTCACATGATCGGGGGTCAGCGATGCTTCTGCAGAGTAACCATAGAGGTCCTTGAGACCTCTATGGTTACTGATGCTGGCCTGCTGTGAGTGTCCCCCTGTGGTCGGCGCTCATAGCAAGCCTGCATTTCAGCTACATAGCAGCGATCTTATGATCGCTGCTATGTAGCTGAGCCGATCGAGTGGTGCCAGCTTCTAGCCTCCCATGGAGGCTATTGAAGCATGGCAAAAGTAAAAAAAAAAAAGTTTTAAAAAATATGAAAAAAATAAAAAAAATGTAAAAGTTTAAATCGCCCCCTTTTGCCCCATCCAAAATAAAACACTAAAAAAAGAAATCAAACCTACACATATTTGGTATCGCCGGGTTCAGAATCGCCTGATCAATAAAAAAAAAAGCATTAACCTGTTTAGAAACGCCAGAATTACGTTTTTTTTGGTCACCGCGACATTGCATTAAAATGCAATAATGGGCGATCAAAAGAACATATCTGCACAAAAAGTGGTATCATTAAAAACGACAGCTCAGCATGCAAAAAATAAGCCCTCACCCGACCCCAAATCAAGAAAAATGGAGACGCTACAGGTATCAGAAAATGGCGCATTATTTTTTTTATTTTATTTTTTTTTTTAGCAAAGTTTTTAATTTTTTTTGTCCACTTAGATAAAAAAATAACCTAGTCATGTTTGGTGTCTATGAACTCATAATGACCTGGAGAATCATAATATCCATTCAGTTTTAGCATTTAGTGAACCTAGCAAAAAATCCAAACAAAAAACAACTGTGGGATTGCACTTTTTTTTGCAATTTCACCACACTTGGAATTTTTTTCCCGTTTTCTAGTACAAGACATGGTAAAACCAATGCTGTCCTTCAAAAGTACAACTTGTCCCGCAAAAAATAAGCCCTCACATGACCATATGGACAGAAAAATAAAAAAGTTATGGCTCTGGGAAGGAGGGGAGCGAAAAAACGAAAACGCAAAAACGAAAAAGGGCCACGGCATGAAGGGGTTAAAGGGAACCTGTCGCCTGAAATAACAGCGTTCTGATGCTGCCCGCTGCCTACACGCAGCCAAATGCAGCGAGGAGAAAAGTATCTTTATTCTCCAGCCAGCATTCAGTATTCAGGGGCTCTGACCGTACAAAGCGTCCGCTAACTGACACTGGCTCTACATTGCAGTCGGCTGTCAGTCAGGGCTGGGGGTGCAGTTACAGTGGCCACTCTGTATTCTCAGAGCGGTGACTGAACTGGTGCCGCCCAATGACTGACAGCCGGCACCAATGTAGAGCCAGTATCTGTCAGAGAAGGAGGCGCGGTTACAGTGGCCACAGGGCAGTGACTGAACCAGCGCTGCCCAATGACTGACAGCCGGCCGCAACGTAGAGCCAGTGTAGAGCCAGTATCAGCCAGGGCCAGAGGAACGGTGACTGAACTGGTGCCACCCAATGACTGACAGCCGGCACCAATGTAGAGCCAGTATCTGTCAGGGAAGGAGACGCGGTTGCAGCGGCCACAGAGCAGTGACTGAACTGGTGCCGCCCAATGACTGACAGCCGGCCGCAACGTAGAGCCAGTATCAGTCAAGGCCAGAGGCGCGGTTACAGCGGCCACAGAGCGGTGACTGAACCAGCACGTCCCATGAGAGAATAAACATAATTTCCCACCTGCTGCATTCGGCTGTCTGTGGGCACCGAGCAGCATCATAACGCTGTTAAACTGGAAATTAACCCCATATCTACAGGTGAACAGGATTATTTCTGGTTACAGGTGCCCTTTAAGTAAATTAGGCGACTTGTGATTATGAGTGAGGATTTTTTTGCATGCGTTTTTGACACGGTCTCTTTATGATATGTCATGTTAGAAATAAAGCTACTTTGTTTAGAATACATGCGTCTTTAGTACATTCTGAAGTGGAAACGAATATGCGTTCTTTACTTATGGATTTTCCGCATCTAATGTAAATTCTATGGAGAAAATACACACTTATAAATCAGCCTATTCACAAATGAAATTAACATGTTGCGGACTTGTAACATGAACCACAGGTCAGTTTATGCAACAATAAAAAATATAGATTGCTATAATTCTCATCCCATCCCACTTTACTGGAACTGTAAAACGATGCGTTATGCGTTTAACCAAAAACTTACCAAGGGCACAAAGCCTTACATTGGGCCTCAAGCACCTAAAAACCTTGAGCATCATTTCTACAAGCTGTCACTGCCAATATTTTCGGGGGTTGTCCACTATTAGGACAACAACTTCTAAAACTAAAATGTCCAGCCCTGATAAAATAAATAAACCTATATTCACCTCCCGTGCCTGCTCCGTTCCAGCGGTGTCGGCACTCACGGTCCCGGGGCTGTCATGCGGTGAAATGACATGTTATTCTCGATGTTCAGTCAGTGCTGGCATCAGTGTCTCCGCCTCCTGTCGAAATGAACATGAAGAGGAAGTCAGAGATCAGCTGTAGCCCGGACCTCCGCTTCATGTTCAGTTTGTCTGAAGGTGGAGACAGTGATGCCAGCGCTGACTGGGCACCGGGAACAACATGTCATTTCACCGCATGACAGCCCCGGGACCGTGAGTGCCAACACCGCTGGAACGGAGCAGGCACGGGAAGGGAGTATAGGTTTATTCATTTAATCGTGGTCGAACATTTAGCTTAAGAAGAGGTTGTCCTAGTAGTGGACAACCCCTTTAAGAGTGGTGTAAGATGGAAAAGAATGTGCGCCAGATTTAAAAAAACATTTAGACGATAATTTTTTCTCTTTCACTGTGAGGATTTTTTCAATATCTGAAGTCAGAAGTTGGGAACATAATGGAAGGGGGTTTCCAAGGGACGCAATGTGACACATTGGCATCGTGACATTTTAAATATTAAGTATTGAAGAAGTTTACTCTGTATATTTTGGACTGACAGGCCTGGCATAGCTATCACACTTGCTGCAATATTTATTTCACTGCTCTGAATGTCACTGCTGCCCTTTATGGAAATGTTGTTTGAATTAATATTTATTAAACTATTGTGGGAGTTCAACTTTAAAAGGGATTGTCCGATCTTAGTAGAAAAGTCTGTAGTCACTGTATATGATTGTAGACTGCAAAATCTTGACCATGTGCTAGGTGTACAATGTTATTTCCTGGTATTCTGGGAGCGGGTGGTCGGTCTCATTACATGTATGGTAGGGAAAATAAATATTCGATACACTGACGATTTTGCAAGTTTTCCCACCTACAAAGAATGGAGAGGTCCATAATTTTTATTGTAGGTACACTTCAACTGTCAGAGACAGAATCCTACAGTATTTCTAAACACTCTTTTTCGGTGATTCCTTAGTATCTCCGTTCATACTGCACCCACACACACAAATGATACACCATTTGAAAGGTAAACTTGCCCCCTTCAGCAAGAAAATAGCCAAACAAACCACACATCCACAATGTAATCACAAAATACACTTTAAACATTCATTTTCATAAACCTATAGTAAAGAAAAATGACCTGCAGGTGGCACCACACTACCCCAAAGCATACTCCCACAAAGCTGAAACAAATCCTAACATTTGCCTTGGGGGCTTTCCAGCTTGCCGAACTCCTTGCCCAGCCGATTTCAGGCAGGTACATACAAAATATTTGCTACATATGTGGAAGTAGAATAAAAGTAAAACTTTACTTGACTTGAGCTTTAAAACTGAAGATATAAATGAATGCAGCCTAAAAGGGACCGGACAGGTGCTGAACCATCAGATTTTCCGTGTAAGGCTAGGTTCACATTGCGTTAATGGGTGTCCGCTAGCGGACTCCGTTACATGGCGCAATTGTCGCAATTAACGCTATGTAACGGGTCCGTTAGCGCACCCATTGACCGCAATGTGCTAACGGGTCGCTAACGCATCGCTGACGCATGCCATCTTTGGCATGCGCTAGCTATGTCCCGTTATTATCGAACGGACCTCGAACGCTGCTTGCAGCATCCGAGGTCCGTTCCTCGCTAGCGCAGATCGGGCATCTGCGCTAGCGGGATCGCCAAGCGCGATCCCTTTTGGGACGTTGCGTTAGCGCAATCCGCTAGCGTATGCGCTAAACGGATTGCCCTAACGCAATGTGAACCTAGCCTTATTGGACAGTCATTGAAAAGTCTATCTTCCTTCTAAGGTTGCAGCTTATTGGTGACCTGGAGTCACCTCTGGTTTCAAGTAAAAAACTGCAGCATTGACATAACTCAGACTGTACCTTGTTTCCAGATGGGAGAGATTGGTGAAAACAACTTTGCAAAAATGTAAAAAAAAAAAAATCCAACTGTAGGGAAAAAAGGTAAAATAATCTGCAGATATTACTGACCATCCGGATGATCCAAATGAGGCATGGGAGAAGGTTCTGTGATCAGATGAGATCAAAATAGTACTATTTGGTATCAACTTCTCTCGTCGTGTTTGGTAGAAGAAAAAGGATGGGTATAACCACAAGAACACCATCTCAATTATGAAGTATGGTGGAAGAAACATCATACTTTGCGGGTGTTTTGAAGGGAGGATGGATGGGGTCATGTATCGCGAGATTTTGGCCAACAACCACTTTCCCTCAGTAAGAGCATTGAAGATGGGTTGTGGCTGGATGTTCCAGCATGACAATAACGTGAAACACACAGCCAGGACAACTTTGGAGTGGCTCCATAAGAAGTATTTTGAGGTCCTGGAGTAGCCTAGCCAGTCTCCAGACCTGAACCCAATAGAAAAGCTTTGGAGGGGGCAGAAACTCAATATTGCCCAGCGACTGCCCTGAAACCTGAAAGATCTGTATGGAGGAGTGGGCCAAAATCCCTGCTGCAGTGTGTGCAAACTTGGTCAAGAACTACAGGAAACATCTGACCTCTGTTTTTTATTATGTATACCCCTTCTCACATGTAAAGTGCTTTGGAATAAATGGCGGTATAATAAATTATAATGAAAATAATAATAGTAACTGCAAACAAAGGTTTCTGTACCAAATATTAAGTTCTACTTTTCTATTGTATCAAATACTTATTTCATGCAATAAAATGAAAATTAATTACGGTATGTAAAAATCATACAATGTGATTTTCTGTAAAAAAAAAAAAATAATAATTTAGTCTCTCACAGTTGAAGTGTGCCTACTATAAAAATTACAGATCTCTCCATCCACTGTTGGTGGGAAAACTTTCAAAATCTGTAGTGTATGAAATACTTATGTTCCTCACTATAAGCAATTTGCATGCTTGTGGTCACATGCCGACTAGGCTTACTTAGCTTCCTTCTCTCAGTAGAAATGAATTGAGAAAAGCACAGGAGTCTAATCAGCATGTGACTGCAAGTATGCAAATAGCACACATGCGGGGTAATGCAATTGTCCACCCGCACGAGGAATACATAGGAACTGTGATATCCCTTAAAAGGTTCTTCTATTTAATCTAAGGAACACACCGCTTCCCAGCTTTTCGGCTTTTGCTTGCCAGGGTTATGGAGTGGTTGTTCCTATCTGAATGACAGTTTAGACCATGGCTGGGAAATCTTTTTATTTTATTTTTTTCAGCCAAGGGCACTTTCTCCACCCACAAGGTATGTCCAAACGATGGCACTGGTGTCTGTTAGGTGTTGAGTTCCCGCCTCTGCACAGGGGGAATCTTGAACCACCTCCGCTGCAGTCTCCCATTCTTCTCCAACCACAGTGGAGCCTGCTCAACGGAGACGTTGGTCCCAGCATCTGGCTCAGGCTGATACTGGGCGACTGGTTACTACTGTTCTTCCAGGCTCAGCCTTTGTAGCCAGTACTGGTCAGCGGCGAGCAGAAGTCTCTGGGACGAAGTCCTGCTTTTCCCCTTCTGAGCATACCCAGGGTAAGACCTCTCATTGGAGGTCGGGGGTCACATGCTCAGATACTGCAGCAGCTCTCATTGCTCCTCTAGGAAGGTCCTGAAGTTGCTCAGGTACTGTAGCAGCTCCCATTGGTCCTCTAGGAAGGTCCTGAAGTTGCTGCAGCTATAAAAGGTTCGCATGGCCATGCGCTAGTATCAAACCAATGTCTATGAGCTCAGCGCCAGTGTGGTCATGTCTGGATGTGGTTAGGGTTTGGCTGAAATAAGCCCCTAGAATAACGGCACCTCCGGTGAGGAGTTTGTATGAATGAGTGTATTCAGGGCCTTGGCCGAAATAAGCCGCTAGAATACCGGCACCTCTGGTGAGGAGTTGTTTGTCTGTTTTCTCTGACTGCATAACCACAGTTTGCTCTGGTTGGTAGCTGTGTACCTCTGTGAGGTTAACAGGGCACAGCATCTTGTTCCTAGTGACTCTGTGGAGTTAACAGAGTTCGCTTATACCGCCATATTTGCCAGCAGCAGGTTCCTCTCCTGCACGGTGGACCCCGGGTTGCGAAAGCACCTAATAATACATATATATATATATATATATATATATATATATACGTGAAGAAAGGAACGCACTCGCTGGACATCTGTTGCAGGTGACTTTATTGATGCATAATACAAGTCTTCACGGCCGGGGGTGCTGGATGGGGAGTGCGGCAAAGCCGGACAACAGCTGTTTCGCGCCTGGTTGGCGCTTCAACAGGTCAGTGACCTGTTGAAGCGCCAGCCAGGCGCGAAACAGCTGTTGTCCGGCTTTGCCACACTCCCCATCCAGCACCCCCGGCCGTGAAGACTTGTATTATGCATCAATAAAGTCACCTGCAACGGATGTCCAGCGAGTGCGTTCCTTTCTTCACGTTCACCGATACTCTTCATTGGATTTCTTCTGCGGAACTCAGCACCCAGGACTTGTTGTCTTGGCCAGCAGCGTGCAGGTGAGCGGTTCCCACCACATCTTTCCCAGACTGTTGGTGCGGTCCGACTTTTTTCTTATTTCACGGAGATATATATATATATATATATATATATATATATATATATATATATATATATATATATATATATATATATATATATATATATATATACACACTCGGTGCATTCCGCCAACTCTAACATAATACTAGCGCCAGAGTCTGGCTAGTAAAAGGCGGATAAACAGCAATTCTTCCGGTACATCCAGCAGCTGGAGGGTAGGTTGGCGGCTCTCGAGCGCACAACCTCAGATGTGGATGTTACCGTGGTTGCTGTTCGTGCTGCTAGCATTGCTGCAGCAACCTTGTCCACTACCACCCCTGTTCTGACCCTATATCGCCTCCCGCTGCCAGAAAAATTTTCTGGTGATAGTAAATCTAGTAGGGGTTTCGTGAGCCAGTGATCTATACTCTCGAGCTCCTGGCGGCACATTTCCCCACAGAGCGGGCAAAGGTGGGATTTATTGTGTCTCTCCTGTCGGACAGGGCATTGGAGTGGGCTACGCCGCTGTGGGAGCGTGGAGATCATGTGGTGCAGAGTGTTCCACTGTTCTTGAGCACTCTGAAACAGGTCTTTTTAGGGCCTCGAGTCACCCATGATACGGCGCTCTAATTGTTGCCATTGACTCGGGGCTCGTCCTTGGTCAGCCATTTTGTTGTCCACTTCCACACCCTAGAATCTGAGCTGGAGTGGTCAGATAAAGCCCTTATCCCTATATTTTGGAGGGGGCTGGCTGACCATGTGAAGGACGCTTTGGCCACTAGGGAGATTCCCACCACACTGGAGGAGATAATAGCTGTGTCTACCCGTATTGACTTCAGTTTTCACGAGCGGAGATTAGAGCGAGCCCAGTGTAGGCAGAGGTTTCGGCTGGCTCCCACTTCGCCAAACCTTTGGAATCTCCGGTTCTGGTCCCTGAGTCATATGAGGCCATAGAAGTGTCACGAGCGGGATCTAAGTCCCGGAACACTCATGCACTCAAGGTCTGCCATGTTTGCCAGCAGTCAGGACATCTTGCCACCAGATGTTCACAGTGGTCGAGGAAACGTCAGCGTCTAGTGGTAGTAGGTGGAGGTACACTAGACACAGCGACATTTGCCTCCAAATTGTCCTTTAAGGGGACAATTACAATAGGCTCATTCACTCACTCGGTAGAGCTCGGCGTGGATTCTGGGGCAGAGGGCAATTTTATGTCTTCTGCCTTTGCCCAACGTCACACAATACCCCTGGTAATGCTAGCTCAACCAGTAACTGTACGAGTGGTGAATGGGTCGACACTGCCCTCACAGATTACACACCAGACCATCCTTTTTACTCTGTCCTTGTCGCCATCTCATCAGGAAATTATATCTCTGCTCATCATTCCTGAGGGAATTGATGAGGTCCTGTTAGGGATGCCTTGGCTACGGTATCACTCTCCTCATATCGAGTGGTCCACAGGCAGAATTTTGGGATGGAGTGAATCTTGTGGGGGTAGATGTCAGAGGGAGAGCGTTCAGGTTGCTACAACTGAGGTACCCACAGATCTATCCTCTCTGCCCAAGCAATATTGGCCCTATGCGGACGTGTTCTCCAAAAGGGCTGCGGAGACCCTTCCGCCTCACCGCCCCTATGACTGTCCTATTGACCTCTTGCATGGTGCTGAGCCTCCCCGGGGTCAAGTCTATCCGTTATCTCTCCAGGAGACGGAGGCAACGTCTCAGTACATCCAGGAAAATCTGGCAAGATGATTCATTAGAAAGTCAGTGTCACCTGCAGGGGCTGGGTTCTTCTTCGTGCAGAAGAAGAACGGGAAACTACCTCCATGCATAGACTACAGGGGTCTTAACGTCATCACCATTAAAAATAAATATCTCCTCTGCCCCTGATATTTGACCTTTTTGAAAGGCTTCGGGGAGCAAGGGTGTTAACTAAACTAGATCTGCGAGGTGCTTACAACCTGATTCTCATCCATGAGGGGGACGAATGGAAGATGGCTTTTAACACCAGGGATGGGCACTGTGAATATCTAGTGATGCCCTTTGGACTCTGCAATGCCCCAGCCGTTTTCCATGACTTTGTAAACTATATCTTCCGGAATATGCTCTCCACCTCGGTTGTAGTCTATCTGGATGATATTCTCATCTACTCTCCAGATCTTGACGCCACCGGAGAGAGGTTTGCAGAGTCTTCGACCTCTTACGAACTAACTCCCTCAACGCCAAGTTGGAGAAATGTGTGTTTGAGCAGGAGTCCTCACCTTTCCTGGGTTATATGATCTCCGCCCAGGGATTGGCTATGGATCCTACCAAACTACAGGCTGTGATGGACTGGCAAGAACCCCATTCTCTTAAAGCGGTGCAGCGCTTTATGGGGTTCATTAACTATTATCGCCAGTTCATTCCTCATTTCTCAACTTTGGTAGCTCCCTTGGTAGCCCTCACCAAGAAGGGAGCAAATCCCAAATTGTGGTCTGAGGATGCCTCCAAGGCCTTCACTTCTATTAAATCTCATTTTGCTAACGCTCCCATCCTACATCGCCCCGATGTAGATAAGCCATTTATAATGGAGGTGGATGCCTCAGCCGTTGGTGCTGGAGCAGTCCTCTTCCAAAAGGATGCTAAAGGTCGGAAGCATCCTCGCTTCTTCTTTTCCAAAACCTTCACACCAGTGGAAAGGAATAATTCCATCGGGGACAGGGAGTTGCTAGCAATGAAGTTGGCCTTCTCAGAGTGGAGACATCTCTTGGAGGGAGCTCGCTTTCCCTTCCCAAGTATTCACAGACCACAAGAATTTGGTTTATTTACAGACCGCGCAGCAGCTAATTTCTCGCCAGGACAGATGGTCCTTGTTCTTCTCTCGGTTCCATTTCACCCTCCATTTTCTTTCTGGGGAGAAGAACATTTGTGCCAACGCTCTCTCTCGCTCCGTTGTATCATCTGAGGAGGAGGAAGAGGAGCCTCGGCTTATTGTCCCTTCCGAGAGCCTGAGAACTGTAGCCCCGGTATCGCTAGAGTCTGCCTCCAGACAAGACTTTTGTACCATCCAGTTTGCATCCGGAGGTTCTCTCTTGGGCTCACTCGTCTAGGGTGGGTGGACATTTTGGGACCAAAAAGACATCTGAGCTACTGGCGAGGACATATTGGTGTCCGCATATGGCCCATGACATCGCATGTTCGGGCATGTGCCTCCTGCGCCAAGAACAAGTCTCCTTGTCAACGGCCAGCTGGGTTGCTTCACCCCCTGCCGGTGGCAGACAGGCCCTGGGAGATAGTCGGGATGGATTTTGTGGTGGGCTTACCCAAGTCTCGTGGCTGCACCATTATTTGGGTGATCACCGACCATTTTTCCAAATGGTGTACTTGGTGCCTCTTCCACGGCTACCTTCTGCACGGGCTCTGGCGGCGTTGTTTATCAAACACATATTTCGCCTACAAATTATGCCGGACAAAATTGTCAGTGACCGGGGTCCCCAGTTTACGTCTCGATTCAGGAGAGAGCTTTGTCGTCTACTCAGCATTGAGTTGAATCTCTCCTCAGCATATCATCCCGAGACGAATGGGTTGGTGGAGGGCCAACCAGACCCTGGTCACATATCTGCGACATTTTGTTTCAGCCAGGCAGGATGACTGGGCATCCTTGCTACCGTGGGCGGAGTTTGCGCTGAACAACGCCATAGCCGACTCCACTGGGCAGACTCCATTCCTTCTTAACTACGGTCAGCATCCGCGGGTTCCTGTGCCTATGCCCGTGTCTTCCGCCGACTCCAGGGCTTTCTCTGACTGCATGACCACAGTTTGCTCTAGTTGGTAGCTGTGTACCTCTGTGAGGTTAACAGGGCACAGCCTCTTGTTCCTAGCGACTCTATGGAGTTAACAGAGTTCGCTTATACAGCCATATAGCGCCGCCATTTGCCAGCAGCAGGTTCCTCTCCTGCACGGTGGACCCCGGGTTGCAAATGCAGCTAATAATACATAATAGGTGTCAGGTCGTAATGTTTCATTGTTTGCGCCTCATCGTTCAATAATGTACACGACGTGTGCATGCTCACAAAGCAAGAAGAAATTAATGGGCCGGTGAAATAGAGCTGTCGGCCCAAGCACTGCGGTCCTCAGGAATTTGCATGGGGGCAGAGTAAAAGGTCATCAAGGGCCATAAATGTCTTGCGGGTCTGAGGTTCCCCTCCTCTGGTTTAGACCATGGCATCAATGTACCGTCAGAAATGTGCAGTTGCACTAAAGATGCATGGATCTGGAGCTAAGAGTACACTCAAATAAAATAAGCTAGAATATGGGAGCCAGAGAAAAGTGATAGAGGTGAGGGTGTGACCAAATGATCACAGCAGCCCACCAAAAAGCTTCTGCCCACTCAAAAAGGACCTCCATCCATAATGACTAGCAAGCCAATAAATATAGAGGCAGTGTCAAATATAATGAATCACAACAAATGGTCCAATATAACAATTTCTACAAATCAGTATTACCATAATGAATACTCGATAACAAAAGAAAAACATAAAGACAAATAATAAATGTGTAATATAAAAAGACTATGATAACAGCAGTATATTACATTGGGCATTTCTAATCGTGGAACTGTTAACATTTCTCATTACTGACCTCACTCAATCAGAAGGTCTCCTTTGGAACTTTGCCATTTCCAACACTGTATCCATTTATTTCACATATGGCTTATAGGAAACACAAGTGTCCACCCTGCCGTACATGCTTCTCTTGCCCTCTCAAAAATAAATTGAAAATGTGATGGTTTGCTCCCTTTATTCTGCATTTTTCCCCAGAAAGTCATGATCCATTTCAATCTGATCAAACACAAATGTTATCAAACTGAACAAACTCATTTCCCCAGTAGAAGCACTTGCTTGGCTAGCTCAATTTTCCTTAGAATCTCACAAAACGCTTTTTTAAAGACAGAATCATACCCCGCAACCCAACTAAAAGCTAGGGAAAATAACATTATAAAAGGAAAACTAAACCT
This sequence comes from Ranitomeya variabilis, assembly GCF_051348905.1. Classification (NCBI taxonomy): domain Eukaryota; kingdom Metazoa; phylum Chordata; class Amphibia; order Anura; family Dendrobatidae; genus Ranitomeya; species Ranitomeya variabilis. The sequence goes on from NC_135232.1 coordinate 877,959,309, forward strand.
CAATTGAAAATTCAGCAACTAATATGTTATATAGTCACTTATAATAAGATATCGGACATCTGAATGCATTTGAATATAAGGCAAAACACTGACAATATCGTAAAGTATATCTCCATTCACAAACAGAATGGGCTGACCTGTGCTCCTTGGTTAATCATAAAAATGGGTCAATAACCCTATAATACTTAAGTTTTCTGAAAATGAAAATCTGGAAGATTATAACCAATCTAACCAATCATAAAACCAAAAACTCCTAAACATTTACTTTTAGCAAATAGTGATGAGCGACCATGCTCGGGTGCTAACCAAGTGTCCTCGGCGTGCTCGAAAAATATGTTCGAGTCCCCGCGGCTGCATGTCTCGAGGCCGTTCAACAGCCACAACAAATGCAGGGATTTCCTGTTTGCTATGCTATCCCTGCATGTGTTGCGGCTGTCGAACAGTGGCGAGACATGCAGCTGCGGGGACTCAAACATTTTTCGAGCACGTTTGCTCATCACTAATAGCCAAATACCATACGCTTCAGACTTAACACAAATCACAGGTTGCCAAACACAATTTGACAGCTAATGTAATTACAGAATCCTCCACTGATTTTTGGCTCTTTTTGTATATAGAAAAATATACTGCTGATGTTTAAGCGGAAAATTTGCACCATACAGTCATGGCTAAATGCAGAATAAAATCGTTCTGGTGACTTCCGAACTTAGACCTGAGCCTGCTTTGTGGTGTACATCTAAACTATAGAACAGTGAGGTTCACGTGAAACCCTTGGGGAAGCCTTTCGCTAGGAAGAGGCAGACAGAGTCCCTTTCTACTCCATCCATTTCGTTGGTATCTGGCCGTAAACAACGCTTTACAAAAAAACAAAAAAAAAAAGACACTGCAGGAAAAGGAGCTAGACAGGATAGAAAATTACACAAATGCCTCATTATTGTAAGTTTCATCTGAACCCCCCTAGAATTGGGCTTCACTCTGCAATGACCACTAATTGTGCCATCTTAAAACGAAAATGGGACACCACCGTCCCGTGCCGAATACTTGATTAAAGCACGTATAGAACTAAATACTATTCTTACCGCTTGCATTCTGCATGCCTGCCATGAAAAATACTCAGCCAAGTTTCTAAATATCGGAGCACAAAAGCTGCCACTATTGCACTTTTACTATTTCACACCACGGAAGGTGCATGGGAGGTTTATTAGGTTTCATTCGGAAATCAGTGATTTTTTTTGGTGCGTATGACTGGTCCGATTTTTATCATTGTTTATCTGTGAGACAGTTTTTACTGTCAGGGTTTTATTAGTGATTTTCTCATATGAAATAAAATTGTAACGCTTCTCCTATCAATTAAAATGTTGAAAACGGACAGTGTGCTCACTGCATGTGGATGGCATCTGTGTGCGGTCAGTGATTTTTCTCGGACCTGTAGACCTGCATCGCCTTCATGACTTGGATCAAAAACAGACCTGTTTTATTTTTGTCTTTTTTTTTGTTTGTTTTTTGTTTTTACAGATTGCTAGATCCACAAATATATTAAAAAGGGATGTGTGGCTGAGGCCTAGTGCTGCATTTTGAGGGATGCCGTTATCAGTCAGCGCTGATTTAACTTCCATCTTCCATTTAACATTCATGAATTCATGGCTGTACGTGTGTGTAGGAGGCAGGGAGAAGGTGAAAGGTTGAGGGGATTTTCTCTTTTTTATGCAATGCTGCTGGTTTCCATGGACACAGGAAGAAAAACGATCTTTGCTAACCAGAATAAAAGGACTCGTATTTTGAATACATGAAGCCTTTTTCACAAAGAATGTCAGGAACAACTAATAAAGACATAAAAATAATAATCCTGAAGAGAAATTTGCTCCCAAAATGTAGCGTCCAATTACTGAAGAAGACAACCTGTGTGTGGCGATGGAGACGTCCCCTCCCGTTGCGCCCCGATCTTTCATTAGGTACGTGCTATCTCCAGCTATGTAATCTTACAATTACAGTTTTCTCATGTTAGCAGCAGCCTGCGCACAGCATTACAATTACCAAGATTACTGTGTGAGCGCTGCTGATTACCATCTCGCTGTATTGTTTTACATGACCCCCACGCGTTCTATGGGCACGCGCGAGAACTAAAACTGGGGCCACATTGGTGCTTTTCACTGCTTACTGTAATATCTTCTATAATCAAGGGCCGAATGGTCACATAAATGACATGGCATGTGTCTGCTGATAGAATGCGACAGCTCAGAAAGAAAAAAAGGAATATGTAATTTCCAACATGTAATCCACAACACAGCTATTATTGGCCCAGCGGAAAAAGAAAACGATGCGCGTTAGCATTGTGCCGGGGAGGCTGGTGGGTGTTGTCACGAGCTGATGCCCATTAGCTAATAGCACCTAGCCTAGGCAGCTTTCGTGTGAGCCCACACATTCCACAGGCGCATTTCCAGCAGTGGTTTATGAAACAGCAGAACTGAAGAAGCTGAAGCAGGACATAGAAAATTCATCTCTTCATAGAAGACTCATCCAAAAATTACTTATTATTCTGTGTTAAATTAACTTAAATATATATTTTTTTTAATTTTGGCAACTTTTTTTTTTCCTCCGATCACCATCAGTATTGAAAAAAAATAGCAACCTTATCTTATGTATTTACATCCAACACACATGTACAAAAGTTACTGTGAAGCGAGGATGAAGAGGTGAGCTGTGACATAACCTATTGTGAATGGAGGATCCCCCGGTTATCTAGCGAGGGTCTAGTTTGGCTTCTTATCCTAAGTCATGTGACAAGACTCACTAGAGGGTTTATATTGCTACATCCAATAAGTGGTGCTAGAGTTCAAGTCCACTTCCTCTCTGAAGAGGCCATTTGCTGCTTTGATGTCATTGTAATCCTGCCACTGATGATGATGAGTCTGCTGAAAACTCTTTCTGAAAGAACAAGAAATATGAGTCCCTAATATAGTCCCTGTGGCCAGTGTGAAAACTGCAAGATTACTAATTTTGTTTTTAACACAGATTGCAATATGAAAAAAAAAATGTAACACAAAAACCTGATTTAAACATTAGGAAATTTTCTGATGACACATTCCTTTTAACCCCTTAATAACCAAGCCAATTTTGACCTTAATGACAAAGACAAATTTTACAATTCTGACCAGTGTCTCTTTATGAGGTAATAACTCTTGAACGCTTCAACGGATCCTACTGATTCTGAGAATGTTTTTTTCATGACAGTGGTAAAATTTCTTCGATATGACTCGTATTTATTTACGAAAAAGAAAAACTGAAATTTGGCAAAAATGTTGAAAATTTAGCAAATACTAAACTTTTAATTTTTATGCGTTTAAATCAGAGTAATATCGCACAAAATAATTAATAAATAACATTTCGCACATGTCTACTTTACGTCAGAACAATTTTGGAAACATAATTTTTTTTTGTTAGGAAGTTATAAGGGTTAAAAGTTGACCAGCGATTTCTCACTTTTTCAACAAAATTTACAAAACCATTTTTTTAGTGACCACCTCACACTTGAAGTCATTTTGAGGGGCCTGTATCATAGAAAATACCCAAAAGTGACACCATTCAAAATACTGCACCCCTGAAAGGTGCGCAAAACCACATTCAAGAAGTTTATTGTGGTTTATATGTGGTTATTAATGGAGCACACTCGGACTCGGTCGTGGTTAGCAGTGGGGTACCACAGGGGTCAGTATTGGGCCCTCTTCTTTTTAACATTTATTAATGACCTTGTAGGGGGCATACAGAGCAGAATTTCAATATTTGCAGATGACAATAAACTCTGCAGGGTAATCAATACAGAGGAGAACAATTTTATATTACAGGTAAACTAGAAGCTTGGGCTGATAAATGGCAAATGACCTTTAATGGGGATAAATGTAAGGTCATGCACTTGGGCAGAAGTAATACGATGTATAACTATGTGCTTAATTCTAAAACTCTGGGCAAAACCATCAATGAAAAAGACCTGGGTGTATGGGTGGATGACAAACTCATATTCAGTGGCCAGCTGCTACAAAGGCAAATAAAATAATGGGATGAATTAAAAGAGGCATAGATGCTCATGAGGAGAACAAAATTTTACCTCTATACAAGTCACTAGTTCGACCACACTTAGAATACTGTGTAGAGTTCTGGTCTCCGGTGTATAAGAAAGACATAGCTGGACTAGAGCAGGTGCAGAGAAGAGCGACCAAGGTTATAAGAGGACTGGGGGGTCTTTAATACCATGATAGATTATTACACTTGGGGCTATTTAGTTTGGAAAAACGAAGGCTAAGGGGTGATCTTATTTTAATGTATAAATATATGAGGGGACAGTACAAAGACCTTTCTGATGATCTTTTTAATCATAGACCTGAGACAGGGACAAGGGGGCATCCTCTACGTCTGGAGGAAAAAAGGTTTAAGCATAATAACAGACGCGGATTCTTTACTGTAAGAGCAGTGAGACTATGGAACTCTCTGCCGTATGATGTTGTAATGAGTGATTCATTACTTAAATTTAAGAGGGGACTGGATGCCTTTCTTGAAAAGTATAATGTTACAGGGTATATATGCTAGATTCCTTGATAGGACGTTGATCCAGGGAACTAGTCTGATTGCCGTATGTGGAGTTGGGAAGGAATTTTTTTCCCCAATGTGGAGCTTACTCTTTGCCACATGGTTTTTTTTTGCCTTCCTCTGGATCAACATGTTAGGGCATGTTAGGTTAGGCTATGGGTTGAACTAGATGGACTTAAAGTCTTCATTCAACCTTAATAACTATGTTACTATGTTATTAACCCTTTAGTTGCTTCACAGGAGCTGAAGCAATGTAGAAGGAAAAAATGAACATTTAGTTTTTTTCACAAAATGTAATTTAGACCCACACTTTTTTTATATTCACAAAGGTAACCGGAGAAAACTGACTAAAAATGATGTGTAATTTCTGCTGAGAACGCCGATACCCCATTTTGGGGGGAAATCTACTGTTTGGGCACACGGCAGGGATCAGAAGGGAAGGAGCACTATTTGACTTTTCGAATGTAAAATTTTCTGGAATAATTAGCGGACGCCATGTCGTGTTTGGAGAGCCCCTGATGTGATCCCATTTTGGAAAACACACCCCTCAAGGATTTTATCCAGGGGTATAGTGAGCATTTTGAACCCACAGGTACGACACAAAATTTGATAACATTAGGTTGTCATATTGCATACGTCTTCATTAGTGTTGAGCGCAAGTGCTCGCTACTCCAGCTTGCATCGGGTGCTCCAGTATGCACCGAATATTGCAGGTGCTTGAGTGACATGCTCATGTCCCCGCCATGCATGTTTTGCGGCTGTTAGATACCAAAAAAAAAAAACATGCGGGGATCCCTGATATTCTGTGCATACCCGAGTATCTGATACAAAGTCGAGTAGCAAACACTTGCGCTCAACACTAGCCGACATTTTTTTTTTTTTACTTACTTTTGGAAAAAAAACACAATTGTAACTACAACTCTAACACAACCCCAAGCCTATCCCCAACTGCAAAGAATGGAAAAAAATATATATTTTTTTCATTTTAAAATTTTTATCTAACTTAGGGGGTGACAAAAAGGGGGATTTGATTTACTATTTTTTTTTTCTTTTGATCACTGTGATAGGGCAGGGGCTGGATCAGAAGAGCTCGGGGATTTTGGAGGTATCAAGAGGCTAGAGGGCATAATTTCTCTCTCTTCTGACAGGATATACATGTAAGAGGAGAGAGAAATCATTGTAACAGCGGGCACACTTTTCTTTTTTTGTGATCGCTGTTATTCAGTGAATAACGGCTATCACATGATCGGGGACCGGAAAATCCGGCCCTGATCATTTCTCCAGGATCTCTGCAGAGACCCCGGAGATTTTCCGACTCCAGTCTACAGTCTTATTTGCGATCGCCATTTTAAAACGGCAATGAGGGAATAAGGCCCCTTAGCAGCTGCCATTTTAATGCGTATTGGGGGTTAAGGGGTTAACATGGACAGGAGGCACTCCAAGAAGACAGAAGCGCAGCAAAGCTCATAAATGTGCAGTTAGCAAAGCTTTCCAAAACAGCATCCAATATGCAATCCACAGTGAATGAGGCCACGAAGTGTACACTATGGATTGTAGATATTTATTTTTAATACTCGAGTTGTCTGGTCTTCTGATAAAAGTCTGCAGTCACTCTATGTCATTGTAGACTTCTGAGTCTTTACAGTATACGCACCGCACACTGTCAGGATTCTGGTGGCGAGAGCAGGAGGACACATGATCGCAAGTAGGCTATGTGCATACTCCAAGCCACATTCTGACTAGACATGCTCAGCCTAGATTGATTCGCTTGCATTGAGCGAGGCCAAGCACATCTAGTCAGAATGTGACCAGTAGTATACTTGATGTCAACTGACTGCCCACTCTCACTGGCAATACTATAGAATCCTGACAGTGTGCGGTGTGGAAGACCGAATAAATCTCTGGTGGACTGTAAACTATCAGATGAAAACTTTTAAACAAGGCAGAAAACTTTCCAGATAATGGTAGGCTGTCAATGGATAACCAAAACGGTAATTTGTAATCATACGTTCACCCAAATAATGTAAGTCTAAAGTTAATCAAAATAGACCATTAAATAAACTACACTACTCACAAAAAGTTAGGGATACTTGTCTTTCGAGCAACATGAACCTAAGATGCACTCTAACCTTTTTAGGTGATCTTAATGAGACCTCTAAACTTTTGAATGTACTGTTCAATGTTTCAGTACTTTTTGCACAACTTGCTGCTTACTAATGAGGACCTTAATGGCAAAATTCACAACAGGCGGTTGATCCATGAATCGGCCAATAAATTTTGGGGTTCAATTAGAATTAGTATTTAAACAGCCCTCCATCTTAGGCCTGTCCCACACGTCCAGATAATTCCTCCTATGGGAGGTGGAGCCGCATATTCATCACTGTAATGAGCGGCACCACGTGACCGCTCATACAGGACAAGCTGCGGCGCTGAGAGGAAGCATCGAGGGAGCTGGGTGAGTATTTTATTTCCAGCGGGCGGGCACACAGTGGGTGAGAGGGCGATTGGTGACAAGGATCTTTATTTTAACCACAAAAAAATAAAAAAACACAATGATTTTTCATTCCTTCTCTCCAGCGAACGCTGCTGGAGAGAAGAAATGAATTCCGGCTTCAGCACCACAAGCTGGGGGGACAGTGCTTACTGTAGCGCTGTCTCCTGCACGGCACATGGACAGCATCCGTGTGCGGTACGTGTTTTACATGGACCCATTGACTTTAATGGGTCCGTGTGATCCGTGCGCTCCCACGAATACTGACATGTGTCTGTGTTTTTCAAACGGACACACGCTCCCTGAAAACACGCCGACATGTGCAGAGACACATTGATTTTAATGTGTCTACGTGAGTCAGTGTCTCCGGTACGTGAGAAAACTGTCACCACACGTACCGGAGCCACTGACGTGTGAAACCGGCCTTATGTTGTTCACATTTTGACATCATGAGACCAAGACGACACCTAACAATTGATCGAAAGTACAAGAATTCAGATTCTTGGACATTCTATATATAATGGGTTGGGACCTTATCCGTGCACCTAACTACTACACAGGAGTGCCGTTCTTTCTACAACACCCAACGCTAGTCTCTGTAAGAGAAATTTCACGAATAGAATGTATTGGACGCGGTGAATCTGCACAGTTAAGAGAAAATATGCGGATTCACCTACGTTCAAATAGACTGCAGCGCTTTGGATGCAGCAAACATAGCTAATACCATATGTGACATGTGAATAGGCGTCCACGGTGCTCTTTTTGGGAAAAAAACAGCCATATTAAAAATGCCAGCAAAATCCATAAAGAAGGAATTCAACGCCCCAGTGGGAATTCTAATCCTAGTTACCGGAGAATTGAATATGGCAGCAGATCCATGAAAAAAAGTGACCCACTTAATCAATTAGGAGCATTTTACAAATGGCGTGCACTTCTGCCCCAAAATGTTACCCCAGTCAGGGACTGGAGTACATTCCTGGCATAAATTACCCTATTAAAGTGGTGTAACTTTTGATGAACATGTTGAGCAGATTTCACCAAACAACTTCACTGCTCCGCGGAGCTAGCAAGGTCTGGCATAAAAACGCCAAAAATCAAATTTTGGGGGCATCTTCATATTGTACCAAAATTTTGCAACATCTTAAGGGGTTTTAAGTTGGCATTCTGGCAAAACCTAAGGCCACGTGCCCACGAACAGGAATAGCAGCGTTTTGGATGCAAATAGAAATCCTTTGCCAACTGTGCTTCCATTTAATGCTGCGCAAACTCACCCGTGGTGCGGGTGTACAAGCCGCAGCATATTAATTTCAGCAGTATTAACACTTGTCTTTGCTGTGCAGTTTCCCCATAGCCATTGATTACATGCATTAAATCCATATTGTTCACTAAGAACACAGGCTCTCCGGCACAGTGCTAATGCGCAGGAGTACTTATCTGTCCTGTTGAGGGCAGAGCAAAGGACTGCAGTGCGCAGGTCAAAGAGCCTCGGCACCTGCACACTGCAGTACTTTGCTCTGCCCTCAACAGGACAGATAAGTACGCCTGCGCCGGAGCGCGATGCCGGGGAGCCTGTGTGGATGATCGCATCAGGGTCGCATCACCTACAAGAAGCAAGCACGAGGGCAGCGATCATAAGACGATGGGAGGCACCAGAGCAAGACCAGTGACACCTATCAGACCGGACCGCCCCGCAGGTGAGTATTAAAAATAACTTATTTTTCAGTTCTTCCAGGCGTGGTTGGGAGCTTATACAGCATTATCTTACATCGGCCAAAACTGCTGACAGGTTCACTTTAAATGCACAGGCTGTGTGCAGAGAACCACCAATATCAATAGTTGCTATGGACGATAACCGTTTTGGTTGACTGATGGGACCAGCTCAGCCGTGTATGAGTAGCCAGCAGGCTTTGACTGCCCCACAGGAGAAACATTCGGTGGGCCCCTGTGCAAGATTGGGCCACAACCTTGGTATATGAGCAGTACTTGGCACTATATACTTGAATCACTATGTACAGATAAAGGCAGCATCTTATTGATTTAACAATCTACCCAGTCTATTGCTATATAAATTCATTATTTAGGATAATGTCATATTTGAATGTAGCTGAAAGGTGGGGCCCTGGAGTATGTTACTGGTGGGACCTTGGCACCCCAATCCGACCCTGGTAGCCAGGGTATGTTCTGTTTAGTTAGCACCTGGACAAAGTTAGAGATTTTATGTTTATGAGTTTGTTTTAGTGCTGTACAACCTTTGGAAAGCCATAAAAACCTGACTTGTTTGGACGAAAACTGTATTGCCTGTGTGAACGCTACCTACGGCCTAATGCCTACCTGAGAGAGTGAATCCCTACAATATATATATACCACCTCACTGGGGTAAAGCTGCTCTAGAGAACAATAAACGATGGTAAACCTGTGAGATTAATTTACAGATCACAGCTTTAATTTAAGGCAACTCCAAATACAAACTACCTATTGCTAGTGCAATTTGCAAACCATTTTGTTTTGCCAATGCCATTCTGTATACTTTTACAATACTCTCTCTCTGGCATAAATTGAAAATTACTATTCACAAAACTCAATTTATACAAATAATAGGATAAAATTGCTATGATTTACTTATTTTAATAATATTATTAATAATGATATAAAACAATACAGCCATAAATTTGCATCAGAAACTAACAAAACTAACCAAAATGAAAATACACTGTAATTACTAATGAATAAATCATTTTTCTGGCACACAACATACACAGGAAACAAAAGCAATGCAAATCCACTGCCAATAGCTTCCATGCCAGTGAACACGAAAACTCTTCTGCTCTTCTATGTAGATGCACCTCAGAAAGCACATGAAAAAACAGCAGAAACTCAGTGCTATTTGATTACTACTGACTATTCTAGGAATAAATGTTACCATTCAGAAGCTGCAACCGCTTAGTAGCCTGCAGATTACGGTATACAGACCAGATCCATGTGCAGAGTATAAAATGCCCATTGCACGGCTGGAGCTCCCTATTCACAAAGAATATCATATGTGGCCCATATGGCACAACGTTTATACTTTAAGAGTTGGTTTAGCAGAAAAGAAGCTGTGGTGAAGCCGGGAAACTGAACGCATGTGCATATCCCAAATGATGAGTAGTAAACTATCATACAGTGTAAAGTCCAAGAGCTGCCTGAGCTCAGAGTAAATGGTCACTATTCTCAGGCAAACGTCACTTGCACTAAATAAAGAATACACTGCTTTACCTAGTGTGTACTCATTTCTGGGTTATAAGCAGCATTACAGCCCAGGGCTACATTCATCACTTTTCGAGTCACTAATGGAAATGGCCAACAAGTTTGCAATTCGACAAATGCATGCCTATATTTTAGAGGATCTGTTAGGATTTCCATCATAGGACACTTCATCACCAGTGCAAGTGACACCACTGAGGCCAGTGATTGGCTGCAGAGGTCAGATGGTGGTTGGGGCCCTTCCTTGCTGAAGCACAAAAAAGACTGAGGATTCTGGGGATTCATCAGGTGAGTTACATGTAATCTTATTTTAGGTCATTTCTACCTGGTCTAATCTTTTCTGAATTTCAAAAACTCCCTTAAAAGGGCACCCATCATCTCTTTACTCTAAGTAAATTATATCCACTACTTTTCAGTCAGATTTAACCCCTTAATGACCATCAATCCGTCTTTTAAAGGGAAGGTACCGCGTTTGTAGATCATTAATAAATCACTTTAATGTAGCATAACATGCTGCTATAACCAAGTTTTAAATGCATGTGAAACAGATTTTGTGTGTTATACGAGTTTAAAGAAGGCACTGGGGGCTGACATCTTGGTTTCACAGCAGTTCACGACACTAACAGTGTCATTTTATGGCACCCCATGGACATAGGAGATAATAGACCGGCGCTGACCCTATCTATAACATTGTAGCAGCATTAGCAGTGAGCTGGGCACGCCTCTGTGGGCTGCACAACTCACTGCTGTAGCCCAGTGCTATCTGCCCAGCTCCACTTACTCTATCACAGGAGAGAAGTGCTCACTGGAGCCGGAGGATGGGAAATGGGGAGTGCGGGTGATTTACCTCCGTGCTCCTCTGTACTCCAGGCACTGCACGTCCTGAGCAGACATCCTCTGCTCCCACACGCTGCCCTCCCTGTGTGCTTCTCCTGCTCTGTCTCCGCCTCCTCATACACAGTCCCGGAGATCTCCGGTAAGCTGCATTCACAGCCTGCAGAGGGAGCTCTCTCTCCCATCAGTCTTTCTCAGCCATACCAATGTATCTCTCCCCTCCCTCCACATTGCCTGGCCATTCACTGCAGACCTGGATCTCCTTCTTATCTTACTGAGGGATGAGTCACAGACAGCTCTGCTCAGATGATGCTGCTCCATACATAAACACCACATGTCTTCACTTTTCCTCCAGTCCACCATGCTGCTGAGCCCACTGTGTTCTGCTCTTTTGTAAACTCTGTAGCTGTGTTTCTGATGCAGTAACTGCTGGTGATAGCAGATCACAGGGCACACACAAAATGTCTCTGCCCTGTGATGCTGCTCTTCATTCTGCCCTAGGGATATTAGACCACCCAAAAGGGGAGGGAAATGGTGATGTCAGCAGGTACTGCCCCAATTTTCCAGCTAACAGTAAAGGTGGTAAGTCTTACTATAGCTGCTTGAGGTCTAAAATGGAAAATGTTCCCCCTAGTAGTCAATATATATATTTGTAAGAAAATATATAATATTTTTCATATAGAAATGTTTGCAAACAGTGCAAACATTGCATTAATACATTTTATTTACTATTTTAAGCTTAATTTCACAAAAAAACAAACTAAAAAAAACTGGTGGCACCTTCCCTTTAACTGACCTGAGATCTAAGATAATATCATCCCCATACAGGTGACAATCCAGCAGCTGTCGGCTGTACACTATAGCTGACAACTTGCTGCATCAGCCACGATCAGTGTTGTCACCGTCCATATCTGATTATATCTTACAGTCTGCAGGTACCAGTGACCTGTTCAAAACTCAGTGACATTTAGGTGGTAAAAATACACTTTTTAATTCTGTCATGCCACTTTGCATTAATTCCTGAAAATCACCTGAAGGGCTAATAAATGACGTAACTGCAAATTTTTATATGTCGAGGTGTGCTGTTTTTAAAATGTTATCACTTTTGGGGGTTTTCCAATACAGAGGACCCCTAAAGTCACTTCAAACACGGATAGGTCCCTAAAAAAATAATTTTGCAAATTTACATGAAAAAATGAAAAATTACTGCTACATTTTTAAACCTCCTAAAATGCTAACAAAATAAAATAACATTTTACAAATGGGGCTGATGAAAAGCCGACATGAGGGAAATGTTATTTATTAATGTTTTGCTATTATATGACTATCTGGATTAAAGGGATAACCATTCAAAGTTTGAAAATTGCTAATTTTTTTACATTTTTGTCAAATTTCTGATATTTTTTTTATAAATAAACACAAAACATATAAACCTAAATTAACCATTATCATAAAGTGTAATGTGTCACGAAAAAATAGTCTCAAAATCACTGGGATCCGTTGAAGCGTTCCAGAGTTATTACCACATAAAGTGACACTGGTCAGATTTTTAAAATTTGTCTCTGTCACTAAGGGGTTAAAACAACATCTTTTTAAAAGCCCAGCTCCCCCACAGATCTAAGACAATACCTTCCATAACTGTCCAGCGTAGTATGCTAATCGGCACTGTCCGGGCATCTCTGGACTTTGCTTGGCACCTTGCCTATCCCCACAACTGACGTCTTCACCCCTTGACTTCAGCCCCAAAGTCTGTTCAGTGGCCCACACCTGCACAGTATAGGAGCTACGCAGGCACAACAGGCGGACAGCGATGGCGAAGCCAAAGCGTCGCAGAGCACAGTCTCGTAGACGTCCAGCGGACCGGCCAATGCCGATTAGCTACAGTGCGGGAAAATTCCAAAAGACATTTCCTTATGTACGGTATGCGGGCCAGTTGTGGTCTTATGAAGTTGTTGCAGGAGTGCTATTAATGTTGATGATTATAGCTTATGTACAGAAAATATGGTGATAGGTTCCCGTTATTTTTTTCCTGCCCCTTGGTTCCTGATAATGAGGCACATGATCACTGCAGTTTCCAGATGTAAGCCCCCGGCATTCAATTTTCTCACTGGGCTTCACCGTGTCAAATTGGTTTTCACAACTAGAAAAACTCATTCACATATAGCTATACTATTGTTCAGTTTAACCCACAAAAACAATACTTATTCCTAATATAAGCTTAAAATATTTGTGATCCGAGGAGGGGAACCCCAAGCGTATCGACACAGGGTGTCTTCCTCAGGGGTAGTCTGTCACTCCCACTATGGAGTGTATCGTGTGCATAGGGGCATCCACTCTGCATACTGCTAATTATTGTTCTTTGATTTGCTATCTAGCTAGTAATTATTTACTGTAATTGACTTCTGCACCCTTGCTGCCTTTAGAATACTTTGCATGGACATATGTTTTGAGGACCTTGTACAATGACACACAGTGCACTTATGGGATATGAGATACATCTGCATCTTTGCTGGCATTGTAATAGCATGCATGAATGCATGTTTTGAGGACCTTGTGCACCTAATATAGTGTGCTTATTGGATATTTTATACATCTTTTTCCCTTCCTCTTTCTTGTGCTTGACGTTGTTAAATTTTCTCACATTGTCTATAATTTAGCAATATTGCACTTTTTTGTCCATGTTTACAGGTTTTGCCCCCAATTTATATATGCCCTACAATCCATTTCTGGGACCGCTAACAAACATATCATAGACTGTTTTGGTGTCTGCTTCTTGTGGGCCATAATTGGCTCCTCTTTTTAAAGGAAATCTGTCACCCCAAAATTCGCCTATAAGCTAAGGCCACCGGCATCAGGGGCTTATCTACAGCATTCTGTAATGCTGTAAATAAGCCTCAGATGTAACCTGAAAGATAAGAAAAACAAGTTAGGTTATCCTCACCCAGCGGCGGTCCCGATGCAGTCCGGTCCGAGTCCAGCGCCTCCCATCTTCATACGATGTCGTCTTCTTCCTTGCTTCTGTCGCGGCTCATGAGCAGGCATAGTTCTCTGTCCTGTTGAGGGCGCCGGGAAAGATCATAGAGGCCCAGCCCCTGCGCACTGCAGTACTTTCTCTGCGCAGGAGCCGCGGCAAGAAGCAAAGAAGAAGACGTCATCATATGAAGATGGGAGGCGCTGGACCCGGACCGCGACACCCATCGCACCAGACCGCCCCTGGGTGAGTATAATCTAACTTGTTTTTCTTCTCTTTCAGGTTACAGCATTACAGAATGCTGTAGATACGCCACTGATGCCGATGGCCTTATAGGCGAATTTTGGGGTTTAATCTGTTTTTCTCTTATGTTGTACTTGATGCTGTAATAAAATTTGTTATATTTTTTGGTGATCACTGTTTCTGCATACCTCTTTCTTTTGTCCTTTTGTACCAGTGAGAGATGTGTAATGACAAAGCCTGCTCTCCTGATCTCACTGAAACGCGCGTAGGGGAACGCAGGACACATCTGATTCTTGGTAATGAATGGCATTTATATTTTTAGCTTTACTTGTCTATTATGCAGACGCACTTTGATATTAAGTCAGCTCTAACAGCATTTATGTAGCAAGAGTCTATAACAACAGCCTCTTGTATATTTTTGATTGCACTTTGCGCTTTATTATTGTAATAGGAGGCTGTATAGTTTGGATTAAGTATTGCGAGCATACATTTACTTTGCCCCAGCTAGATTGGCACAATATATTATGGTACTGGATAGATACTAATATCCTTGACGGTATATTTTGTGCATTTAATACCATTGTATATCCACGAACATGTATTGTGTTCCACTTGTGTCCTGTCCTTTTGGCTCAGCTTGTGTTTTTTAACTATTGATTATTGAATATTAGTGAATTTTCCAATAAAATTTATATATTTTATAATATTTTTGGTATGGTCGTAACACATTTATATGTGCTGACCTATGGTCCCATATTTTGTTATACTTAGCAATTTGTTCAAATATCTGCTTCTCTCTAACATAGTGTAGCAGGGAGATCTAAAACGGGAAAATAGATGTTAACAGCTCATTTACATACATAGAAAAACATAGAATAAGACATTGGAATACAGATATCAAGGTATCATTTTATTCAGCTTTCTATGACCTGCATGCTCATATAGACGGCTCAGGAGGGTCGATCCTACTGACATATACACTGTAAAAGGGCAATGTACAACTACAACACACTGTACAATAATGTTTCCAATCTATTCAACAGCTTAGCCTAGGCTTAGTGTAGGCTGCAACAGTAGCTATGTCTCAACAATTAGCATTTGAGCCAGGAATCAGATATGCACTTTATATTGTTGATTATTTAGCAATCTCCATCGAGTACAACTATAATTACTATTACAACCACTGCACACTTGCAAACGTAGGACAGAAGTTGCATCAGAAGTCTATGTAGGTAATGTAATATCGTGACCAAGTCATGTAACTGGAGCTAGACACTTTCTTATGAAAGGGAAAGTGGACAAGATAGTCCAGACACATTTGTAAAAAAAAATGTTATAAAAAAAAAGGGTGAAATAAGTAGATATTGGTGCTCAGTGGTAGAAATGTATGTAGTTTAATGGAAGTACTGCATCACATACCTCTCTGTTTCTCTCCACTAGCCGTGAACAAGGTCTATGGAGCGAAACATTGGCATTACTACTTGCAGACAATTTTTTATGCAGTTTTGTGACCCCTTCATGACCTTGGGATTTTCTGGGGTTTTTTTTCCGTTTTTCCGTGTTCGCTTTTCGCTCCCCTCCTTCCCAGAGCCATAACTTTTTTATTTTTCTGTCAATAAGGCCATGTGAGGGCTTATTTTTTGTGGGACGAGTTGTACTTTTGAACGACATCATTGGTTTTACCATGTTGTGCACTAGAAAATGGGAAAAAAAATCCAAGTGCGGTGAAATTGCAAAAAAAAGTGCAATCCCATGCGTGTTTTTTGTTTGACCCCCGGTCATGTGACGGGGGTCGGCAATGCACGCATTTCCAGCAGGATGGTCGGAAGCGGTAGTTAAATGTCGCTGTCAGTGTTTGACAGCGGCATTTAACTAGTTAATAGCGATTCCACTCGCCGCTATTGCACATACATGTCAGCTGTACAAAACAGCTGACATGTCGCGGCTTTGATGTGGGCTCACCGCCGGAGCTCACATCAAAGCAGGGGATCTGACCTCAGACGTACTATCCCGTCCGAAGTCAGAAAGGGGTTAAACTCCAAATCAATTCATTTGGAGTGCCGTGGTATTTATGATTTAATAATAAGAAATGACACGGAAACACGATTGAACACATGAAGAAGAGAGGTGCAAAAAACCATGGAAAGTCATGACACGAACTAAAATCTTATCAGTACCGTATATACTCGAGTATAAGCCGAGATTTTCAGCCCACTTTTTTGGGCTGAAAGTCCCCCTCTCGGCTTATACTCGAGTCATACACAGGGGTCGGCAGGGGAGTGGGAGCGGGGGCTGTCTAATAATACTCACCTGCTCCTGGCGCGGTCCCTACAGGTCCCTGCTTCCCGGCGCTGCAGTTTCTTCTTGTAGTGAGCGGTCACATGGTACCACTCATTACAGTAATGAATATGCAGCTCCACCTCCCATAGAGGTGGAGCCGCATATTCATTACTGTAATGAGCGGTAACGGTGACCGCTCACTACAGGAAGAAAATCCGGCGCCAGGGAACAGACGTGCAGCGACGGCGCCAGGAGCAGGTAAGTATGACGAGGGGGCAGTGCACGATATTCACCGGTTCCTCGTTCCACCGTGTGTCTTCCGCAGTGACGCTCAGGTCAGAGGGCGCGATGACGCGATTAGTGCGCGCCGCCCTCTTCCTGAACGTCGGTGCAGAGGATGGGAAGACAGCGGCGGTCAGCGGTGGATCGGGGAGCAGGTGACTATAGCAAGTGCCGGGGGCCGGAGAGGCGAGTATGTGTTTTTTTATCTTTTTAATCGCAGCAACAGCATATGGGGCAAATATCTGTATGGAGCATCTTATGTGGCCATGTGCAGCGTGATATGGGGGCGAATATCTGTATGGGGCATCTTATGCCATGTGCAGCATTATATGGGGGCAAATATCTGTATGGAGCATCTTATGGGGCCATAATCCACATTTGTGCAGCATTATATGGGGCATATTTTAATATGGAGCATCTTATGGGGCCATCATAAACTGTATGGAGCATTATATGGGGCTCCTGATTTCAATAAGGATATTCAAAAACACTTAAACTACTGATGTCTCAATTAATTTTACTTTTATTGGTATCTATTTTTAGTTTTGAAATTTACCGGTGGCTGCTGCATTTTCCACCCTAGGCTTATACTCGAGTCATTAAGTTTTCCCAGTTTTTTGTGGCAAAATTAGGGGATCGGCTTATACTCGGGTCGGCTTATACTCGCGTATATACGGTAATTAGAAAGCAATCCTCCCCCTTAGTGAAAAATAATATAACCTGGTTTAACTGATGGCCTATAAAAAAGTTGTCATTATGAAGGTGCCACACAAGAAACATCTCATGATGGGTAAAACAAGTGAGCTGTCTCAAGACCTTTTCAACCTTATTTTAAAAAAACAAACATACTGATGGCATTTGTTATAGAAGAATTTCTAAACTACTGAAGGCTCTGGTGAGCACTGTTGGGACGGTAATGAAGTGGAAAAAACATCATTACACCATAAACTGGCCATGACCAGGTGCTCCCTGCAAGATTACAGACAGATGACTGAAAATAATTATCAGAACAGTGTTCCAAGAGCAAAGGGCCACCTGTGGAGAGCTACAGAAAGACCTGGAATAAGCAGGTACAATTGTTTCAAAGAAAACTATAAGTAGTGCACTCAACATCCATGGCTTGTATGTACGTTCACCATGCAAGACTCCATTGCGGAGCAAAAAGCATGTTCAAGTGCGTTTCAAGTTTGGTCAACAACATTTAGACAAGCCTATGAAATACTGGGTGAATCTAGTTTGGTCAGATGAGACCACAATTGAACTCTTTGAATGCCATAATATATACCATGTTAAAACACCATACCAACAATGAAGTTTGCGGTTGGGAACATTACGGTGTGGTGTTGTTTTTTAGCATGTGGCACTGGCAAAGTTCATGTGAAGGAAGAATGAATGGACAATTGTACCGAGCGACAATCTTGTAAAAATTATGTAGAAAGAAGAAAACAAAGTTACTAGAACATCCCAGTCAATCACATGACCTTAAACCAACAGATAATTTATGGAAGGAACCTAAGATTAGAGTTCATAGAAGGAACCTTCAGGATTTGAAGAGTGTTTGTGTGCAAGAATGAGCCAAAAATCACACCAGAGCAATGCACGTTGCATGCCACTAGTTTCTCCATACATGAAGCGTCTTGAAGCTGTCATCACCAACAAAGGCTTTTGTACAAAGTATTAAATACATCTCAGTCAGCGTGTTCAATACTTTTTCCCTGTCTCATTTCTCATTATTACACAACTTAATTTATGGACAGCTATGGTTTGATTTATTTGCCTGTGTGGATTGGATGGGTTGTTACCCATGTCTGGTGAGATTCTCATGTCAATAGCACCTTTACAAATGTATTTACTTAGAAAATTGGTGACATGTCCAATACTTATTTCACCTGCTGTAAAAATATATTGAAAAAGATTCATAACTAGTATTTTCTTAGAAATTTATGAAACAAAACTTCAATAATACCAACTATCTAAAATATGCAGACACATATCAATCAAGAGAATCTCTTTGTGTATGGCCTGAAGCGATTAGGACAGCAGCACTGCACTGCAGCAGCCATATTCCCAGGTGCTGTTCTGCAGAGCCTGTGACAGTATAAAGACCTGTATTCTTTTCTATGAAGAGACTGTCACAATGACTGTCAGCAGATCAATATGATTTGGGCTTTAATGTAAACATATGATTAAATACACGGAAGAAGGCTGCACGGCTTGTGGATACTGCTGCTGCACATACAGTCTGGTGATCACATTGAAATGGCGCATTGACCCTTTCAGAAAGGGGTTAATTGTTATTTCTGGGGGTTAATTTTTATTTTCATTTTTTCCTCCCCCTCTTCACAGAGCCTTACCACTTATTTTTCTTCCACAGATACATATGAGAGCTTGTTTTTTGCGGGACGAGTTGTACTTTTGAATGACGTTCACCAGTTTTCTGGGAAATGGGACCAATAATTCAAGTGGACAGAAATTCTGAAAAAAAATGCAATTCTTACATTGTTTCTTGTAAATTGCTTTTCACAGTGTACATTTTGTGGGAAGAATCACCTTGCAATATGATTCTGCACATTAGGGCACATACTCATGCGAGCAATACATGCAGCCGCACGCTCCGCTCCTGAGTGCCGGGTGCAGCACCGGGTATTGACGTGCAAGACTCGTCCGAGTTTCTTGCATGTGAGTATGAGCTCTTAGTACGATTATGGCAATGCCAAACATGTCCAGGTTTTTTTTATTATTATAGTGGTAAAAAAAAATTGAAGTTTGCAAAAAAATGTTTTTGGGTTATGTCGCCATTTTCCGAGATCCATTTTTATTTTTATTTCAATGAAGATGTGTGATTATTTTTTTCGTGGAACGAGACAACATTTTTATTGATAGCATATTAGGATAGATATGATGTTTTGGTGTCGCTTGTCACAGCATTTTTTGTGGAATTGCAGTAACTAACAAAACGTTAAAAAAATTCAAGAATTTTAAAACTAGGTTAATTAACCCCTTTCTGACCTCGGACGGAATAGTACATCCGAGGTCAGAACCCCCACTTTGATGCGGGCTCCGGCGGTGAGCCCGCATCAGAGCCGGGACATGTCAGCTGTCTGACGATCCACAACGTCGCTATTAACTAGTTAAAGGCCACTTTCAAACGCTGACAGCTGCATTTAACTAGCACTTCCGTCCATCGGCCCGGAAATGCGCGCCTCGCTGACCCCCGTCACGTGATCGGGGGTCAGCAATGTGTCGACATGACAACCAGAGGTCTATTGAAGACCTCTATGGTTGTTGATGCCAGATTGCTGTGAGCGCCACCCTGTGGTCCGCGGTCATAGCAATGCAACAAGTCTACTACATAGGAGCAATCTATACATCGCTCCTATGTAGCAGAGCCGATCATATGCCAGCTTCTAACCTCCCATGGAGGCTATTGAAGCATGGCAGAAGTAAAAAAAAATAAAATAAAATAAAAATATATATACCGTATATACTCGAGTATAAGCCGACCCGAGTATAAGACGACCCCCCTAATTTTGCCACAAAAAACTGGGAAAACTTATTGACTCGAGTATAAGCCTAGGGTGGAAAATGCAGCAGCTACCGGTGAATTTCAAAATTAAAAATAGATGCTCCATACCGTTCATTATTGCCCCATAGATGCTCCACATAAAGCTGTGCCATATATAATGCTCTGCACCGTTCATTATGGTCCCATAGATGCTCCACATAAAGCTGTGCCATATATAATGCTCTGCACCGTTCAGTATAGCCCCATAGACGCTCACATAAAGCTGCCCCATATATAATGCTCTGCACAGTTCATTATGGCCCCATAGATGCTCCATACAAAGCTGTGCCATATACAATGCTCTGCACCTTTGATTATGGCCCCATAGAAAGCTGTGCCATATATAATGCTCTGCACCTTTGATTATGGCCCCATAGATGTTCCACATAAAGCTGTGCCATATATATAATGCTCTGCACCGTTGCCCCATAGATACTCCACATAAATCTGTGCTATATACAATGCTGCTGCAATAAAAAAAAAAAAAAAAACACATACTCACCTCTCTTGCTTGCAGCTCCTCAGCGTCCCGTCCCGGCGTCTCTCCGCACTGACTGTTCAGGCAGAGGGCGGCGCGCACACTATATGCGTCATCGCGCCCTCTGACCTGAACAGTCAGAACAAGAGGACGCGAACACAGAGCGGCGCCCGGCGTGTGGAACGCGGACAGGTAACTATGACATACTTACCTGCTCCCGGCGTCCCTGGCTCCTTCTCCCGGACAGCTGGTCGCCGGGTGCCGCAGCCTCTTCCTCTGTCAGCGGTCACCGTTACCGCTGATTAGAGGAATGAATTTGCGGCTCCACCCCTATGGGAGTGGAGTCCATATTCATTTCTCTAATGAGCGGTCCCACGTGACCGCTGAACAGGGGACGAGCTGCGGCACCGAAGACCGTGAGACGGGCAGGGGGAGCGCCAGGAGCGCCGGGACTAGGTGAGTATGCGACACGCTCTCTCCCCCTCACCCGCCGACCCCACCGCCGACCGTGACTCGAGTATAAGCCGAGAGGGGCACTTTCAGCCCAAAAATTTGGGCTGAAAATCTCGGCTTATACTCGAGTATATACGGTATACAAGTTTAAATCACCCCACTTTCGCCCCATTCAAAATAAAACAAAAAAAATCAAATATACACATATTTGGTATCGCCGCATTCAGAATCGCCCGATCAATAAAAAAAAAAAAAAAGATTAATCTCTAAGAGAGAAAAAAAATTTGAAACGCCAGAATTACGGGTTTTTTTGGTCGCCGTGACATTGCATTAAAATGCAATAAGGGGCGATCAAAAGAACGTATCTGCACTAAAATGGTGTCATTAAAAACGACAGCTCGGCACACAAAAAATAAGCCCTCACCCAACCCGAGATCACGAAAAATGGAGACGCTACGGGTATCGGAAAATGGCTCAATTTTTTTTTTTTTTTACCAAAGTTTGGAATTTTTTTTTACCACTTAGATAAAAAAATAACCTACACATGTTTGGTGTCTATGAATTCGTAATGACCAGGAGAATCATAATTGCAGGTCAGTTTTAGCATTTAGTGAACCTAGCAAAAATGCTAAACAAAAAACAAATGTGGGATTGCACTTTTTTTGAAATTTCACCGCACTTGAATTTTTTCCCCGTTTTCTAGTACATGACATGCTAAAACCAATGATGTTGTTCAAAAGTACAACTCGTCCCGTAAAAAATAAGCCCACACATGGCCATAATGACGGAAAAATTAAAAAAAGTTATGGCTCTGGGAAGGAAGCGAGCAAAAAACGAAAACGCAAAACCGAAAAAAGCTGGGGTCGTGAAAGGGTTAATTATACATTTTGACATATCGGACTTTTATGAACGCAGTGATCCCACATGTGTTTTTTTTATATATATATATATATATATATATATATATATATATATATATATATATATATATATATATATATCTTTGTTTTTAAATAATGGAAAAAGAACTTGTATGCTTTTTAAATGTTTCATTTTTTTTATACTTTTTTAAACTTTTTTTTTTTTTGTTAGTCCCCTCAAGGGACTTGAAGCTATGATCTTCTGATCAACACAGCGATGCCATAGCATATAGTAAAAATCATGGTCTCCACCGGCAGGGTTTCCAAGGAGGTCTGCAATAACAAGCACAGGGGTCTTAAGCAGTGACCCGACTGTCAAAGCAACCCATCGGCGACCCGTGATCAAGTCACAGGACCATCAATGGGTGAATGGAATGACGTACACCCATGCTGGCGAGTGTTAATTAACACTGGCAGAGTTTGGCAGCAGCATTTAACAGGTTAACAAGCTCCACCCACAACAGCTAGAAGCCGGTGTGGGCAGCAATGCCTTGACCTGCAGGGTCCGTGCACCCACTTCACACTTGCTCCGTACATGCACATGTTGTGAAGGTGCTAAAGGTTATTTAAGGGAGCCTATAAAAAGGTTAAATCAGTGTATGCAGAGCACCTGTTGTACAGGCTCCCCGAGCAGAGTTTGAGGGGTGCTGAATGGCACTTTAACAAAAGACTACATCCAGATATGTTAAATGGGTTTTTGCACAAATCCAATGCCAAAATCAGTTTGTAGTAAGCATCCTATGAATGTGAATAGGAGTTTCCGCAACCCTTGGAACAGTTTTTGAAAATTGGCAACAATACAAAAAATGAAATCCAAGAGAATAAGTTCATAATTTCATCATATCCCACATGGAAAAACTGGCAAGTTAGACAAAAGTGCTTAACGTACCTATCCGACTGGGTTCTTCAACTAAAGAGTCACTCCAGAGGATGCAACTGGCAGGCGATACCATCAGAGGCTCCCACTACGGCCGTTGTCACACTTGTGAGTGTTGTGCGCGAGTCTTTCGCATCAATACCAGGCGCTGCCACCAGCACTCGGGACCGGAGTTTGTGGTTGCATGGATTTCTATGCAGTTGCACGCTCCGGACCCCAGCGCCGGCAGCAATATTGATGCGCGAGTTTCTCACGTCACACTCGCAAGTGTGACTCCGGCCTATCGTGAAGTGTACCAGTGACTGAAAAAAGATATTATTGATAGTGTCCCATTCATCAGTCACTGCAGCCAATCACTGGTGAACATTGGAACATAGGTTCATTTGTTATGTTCTAATAATCCCTGGCTTTGGCCAATTTTGTTTTTAAAGCTGGACATCCCTTCAAATTGTGAACACACAGCCCAGCTGACATTTTCAAAACGGTTTTGTGGAAGAGGGTGGTTGGATCACAACAGCATGTCCATATCTTGGACATAAGCGAGTGTGAAGTCACCTTGATGCTAATTACGTCTTAACCCTAGCTTATTAGAAGACATGCCAGATGTCTGCACACATGTCAAATGCAGATTTATGGGAATACTTGTTCAGGCACGGCCAGGTTTTATGTTTGTTTTAAGGCGAATTCCATACAGTGTGTATTACAATTTCTTCACATAAGTTTCAGTGCGAGGACCTCCGCTTACCATACAGCATACACATCACTCGGTACCTAGCAGGCTATGACTGCATTCTTCGGCTTTAGCAGTCATCCAACATGCCAGACACTATATTATCTAGTGAGATGGAAGGGTGAATGATAATGAAGTCTCAGGAATAATAATATTTAGCTCAGAGCAAATGGATGAGTATGCATGTCCCATCTATTACTTCCACTACTGGGGAGATTTACACGTTCTCCGTGTTTATACAGCCTCCTGTCAGGGATAGTTCTTCATCACTAGAATAATGACCATGTAGAATTAATTGGCTCAAGGTGTCAGGCAGAATAAGTAGCAGGCATTTTCTCTCAGCATATACTAATATATGATCAAAGAGGCATGCGGCTGCCTTGTACGTAAGCTAATAAGAGCGGGATTTTTAATAGCACAAAGGACACGAAATTAGTTCATTTATGAAGGACAATAATTGAGCTATTTTTGCTTAAAGTAGAGAAAAGTTAATCAAAAGATGGAAATCACTGCAGCAGATTTTACCAAATAGAAATATATAAAGACCCTTAGGCTGAGTTCTCAGAAGCCTGTGCCAACATGCAGTTGTGTAAATGAGGCCCTAATAAACTGGGCATGTAAATGAGATTTCAGACATCACTTACGTCAGACATCACTTACTGTCCTTCTGGTTGGCAAAGCCAAACGATTAAGAGATAAATTGATCACTGCCATATTCTGTGACCCGGTCTGGATTTCCATTGTCATTTCGTTTGGAATGAAGGACTTTCAAATGACAAATCAATCATGGCAGGTCATCTTTTTGGAGGCCTTGAAGAAGTGTCTGTTCATGTTGGCCATTGGGAGAGCTGATTGTCTGGTGCAGATTAGATTTTAATCGGAATAAAGCGCATGTTATTTGCCCAAGTTCAAGTTTTTTCATTGTTATTTGGATTAAATTTTTGATACCTGGGAACGATTAGCACGTCCAACTCGTGAGGTTAAATAAAGGGGGCAACAGAAAATCGCCTAAATCAAGCTTTTTAGCTATCATTAGTGTCATGTCAGCTTTAATCCAATACATCATTAGTTACATGAATTAAAAAAACATGGTTATGTGGTAAGCCAGCACGGTGGCTCAGTGGTTAGCACTGTTACTTTGCAGCACTGGGGTCCTGTCCCAGGAAAGACAACATCTCCCCGTGTTTGTGTGATTTTCCTCCGGTTTCCTACTACACTCCAAAGACATACTCATAGAAAATCTAGTTTGTGAGCCCCAATAGGGACAGTGATAATAACGTCTGTAAATCACTCCAGAATATGATGGTGCTATATAAGCAAAGCATAATAATAATATTATATTATGCCTAGAATAAATATATTGTTATACAATAGAAATTTAGTAAAAAATATTCATTATACTTTTCAAGATATTGGTATTCTGTGGCTTCTTGTGACCATCAATTTTGTTAACAATAAGTGCAATCCTATTATTTGTCACTTTTGAATGAACTTCTTAGAAATTGATGGTAAAACAGGCACTTGCAAAACACAACCACGGCCTGTACAGGTGCATATTCCTCTTGATGCAGCTTTCCTTCAACATACAGTGGGGAAAATAAGTATGCGATACAATGTCGATTTTGTACGTTTTCCCACCTACAAAGAATGGAGAGGTCTGTAATTTTTATTGTAGGTACACTTCAACTGTGAGAGACTAAATATAAAAATAAAAATCATAAAAAATAGAATTATTCTTACCGTTAATTCGGTTTCTAGGAACCTTCCACGACGGCATATGGAGGTTGTCTCTTTGCCCTAATGGGGAACAGGAAACACAAGAGAGGTTAAAAGCACCTCCCACCTCCCATTCACCAGTGACTTATAACTGAAACCATAGCACCGGTTACCTTCTGAGTCCCAGAATTAATCCAGGAAATATATAGAGGGTGGGAAATTAGTGCCGTCGTGGAAGGTTCCTAGAAACCGAATTAACGGTAAGAATAATTCTATTTTCTCTAGTCACCTTCCACGACGGCATATGGAGGAATACCAACTAATTGGCACTAGGGAGGGACAACGGCCTGAAGAACCTTGCGGCCGAAGACTAAATCTCTGTTGGATAATACATCCAACCTATAATGTTTGGAGAAGGTATGGAGTGACGACCACGTAGCTGCCCTGCAGATCTGCTCTGGAGTTGCGCCTGCTCTCTCTGCCCAGGAGACCGACGTAGATCTAGTTGAATGGGCCTTGATTCCTACTGGAGGTAGTTTATTTTGAGCAAGGTAAGCTTCTGTTATGGCTTTTTTAATCCAAGTAGCGATGGTACTCTTGGCTACCTTCTTCCCCTTATTTTGTCCTGAAGAGTGGACAAAAAGGTTGTGATCAACTCTAAGGGCACTGGTTTGATCCAAATAATGTAGCAGGATACGTCTAACATCAAGAGTATTAAATTTTCTTTCCTCAGGGTTTGCAGGATTACTGCAAAAAGTTGGTAACACTATCTCTTGAGAACGATGAAATTCAGAGACCACTTTTGGGAGGAAAGAAGGATCAAGACGGAGTACTATTGAATCCTCTCTAACCAGAAGATAAGGTTCTCTTATTGATAAGGCCTGTAATTCACCCACTCTTCTAGCTGAAGTTATAGCTACCAAGAAAATAGTCTTGTAGGCGAGATTCTGTGGGGAACAGGTAGACAAAGGTTCGAACGGTGGACCTGTAAGGCCTTGAAGCACAATATTAAGATCCCATGGAGGAACTATAACTTGCTTCCTAGGGTTCATTCTGTTTGCTGAGGTCATGAACCTTTTAATCCAGCGATGTCCTGCTAGATCTTGATCAAAGATGGAGCTAAGCGCAGAGACCTGGACCTTCAGAGTACTGGGTTTCAGACCGATTTCTAGGCCTCTTTGTAAAAAGTCCAATATCTTAGATATATCTGGCCTAAGAGGGTCTGGAGGGTTAGGCAGACAAAAAGATGAAAATTTTTTCCAGATTTTATTATAAATAGCATTTGTTACCGGTTTTCTGGATTTCTGTAGAGTAGCTATAACAGGGTTTGATAGCCCTTTTGCTCTTAGTACATTGGCTTCAGAAACCACGCCGCTAAATTCCACCTCTGAGGATCCGAGTGAAGAACTGGGCCCTGGGAAAGGAGATTGGCCTTCATCGGTAACATTATCGGTCCGTCCACCTGAAGTTGAATAATCAGGTTGAACCAACTTCTCTTGGGCCAAAATGGAGCAACCAAAATAGTTGGAGTCTTTTCTATCCGAATCTTCCGTAGCACTTTTGCAAGAATCGGAATGGGCGGAAAAGCATATGCCAGATGAAATTGCCAATCTTGAACCAAGGCGTCTATTGCTCTGGGATTTCCTCTTGTATCCAGGGAAAAAAATATTTCTACTTTCGCGTTCTGGTGGGAAGCAAAGAGGTCGACCTCCGGGAGACCCCATCTGTTTACCAGTAAGTTGAAAGTTTGCCGATCCAGACTCCATTCGCCTGGGTGAATATCCTGTCGGCTCAAATAATCTGCCTGAAAATTGGCAGTACCTTTTAGGTGAGTTGCCGTCAGGGACAGTAGGTGTTTCTCGGCCCAGGCAAAGATTCGGGCAGAGATATTTTTTAGACTGGTGAATCTTGTACTGCCCTGATGTCTGATGTGAGCCACCGTGGTCATGTTGTCCGAGTATATCTGGACATGTTGTCCAGAGAGTTGATGATTTGTTGCAAGGAGAGCTTCTTCCACAGCCTTGAGTTCTCGGAAGTTTGACGATCTTTCTCTGATTGACGGGTCCCAAAGACCCTGATAAGGCACATGATTTACCATGGCTCCCCAGCCTCTCTTGCTGGCATCTGTTTTGATCGTGGTTAACGGGAATTGAATCCAACTCACACCCCTGCGAAGGTTTTCGGACTTCATCCACCACGTTAGGGATGCTTTCACTCGACCTGGAGTGTGAATCCTCTTGTTTAAAGAGCCAGGATGACCATCCCAATTGCTTAGCAAATGAGTCTGGAGAATTCTTGAGTGGGCTTGAGCCCAAGCCACCGACTGAATACAGGCCGTCATCGAGCCTAATAGTGACATTCCTTCCCGGAGTGTGGGAGATCTCATCTCCCTGTATTTCTTGACCTTTACTACTAATGGTAGTCTGTGATCTTCTGGAAGGAAGGACATCTGCTTTTCCGAGTCCAGAATTACTCCCAAAAACCTTCTGGTTCTTGAGGGTTGAAGCTGGGATTTCTTTATGTTCGGTATCCAACCCAGAGACTTCAATATCTCTAATGTGGTTGATACATGAGATACCAGGGTCATTTTGGTGGGAGCCACTATCAGCAGATCGTCCAGATACGGCACTATACAAACCCCTTGTCTCCGAATGAATGACACGACTTCCGCCATCACTTTGGAGAACACTCTCGGAGCTGATGAGATGCCGAAGGGGAGGACTCCGAACTGATAGTGCTCCACCTGATGATTCCCCTGAATCGCAAATCTGAGATATTTTGTATGTCTCGGGTGAATAGGGATATGAAAATACGCATCTTTCAGGTCGATTGTCGCCATAAAGGCGTGTTGATGTATTAAAGGAATGGCTGATTTTACAGACTCCATCTTGAATCTTCGATATTTTACATGTTGATTCAGACCTTTTAGATTTATGATGATACGTACTTCCCCTGATGGCTTTGGTACCATGAATAAGCGGGAGTAGTGTCCCTGACCCCATTCTGATTGTGGAACTGGAGAGATCACATTTGATCTTAAAAGGTCTCTGAGACCCAATGTTAGCAGTTTGTGATCCCTCATTGAGGGGGTGGTAACCTTTAGACCCTGAGGGGGGGGAGAAGTTAACTCTATCAATAGGCCCTCCTTGATAACATTGAGGACCCAGTGGGAGCTGGTGATGTTTTCCCACTGATCCACAAAATTTGAGAGTCTTCCCCCCACTGGGTCGGAGTCATTGTTTATCTTGCTGAAATGACTGTTGTTGCTGCTGTTGTTGTTGCGGGACGAAGATATTTTTCCCTCTGCCTTTAGCATAGCTCCACCTGCCGGTCTTGCCTTTACCCCTCGGCTGAGAAGGTTGAGACAGTGGGGCACGAAAAAACCGTTTTCTTGGTTGTTTTTGCTCCGGGAGCGCCTTTTTCTTGTCGGTCGCTTTATCCAGAATGTCGTCTAAAGCTGGACCAAACACATAGTCTCCCTTAAAAGGGATGGCACATAACTTGGCCTTAGATGTGACGTCACCACTCCATAATTTAAGCCAGAGGGCTCTTCTGGCAGAGTTAGAGAGCACTAAAGACCTGGCAGCAATTCTAACGGATTCCAGAGAAGCATCCGCCAGAAACCCAGTAGCCTTATGTAAGATAGGGAGGGAATCCAACATCTCACTTCTGGAGGTACCCTGAGAAATGTGTGATTCTAACTTCTCCAGCCAGCAGGAAAGGGTCCTCGCAACACATGTAGAGGCAATATTAGCCTTGAGAACAGAAGAAGATGACTCCCAGGATTTCTTTAGGAGACTCTCAATCTTCCTGTCCATAGGGTCTTTTAACTGCGACGCATCCTCAAAGGGGAGTGCTGTTCTTTTGGCGACTCTGGCCACCTGCACATCCACCTTGGGAATGTCAAGTTTAACAAGGTCGCCTTCTAGAGGAAATCTGTGTTTCATCTCGGAAGACATATTAAGGCGCTTCTCAGGGAGATCCCACTCTTGCTCAATCATATTAAGCACATTAGCATGAACGGGGAACCCTGCCTTTTTCTCCAATTTAAGCCCACCAAACATATGATCCTGTATGGACTGAGGTACAGGTTCCTCCTCAAGCCCCATGGTGTTACGAACAGCAGACACCAGGTCCTCAATATAATCCGAAGAGAAGAGGTATTTCCTGACCTCAGCCCTAGGGGATGCTGGATCTTCCCAGCCAGCAGATGAAGAAAAAGAGTGGTCAGAATCCGAATCCGACTCTATGACCTGAATCTTCCTCTTCTTAGCTGGGGAATGTGGCGGCGGAGGTGGGGGTGGAGGAGTGAAGGCTGCTAAGGAAGATTGTACCTCCTGTTTAACAAGAGAGCGTATCTCATCTAGAAGAGATGGTTGCTCTGCTTTAACTATCCTGTCAGTGCATGGCTGGCAGAGTTTTTTATCCCAGGTATGAGGGAACTTTGCAGAACAGACCGGACACTTCTTCCTAATAGTAGCTCTAGGGGCAGATTTTTCTCCCTGAAACAGAGAGGGAGAGAAGAATGAGGAGCTACCCCTAAGATAAAAACTACCTCCCGGATCCAGACCCTGCATACTCACAGTAGCAGGGGCAGTGCTGGGCTCTGCAGTTGCAGGGCATAACGAACCGTCCATACTGAAGAGATTATAGTCTTACCTCAGTGGTGGTTCAGCAGGCTTTTATGGAGTAACTCTCCTAGCACCTGTCCCAGCGGTAGAATTTCCCCTCCTCCTCCTCCAGGATCCACGTGTGGGACGCCATTGCACCGACACCGCCGCCGGCGGAACCCGGAAGAGCCAGCTTCAGGGTGATATGAAAACCGGAAGTGACGCGCGCGCGACCGCCGACGTCACTTCCGGAACGCCGACCAAGCAGCATGGAGGGAGGAAGCCGGGAAGCTACGGAGAGGATCCCGGCTGGGGATCCCGGCCTGCTTTACCCTCACGGGGGCGCAGGAAGGCCGGGAAGGGTCCCGAGGTACCTGGCAAGCAGGACGACGGGAGCAGCCCACGGAGAGGCACAAGGCGACCCCAGCTGCCCGGCTGAAATACAGGTAAGATCTGTAAAATGACTGTAGCCACCGGCCACTACAGCATATGGAACCTCTCCCTGTCCCATGGGGAACAGGAAAGACACTGGTGAATGGGAGGTGGGAGGTGCTTTTAACCTCTCTTGTGTTTCCTGTTCCCCATTAGGGCAAAGAGACAACCTCCATATGCCGTCGTGGAAGGTGACTAGAGAAAATAACATTGTATGATTTTTACATACAGTAACTAATTGCATTTTATTGCATGAAATATGTATTTGATCACCAACCAACCAGCAACAATTTTGGCTCTGACAGATCTGTTAGTTATTCTTTAAGAAGCCCTCCTACTCTGCACTCAATACCTGTATTAATTGCGCCTGTTCGAACTCATTACCTGTATAAAAGGCACCTGTTCAGACAATCAATCACACTCCAACCTCTCCACCATGGTCAAGACCAAAGAGTTGACCAAGGACACCGGGGACAAAATTGTACACCTGCATAAGGTTGGGATGGGCTACATGACATTAGGCAAGCAGCTTGGTGAGAAGGCAAAAACTGTTTGCGCAATTATTCGAAAATGGAAAAAACCCAAGATGCCTGTCATTCTTTCTCGGTCTGAGGCTCTATACAGAATCTCGCCTCGTGGGGTAAGGAGGATTCTGAGGAAGGTCAGGAATCAGCCCAGACCTACAAAGGAGGACCTGGTCAATGACCTGAAGAGAGCTGAGACCACAGTCTCAAACATTACTGTTAGTAACAGACTACACCGTCATGGATTAAAATCCTGCAGGGCACGCAACAATGTCCCAACCATGAAGCATGATGAGGGAAACATCATACTTTTGGGGGTACTTTTCTGCAAAAGGGACAGGACGACTGCACCTTATTGAAGGGAGGGTGGAAAGGGTCATGTATCCCGAGATTTTGGCCAACAACCTCCTTCCCTCAGTAAGAGCATTGAAGATGGGTCATGGCTGGGTCTTCCAGCGTGACAATGACCTGCAACACACAGTGAGGGCAACTAAGAAGTGGCTCTGTAAGAAGCATTGGCCTAACCAGTCTCCAGACCAGAACCCAATAGAAAGTCTTTGGAGGAAGCTGAAACTCAATGTTGACCAGTGAGAGCCCAGAAACCTGAAAGAACTGGAGAAGATCCGTATGGAGGAGTGGGCCAAGATCCCTGCTGCAGTGTGTGCAAACCTGGTCAAGAACTACAGGAAACATCTGTAATTGCAAACAAAGGTTTCTGTACCAAATATTTACTTCAGTTTTTTTATTGTATCAAATACCGTATTTTCCGGCGTATAAGACGACTTTTTAACCCCTAAAAAATTGTCCCAAAAGTCAGGGGTCGTCTTATACGCCGGGTACGGGTGCACAGAGCGATCCTGGATGGTTCCCAGGGTCTGAAGGAGAGGAAACTCTCCTTCAGGCCCTGGGATCCATATTCATGTAAAAAATAAAGAATACAAAAAAAATATATGGATATACTCACCCCTACGACGGACCCTGAACCTCAGCGGTGCAAGCGTCTGCCTCCGTTCCACAGAATGCAGTGAGTGAAGGACCTTCGGGGACGTCGCGGTCACATGAGCGGTCGCGTGATTGCGACGTCATCGCTGGTCCTTCACTCACTGCATTCTTAGGAACGGAGGCAGATGCTTGCACCGCTCTGAGAGCCAGGGTCCGTCGGAGGGGTGAGTATATCCATATTTTTTATTTTTATTCTTTATTTTTTACATGAATATGGATCCCAGGGCCTGCAGGAGAGTCTCCTCTCCTCCAGACCCTGGGAACCACACGCCGTATAAGATGACTGGGCGTATAAGATGACACCCGTCTTATACGGCGGGTATATCCCAAATTCCATATTTTATATGGAAAAGTTGGGGGTCGTCTTATACGCCCAGTCGTCTTATACACCACAAAATATGGTACTTATTCCATGCAATAAAATACAAATGAATTATATAAAAATCATACAATGCAATTTTCTGATTTTTATTTTTAGATTCGGTCCCTCACAGTTGAAGTTTGCCTACGATAAAAATTACAGACCTCTCCGTTCTTTGTAGGTGGGAAAACTTGCAAAATCTGCAGTGTATCAAATACTTATTCTCCCCACTGTACAGGTTTTTGTTGTTTTTTAGGGACAGGATCTCCTAGCCGATTTGTTTTCCTATAAATCACATTCAATGAACTGTATTTATAGAAGGATACAGATTACATCCACATGTAAATCTGTGTGGAAACATGCTTTCACTAGTAATTACAGTGTCTATGACAGCCCCGTTCTCCAAACTAAAGAGACATAACAGCAGAGCCCTGCCAGATACACCCGGGCCTACCATGATAATAAGAATAAGCTGGAGCTGACTTATTCCTGGCTTTGTCTCAATGTGCGCTCTAATAAAAGCCTTTATACTGCGCTACATAAACACATAAGAAAATTAAAATAATTAGAAGGACGCTACTGAAAAAGAACTAATGTCCGGATGTGAAGACAATTATAGAAACACTGCACACAAAAAGCAGAAGTCAAGGCTGTTCAATGTAAACTACACACAATCTCACACATGGCCCGGTATTGTACTTCCCCCACGCCCGCTAACTCCTGAAACAACCACAAAACAAGCCACAGCATATTCAAATATGTCTTCCAAAAAAAAAAAGAAAACAGACCTTGGTGATAAAGAAAAGCAAGCATGCACATATGAAGGGGAAAAAAAAAAAAAAAACACACACACAAAACACATTCTTAGAAGAATTTTGATGACTGCTTGATGGGTTTTTCACCCAAAGCACATGAAACTCCAGACTGTAGTGACGGTTCGCTTTGATCATTCTTTATCCTTCATCTGATAAGCTCTTCACATGATTTCAGAAGCTTAGGTTTTAGAAAGCTATTTAAAAAGAGTTGGCAAAAAAAAAAAAAAAGCACTAAAACTTTGGAATCAATTTGCAGCAATTGGCAAATTTGCACAATCTGGAGCATTTCCCTATATACAAACCACACGTAGAGCCAACCGTCTGACCAGAACATGTTCCCATTGGAGGCATGACTGGGGCAATGAACACTTTACTGACCGCTGTAATGGTACAGAGGACGGACTGGCTCTTAAAATAAATGCAAAGCTAAAAAAACGCACTGTATTCCAGGAAAAAAATACATTTATTAACATTACCATGCCTGTAGATGTGTATTCTGTATGGCTTCTTAAGAAAAAATAAAACATAAGGTCTGAAAACCCCAAAATTATTAGCCCAATTATCCTTCTATATTATTTCAAAACACTTTTTCGGTGATTCCTTTGTATTCCCGTTCATACTGCACCCAAACAAACAAATGATACACCATTTGAAAGGTAAACTTTCCACCTTCAGCAAGAAAATAGCCACACAAACCACACATCCACAATGTGATCACAAAATACACTTTAAACATTAATTTTCATAAAACTGCAGTAAGGAAAAATGACCTGCAGGTGGCACCACACTACCCCAAAGCATACTGCCACAAAGCTGAAACAAATCCTAACATTTGCCTCGGGGGCTTACCAGCTTGCCGAACTCCTTGCCAAGCCAATTTCAGGCAGGTACATATAATATATTTGCTACATATGTGGAAGTAGAATAAAAGTTAAACTTTACCTGTTTAAGACATCAGCTTTAAAACTGAAGATATAAATGAATGCAGCCTAAAAGGAACCGGACAGGTTCTGAACCATCAGATTTTTCGTATTAGTGGACAGTCATTGAAAAGTCTATCTTCCTTCTAAGTTTGCATCTTATTGGTGACCTGGAGTCACCTCTAGTTCCAAGTAAAAAACTGCAGGGTTGACATAACTCAGACTGTACATTGTTTCCCAATGGGAGAGATTGGTGGAAACAACCTTGCAAAAATTGAAAAAAAAAAAAATCCAACCGTAGGGAAAAAAAAAAGGGTAAAATAATCTGCAGATATTACTGTTTTTAAAGGGATATTCCCAACTACCGTACTATACAATGGTGTAAATACTGTACGTTCAGTTATGGGGTCAATTCTACATCATTTTTACTGTCAAAGTGGCACTGCTGTACAGGGAGCTGCTTCGTTCACATACATAGGGCTGTGTTGCACTTCCCTACACTGCAGATAGATGGCAGTGCTGCTGTGGAGGGGGAAAAATGCTGCTGCCCCTGTTCTTTTGCAAGGTCCTGACAATCAGACCCCTTCTGATCAGTAAGTAAAATACCATTATGTTTAATGTTGGGGGATCTCCTTTAGCTTGGAGTCACACACAACGTATAAAAAAAGAAATAAATAAAAAATAAAAAAAATTTAAAAAATAATTAAAAAAACAAAAACAAAAAAAAAACGGTCCGTTTTACACAGACTAGAATCGCAGAAATGTTCCCTGAACAGTGATCCGTATGACATCCGTATGGCGAGATGAAAAATGGACATATAATGGATCCATGGGCTGAAATATTCGTGAATATATATTTTTTTTTATTATTATTTTTTTTTTACTATGTATATAAGAGACACACATACCTCTCTGTGTTCATCATCTCATTAAATACATTTACATTTGACCAGCTTAATTTTGCTGGAATTGCCTGCGCCCCCGACAACCAATGTGTGAAAATTTTGCACGGCCAACTAGTTTTACAAATCAGGTTGCGGGGTAACATGCTTGTTAGTTTATGCGAAGCAATGGTCCCTGAGGTAACTAGAGGATACTTCCCCCCCCCCTTACACCATAAAACATAAGCAGGAGGAATATAGATAGTTATCACTATGACCTATGGTTGACTTAAGGTACCGTCACACTCAGCGACGCTGCAGCGATATAGACAACGAGACGAACGCTGCAGCGTTGCTGTTTAGATCGCTGTAGAGACGTCAAACACAGCAGCTCCACAACGATGCAGGAGCGATCCTGTGACGTAACGGTGACTCACTTATCGTTCTCACAGGTCGTTAGCTCCATGTAAAACATCGCTGGCATCGTTGCTTTTGCTGTCAAACACGACGATACACGCCGATCTGACGACCAAATAAAGTTCTGGACTTCTAGCTCCGAACAGCAATGGCACAGCGGGATCCAGATCGCTGCTGCGTGTCAAACACAACGAGATCGCTATCCAGGACGCTGCAACGTCACGGATCGTTGTCGTTCTCGTTGTAAAGTTGCTGAGTGTGAAGGTACCTTTAAAGGGATTCTCCAGAAATAGAAACAAAATAAACAGCTAATGAAAATGTCATTATAAATAAATTCTTAAATACATTTACCGTAATTAGCAAATCACAATCATTTTGTCAAGCGAGGTAATCACTATAAAATGGCCACCAACTGGTTACAGTGAGAGAAACCGGTCACAGAATGTTAGGACTGGAGCCTGTGCAGTAGGGGACGCCACCCTCCTTCATATATAAGAAGACATGCTCCACTATTACTACTGGAGATACCAGAGGTGCTGAGGGAAGAAGAAGCCTCTCAAACCTCTGTGTGCCATGTCTTCAAGAATAACAATACCAGTATCTCCAGGTCACCTCGCTCCCATCCCAACATCCTAGGTAGGTTTCTGTCAGTGAAACAAGGAGGTGGCCATTTTAATTCTATAGTGATTACCTCCCTAGACCAATCAATTGCGATTTGCTAATTACATGTATTTTAGGAATTAATTTATACTCACATTTCCTTTAGCTATTTTTTTTTTTTTTTTTATTCCCGGAGAACCCCATTGATGGGGTAATGTGTCTCATTTCACATCCATATCAGTGACATGATATCCGAGGAGCAAGTATCGCGCACCTGACCTATTCACCATTCAAATATTAGACTCTGACATCTATAAATCAGATGTCACTGGCCCCGCTCACCTCCCTATACAAAAGTGAGCAGAGACGGATTTAATTAGGACAGGTACACAAGCCAGCAGTTATCTATAGACGTGACATCCCTCACCTTCAGATACCTAGTGAGCATAGCTGGATTACTCCATTAAGGCTCTAGATAGTAACACAACTGCCATAAGTCAGTGTGTTGACACAGACACATAAACCTCCTTGAGCATGCTAATAGCCCATACTAAGGATATTGCACTAAACTTTAGATCTTAAAAAAATTAAGAGAAATAGAAAAAAAACAGATATCAAAATGGAGTATTAATGCAGATTAAATCTGAAAGCAACATAAAAAAAAAAAAAAAAAAAACACAACAGCCCACATTTACAAAGTAGTTGACACTAGTTTTCAGCATAAACTGCACCAAAAAGTTGTAAACTGTGGCACATTTCTATTAAAAACTCTCAAGTGAATGGCAGAGGTAGAATTTGAGTGCAAGTCTTTCTCACAGAGACTTCAAAAGGTAATTAATCTCATAAATGGCACGCATATTAAAAAAGAATGGGCAAAAATCACTCCAACTATCTTTGTTCATACCACAAATAGTAAATTCGGGTCAATGTACATCCACCAACTTGTGCAGTGGGCATTGGTTTATTATGATTCATACATCTCATCGGAGTCATTTTAGTTTACATTGAGAGACTCCACGCATTAAAGCGGTTGTCCTCTACTTTAGCAACAATGTCTGATCGGTTGTGGAACTACACCCTGAAACCCCACCAATCAGCTATTATCGGTGGCGGCAGCCACTGGCCAAAAATTCTCAATTGCGGAGCTGCTCCATCTGGATAGTGTCAAAGGTTTGGTACGATACACTTGCCTCTTATTTAAATCAATAGGAGGCAGATGTGTAGTACCCTGCAGCGGCTACTATCAGAAGAGGGAGCAGCTCGACAAGAGACCACCTCTGGCCAGCCGCCTCCGCCGACACGATAACAGCTAATCGGTGGGGGTGCAGGGTGTCGGACCTCGTCCAATCAGACATTGTTGACCTATCCTAACGATAGTGGTAAAGTAGTGGACAACCTCTTTAATAGAATAAGGGTGTTGTCTGGGAAAATTGCTTCCAAGTTGAAAATATGATAAAACTCACTTGGTAAATTCCCAGCTAATCCAGAGATCCCATTGTTCTTTGGTAATTGGTCCGGCCATGATGAGGCGCCGACCACTCACATCTTACCGTTGCACCAATCTTACACCATGCATGCAGGGGTTATTGCTGAGAACAGGCAGTCAGCACATCAACATTGCAGGATAACAAAGACCAGCGTGACCATAAGACCTGTGGTACTGGAGTAGCAGGGATATACCAGATTAGTTATTTTTTATTTTATCAGTCTATACTTTTTAAACCCCTTTAAATCCAAGGACACCACATAATTAGAAACTTTATGCACAACGTACACTTCCCCCCTGGTCAAAAATGCCTACTTTTGTGGCCAACGAGAACATTCACAGGTGTTAACAGAAAAGGAGTTAACAAGAGGTGCCCATCACTGTGTATGTGGCTGGGCACTTTTTTTTTCTCAGCCACAACTCATTGTTACGTGGGGCATCTGCTACTTTCACACATCAGGTTTTTTGTTTCAGACACAACTGATGCAACGGATGAAAGAGAAAGAGGCTTGGAAAACCGGAATCGGTGGCAGGATTCATCTTTTCACATGTCCGTTTCCCACGTTTCTCGTTGATTCCGTCGCTGAGCGCTTTTTTCGCCGGACGAAAAAAAAGTTAATCTGGATGTTTTCTCCGTCTGCCGGAAACGACTAAAACGGATCCGGCGCAAAAAAAAAAAAAAATCTGTTTTTTTTTTTCAAAACTTGCCGGATTGTGCCTGAAACAAAAAACCTGATGTGTGAAAGTAGCCTTAGTCGTTTATGCAGTGACTGATAGGGGTGGCTCCTATATGCAATGTACATAAGATCAAGAAGAACGACGCCTTGGTATTGTCAACTGGGACTTGGATGCAAGTGATCATTTCCTTTACCACCTTGTTATTCCACTATTGCTAGTTACACCTATCAACAATAGGAAAACTTTGCTGGTGCCAAAAATATTAATAATGACAAAGTTAAATAAACCATGAAAACAAGTTCTATTGACCTCTCTTAGGAACCATGATAAACAGCCTGGAGCAACTGCTGAGCGGTAAACCAATATTACACTGCCTTATTCCTCGAGGGGTTGGGTGTGCAACATATTACCGTGACTGCTCAAAGCAGGCTCCCAAGTGAAGACTATAACTCATCATAGCTGATCGGGCTACAAAAAAACAGCTTAGGCTACTAGTACTCTGTAAAGAGCACACCAAGACTGACGAATTGTTATAGCAGGTTTCAGAACCGCACATGGGTCCATGCAGAATGAAGAGCGGGGCAGGTCATGAAAAGGACAGGCTCGGAGCACACACATAGTGCACACATATATTATTGATTTCATTTGGCTGAATACAGCAAGAGAAAATTACTTTGTTCCATTTCAATCAAGAGCCCGTAGATGACCATCTGCTTCCATTGGAGACTTAAGAAACACATTAGTACAAAGAATCAAAACTAAATTCACAAGACAGAAATCATATATCGTATATACTCGAGTATAAGCAGACCCAAGTATAAGCCGACCCCCCTAATTTTGCAACAAAAAAATGGGAAAACTTGTTGACTCGAGTATAAGCCTAGGGTGGAAAATGCAGCAGTTACCGGTAAATGTCAAAATTAAAAATAGATACCAATAAAAGTAAAATTAATTGAGACATAAGTAGGTTAAGTGTATTTGAATATCCATATTGAATCAGGAGCCCCATATAATGCTCCATGCAGTTCTTTATGGCCCCATAAGATGCCCCATATAATGCTCCATGCAGTTCTTTATGGCCCCATAGATGCCCCATATAATGCTTCATGCAGTTCTTTATGGCCCCATAGATGCCCCATATAATGCTCCATGCAGTTCTTTATGGCCCCATAGATGCCCCATATAATGCTCCATGCAGTTCTTTATGGCCCCATAGACGCTCCATACAGCATTGTGCCACATGTAATGCTGCACTAAAAAAAAATAAAAAATAAGTGACATACTCAGCTCTCGTCGCTGCTCCTCAGTGTCCTGTCTCTCCGCACTAACTGTTCAGGCAGAGGGCGGCGCGCACACTAAAACGTCATCGTGCCCTCTGACCTGAACAGTCACTGCAGAGGACGCGGAAGATGGGGCGGCGGTGGAACGCAGAAAGGTGAATATGACATACTCACCTGCTCCTGGCGCTCCTGACGAGGTCCCTGCATGTCCCACGTCTCCGGGAGCGGCAGCTTCTTCCTGTAGTGAGCGGTCACATGGTACCGCTCATTACAGTAATGAATATGCGGCCCCACCCCTATGGGAGTGGAGTCCATATTCATTACTTTAATGAGCGATACCAGTGACCGCTGAACAGGGGAAGAAGCTGCAGCGCCCGAAGACCGTGGGACATGCGGGGACCGCGTCAGGAGCGCCGGGAGCAGGTGAGTATTTGACAGGCGTCGCTCTCCCTCACCTGCCGACCCCCCGTCTTCCACGACTCGAGTATAAGCCGAGAGGGGCACTTTTAGCCCATTCTTTTGGGCTGAAAATCTTGGCTTATACGTGTGTGTGTGTGTGTGTGTGTGTGTGTGTGTGTGTGTGTGTGTGTGTGTGTGTGTGTGTGTGTGTGTGTGTGTGTATATATATATATACACATACACGCACGCAGTACAGACCAAACTTTGGACACACCTTCTCATTTAAAGATTTTTCTGTATTTTCATGACTATGAAAATTGTAAATTCACACTGAAGGCATCAAAACTATGAATTAACACATATGGAATTATATACTTAACAAAAAAGTGTGAAGCAACTGAAAATATGTCTTATATTCTAGGTTCTTCAAAGTAGCCACCTTTTGCTTTGATGACTGCTTTGCACACTCTTGACATTCTCTTGATGAGCTTCAAGAGGTAGTCCCCGGGAATGGTTTTCACTTCACAAGTGTGCCCTGTCAGGTTTAATAAGTGGGATTTCTTGCCTTATAAATGGAGTTGGGACCATCAGTTGTGTTGAGCAGAAGTCTGGTGGATACACAGCTGATAGTCCTACTGAATAGACTGTGGAATTTGTATTATGGCAAGAAAAAAACAGCTAAATAAAGAAAAAACGAGTGGCCATCATTACTTTAAGAAATGAAGGTCAGTCAGTCCAAAAAATTGGGAAAACTTTGAAAGTGTCCCCAAGTGCAGTTGCAAAAACCATCAAGCGCTACAAAGAAACTGGCTCACATGAGGACCGCCCCAGGAAAGGAATACCAAGAGTCACCTCTGCTTCTGAGGATACCCTCAGAACCCTGGAACCCTCTACCACAACACATCAGACTCTCGCCCACCATCGAAACCTTCAAAAAGAATCTGAAGACCCACCTCTTCCGACAAGCCTACAACCTGCAGTAACCACCGATCGACCAAACCGCTGCATGACCAGCTCTACCCTCACCTACTGTATCCTCACCCATCCCTTGTAGATTGTGAGCCTTCGCGGGCAGGGTCCTCTCTCCTACTGTACCTATTATGACTTGTATTGTTCAAGATTATTGTACTTGTTTTTATTATGTGTACCCCTCCTCACTTGTAAAGCGCCATGGAATAAATGGCGCTATAACAATAAATAATAATAATAATAATAATAAGATTATCACAGTCACCAGCCTCAGAAATCGCAGGTTAACAGCAGCTCAGATTAGAGACCAGGTCAATGCCACACAGAGTTCTAGCAGCAGACCCTTCTCTACAACAACTGTTAAGAGGAGACTTTGCGCAGCAGGCCTTCATTGTAAAATAGCTGCTAGGAAACCACTGCTAAGGACAGGCAACAAGCAGAAGAGACTTGTTTGCGCTAACACAAGGAATGAACACAAGGAATAGACATTAGACCAGTGGAAATCTGTGCTTTGGTCTGATGAGTCCAAATTTGAGATTTTTGGTTCCAACCACCGTGTCTTTGTGTGACGCAGAAAAAGTCAACGGATGGACTCTACATGCCTGGTTCCCCCCGTGAAGCACGGAGGAGGAGGTGTGATGGTGTGGGGGTGCTTTGCAGGTGACACTGTTGGAGATTTATTCACAATTGAAGGCATACTGAACCAGCATTGCTACCACAGCATCTTGCAGCGGCATGCTATTCCATCCGGTTTGCGTTTAGTTGGACCATCATTTATTTTTCAACAGGACAATGACCCCAAATATACCCCCAGGCTGTGTACGGGCTATTTGACCAAGAAGGAGAGTGATGGGGTGCTATGCCAGATGAGATGGCCTCCACACTCACCAGACCAGAACCCAATTGAGATGGTTTGGGGTAAGCTGGACCGCAGAGTGAATGCAAAAGGGCCAACAAGTGCTAAGCATCTCTGGGAACTCCTTCAAGATTGTTGGAAGACCATTTCCGGTAACTACCTCTTGAAGCTCATCAAGAGAATGCAAGAGTGTGCAAAGCAGTCATCAAAGCAAAAGGTGACTACTTTGAAGAACCTAGAATATAAGACATAATTTCAGTTGTTTCACACTTTTTTGTTAAGTATATAATTCCACATGTGTTAATTCATAGTTTTGATGCCTTCAGTGTGAATTTACAATTTTCATAGTTATAAAAATACAGAAAAATCTTTAAATGAGAAGGTGTGTCCAAACTTTTGGTCTGTACTGTATATATATATACGTAATATATATATTACGGTATATCTTCTAAAGGCAACCCAATAAATCAGATCCACTGGCTGGAGATCAACTGCGGTAAGTGACGTAATCCACATTCATTGAGTATAGATGCAGAAGATGAGGCCATATTCTTACATTTGCTCGGTGAAGGATCCATGCCAGGGACAACTAATGCAAAAGAAAGTCAGTGGTGAGGAACAAAAACATTACAAGGGATGTCACAACAATGTGGATAATTAAGTTACAATACACAAAATAAGAATAACGTCACCTCCATGGACTGGCCAACAGAGAGCTGCAGCTGAACTGTGGTGGGATTTAGACCATTTTCACCTTTGCGGTTGTGTCCGCAGCGTTTCTGACGCATACATCCGCATGCGTCTTGATTTCCTATCTTTTACATTGTGGACGCAGGTTCATGCGTTTGCATGCGTTTGCTTAAGCATTCGTCTTTTCGCGGTGTGCGGCGGGGCGAGGCTAACGCACCATGTTGCAATTTTTGAGGCATCAAATTGCCATCAAATATGCGTAGGCATGCGGATGAGTGCGTTAAAAAAACGCATTACTGTCTTTGCTTACGCATGCGTTCGATGCGCTTGGGTACTTCGGACTGTGCATGTCCAGGAACTGATTTAGACACTCCCTCCTGGAAGTATCAAACGAATGAGCATAAAAAGCGCAAATGCATGTAAACATAGCGTTTTTTGCCGTCATGCGTAAGCTGATAATAAAAAATGCTGCATTAGAATGCGTTGGCATGCATTTTTGCATGCGTTTGCAGTTGCGGACAAGACGCTGCGGACTCAACCGCAAATGTGAAACTACCCTTACCTAGTGATCTGCTTTAAAGTGAATCTGTCAGCAGGATTTCACCCCCAAAACTATTACGTGAGCATGGAACTCTTTCAAAGACCAGTCCAGCAATACCTTTACACAGACAATGTCACGAGAGCACCGAGAGACCCAGTGCCAACATGGCAGGAGTATAGGCTTTTCTTATTTCACTTGGGGGGAGGGGGGGGGGGACTGGAACATTTAAGAAGGAGTGCAAGTATTGGACAACCCCTTTAGAGAATATCGCAATAAACGCTGACCTTAAAAAGGAATCTATCAGCAGGATTTCAATCTGAAGAACTACACTAAATTTCTAATTAGAAGTATTTGCTAATATTATTATTATGCCTACTACATATTTGGATAGGATTTTGGAGATAGGAACACCCCTTTAAGGCAAAAACAGCAGTAAGTCAAGCATAAGGAAGAGGCCATTAGCAGGGAAAAGAGCTGAAGAGTCAAAGGCTATGGATCTACAATAGCACTTCACCCTCATTTGCATATAAAGTCAGAAGCTCATTTCTCAGTAATGTAGCAACAGACTAGCCATGTAAAGGTATTGCTGGTCTTGTCTTTGATAGAGCTACATCCTTATGCAAATAATATGGGGGGGGTGAAATCCTGCTGATAGATTCCCTTTAAAGGTCATTGCTTGATGCGATATTCTCTAAAAGGGTTGTCCGCTACCTTGGCAGCCTATTCTTAAACGTCCCAGTGCCCCAAGTAAAATAAAAGCTTATACTCGTCTATTGCATTGACACTGGGTCTCCCGACGGGGCACACATATGAAATTATTATGCTATGTGAGCACTGGGGTTAATGTTATGCAAGCCTGGCGCTGACAGCGCGGGAACAGCATCGGTGTGGGAGGTGAATGAAGCTTCAATTATTCTACTCAGTGGACTTTAAAGCAGGGCTGTGGAGTCGGAATCGGTGAGCACTTTGGTGGTGGAGTCGTTGTCAGAGTCGGTATAAAATGGACCAATTCCGACTCCTAAAATATATAATAAATTGATACAGTAGTTCAACGCAGTATGTGATGTAAATGTTTTTACTGTAATTTGAGAAAGTTATGAAATTTCCTATAAATGTCTGTTCTGTTCCTGATCTAAGGATCTAGGCTTTTCGTTGAGATGAATCTGTTCTGCACTTTATGTATATGCTCACTACTATTCCACAGGGCTGTGGAGTTGGAGCCGGAAGTC
The DNA here is from genome assembly GCF_051348905.1 of Ranitomeya variabilis. NCBI lineage: Eukaryota > Metazoa > Chordata > Amphibia > Anura > Dendrobatidae > Ranitomeya > Ranitomeya variabilis. The sequence continues at coordinate 878,003,663 of NC_135232.1, forward strand.
AGGGAAATTGAGGTTTGGCTTACTGACTCCACAGCCCTGCTTTAAAGGGGTTGTCCACTACTTGGACAAGCCCTTTAAACTAAAGCAGTTGAGAAATAACGGCTTCTTAAAGGGGGTTCTCCACTTTGAATAAGCCTTATTCGAATATGGCGTTCTTAGTCAATAAGGAGACAGCGTTCAGATTAATGTTCTGTGTAATGCAGAACAACCGAGGTCCTCCAGAGCAGTAGATGCTCATTGCAACCATTATCGTGCTCACCAAAGGATGAGGCTCAAGAACAAGTTAATAAGGTTTTCTAAATTGTACAATCCCTTAAAGGAACCATAAAAACGATAATATATTTCCATTAGTTGGTGTAATTGACATACGTTAATCATTTTAGCTTAAAAACTGATACAAATCTGCCCGGTGAACAGGAGGCCCGAATGTTGACGGCTGCGAGATCAGAGGTGTAAGTAGTTAGGCTTGTGAAGACTGAATGCTACATTTGTGTCCAGTTGGGTATCCTACTGTGAGCTGCACAGTGAATTTTTCTTACCTTCTGGATAGACTATTGTTGTTAGGCAGTGTATCCTTAGCAACCAGGGACACCACCGTCACCACCATTGGAGAGCTGGAGTGGCGAGCACTGCTGATGTCTCATCATTACCAGACTTGGCTCCATTTTCTTTTTTAATGACAACCCCTTTAAGCCCTAACAAAGCATAGAATATATATTTTTATCCACTGGCTGATGGGTACACCATTACCTACCACAAAGCTACTAACTGTGAGCTGGAATCAATAGAAGGAACATAAAACCCCTTGCAGATGGCTTCATAGACTGCTGACCAACATAGACAGAACAAGGCAGGCATCAATTAGGGAAAATCGGAATTCTCCTCTGCTGTGTGACATGTGGCAACTCTCCCCATTCTCTCCCTCCATTTATGATAAACCTGTATCACGTATGTGCATCATTCCTCCTTCATCCAAATATCAGACACGTCCTTACATAATCGCTCATCCTTCTCAACTGAAGCCAAAAAATGCCTATGATGTGGTTACAATGCATAGGTAGTCGGTCAGAGAACGCAGACTCAACCACCGGTAGAGGATGCACCGTAGACTCTGAGCATTGGCCCTAAAGTTAGAGATACCATATAGAAGGCAAACACCAGTGGCCAGGTAGTCAGTATTCTTTACTGGCAACTAACCTTTTGGGCTGCTTGCTAATCTGCACTAATATATAGGCACCTCATGCTCCAGTTCTTCACTACGTAGGAGCACTGAACATAAATCCGTGGTTATGTATGGATGCATCAGCAGCTTTCAACCTAAAGTAAATCCATAAATCAATTCTTGTGCACAGGTTATACTGTAGATCCACCACCATCACCCGATCGACAAGGATCTTCAAAGATATTAGGCATCCAAAGTGCTGATTCTTGTATATGTTAAGGAATCTATATTACCGCACAGGCGTAATCTTAATGGTAAAACGTATTGCTTCCAAGCTCTGCTCCTTTACTAGCTAGACATCCTCATAAGGTAAGGAAGGTGTTAAAAACTAAAGACCATGGCTAATCCTTGGTTGGTCCATGTCAGCAGCAAGCTACAACCTCACCAAACCTTATACCGCAGTATGGGGCGCACTCTCACACCGCAGCATCAGGTTGCACTTGCTCGGATCCATTGTGATGGTTTATAAATACAGAAACTTTGCCCTTTAATCTGTTTATTACCTGCAGTCCCAGACTATTCTACAGCAGGGAGCCTTGTCCTCCTCTATACTAAGAAATCGCTAAATGTTGGAATTTGGGTTGAGCCTGGGATGTTCTCCCCTATGATAAAAGGGTTAATTTCCTAACCTGCACCTGGAATGTGGCACTGCTCCTACTTGCAGCCCTCCTAGTACTAGACTCTGGAATTTCACCATCCCAGTATTACTGGGCTGGATTTTCCAACTCTGTAGAATGATATAGAAGGCTGCGGTGTCAATGATGGGAGTTGTAACCTCGATATCTGAGATTGCGCTGAAGGCCGCAACCCCGGATAGAAGGGGTTAATGAGAGCCCTGAAGAGAATGAGGTCAGAGTGCATAGAGAAAGCTGTCCCCGGGGAGACCCCAATGTGAGGACATACTGCCTGCAGGCAGGGATCACCCCCAGCTGCGGAATGTCACCGGTGTGGGCAGCCACCTGCAGATTACACCTCTATACCCACAGTTACAGATGGCAAGGCCACACATGGGGGCACAGCAGCAGAATCCAGCAGCCATCCCCCTGCCACCCACACACCAGTCCTGCAGCATGGCAGAGATGGAGGCAGCGCAGAATTAGCACCCATTCCTGCAGAGGAAGAATGGAGGACCCTCCCCTCCCAACATGACACCACCCCACCCAGTGCCAGGCGATGCAGGCTGGAGAAGAGGTGGTGCAGCAGCCACTGGAGGTGCCGCAGCTGAGCGGGTGACATATGCTGCTTACCTTTCACCGCCCGGTCCAGTGTGGATAACTTGGGGTCGATGCTCCTGTGCTCAGTCATGTCCAGCTGCAGTGTGGAGGTTGTCAGTGGCTCAATGTCTGTATATCCCGGAGTCTTTTCCTTCTGCGGTTGTCAGATATGATTCACCAGCATGAAGAAGAGAATGTGTCTGTCAGCAGCGGCGGCGGCAGCAGCAGCCCTCCCCCCCACACATAACAATCCACCCAGATTGCTGCAGTGAGCACTGAAATGCAACAGCCTGTCTCCGGCCAGAGACACTGCTCCACTGTATTCCCTGACACTCACTCTCACACACAGCCAAGGCACTAGCACCACAGCAGCAGCGCGCAGCCTAGCCTCAGCCCCGCTCGGGTTACCGCCGCGCTCCCGCCCCCCGCTGCCGTCTGGCCGCTGCTATTGGCTGGGCCGAGCCGTCACTCAAGGCTAGGAACCCTTCCAGGTATTTCCCTTCCCTGCAGCTCACTGGTGTTACTATGGCTCTCTGTGCTGTCACTTTGGCTGCAGACGAGGAAGTGGAGGCGGAGTGGGAGGAGGAACCCTCAGCGCTGACAGCGGCTTGGCAGGGAGAAGCCCCGCTAGTGATTCCTGTGCAGCGCACGGTCGATGCTGGAGAGGCTCACAGAGCGCTGCAGTGATTGGACGATGTGTGGAGACGCCTGATTGGTCGGTGTGGGGTCTCGTCTGATTGGCCACCTCAACTTCCTGTTAGTATATATGGTGGCACTGGCAATTAAAGATTGCCTTGGTGTGAGCGGAGTGGGTCGTGGACACACGTGGCAGAGGCTGATACAGAGGTAGCGCCTCCGTGTGCGGACAAGTGCAGTGTTACCTGGAGTGGAGCGGGGTCACTGAGGACACCAGACTACTGATGGCGGGGCATGCGCAGCTGTGTACTGGGGGGATGCTCAGAGGACTGCTTGTCTGCTGGGGGACATGCTGGGATTCTCCAGCACTACTGTGTGCTCCTCTGTTATAGTCGTCCTGGAACTGAAGGGATCGACTCCTTGTCAGATGTGTGTGTTCTACTGCTCAGGGCGTCTGGGGTGGGCGTGGGCTGTGGCAGGGCGTCTGGGGTGGGCGTGGGCTGTGGCGGGGCGTCTGGGGTGGGCGCGGGCTGTGGTGGGGCGTCTGGGGTGGGCGCGGGCTGTGGCGGGGCGTCTGGGGAGAACGCGGGGCATCTGGGGAGAACGCGGGGCGTCTGGGGAGAACGCGGGGCGTCTGGGGACGTGGGCTGTGGCAGGGTGTCTGAGGAGAACGTGGGCTGTGGCTGGTGTTTATGGTGGGCTGTGGCAGGGCGTCTGGGGGTGGGTGCGGGCTGTGGCAGGGCGTGTGGGGTGGGCTGTGGCAGGGTTTTTGGGGTGGACTGGCAAGGCATGTGGGCTGTGGCAGGGCATCTGGGGGTGGGCTGTGTCTGGAGTGGGCATTGGCAGGGTGTCTGGAGTGGGCTCTGACAGGATGAACACAGGTGGGGGACGAGCAGTAGCACCCAGGTGTTATGTACAGTGGCTTGTGATAATTGACTCCTCCCCCACCTCTTTGCAGTTTTTTGTGTTATGCTGTCTCATACCCTGGAATTTTTTTTTATCTTTTTTTTTGAGGGTGGGGAGCAATGAATATTCGTTCTCTTTTAAAAGCGGGCACAAGTGACTGCCCAGCCACTGCAGGAACCGGCGGCTGCAGCTAACAGTGTGCCTGCTATTAGAATGAATGTTCACTGCTCTCTACCCCAGTGACTATAAGGCTATGTGCACACGTTGTGGATTGTATGTGTTTTTGCTGCGAAAACACATACACAACACAGCCCATTGAATTCAATGGGATTGCGCAATGCTGGGATCGAATCGCGGAAAAATACGCAGCATGCTCATTCTTTGTGTGGAATTGCAGGGATTCCGCACACATAGGAATGCATTGATCCGCTTATTTCCCGCATGGGGCTATGCCCACCATGCGCAAAGTAAGCGGATCATGTGCGGATGGTACCCAGGGTGGAGAATAGGAGACTCTTCTCCAGGCTCTAAAAAAGAATTAAAATAAAAAGTTGTATACTCACCTTCTGGTGGCCCCTGGACCAGCCCAGACCTTGGTGATGCTCCCGTTCCCAGTGATGCCTTGCGACAATGACCTGTGATGACGTAGCGGTCTCGCGTGATGCTGCGTCATCTGGGGTCATTGTCGCGAGGCATCGCTGGGAACGGGAGTTGCCGGGAGCATCGCGAGAATCGGGAAGACTGCGGTGGCCACTATATATATATATATATATATATATATATATATATATATATATAATTACACTTGCAAAACGCTAGTGTTTAGCGGGAATGCGCATGCCAATTCCGCATGCATTTTACCCACGGCAGGGAGTTGTGGAATTGCCGCGGAAATTTCTGCGGCAATTCAGCAACGTGTGCACATAGCCTAAGAGTGAAGAGCAGTGAATATTTCCCTTTAGTAGCGGGCACACTGATCTGCCAGCCGCAGGAAGCCGGTGGCTTCTGCTACTGTGCCCTCTATTAAAGTGTAATGAATATTCACACCAATAGTCCCTTTCGGTGCAGGTGATCTGTGCAGATGCGGTGAGTCTTTGCGCAGTTCTATGCGGACACTGCCCATAGAAGGGTGGACAGGGTTCACGTAACCATGCGTGGGATTAAATCGCCAAACAGGTCAGTGTGGCGCTGATGGACGGAGGGCACCATTTATAATGTCAGGAGGCAGTGATTTCTTCAAAGCACCGCACGCCCTGGAGTCTGGAAGAAATCATTAGCATAGCACATTGTAAATTTCTCAAGATCTACACCGCAGCTATGAGGCATACAGGTAAGACAGATAAGTGGTTTAGGCTATGTTCACACGTTGCGGATCTGCAGTGTTTTTTTCTGTGCGGAATTGCACCAAATCTGCAAAGGGTAGTTCAAGGGAAATCCACAATTAATGTGCACATGCTGCGGAAATTTCTGCACTGATTCACAGCGTTTTATTTTCTGCAGCATATCAATTCTTTTTGCAGATCTACACTGTGTTCCAAATTATTATGCAAATTGGATTTAAGTGTGATAAAGATTAAATTGTTTTGTTTTTCAAATAAACTCGTGGATGGTATTGCGTCTCAGGGCTCAATGGATCACTGAAATCAATCTTAAACACATGGGATAATTAGTTTTCCAGGTGATTCTAATTAAAGGAAAACTACTTAAAAATGATGTTCCACATTATTAAGCAGGTCACAGTTTTCAAGTAACATGGGAAAGAAAAAGGATCTCTCTGCTGCTGAAAAGCATCAAATAGTGCAATGCCTTGGTGAAGGGATAAAAACATTAGAAATTTTCCGAAAACGTAAGCGTGATCATCGTACTGTTAAGAGATTTGTGGCTGTATCTGAGCACAGATGTTTGTGCTGATAAAGTCATAATGAGGAAGATTCTGCCAGGCGAGTTCATCGGATTGAGAGAGCGCCTGCTAAAAAGCCATTACAAAGCAGCAAACAGATATTTGAAGCTGCTGGTGCCTCTGGAGTCCCTCGAACCTCAAGGTGTAGGCTCCTTCAAAGGCTTGCTGTGGTGCATAAACCTACTATTCGGCCACTCTTAAACAGTGTTCACAAGCAGAAATGGTTGCATTGGGCCCACACATACATGAAGACTAATTTCCAAACAGTCTTGTTTACTGATAAGTGTTGAGCAACCCTGGATGGTCCAAATGGATGGAGTAGTGGATGGTTGGTGTATGGCCACCATGTCCCAACAAGGCTGCAACAACAGCAAGGAGGTGGAGGAGTCATGTTTTGGGCCGGAATCATGGAGAAACAGCTGGTAGGGCCCTTTAAGGTTCCTGAATGTGTGAAAATGACCTCTGCAAACTATATAGAATTTCTGACTAACAACTTTCCTCCATGGTATAAAAAGCAGAAATGTGCCTTCAGGAGCAAAATCATCTTCATGCATGACAAATCACCATCTCATGCTGCAAAGAAAACCTCTGAGTCATTGGCTGCTATGGGCATAAAAGGAGATAAATGCATGGTGTGGCCACCATCTTCCCCTGACCTCAACCCTATAGAGAACCTTTGGAGTATCCTCAAGCAAAAGATCTGAGGGTGGGAGGCAGTTCACATCAAAACAGCAGCTCTGGGAGGCTATTCTGACTTCTTGCAAAGAAATACAAGCAGAAACTCAATGGATGCAGAAATTGTGAAGGTGATATCAAAGAAGGGTTCCTATGGTAACATGTAACTTGGCCTGTTAGGATGTTTTGGAGTTAAATAGCTTCAGTGAATGTGACCTCCTAACGCTGCAAATTCCACAAATGAGCATTTTCTGTTCTTTAAAACATATCAAATGTCTAGAAATTCTACTGTGCCTAATAATTTGGAACAGTGCATTTTGAGTTTTTATTCATTTTTGAGATTATACTGTTATCATTGGGAGGTTTATTCAATAAAATTCGATGTATACTCTAACGGGTGATTACTTTTATTAGACTGACTGTCATTTGCACCAACCATTTAGGAAAATCAGAGAAAAATGTCATTTGCATAATAATTTGGAACATAGTGTACAGTGGTTCTGCACCCATTGACTGACTTGCATTGAGTCAAGTCAGTCAAATTAGCAGATGTAAAAAGGCTCTAGGATTTGTGTGCCAAAAAACGCTGCGGAAAGGAAGGAGGAAGAGTGCTCATTTGTGTAGCCAGGTATCGTCTGATGGGACTACTACTCCCATTCGGCTATGTCTGCTTTCACATATAACAGTGACTGCATGAGCTGTCCCGATGCCCGCGTCTCCTGCAACAAAAATTAAAATACTAAACCAACATACTTCCCTTTCCGCTGTAGTCCATTTAATAACGAGTGTCCCATGATGAGCTCGCGTTTAGAACAGTCACATTGGGAGATGTGACTGCTCTATTCGGCCTCCGGTGATACACTGACAGGAGGTGATCCCTTCTGTAGTGTATCACTGCACCATCGTGAGAGTTCACCGGAGTTTGTGCTGTCACTTGCGGCACCGCTGCGTGAGAAAATTCTCATGCAGCAGTGCCGTAAGTGAAAACACAAACTCCGGTGAACTCAGTGATACACTGACAGGATGTAACCACTCCCGCAGTGTATCACTGGAGGCCCGGGTAGAGCAGTCACATCTCCTGATGTGACTGTTCTACACGTGAGATCGTCGTGGGACACTTGGTAAATGGACTACGTCGGACAGGGAGTATTTATGTTGGTTTATTTTTGTTGCAGGAGATCGAGGGTGTCGGGGATTAGGCGATGCAGTAAGTATGGTAAATTAAGATTAATAAAGGTCTGTAATTATTTCAATTAAAGGACTTTATTCTGGCTGTGTCTTTCATTTACCATGTAACTATAGGATTAGTAATGGATAGGTGTCTTATTGACACTTCCCAGGCTTTTAATATCAGCCTGCAGCTATCTTCTTAGCCTTAGCTGGTGCGATTTTATAGGGGGACCCCACATCAATTTTTTTTTCTGGGGTCCCCCTGTAAACTAGCCAGTAAACGCTAAGCAAACATCTGTGAGCTGATATTAATAGCCTGAGTACTTTTATGGCTATTGATTCCTTCCCAGAATATTAACATCAGCTTGCGGCTTTCCCTCTTCTGGTTAAGCAAATCAAGTGGGAGCTCATGCATTATTATTATTTTTTTTTTTGTAAACTTGCATTTCATGCAGATTTCGCGTGTGTGTATCTCTTTTATCTAACTCCTTATGTATAATTTTATTAATGAGGGTATCTGGCTGACACATTTTACCAAACTCGAGGTTTAGTAACGAACATATGTTTTGTGTGTGTAACATTACATTTGAACATGGTATGTAATGATATTATGGTCTTCAATGGAGAATGTAAAAGAAGAGGTTGGACAATGTAATGATATCACATTATTTTTTATTTTTTGCTAAATATATTTAGCTTGCAAATCCACAGAGAAAACCGCATAAAAACTGCAGAATTTTACAACAGCAAATCCGCAACGTGCAAACATAGCTTTAACCATTTTTGTTACCTGTATGCCCATGGTAATAGATCAAAATCTACCAGGGGGTGGGAGTATTTAAGAATTATTACAGATTTTTAGTCTCACTCCTAGAAAATGAGCTGAAGGGAGGAATTAGTAGGCTTGAGCTTTTAGAATGGTGCTGCAGGACAAGGTGGGGTCATCAATCTTCCATTTTGTTAGCAGAACTTGTGATTGCTCATAATCCAGGGCGATGTGGATGAATTTGTAATGGGTGGCTATTTGGCCAGACAAGAAATTAGATTTAATGAACCATTATACAGGCTTGGCTTCCACTCCTGCTCAGGCCAGTCTCACACGTCCAGATAATTCCGGTACCGGAGTTATCCGTGTCCGTGAGCTCACGTGGCACACGTGCGGCAGCCGTGTGCCGACTGAGTACCACACGGACCGTGCACGAGACAGCGCTACAGTAAGCGCTGTCTCCAGCGTGGTGCTGAAACCGCCATTCATTCCTTCTCCCCAGCAGCGTTCGCTGGAGAGAAGGAATGAAGAATCAATGTGTTTTTTTTTGTTTGTTTTTTTTTTTTGGTTAAAATAAACTTCCCGGCAACCTCCCACCCCCTGTGTGCCCGCCTGCTGGAAATAAAATACCCAGCTCCGTAGATGCTTCCTCTCAGCGCCGCAGCTTGTCCTGTATGAGCGGTCACGTGGTGCTGCTCATTACAGTGATGAATATGCGGCGCCACCCCTATGGGAGGTGGAGCCGCATATTCATCACTGTAATGAGCTGCACCACGTGACCACTCATACAGGACAAGCTGTGGCGCTGAGAGGAAGCATCTACGGAGCTGGGTATTTTATTTCCAGCGGGCGGGCACACAGGGGGTGGGAGGGGGGAGGTTGCCGGGAAGTTTATTTTAACCACAAAAAAAATTTAAAAAAATTGATTTTTTTTTTTTTTTTGATTTTTTTTTTTTTGATTTTTTTTTTTTTTTTTTCATTCCTTCTCTCCAGCGAACGCTGCTGGAGAGTAGAAATGAATGGCGGCTTCAGCACCACAAGCTGGGGGGACAGCGCTTACTGTAGCGCTGTCTCCTGCACGGCACACGGACAGCATCCGTGTGCGGTACGTGTTTTACACGGACCCATTGACTTTAATGGGTCCGTGTGACCCGTGCGCTCCCACGAACACTGACATGTCTTTGTGTTTTTCAAACAGACACACGGTCCGTGAAAACACGCTGACATGTGGAGAGACACATTGATTTTAATGTGTCTACGTGAGTCAGTGTCTCCGGTACGTGAGAAAACTGTCACCACACATACCGGAGCCACTGACGTGTGAAACAGGCCTCAGGAAGATGTGCTAGTATTTTTGTTACCGTACTCTTAGCTTGTAGGTATTAGAAAGAAGGGAATATGGCTGTGGCATATTTAGACTGAATCTCCTCTATTGAGTACATACGGCGTTCCTCAAAGTGGGTCAGGTGCTTAATAGATATTATGCCTTGAGTGTGCCACCGATAAGAGAGGGTGAGAATGTCCATGTTGAAAATGAGGGTTACCAACGAGTGGGAGAAGAGATGCTCTGGGATAGAGCTGAAACTGTCAGCTTATTTTCTGCCATGCCTTCCATATAGACACCAGGAATGAGTTTGCTCTTACCACAGCCTGCAATTCAGTATAAAGAAAATGTAAAAGGGCAGGAAGAGCCATCCTCAATGTGAGACAGCATTCCAGGCCGTATTGGGCTTAGCAGGATGTCCCTCAGCCTATCCACCATTACCCGAATAGGGATGCTAGGTTATAGTGGCTAATATCAGGGATGTTTATTCCCCCCCCCACCCCCCCACACACACACACCCACACACACACACCCATTTCCCTTCAGTTGCTTGAATAATTTAAAGGCTATACGGGGCTTTTTGTCACTCCTAGATAGCAGTATAAATAGTTCATTCATTTCTCCTCTTTAGGGCTCATACTCACTTGTGCGAAATACGGACAAGTCCAATCCGATAAAAAAAAAAAAAAATCAGACCAATGTTGTTCAATTTTTTTATTTTTTTTTTCTCAGCTGAAATCAGACTCAGAAAAAATGGCAGCTGATTTTTTTTTTTTTTTTTTTTTCCCACACTGAAGAGTTCATGCCTGCAGGGGGCGCAGCTTTGGTGACGTCACAGCTAATCACTGAAGCTTCTCTCCCAGCATTTCATTCATTCCCCAGTAGTTTACAGCCGGGAACGGTCGCATTAGCAGCGCTTACGGTTGTAAACTGTACAATCCCTTAGATGTGGATTACTGCATGGGACTGACTGTATGCTGGACAGGTATGGGTATATTTTTGGTTTGTTTTCAATTTTTACAGGAGATTGAAGGCTTCGCTTAGATTACCAGTACAATAAAATGGTCAGTGTTTAGTGTTTTATTTCATTAAAAGACTTTATTCTGCATATGTGTGTTTATTTAATCCTTTTACAAACTATAGGATTAGTAATGGATAGGTGTCTAATTGACACACCTCCATTACTAAGCCAGCTTAATGTTACCTTACAATACAAAGGTGACATTAACCCCTTATTACCCCATATGCCACCACTACAGGGCAGTGAGAAGAGAGGTTAAGTGCCGGAATTGGCACATCTTACAGATGTGCCTTTTCTGTGGGGGCTGGGGACAGATTTTTTTAGCCAGGGAAGGGGGGCAATAACCATGGTCCCTTTTTAGGCTATTAATATCTGCCCTCACTCACTGGCTTTCCTACTCTGGCGGAGAAAATTGCACGGGAGCCCACATAATTTTTTTTTTCAATGGAAAAAAACTAAATACTTACAGATCCCAAATTTTACACACACATACTACTAACAGTATTAGTCACTGACATATATAAATCTAACTGTTCTGCAATGGTTTACTGTATGTAAACCATGTCTCCTATCCTGTCAACTTCTGCGATGATTATGCAGAAGCCGACAAATTAATTATCAGCTATTCTGCAATCTATGAAATACAAAGATTATATATATATATATATATATATATATATATATATAAAATCTCCGGTATCGGCCGGTAAGAAAATGTTTACCGCGTTTGCGATTATAATGGCGCTGTCACATATTGACAGGTCCATCTAAGGGGTTAAAAGGCATGGGTGGATAGCGATTCCGCTGGTGCCTGGCAGGCACACATGTCAGCTGTAAAAATCAGATGATATATGTGCCGATCTGCTGCTGGCAGCAGGCCGCGGGCAGTAACATGACCGCTAGGAGGTAATTTTACAGCTCGCAGTCGTTAAGTGGTTAATTGATCGGTTCGAGTATTAGTAATAGTGTGTTAGTGTTACTTTCATCTGTACTGTTACAATGGTTTATCGTACTGTTTCTATTTGGAATGATTAAGTTGATATTTATAAATGCAGCAATGCTACTTAAATTCAGTCAGTAGACAATCATATGCATCATCCCCACTACTGGCTTCTCATTGCTATTGAATGATGGAGGAAGTATTATACCTGTATTAAAGGTATTTTGAATATTCACTATGTAATCACATCTACTATATTTTGTTTCATGTAGATGACTAGGACTACTACTGGTACTGGAACGTCACAAGTAAGCAAAGGCAAAGCTCGTGGTATATGGCTAATTGGGGGGACAGCAAGTTCGATAACAGGATGCAAACTGCCTTCAGACAAGTATTATCCAGATTCTTTCAACTGCACACTGTTGAACATCAAACTATTCAAGGCAGCGCTACGGCAACAGCAAGAGAAGTGATCCAATTTTGGGCGAAAGCATGAATTCCTACACGTCAGGAATACAACATAGTTGTGAAACTTAAAGACCTACATGGTAAATGGCAAGGATTAAAGAAAAATTGTGGAAGAAAAACCGACTCACAAAAACACAAAGAAGAAGACTTTACAGATATTTTAGACGATCTGTTTGACATAGCTCATGCTGATGCCATGAGCATGATAAACATTGAGGAGGATAGAATGTTTCTGGAGGCGCAAAGGGAGAAAGGAAGAAGAGGAAGTATTGGTCCTGTCGATACAAAGCTGGCTAAAAAAGAGGAACAGCGCAGACAGCGAAATTTGCTGCAAGAGTTGAGAAAACTGAAAGAAAAGCACAGAAAGCAGGACCTATTGGTCACTGACCTTGAGCTGCATGAGCAGCATAGTGACAGCAGTGAGAGTAAGGCTACTTTCACACTAGCGTTAACTGCAATACGTCGCAAATGCGTCGTTTTTGCGAAACGCCGCATCCAGCAAAAGTTTTTGCTGGATACGTTGTTTCGTCATAGAGTAACATTAGCGACGCATTTGCGACGCATTTCCAAACGGTGAATGCGTTTGGCGGCGTTTGGGCGTATGGTAGCGGTCCGTCGGGAGAAAAAAACGTTACATGTAACGTTTTTTGCTCCCGACGGTCCGCTTTTTCCGACCGCGCATGCGCAGTCGGAACTCCGCCCCCACCTCCCCGCACTTCCCCGCACATCACAATGGGGCAGCGGATGCGTGGGAAATATGCATCCGCTGCCCCCGTTGTGCGGCGGAGACCACACTAGCGTCGGGAACGTCGGCCCGACGCGCAGCGACGGGTTGTTCCCGACGCTAGTGTGAAAGTAGCCTAAGACTACTAGTTCTTCATCAGAAGTCGAGGAACCAATTTCACAAACACCACAGGCCAAAAAGCAGCGTACTATTAATTTCTTTACACCAGAGCTGAGTGAGCGCGGCCTTAGACCAAACCAAAGTTAGTGACAGAAATGCCACTTACATTTTAGCTGCGGCTGCCAAATCACTAGGACATGATCCGAATGAACAAACTTTAAGCAAGGAATCTACAAGGCAGTCAGGCAGAAGAAACAGAGAAAACATAGCAGCTGAAATCATAAGCAGTTTTTCTCTAGATATACCATTAACAGTTCGCTGGGACGGCAAGCTGTTGCCCTCGTTGACAAGAAGTGGCAACGTTGAACGCCTTGCAGTGATTGTGTCGGGAGATGCAATAATGAAACTCCTAGCAGTGCCGTCTCTGTCAAGAAAAATATAAAAGCAAGGAATACAAAACAGGCAAAAATAACGTAACCATATAAACATGACCCAATGAAAATGAGAATATAGTTAGCAGAAACCTGTTGATTGAATGGTATGGAACACACCCATGCTAAACGAGCAAAAACCACTTAAAAATGGTGCACAAAATCCAAATAATGATGAAAGTAGATTTTATTAAATATATCAACATAAATAACAAGGAAATGGACAATAGTGGGTAAAATTACCTACAACCTACATGGAGAACAGACAAGCTCCCTCATATACGACACTGTCACAGTAAACGTAAGATGTAAAGCAACGGTATATCCATATCCCCTCTGTTATATTGCCGGTATGTTTCCTATTAGGGTTATGTTTATTTAACATTGGGTGCATGTATACTTATAGATGCACTGTTGTATCTGCGTGTTTAAGCTCGTACTAACAGCATGATACGGTAATTTATATTAAACATGCAGGGTGGATATACCGTTGCTTTACATCTTGCGTTTACTGTGACAGTGTCGTATATGGGGGAACTTGTCTGTGCTCCATGTAGGTTGTAGGTCATTTTACCCACTATTGTCCATTTCCTTGTTATTTATGTTGATATATTTAATAAAATCTACTTTAATCGTTATTTGGATTTTGTGCACCATTTTTAAGTGGTTTTGTCTCTGTCAAGAAGTACGGGTGAAGCAGAGGCAGTATACAACACTCTGAGAGACTGGAATTTAACAGATCGTGTTCGCTGCATGTCGTTCGATACAGCCTCAAGTAACAGGAAACAAATCGGGCATGCGTACTACTCGAGCAGAAGATAGATAAGTGTCTGTCTTTGGCTTGCAGACATCATATGCACAAACTTATTGTCGCCAAGATTTTTCGACATACTATTTGAAGTCAGCAGTGGTCCACAAATAAAACTCTTTCAGAGATTTTCAGTGGCATGGCAAAACATAAATCCAGCAGTCTTTGAAAGTGTAATCAACGACACAGAGCTTGCTGAAAAACTTAGATCTTGTCAAGGATGAAATTCTGGAATTTCTGATAAATCAGATGCAAACCTTTCTGCCCAGAGATGATTACAAAGAGCTACTGCAGTTAGCAATTTTCTTCTTGGGCGATACATCCAGTCATGTTACAATTCGTGCACCAGGTGCTTACCATCGTGCAAGATGGATGTCTAAGCTTTTCTATTGCCTCAAGATATATCGCTTTCGTTCCCACTTTCATCTTGCAGCGAAAGAACTATCCGGACTGCAACAGTTTAACCAGTTGTCACGGTTTATTTGAAGGCATGGTTTACGTGTCCTTGTGCTGCGTCTGCCACAAGACAAGATCTTGAACTGCTGCAGAAATTGGTTGATTATCGGAACAAAAATGAAGCCGTAGCTAATGCAGCCCTGAAGAGTTTCATGCATCATCTCTGGTATTTAAGTGAAGATCTAGTAGGCTTGGCATTCTTTGATGATGGTGTCTCTGAGGAATGCAAAGTTCAGATGGTTGCTGCGCTGTCAAGGAATGGAGATGACCATCCTGATAAGTGCATACATCTGGATGAATGTGACATTTCTGCAAAGCAGTTGTATGATTTTGTCACGGCCAACACCAGAGAAACATTTGTTGCACTTGAACTCTTGAACTGTCACAGGAGTTTCTTAGGCTTTACCCATCTGTGTGGAAATCGTGATGATTATGATGCGGCCCAAACCAGAGTTTTGGCACCGAAGGTGGTAAACGACGCCGCAGAGCGGGGCATTTCAATTATTCAGACATTCAACCCCATACTTACAAACCAAGAGGAACAGAAACAATTTTTATTGCAGGTAGTGGAAAAACACAGATGTGAGTTTCTAGATCCGAACAAGTCAACACTGGTATGCAGTCCAGCTGCTGCAAGTTACGCGAAAAACTGAACTGACTGCTACTAAGTACTGATACATGTACAATGTACATAATTGTGTAATGCATATTTTACTGTAATGGAATGCTTACTGCCATTCTATGGGTTTTTTTTTAAATTTATAAATAGTATAACCAGTTAAACATAACAAACTGAGTGGTTATTGTGCGTGCAATATTGTGGAAAATGAGAAACATGGAAAAATTCACATGCTTTGAGTAAGTGGTAAATCTAAATTGAATGCCAACATATTTTACATGATGAATCCTTATGCCAAAAGGAACAAATTTGAGGGGTAAGAATTACCAATTTGCAAAGTTCATTTTTCCTTGGCACCCTAATGCTGTGGCAAGAAGGTTTGCTGTGTCTGTCAGCGTAGTGGCCAGAGGCTGAAGGCGCTACCAGGAGACGTGGAGGGGGCTGTAGGAGGGCAACAACCCAGCAGCAGGACTGCTACCTCAGCCTTTGTGCAAGGAGAAACAAGAAGAGCACTGCCAGAGCCCTGCAAAATTACCTCCAGCAGGCCACAAATGTGCATGTCTGCACAAATGGTTAGAAACAGACTCCATGAGCATGGTCTGAGTGCCTGACATCCACAGATGGGGGTTCTGCTCACAGCCCAACACCGTGCAGGACGGTTGGCATTTTCCACAGAACACCAGGATTGGCAAAGTCACCACTGGTGCCATGTGCTCTTCACAGATGAAAGCACCTTCACACTGAGCATATGTGACAGAGTCAAGACACCGTGGAGAGCGATCTGCTGCCTGCAACATCCTTCAGCATGACCGGTTTGGCTGTGGGTCAGTAATGGTGTGGGGTTGCATTTGTTTGGAGGGCCGCACAACCCTCCATGTGCTCTCCAGAGGTAGCCTGACTGCCATTAGGTACCGAGATGAGATCCGCAGACCCCTTGTGAGACCATATGCTGGTGCGGTTGACCCTGGGTCATTCCTAATGCAGGGCAATGCCAGACCTCATGTGGCTGGAGTGTGTCAGCAGTTCCTCCAAGATGAAGGCATTAAAGCTATGGACTGGCACACCCATTCGCCAGACCTGAATCTGATTTGAACACATCTGGGACATCATGTCTCGCACCATCCACCAATATCACGTTGCACCACAGACGACAAGGAGTTGGATGCTTTAGTCCAGGTCTGGGAGGAGATCCCTCAGGAGACCATCCGCCGCCTCATCAGGAGCATGCCCAGGCATTGTAGAAAGATACAGGCACGTGGAGGCCACACACACTACTCAGCATCATTTCTGTTATGAACTGGTGGCCTAGGAGCAGCATGGACGAGCTCTGGAGTAGGTGGCCTCTATACTGACCGCAGACCCTGAACTTAACACATCAACTAGAAGTAGCCGTGGGATGTTCCTGTCACTCCCTAGACACCTCTGTAAAGGCACAGATGATTGGCCTCGGGGAGACCAAAACATCCAACACCGCGGAGACACCACGTGTTTCTCAACACAGTGATCCAGAACACTGCCCCCATCCCTTATGGGAAATATGCAAATGTATGTAGGATAGCTGCGGAGACACCATCACGTGTTTCTCAATGCAAGCAGTGAATAGCCAGGCCTTTCCCCGGGAAGGAACAACCACGGGAAGGGCAGCATCCAATAAAGGAAAACATCCAATCCGGTAAAACCACCTATGCCAAGCATGGTATCCATCCACAGACAGCTGTTTCGGGGTGTTTGCCCCTCATCAGTGTGGAGTAGGAATCTGGCTATTAGGAGCAGTGCCTAGTAAAAGGCTGTAAAGGCACAGATGATTGGCCTCGGGGAGACCAAAACATCCAACACCGCGGAGACACCATCACGTGTTTCTCAACACAGTGATCCAGAACACTGACCCCATCCCTTATGGGAAATATGCAGATGCATGTAGGATAGCTGCGGAGACACCATCACGTGTTTCTCAACGCAAGCAGTGAATAGCCAGGCCTTTCCCCGGGAAGGAACAACCACGGGAAGGGCAGCATCCAATAAAGGAAAACATCCAATACAGGAAAACCCCCTATGCCAAGCATGGTATCCATCCGCAGACAGCTGTTTCGGGGTGTTTGCCCCTCATCAGTGTGGAGTAGGAATCTGGCTATTAGGAGCAGTGCCTAGTAAAAGGCTGTAAAGGCACAGATGATTGGCCTGGGGGAGACCAAAACATCCAACACCGCGGAGACACCATCACGTGTTTCTTAACACAGTGATCCAGAACACTGCCCCCATCCCTTATGGGAAATATGCAAATGCATGTAGGATAGCTGCGGAGACACCATCACGTGTTTCTCAACGCAAGCAGTGAATAGCCAGGCCTTTCCCCGGGAAGGAACAACCACGGAAAGGGCAGCATCCAATAAAGGAAAACATCCAATACAGGAAAACCACCTATGCCAAGCATGGTATCCATCCACAGACAGCTGTTTCGGGGTGTTTGCCCCTCATCAGTGTGGAGTAGGAATCTGGCTATTAGGAGCAGTGCCTAGTAAAAGGCTGTAAAGGCACAGATGATTGGCCTCGGGGAGACCAAAACATCCAACACCGCGGAGACACCATCACGTGTTTCTCAACACAGTGATCCAGAACACTGCCCCATCCCTTATGGGAAATATGCAAATGCATGTAGGATAGCTGCGGATCACTGTGTTGAGAAACACGTGATGGTGTCTCCGCGGTGTTGGATGTTTTGGTCTCCCCGAGGCCAATCATCTGTGCCTTTACAGCCTTTTACTAGGCACTGCTCCTAATAGCCAGATTCCTACTCCACACTGATGAGGGGCAAACACCCCGAAACAGCTGTCTGTGGATGGATACCATGCTTGGCATAGGTGGTTTTCCTGTATTGGATGTTTTCCTTTATTGGATGCTGCCCTTCCCGTGGTTGTTCCTTCCCGGGGAAAGGCCTGGCTATTCACTGCTTGCGTTGAGAAACACGTGATGGTGTCTCCGCAGCTATCCTACATGCATTTGCATATTTCCCATAAGGGATGGGGGCAGTGTTCTGGATCACTGTGTTGAGAAACACGTGATGGTGTCTCCACGGTGTTGGATGTTTTGGTCTCCCCGAGGCCAATCATCTGTGCCTTTACAGCCTTTTACTAGGCACTGCTCCTAATAGCCAGATTCCTACTCCACACTGATGAGGGGCAAACACCCCGAAACAGCTGTCTGTGGATGGATACCATGCTTGGCATAGGTGGTTTTCCTGTATTGGATGTTTTCCTTTATTGGATGCTGCCCTTCCCGTGGTTGTTCCTTCCCGGGGAAAGGCCTGGCTGTTCGCTGCTTGCGTTGAGAAACACGTGATGGTGTCTCCGCAGCTATCCTACATCCCTAGACACCTCGTCACGGCCGGAGGACTAATTACACCTAAAGAAAGAAACAGGAATACTATCTTGCCTCAGAGAAAATTCCCAAAGGAAAGGCAGCCCCCCACAAATATTGACTGTGAGAGGAGAGGGAAATTACAAATGCAGACTGAAAACAGAATTTAGCAAAGGAGGCCACGCTACCTAGAAATAAAAGACAGGAAAGAGTACTGTGCGGTCAGTATAAAAAATACTACAAAATCCACCACAGAGAATACAAAAATCTCCACACCTAACTAAAGGCATGGAGGGTAACTGTGACTCCAGAGCTTCCAACTTGGCTGAGTAAATCTTAACACAGACAAAGCTGGACAATAAAAAACAGCAATTCACAGAACTATTAAGTCCACCGCATGTGGACTGCAAAAACAGCCAGGACTTATCTTTGATGATTTGGACAATCCAGAAGGAGAAACCAAGCAGAGATGTGGATCCCTAGAAAACAATGGACAACTGGCACTCAGTAAAGGAAGGAGCCAGACTAAATAGCCCCGTCCAAAGTGGAAGCAGCTGATGACTGTTGTGAAGGACAAACAGCAGCACTACCACTTATAACCACCGGAGGGAGCCTAAGAGCAGAATTCACAACAGTACCCCCCCCTTGAGGAGGGGTCACCGAACCCTCACCAGAGCCCCCAGGCCGATCCGGACGAACCAAATGGAAGGCACGAACCAAATCGTCAGCATGAACATCGGAGGCAACAACCCAAGAATTATCCTCCTGGCCATAACCCTTCCACTTGACAAGATACTGAAGCCTCCATCTAGAAAAACGAGAATCCAAGATCTTCTCCACAACATACTCCAACTCCCCATCAATCAACACCGGGGCAGGAGGGTCAACAGAGGGAACCACGGGCACCACATATTTCCGCAACAAAGATCTATGAAAAACATTATGGATGGAAAAAGAGGCTGGAAGGGCCAAACGAAAAGACACTGGATTGATAATCTCAGAAATCCTATAAGGACCAATAAACCGAGGCTTGAACTTCGGGGAAGAAACCTTCATAGGAACATGACGAGAAGACAACCAGACCAAATCCCCAACCCGAAGCCGGGAACCCACACGCCGACGACGGTTGGCAAAACGCTGAGCCTCCTCCTGAGACAACACCAAATTGTCCACAACATGAGCCCAAATCTGCTGCAACCTGTCAACCACAGAGTCCACCCCAGGACAATCAGAAGACTCAACCTGCCCTGAAGAAAAACGAGGATGAAACCCAGAATTACAAAAGAATGGTGACACCAAGATAGCAGAACTAGCCCGATTATTAAGGGCAAACTCGGCCAATGGCAAGAAAGCCACCCAATCATCCTGATCGGCAGACACAAAGCATCTCAAATAAGTTTCCAAAGTCTGGTTAGTTCGCTCGGTTTGGCCATTTGTCTGAGGATGAAATGCGGAAGAAAAAGACAAATCAATGCCCAGCTTAGCACAAAAGGACCGCCAAAACCTAGAAACAAACTGGGAACCTCTATCGGACACAATATTCTCCGGAATGCCATGCAAACGAACCACATGCTGAAAAAACAACGGAACCAACTCAGAAGAGGAAGGCAACTTAAGCAAAGGTACCAAATGAACCATCTTAGAAAACCGGTCACAGACCACGCAGATAACAGACATCCTCTGGGAAACAGGAAGATCCGAAATAAAATCCATAGAAATATGCGTCCAAGGCCTCTCAGGGACCGGCAAAGGCAAAAGCAACCCACTGGCGCAGGAGCAGCAAGGTTTGGCCCGCGCACAAGTCCCACAGGACTGCACAAAAGAACGCACATCCCGTGACAAAGAAGGCCACCAAAAGGACCTACCAACCAAATCTCTGGTACCAAAAATCCCAGGATGGCCAGCCAACACAGAACAGTGAACCTCAGAAATCACTTTACTAGTCCATCTGTCAGGAACAGTTTCCCCGCTGGACAGCGATCAGGTTTATCAGCCTGAAACTCCTGAAGAGCCCGTCGCAAATCAGGGGAGATGGCAGAAAGAATCACCCCCTCCTTAAGAATACCAACCGGCTCAAGAATCCCAGGGGAATCAGGCAAGAAACTCCTAGAGAGGGCATCAGCCTTAACATTCTTAGAACCTGGAAGATAAGAGACAACAAAATCAAAACGGGAGAAAAACAGGGACCATCGGGCCTGTCTAGGATTCAGCCGTTTGGCAGACTCGAGGTAAATCAGATTCTTATGATCGGTCAAGACCACAATACGGTGCTTGGCCCCCTCAAGCCAATATCACCACTCCTCAAATGCCCACTTCATAGCCAACAACTCACGGTTGCCGACATCATAATTGCGTTCCGCAGGCGAAAACTTTAGAGAAAAGGAGGCACACGGTTTCATCAAGGAACCATCAGAATTCCTCTGAGACAAAACGGCCCCTGCCCCAATCTCAGAAGCGTCAACCTCAACCTGAAAAGGAAGAGAAACATCCGGGTGACGCAACACAGGGGCAGAAGTAAATCGGCGCTTAAGCTCCTGAAAGGCAGAAACGGCCTCAGAGGACCAATTAGCTACATCAGCGCCCTTCCTCGTCAAATCGGTCAGGTCAGAGGTTTAACCACACTGGAGAAGTTGGCAATGAAACGGCGATAAAAATTAGCAAAGCCCAAAAATTTCTGAAGGCTCTTCACGGATGTGGGCTGGATCCAATCATGAATGGCCTGAACCTTAGCCGGATCCATTTCTATAGATGATGGACAAAAAATGAAGCCCAAAAAAGAAACCTTCTGTACTCCAAAGAGGCACTTAGACCCCTTCACAAACAAGGCATTGTCACGAAGGACCTGAAATACCATCCTAACTTGTTTCACATGAGACTCCCAATCATCTGAAAAAATCAAAATATCATCCAAATATACAATCATGAATTTATCAAGATAATTCCTAAAAATATCATGCATGAAGGACTGAAACACAGATGGGGCATTAGAGAGTCCGAATGGCATCACAAGATACTCAAAATGGCCCTTGGGCGTATTGAACGCAGTTTTCCTTTCGTCACCCTGCTTAATACGAACCAGATTATATGCCCCTCGAAGGTCAATCTTAGTAAACCAACTAGCCCCCTTAATTCTGGCAAACAAATCAGAAAGCAAAGGGTATTGGAATTTGACCGTGATCTTATTCAAGAGGCGATAATCAATACAGGGTCTCAAGGAGCCATCCTTCTTGGCAACAAAAAAAAAACCTGCTCCTAATGGAGAAGATGGCCGAATATGCCCCTTGTCCAAAGACTCCCTTACATAGCTCCGAATGGCGGCATGTTCAGGCACAGACAGGTTGAAAGGTCGGCCCTTAGGAAACTTACAGCCTGGAATCAAATCAATAGCACAATAACAGTCCCTATGCGGTGGAAGGGAACTGGACCTGGGCTCATCGAAAACATCCTGGAAATCTGACAGAAACTCAGGAATTTCAGAAGAGGGGGAGGAGGAAATTGACATCAGAGGAACGTCATCGTGAACCCCCTGACAACCCCAACTAGTCACAGACATAGATTTCCAATCCAACACCGGATTATGTACCTGTAACCATGGAAACCCCAGCACAACAGCATCATGCAAATTATGTAATACCAGGAAGCGACAATCTTCCTGATGGGCTGGCTGTTATGGACTGGTAATTTAGGAGCGACATGCGACTAGCTCTGGGCAGGTGGTAACTATACAGACCGCAATTCCTGATCTTAACACAACACTAGCAGTAGCCGTGGAATGTTCCTGTCACTCCCTGGACATCTCGTCACAGCCGGAGAACTAGCTACCCCTAAAGGTAGAAACAGGAAAGCTATCTTGCCTCAGAGAAAATCCCCAAAGGATAGGACAGCCCCCCACAAATATTGGCTGTGAGAGGAGAAGGAAATGACATACGTAGTATGAAACAAGATTTAGCAAAGGAGGCCAATTCTAGCTAGATAGACAGTAAGGAAAGAAACACTGTGTGGTCAGTAATAAAAACTAGAAAAAGTCCACCACAGAGATATGCAAAAATCTCCACACCTGACTAAAGGTGTGGAGGGCAAAAACTGCAGCCCAGAGCTTCCAGCTTAGCTGAATAGATCCATACTGATAAGCTGGACAAATGAGCAAAACATAGAATGTGCTGAACAATAAAGTCCACAACAAGTGGACAGCAAAAGGACAAAAGGACTTATCTTTGCTGAACTGGACAGAGTGTCAGAGAAATCCAAAAGAGCAGTGGCTCCAAGCAGGAACAATTGACAACTGGCATTGATTGAGGAATAAGGACAGACTAAAATAGCCGAGCCAGAAAGACGATCAGTGGGAGCAGCTGCTGATGCTAAATCCAAGAAGCAGCTATACCACTCAAAACCACAGGAGGGAGCCCAAAAGCAGAATTCACAAAAGTGCTACTTACAACCACCGGAGGGAGCCCAAGAGCGGAATTCACAACAGCTGGTGCCATGCACATGGTTAACTGTGTCCAAAACTGAGGTTTATTTTTAGCCAATGGTGTACCATCAATCCCCCTCAAAGGGATAGGACTCCGCAAAGGCTGTAAGGAAAAACCACAACGTCTGGCAAATTCTAAGTCCATTAAATTTAAAGCGGCGCCTGAATCCACAAATGCCATGACAGAGAATGACGATAATGAGCAGATCAGGGTCACAGATAACAGAAATTTAGGTTGTACAGTACTGATAGTAACGGAATTAGCGATTCTCTTGGCAATCAGAAATAACATGAGCAGAATCACCGCAGTAAAAGCACAACCTATTCTGACATCTGAATCCTTGGCGTTCCGCTCTAGACACGATCCTATCACACTGCATAGGCTCAGGACTCCGCTCGGAAGACAACACCATAGTGTGCACAACTCTGCGCTCACGTAAGCGCCGATCAATTTGAATGGCCAGAGACATAGAATCACTCAGACCTGCAGGCGTGGGGAACCCCACCATAACATCTTTAACAGATTCAGAAAGACCCTTTCTGAAAATTGCCGCCAAAGCATCCTCATTCCACTTAGTAAGCACAGACCATTTTCTGAATTTCTGGCAATATGACTCTGCCGCTTCTTGACCCTGACACAGGGCCAAAAGTGTTTTCTCAGCATACTCTACAGAGTTAGGTTCATCATACAATAACCCAAGTGCCTGAAAAAAGGTGTCTACATTAAGCAAGGCCGGATTCCCAGATTCCAGGGAAAATGCCCAATCCTGCGGGTCACCACGCAACAGAGAAATGACAATTTTTACCTGCTGGATGGGATCACCAGAGGAACGGGGCTTAAGAGCAAAAAACAGTTTACAGTTATTTTTAAAGCTCAAAAATTTGGACCTGTCCCCGAAGAACAGATCGGGAGTAGGAATTCTAGGCTCTAAAACAGGAGTCTGCACGATATAATCAGAAATACCCTGTACTCTAGCAGCAAGTTGATCCACCCGAGAAGCAAGTCCCTGAACATCCATGTCAACGCCTAACTCCTGAGCCACCCAGAAGTGAAGAGGGAAAAAAAAACACAACAGAGTACAGAAAAAAAAATGGCTCAGTACTTTCTTTCCCTTCTTTTGAGATGCGGTTAACTCATTGTTGGCCAGTTGTACTGTTATGAACTGGTGGCCTAGGAGCAGCATGGACGAGCTCTGGAGTAGGTGGCCTCTATACTGACCCCAGACCCTGAACTTAACACATCAACTAGAAGTAGCCGTGGGATGTTCCTGTCACTCCCTAGACACCTCGTCATGGCCGGAGGACTAATTGCACCTAAAGAAAGAAACAGGAATACTATCTTGCCTCAGAGAAAATTCCCAAAGGAAAGGCAGCCCCCCCACAAATATTGACTGTAAGAGGAGAGGGAAATTACAAACGCAGACTGAAAACAGAATTTAGCAAAGGAGGCCACGCTACCTAGAAAGAAAAGACAGGAAAGAGTACTGTGCGGTCAGTATAAAAAATACTACAAAATCCACCACAGAGAATACAAAAATCTCCACACCTAACTAAAGGCATGGAGGGTAATTCTGTGACTCCAGAGCTTCCAACTTGGCTGAGTAAATCTTAACACAGACAAAGCTGGACAAGAAAAAACATAGCAATTCACAGAACTATTAAGTCCACCGCATGTGGACTGCAAAAACAGAGCCAGGACTTATCTTTAATGATTTGGACAATCCAGAAGGAGAACCCAAGCAGAGATGTGGATCCCTAGAAAACAATGGACAACTGGCACTCAGTAAAGGAAGGAGCCAGACTAAATAGCCCTGTCCAAAGTGGAAGCAGCTGATGACTGTTGTGAAGGACAAACAGCAGCACTACCACTTATAACCACCGGAGGGAGCCTAAGAGCAGAACCCACAACAGAATTCACAACACATTTCCTTGTCTTGAGGCATTTCCACTGAAGTTGGATCAGCCTGTAACTTCATTTTCCACTTTGATTTTGAGCATCATTCCAACTCCAGACCTCAGTGGGATATTAGTTGTGATTTACGTTGATAATTTTTAGGTTTTATTCTCAACACATTCCACTATGTAATGAATAAAGATTTACAACTGGAATATTTGATTCAGTGATATCTAGGATGTGGTATTTTACTGTTCCCTTTATTTTGTTTTGCAGTGTTGTCACGATCAATGTTTGGATCTGTGGCAGATCTGGCCTCTCAGATTAAAACTTTTTTTCCTTTCAGGTCCTCGGGGTTAATGCAGTTTTCCCCCCTGGTGGCCGCTGGTGTAATTACATTGCTGCCTAGTCTGCTGATGTGGTTGGTGACCACTCCCACCTACCTTCAAAAGGTCACCTGATGCATCAGCTGACTTGGATATACAAGTCCTTTTGGAGACCAACTAGCTGGAGACAGAAGCTTGCTGAGTGCTGTTGTTCTTCAGCTGAATACTGATATCTGGTGCCTAACTCTGCTGTGCGGTGCATTGCAGCAGAGAAAGCTAAGTGTGGTTTGCTTTGTCCACTTGTCTGTAACTTTCCCCTGTGTTGTATTAGTGCAGCGGTGGGACCAGTACTCTCACCTGCCAGTTCCCTACTTAGGCATAGCAGCAGGGCAAGTGAGGGATTAGGTATCCTGCTTGGCGATGGGGTGCAAGAATCCGTATAGGGATGATAGTACAACCCGTGGCAAAAATTATGCAATCACCGGCCTTGGAGGATGTTCATTCAGTTGTATAATTTGGTAGGAAAAAAGCAAATCACAGACATGGCACAAAGCAAGTCATTTCAAATGGCAACTTTCTGGCTTTAAGAAACACTAAAAGAAATCAAGAACAAAAAATGTGGTAGTCAGTAATTGTTACTTTTTGTAACCAAGCACAGAGTAAAAATTATGGAGTCACTCAATTATGAGGGAAATGATTATGGAATCATGAAAAACAAACAAAAAAACACTCCAAAACATCACTAGTATTTTGTTGCACCACCTCTGGCATTTATAAAAGCTTGCAGTCTCTGAGGCATGGACTTAATGAGTGTCAAACAGTACTCTTCATCAATCTGGCTCCAAATTTCTCTGATTGCTGTTGCCAGATCAGCTTAGCAGGTTGGAGCCTTGTGATGGACCATTTTCTCCAACTTCCACCAAAGATTTTCAATTGGATTGAGATCCTGGTGTAAGCACTCAGCTCAGGATAAAAGTGCGCCGAGCCTTACTTCAATCTTTGGGAGGCAGACTGGAAAAAAAAAAAAAAAAAATCAACAGCATGTGAAAAATTGGTTTTATTTACTTTTTTTACGCCATTCCTTGTGCGGTAAAGTGATTAGGTGACTTTATTCTTCGGGTCGGTGCGATTACAGCGATACCAGATTTATATCGGGTTTGTATGTTTGGCAGCTGTCACACACTAAAAGACGCTTTTTATTGAAAAAACTAGTTTTTGCGTCACCATACTTGGAGAGCTATAATTTTTTCATATTTTTGCCAACAGTCATGCGAGGGCTTGTTTTTTGCAGAACGAGCTGTTTTTATTGGTACCATTTTGGTGCACATGACATTTTTGATCGCTTTCTATTCTGATTTTTGGTAGAATGAACAAAAGCCAACAATTCAGGAATTGCTTTTTTTTTTTTATGCCATTCCATGTGTGGTAAAATTGATAAAGCATTTTTTTTCTTCAGGTCTGTATGATTACAGCAACACCTCATTTATATAGTTTATGTTTTGGCGCTTTTATACAATAAAAACTATTTAATAGAAAAATAATTATTTTTGCATCGCTTTATTCTGAGGGTTATAACTTTTATTTTTCCACTGATGGAGCTGTATGGCAGCTTGTTTTTTGCAGGACAACATGACGTTTTCAGCAGTACCATTTTTATTTACATCCATCTTTTTGATCACGTTTTATTGCACTTTTTCTTATGCGATATGATGATAAAGCATTGTTTTTTGCCTCATTTTTTTCTTTTTTACAGTATTAACCCCTTCAGTGAACTAGTGGGCAGTTTTATAGAGCTGGTCATTACGGACGCTGCGATACCAAATATGTCCGGTTGGGACCCAGTGACTCTCTAGGTAGGTTTAACATTAGAGAGTTTAGTTACTGTCCCAATTGGGTACACCTTGTCGCGGTGGGACAGCTTTATGCTTTTTTTTTAAATCAAAAACAGTGTTTACGAAGTACCCTATGTTAATTATTTCATGCACTTGCTTTTTTACTTATTTATTTTCATTAGAGTATATGCACACATTGTCTTTTCTTTGGTTTTTGTTTGATACCAAATATGTGTACTTTTATTGTTTTTTTACATAAATAATTTATTCAAAAATATTTTTTCTTTAGGGATTTAAAAAAAAAAATTTTTTTTTACACTTTGTAATATATTTTTATAGCTTTTGTTTTACATTGTCCCAGGATGGGACATAACAATATTACATCAGAACGCTGATCTGACACTCTACAGACTATCAGATCAGGATCTGACAGGCAGGGGAGGGGGCATGCTGGCCTTCCCTGCATGACCCGGAAGGACACCGCAGCCATCGTGGGGCCGGGGGTCTCCATGTAGACCATCAGGACAATGAGATCGCTTCGCGTAGTCTTGAAGAAGCATGCAGGGAGCCCCCTTCCTTCGTGATGCTCCTCTGTCACTACTGACAGCAGCATCAGAGGGGTTAAATGCACGCGATTGGTACTAGCATCAATCTTGGGCATTGCTGCGGGATATCAGCTGTCATACAGCTGACACCAGCATGTGATCGCCACGACGCTCAGCGTGAGGCAGCGCGATCGGTGCACCGTATTAGTAATGCTGTTTGCGGGAACGCATCTCCCTGCCGACCAGTACTAGTACGGTGCATGTCGAGAAGGGGTTAACAACATCATTATTCCCACATCCACCCAATATTGATTTCAGATCATGCTATTTCACTATTCCTGACTTTAATGTTTCCAACTTTAACATTGAAGGTTTCTGTCCTACCTGACAGAATCAGATGATTTCAAAGCCTTTTTTAAATTACACTGGAGTACCTTCCTAGATGACAATATCATTCTCACTGACAATATGCCTTTGCTTTGGGCCACTTCTAAGGCCGTTATGAGAGGCCATATCATCAGTTATCTGTCATGTAGGAAAAAAAAGCACATAGAAAGAAATTTAACACTTTGCATACCTTACATACATTCCTTCAGACTGAGACAACGCTTGCCCTGACCCCATCCTGTGATGCACAACAAGCTTATTCTATGGCCAAACATCTCCTGGACTATTTTATACAATCCCAATCACACTAGCAGGTCCAACTAACCCTAAATAAATTTTACCGCTGGGAAAATAAGACCGGAAAATGATTAGCTACCCTAACTAAATATAAGCAACCCTACAAGCCAGTTATTAAACTGCAGAACCTCGTAACAGGCTTGCAGATGACTGACTGAAGAAATCACGCAAATTTTGAGTGATTATTATGAGGATCTATAAGGAGCCTCACCTGCCAACCTCCTGGCGCTTAACTCTTTTGTGAACTTGATTAATCTTTGATCCCTGAGCACTGAACAACAAGTGATGTTAGACTCAATGATAACAGAAGATGAAGTCAGACAAGCTATAACAAACATCCAATGGAAGGACCTGATGGTCTCTCTGCTGAATATTATAAGATTCTATCCCCCTGACTTAGTACCCATTTTGACTAATCTTTTCAATGCAGCTTTACTTCAGGGGTTTCTATCAGACAATATACTGACTCACGCACCGTAGTTATCCCTAAATCTTACAGAGACCCGTTATTGCCATAATTATACCGCCCAATCAACTCAACCAAGATTCTAAACTCCTGGCAAAGATCTTAGATGGTTTGCTAAGAGGCTATGTGCCCACGTTGCAGAATAGAAGCAGAT
The DNA here is from genome assembly GCF_051348905.1 of Ranitomeya variabilis. Classification (NCBI taxonomy): domain Eukaryota; kingdom Metazoa; phylum Chordata; class Amphibia; order Anura; family Dendrobatidae; genus Ranitomeya; species Ranitomeya variabilis. Next base: position 878,032,789 of record NC_135232.1, read on the forward strand.
TTTTCCTCATCAAGACCGCACACCCTTGCCAGGGAAAATGCCTGCGGTTTTTGACGCGTTTTTCATGTTTTTTTTCTAAGCGTTCTTTTAAGCGTTTTTGAGGACAAATAAAGTTAGGACCCACAGTGTCCCATAATACTGCCAGCCACAGTGCCCCATAATACTGCCAGACATAGTATGTGTTTTGGATCCTGGAGGAAGAGCGTAACCCGGTCACGTCATAGAGGAGGGGGAGAAACCTAACGCGTATCACCACACAGCGTGGCTTCCTCTTTCTCCAGGATCCAACAGGTCTTATGCAGCCTTAAGGCCCCGTCTCACATAGCGAGATCGCTAGCGAGATCGCTGCTGAGTCACAAGTTTTGTGACGCAACAGCGACCTCAGTAGCGATCTCGCTATGTGTGACACGTACCAGCGACCAGGCCCCTGCTGTGAGATCGCTGGTCGTGTCGGAATGGCCTGGGCCGTTTTTTGGTCGTTGAGGTCCCGCTGACATCGCTGAATCGGTGTGTGTGACACCGATCCAGCGATGTCTTCACTGGTAACCAGGGTAAACATCGGGTTACTAAGCGCAGGGCCGCGCTTAGTAACCCGATGTTTACCCTGGTTACCAAAAAAAAACAAACAGTACATACTCACCATCTGATGTCCACCAGGTCCCTTGCCGTCTGCTTCCCACACTGACTGAGCGCCGCAAAGTGAAAGTGAAAGTACAGCACAGCGGTGACATCACCGCTGCGCTCTGCTCTCACTGTACGGCGGCACTCAGTCAGAGCGGGAAGCAGACGGCAAGGGACCTGACGGACATCAGATGGTGAGTATGTACTGTTTGTTTTTTTCGGTAACCAGGGTAAACATCGGGTTACTAAGCGCGGCCCTGCGCTTAGTAACCCGATGTTTACCCTGGTTACCCGGGTGCTGCAGGGGGACTTCGGCATCGTTAAAGACAGTTTCAACGATGCCGAAGTCGTTCCCCTGATCGTTGGTCGCTGGAGAGAGCTGTCTGTGTGACAGCTCCCCAGCGACCACACAGCGACTTACCAACGATCACGGCCAGGTCGTATCGCTGGTCGTGATCGTTGGTAAATCGCTATGTGAGACGGGGCCTTTACTCTTTCTTTTCCCTCCTTTAACCCTCTGTTTATTTCCCAGAGGGTCATTTATCTTTTTTGACCATCTCTCAGGATTACTGAACTTCTCTTAGGGGGTTATAAGCCTTATTTACTTAATCATTATTATTATTTTACTATATTTTGTGAGTCTGCAGGCCTTATCCTGTTCAGTTATTTTTGCCTTTGGTACCGCGATTGGATTTCTCATCACATTTGCTGCTATCTGTTAATTTGCAGGATTTATCCTGGTGAGCCTCATTAGCTCTAGTTACCATCCTCAGTAGCCTAATGTGTTTTATCATAACACACTCCCCGTACACATAGTGGAGGAAGGTCTCTTTGTGCGTGCGGGGGCACTAACAAGGCCCTCCACACTGTTGTTCATTTGTTAACCTTGTGGTATTTTTAATTGTTTTTAACTTGTTTGTGGCTTGTCTAACTTTAATTGTCTTAATAAAATTAATATTATTTGTTATATTGTTTGTGGTGATCTTTACCTTTACACGCTACTTTCTTCTCTATGGTCTAAACAATATTTTACCTCATAAAATGTATCCTCTGCAATCTCCTGCTGTAATGTCAGTATTGTCTTTGAGGGGAGAACACCTCCTCACCTTTCAAACACACAGACAAAATTAGACAGCACCAGCTGCCTTAAATCTGACATTCCAAGACCTGGAATGGATGTAAGTGAGCAGCCAATCCCACCCAGCTCTTTCAGCTGCTCATAATACCCAGACCCATTTAGGCCCAATATATATATATATATATATATATATATATATATATATATATATATATATATATATATATATATATATATATATTTTTACAGTGCAGACCAATAGTTTGGACACACCTTCAAGATTTTTCTGTATTTTCATGACTGAAAATTGTACATTCACACTGAAGGTATCAAAACTATGAAGAAACACGTGTAATTATATACTTAACAAAAAAGTGTGAAACGACTGAAATTATGTCTTATATTCTAGGTTCTTCAAAGTAGCCACCTTTTTGCTTTGATGACTGCTTTGCGCACTCTTGGCATTCTCTTGATGAGCTTCAAGAGGTAGTCTCCGTGAATGGTCTTCCAACAATCTTGAAGGAGTTCCCAGAGATGCTTAGCACTTGTTGGCCCTTTTGCCTTCACTCTGCGGTCCAGCTCACCCCTAACCATCACGATTGGGTTTAGGTCTGGTGCCTGTGGAGGCCAGGTCATCTGGCGTAGCACCCCATCACTCTCCTTCTTGGTCAAATAGCCCTTACACAGCCTGGAGGTGTGTTTGGGGTCATTGTCCTGTTGAAAAATAAATGATGGTCCAACTAAACGCAAATCGGATGAAATAGCATGCCGCTGCAGGATGCTGTGGTAGCCATGCTGGTTCAGTATGCCTTCAATTATGAATAAATCCCCAACAGTGTCACCAGCAAAGCACCATCACACCTCCTCCTGCATGCTTCACGGTGGGAACCAGGCATGTAGAGTCCATCCGTTCACCTTTTCTGTGTCTCACAAAGACACGATGGTTGGAACCAAAGATCTCAAATTTAGACTCATCAGACCAAAGCACAGATTTACACTGGTCTAATGTCCATTCCTTGTGTTCTTTAGCCTAAACAAGTCTCTTCTGCTTGTTGCCTGTCCTTTAGCAGTGGTTTCCTAGCAGCTATTTTACCATGAAGGCCTGCTGCATAAAGTCTCCTCTTAACAGTTGTTGTAGAGATGTGTCTGCTTCTAAAACTCTGGCATTGACCAGGTCTCTAATCTGAGCTGCTGTTAACCTGCAATTTCTGAGGCTGGTGACTCGGATAAACTTAAACTCAGAAGCAGAGGTGACTCTTGGTCTTCCTTTCCTGGGGCGGTCTTCATGTGAGCTAGTTTCTTTGTAGCGCTTGATGGTTTTTCCCACTGCACTTGGGGACACTTTCAAAGTTATCCCAATTTTTTGGACTGACTGACCTTCATTTCTTAAAGTAATGATGGCCACTCGTTTTTCTTTACTTAGCTGCTTTTTTCTTGCCATAATACAAATTCAAACAGTCTATTCAGTAGGACTATCAGCTGTGTATCCACCAGACTTCTGAACAACACAACTGATGGTTCCAACACCATTTATAAGGCAAAAAATCCAAAGTATTAAACCTGACAGAGCACACCTGTGAAGTGAAAACCATTCCCGGTGACTACCTCTTAAAGCTCATCAAGAGAATGCCAAGAGTGTGCAAAGCAGTCATCAAAGCAAAAGGTGGCTACTTTGAAGAACCTAGAATATAAGACATAATTTCAGTTGTTTCACACTTTTTTGTTAAGTATATAATTCCACATGTGTTAATTCATAGTTTTGATGCCTTCAGTGTGAATGTACAATTTTCATAGTCATGAAAATACAGAAGAATCTTTAAATGAGAAGGCATGTCCAAACTTTTGGTCTGTACTGTATATGTGCGTGTTTATGTGTATATATATATATATATATATATATATATATATATATATATATATATATATACTGTATGTGTATGTGTGTATATATAATACATAATGTGTATTTATTTTATGTATGTATTTATAGGTTTATAATGGGCCTAAATTATGGGTCCGGGTTTTATGAGCAGCTGAAAGAGCTGGGTGGGATTGGCTGCTCACTTACCTCCATTCCAAGTCTTGGAATGTCAGATTTAAGGCATCTGGTGCTGTCTCATTTTGTCTGTGTGTTTGAAAGGTGAGGAGGCCTTGCATGTGCTGCTCAGACCCTTGCTGGAGTTTGAGAGAAAAGGACGGACATTTAATTGGCTGATCCCGTACGTTATATGGACTGATTATTTTCCATTTTTGTTCTGATATACCTTTTGGTACCTGAAAGAGGCTGTTTTATTTAGTTAACCCTGGTGGTTTAGAATGTTTAACCCCTTTCTGACCTCGGACAGGATAGTACGTCCGAGGTCAGAACCCCCGCTTTGATGCAGGGCTCCGGCGGTGAGCCCGCATCAAAGCCGGGACATGTCAGCTGTTTTGAACAGCTGACATGTGCCCGCAATAGCGGCGGGTGAAATTGCGATTCACCCGCTGCTATTAAATAGTTAAATGCCGCTGTCAAACGCAGACAGCGGCATTTAACCGGCGCTTCCGGCCGGGCGGCCGGAAATGAGTGCATCGCCGACCCCGTCACATGATCGGGGGTCAGCGATGCTTCTGCAGATTACCATAGAGGTCCTTGAGACCTCTATGGTTACTGATCACCGGTAGCTGTGAGCGCCACCCTATGGCACACCTGCATTTCTGCTGCATAGCAGCGATCTAATGATCGCTGCTATGTAGCGGAGGCGATCGAGTTGTGCCAGCTTCTAGCCTCGTATGGAGGCTATTGAAGCATGATAAAAGTAAAAAAAAAAGTGAAAAAAAAAATAAAAAAGTTTAAATCACCCCCCTTTCGCCCCAATCAAAATAAATCAATAAAAAAAAATCAAACCTACACATATTTGGTATCGCCGCATTCAGAATCGCCCGATCTATCAATTAAAAAAAAAGCGTTAACCTGATCGCTAAACGGCATAGCGAGAAAAAAATTAGAAACGCCAGAATTACGTGTTTTTTTGGTCGCCGCTACATTGCATTAAAATGCAATAACGGGCAATCAAAAGAACTTATCTGCACCAAAATGGTATCATTAAAAACGCCAGCTCAGCACGCAAAAAAATAAGCCATCAACCGACCCCAGATCATGAAAAATGGAGACGCTACAAGTATTGGAAAATGGCGCAATTTTTTTTTTTTTTTTAGCAGTTTGGAATTTTTTTTCACCACTTAGATAAAAAATAACCTAGTCATGTTAGGTATCTATGAACTCATACTGACCTGGAGAATCATAATGGCAGGTCAGTTTTAGCATTTAGTGAACCTAGCAAAAAGCCAAACAAAAAACAAGTGAATAAGGTGGGACTGCACTTTTTTTGCAATTTCACCGCACTTGGAATTTTTTTCCTGTTTTCTAGAACACGACATGGTAAAACCAATGATGTTGTTCAAAAGTACAAAAAATAAGCCCTCACATGGCCATATTAATGGAAAAATAAAAAAGTTATGGCTCTGGGAAGGAGGGGAGCGAAAAACGAACATGGAAAAATGGAAAATCCCAAGGTCATGAAGGGGTTAATAAACCGCCTGTTTGTTTTGCATTAACGAACTGAATTCTGTGTATGAACCTGCATCTATGATAGAGCCGATCCATCACAATTAGTGCTAGGAGCGCGGGCAGCGTTCCCAGCGAACACGTGTGACTGCTACAGAGGCACTGCATGTGCTGGATGAAGGCGGTCACAAGCCAGCAAACGACTTTAGGCAGCATTGAGAACCTGCTAAAACACCTGGTGCAAGCCCAGCAGCAACAGCTGGCGCAATAAGAGAAGATAAGCTAGTTATGCAGAATATCCATCTCCACTAGCAGCAACAACGGGACCAGCACCGACAACAGCAGCAGCAGATTGATTTACTCACAGAGGTGGTTCGTGGCAGGGCGACAGCTCCGTCTCCAAGGTCAGTGCACAATTTTTTCATCTGGAAGGCGGTAAGGAGAGCCCTGCAGATAATTACCCAGGGTGATGACATAGAGGCCTTTTTGACTGTCTTTGAAGGGGTTGCCAAGAGGGAGAAAATTCCGACAGATCAATGGGTAGAGGTCCCATACTTGACTGGGGAGCCCGAGAAGGTCTATTATGACTTGAGCTTGCAAGATGCTAAGGAATATGGCAAATTAAAAGCTGAAATTTTGGTGCCCTGGGGGTGACGATGACTGTCAGGGCACAGCGGGTCCACCGCTGGGTGTATCAGAGGGATGAACCTCATCACTTCCAAATGTTTGACCTACTGCACCTGGTCCAAAAATGGTTACAGTCAAAGGGCTCTACCCCTGCACAGATGGTAGAGCAAGGGTGATAGCTGGTTCATGCTTTCCCTTGTGAGGTCAATGCAGACTTGGGTCACCCAGTGTGATGCAAGGAGTGCCAATGAACTGGTCAGACTGGTCGAGAGGTATTATGGGGTCCAGAGTTCCGTGGGAAAGCAGCCCACTCCATACTCGGGGTCCCAACAGGGGGTGGAGTCTCAACGGTGTGAAATGTCCAAAGGGGTGGGGGAAGTAATGCTGGAGGGCCCAGCTGGCAACATTATATGCTGGAAATGTCATGGCGCAGGCCATATAGCCGTCCCTTGGCCCCTGAACTCAGCCAATGGATTGCAGCATAGGTTGGCATTGCTCCTATTTTGCCTACCTCACCTGCGGCGTGATTCCGCAACCTGGTTAGGGCCTTTAGGCATGCTCAGTGTTTATAAATGACAATGACTGGACTATTGGACTCAGGAAGATTGGTAACCCTGATAAGGGACCACTTCCTTATCGGATGATCCTTGTTAAGGTGGTGGGCGTCCGGTTTATCAATGGGTTCAAGGAAATGAAGCGCACTCAGCAAACTAGGTGGTGCAGGCTGTACTGGGGAATACCCATAGTGGTCCAATAAGCAAGAAAACAGCCACACTCTCTCAGGCAGGATATGTCTTGCAAAAGGTGATGTATTTCACATGTGTTGAAACATAAATATATATACACACACAGCAGGATAAGAAACGGAGTTACGTTTCAACCCTATTCCGGGTCTTAGTGTTCTGTACATATAATGAGGCACGTGAAATAAATCAAAATTTACAAATGTACATACAACTCTATTTACAATCAATAATTCATGGTTCCCCTTATGAGGAAAAAAGTTCATGAGGTACAATCAAAGCACTGAAATCCTCTCCGTGGTCTCTAGTGGGTTAGGAAATTTCTGAGAAGCAATGCTTCAAGAGACTAGGACCGGAGACATACTAATAAAGCAAGTTAGATGGCAAGTTAAATGGTACCTAGTGGTGGACCTGATGTGTACAAGTATTAATAACGGCATAAGTACTGACCTGTGTTATAGATAGTAGATGAAGTGAAGCATGGTCCCTTTAAAGGCTGTGGATAAAGAAAGAGGAAAGGAGAACCCCTTGTAAGGAAATGTGTGGTCCATATGATAAAATGGTGGAATGGGGTAATTACCAACCTCCTCTTGGCGCGGTGCTGGGGTATCCTGCTTCCTTAGGGGAAGGAATCTCCGAATCACTATGGAAAACTTGTATAGACCAAAATCCAAATGAAAAATGTCCGAATGAAAAAAAGAAATACAGATAAAACAAAAAAATAAAAAATAATAATAATAATAAATAATTAAGAAATAAAATTTAAAATATTAATAAGATAAATAAATAGTACTGAAAATGATGAAAATAATAAATATGATGAAAAAGGTTGGTACTAAAATATTGCGGGCAAAATTGTATACCTGTAGTGGGGTACCAGGATTAGTGATACAATAAACTGAAAATAAGAAGTAAAGGTGGGGGAAAAAATAGAGGTTAAAGAAAAATAGAATAAAGTAAAATAAAATAATAATAAAGAAATAAAATGAAAATATAAAAAAATAAACATATAAAAAAATAAGAAAAAAATATAGAAGATAAAAATGAGAAATGAAAATAAAAATAATAAAATATAATAATAATTAAAATAATAAAAATGAAAATACGAAAAATTCTGTAACTTACCCATTGCGGGTGTTAGGAATAATTAGTCGAGTCAGTGTATCTGTAAGAATAAGTAAAGGGTTAGGACTAAAGTTATAACTCTAATAAATTATGTCCACATCTATCCACCACTAAGTTTTCAAATACATCATACACATGTATATTTATACATAAAAGAATAACTCATTGATCAAAACACGGAATTCTGACAAAGTACAATGGACCTAGCAGTTCAACCAGGGATCCTAAGTTGATAGATCCAATTCCCTGTTGAGGCCCTTTGGTGTGAGGGTTTGTAATGTGTGTATCCAGTAGGCTTCCCTCTCCCTAAGTAATTTATTGTGGTTGCCGCCCCTCCTTGGTCTCTCGACCTGTTCCACAACTTGGAATCTTAGTTGTGAGACTGAATGTTTGGCTGATATGAAATGTTCTGGAATGGGTAACAACGTCTTTTTGCACCTAATTGTGGGTTTGTGGCTTGATATGCGGTCACGGACGTGTTGTGTTGTTTCGCCTACATAGATTAGGCCGCAGGGGCACTTGACCACATACACCACAAAATTAGATTTGCATGTGAAGAAACCTTTTACCTTGTATCTCTTCCCAGAATGGGGGTGGATGACATCCACACCCTTAATGACATTAGAACAACATGCACATCCCAGGCATGGGTATGTCCCCACCCGTTCCGAGCCAATGAAGCTCTGTTTGGGCTGTTTCGTTAGGCTACCAATGTCGGCCCTCACCCATTGATTCCTTAGATTTGGTGGTTTTCTTTTGCAAATAAGTGCTGGATTTTTGAAGGCTTCAATGTCAGGATATGACCTATGGAGAAGTGGCCAGTGTTTATTAATGATATTGTAGAGTTTAGGCATTATCGGGTGGTGGGTGTGTACAAATGGAATGTGTTCAGGTTTAACGGATGTATTATGGGAGGATGTACGTTCCAGGGCTCTCTGTTTTTCAGTGTTTATGAGTTGTTCTGGGTAATTTCTGTCCTTAAATTTGTCAGACATTTCATTAAGGCGGGTTTCTAGTAGATTCTTATCGGACAAAATTCTTTTAACCCTTTGAAACTGGGAGCGGGGCAGACTATTTTTAGTAGATCTTCGGTGACAACTGGTATACAATAAAAGGTTATTCGAGTCAGTTGGTTTGGTGAAAATATCTGTCTCCAATTTACCTGTGTCGTTTTTGATGACTATTGTATCTAGGAATGAGATTTTGGTCAAATCCCAGGTCAGGGTGAACTGGAGTTCAGGTCTCACTGAATTGAGAAAGTTATGAAAGGAAGATAGACTCTCAGGGGTGCCTTCCCATAGACAAAAGATATCATCTATGAACCTGATCCAACTCTTGGCATAAGTTCTGAAGTTTGTGTAAATGAAGGTGCATTCGAATGCATCCATATACGAATTTGCGTATGCTGGTGCTACGTTCGCACCCATAGCAGTCCCGCAGATCTGCATATAATAGTGATCATTGTTATGACCCCAATGGCGAGGGTCTCAGAGGAACGTGGAAGTCTGCAGAATACAAAAATCCAGCTCATAGGGCAGTGGTAACTGGGTTGACCATATATCTACTCCTAACGCCAACACTAGAAGTAGCCGGGGATCATTCCTACGTTGATTCTAGATGACACGCGCCAGCCGGAGAATCTAGCTACCCCTAGTAGAGGAAAACAAAGACCTTTCTTGCCTCCAGAGAAGGGGACCCCAAAGCTGGATAGAAGCCCCCCACAAATAATGACGGTGAGGTAAGAGGAAATGACAAACACAGAAATGAACCAGGTTTAGCACAGAGAGGCCCGCTTACTGATAGCAGAATAAAGAAAGGTAACTTATATGGTCAACAAAAACCCTATCAAAATCCACACTGGAAATTCAAGAACCCCCGAACCGTCTAACGGTCCGGGGGGAGAACACCAGCCCCCTAGAGCTTCCAGCAAAGGTCAGGATATAGATTTGGAACAAGCTGGACAAAAATACAAAACCAAAACAAATAGCAAAAAGCAAAAGGCAGACTTAGCTGATATAACTGGAACCAGGATCAGTAGACAAGAGCACAGCAGACTAGCTCTGATAACTACGTTGCCAGGCATTGAACTGAAGGTCCAGGGAGCTTATATAGCAACACCCCTAACTAACGACCCAGGTGCGGATAAAAGGAAAGACAGAAAAACCAGAGTCAAAAAACTAGTAACCACTAGAGGGAGCAAAAAGCAAATTCACAACAGTACCCCCCCCTTAGTGAGGGGTCACCGAACCCTCACCATGACCACCAGGGCGATCAGGATGAGCGGCATGAAAGGCACGAACTAAATCGGCCGCATGAACATCAGAGGCGACCACCCAGGAATTATCCTCCTGACCATAGCCCTTCCACTTGACCAGGTACTGAAGCCTCCGCCTGGAGAGGCGAGAATCCAAGATCTTCTCCACCACGTACTCCAACTCGCCCTCAACCAACACCGGAGCAGGAGGCTCAGCAGAAGGAACTACAGGCACAATGTACCGCCGCAACAAGGACCTATGAAATACATTGTGAATAGCAAACGACACAGGAAGATCCAGACGAAAAGATACAGGATTAAGGATTTCCAATATCTTGTAAGGCCCAATAAAACGAGGTTTAAATTTGGGAGAGGAGACCTTCATAGGAACAAAGCGGGAAGAAAGCCACACCAAATCCCCAACGCGTAGTCGGGGACCCACACCGCGGCGGCGGTTGGCAAAGCGCTGAGCCTTCTCCTGTGACAACTTCAAGTTGTCCACCACATGATTCCAGATCTGCTGCAACCTATCCACCACAGAATCCACCCCAGGACAGTCAGAAGGCTCCACATGACCCGAAGAAAAGCGAGGATGGAAACCAGAGTTGCAGAAAAAAGGCGAAACCAAGGTGGCGGAACTAGCCCGATTATTAAGGGCAAACTCAGCCAACGGCAAGAATGTCACCCAATCGTCCTGATCAGCAGAGACAAAACACCTCAAATAAGCCTCCAAAGTCTGATTGGTTCGCTCCGTCTGTCCATTAGTCTGAGGATGGAAAGCAGACGAAAACGACAAATCAATGCCCATCCTACTACAAAAGGATTGCCAGAACCTGGAAACGAACTGGGATCCTCTGTCTGACACAATATTCTCAGGGATGCCGTGCAAACGAACCACGTTCTGGAAAAACACAGGAACCAGATCGGAAGAGGAAGGCAGCTTAGGCAAAGGAACCAAATGGACCATCTTGGAGAAGCGATCACATATCACCCAGATAACGGACATGCCCTGAGATAGCGGAAGATCAGAAATGAAATCCATGGAGATATGTGTCCAAGGTCTCTTCGGGACAGGCAAGGGCAAGAGCAAACCGCTGGCACGAGAACAGCAAGGCTTAGCTTGAGCACAAGTCCCACAGGACTGCACAAATGACCGCACATCTCTTGACAAGGAAGGCCACCAAAAGGACCTGGCCACCAGATCTCTGGTGCCAAAAATTCCCGGGTGACCTGCCAACACCGAGGAATGAACCTCGGAAATGACTCTGCTGGTCCACTTATCCGGAACAAACAGTCTGTCAGGTGGACAAGACTCAGGCCTATCAGCCTGAAATCTCTGCAACACACGTCGCAGATCCGGAGAAATAGCTGACAAGATAACTCCATCTTTAAGAATACCAACAGGATCAGCGACTCCAGGAGCATCAGGCACAAAGCTCCTAGAAAGAGCATCGGCCTTCACATTCTTTGAACCTGGTAAATACGAGACAACAAAATCAAAGCGGGAGAAAAACAATGACCAGCGGGCCTGTCTCGGATTAAGGCGTTTAGCAGACTCGAGATACATCAGATTTTTGTGATCAGTCAAGACCACCACACGATGCTTAGCACCCTCGAGCCAATGACGCCACTCCTCAAATGCCCATTTCATGGCCAACAACTCCCGATTGCCCACATCATAATTTCGCTCGGCAGGCGAAAACTTCCTAGAGAAAAAGGCACAAGGTTTCATAACAGAGCAACCAGGGCCTCTCTGCGACAAAACGGCCCCTGCCCCAATCTCCGAAGCATCCACCTCAACCTGAAAGGGAAGTGAGACATCAGGCTGGCACAAAACAGGCGCCGAAGTAAACCGGCGTTTCAACTCCTGGAAAGCCTCCACGGCAGCAGGAGCCCAGTTAGCTACATCGGAGCCCTTCTTGGTCATATCTGTCAAAGGTTTCACAATGCTAGAAAAATTAGCGATAAAACGACGGTAGAAGTTAGCGAAGCCCAAGAACTTCTGAAGACTCTTAACTGACGAGGGCTGAGTCCAATCAAGAATAGCTCGGACCTTGACTGGGTCCATCTCCACAGCAGAAGGGGAAAAAATGAACCCCAAAAAGGGAACCTTCTGTACACCAAAGAGACACTTTGAGCCCTTGACAAACAAAGAATTTTCACGCAAAATTTTAAAGACCAACCTGACCTGCTCCACATGCGAATCCCAATTATCAGAAAAAACCAAAATATCATCCAGATAAACAATCAAAAATTTATCCAGATACTTCCGGAAAATGTCATGCATAAAGGACTGAAAAACTGAAGGCGCATTGGAGAGCCCAAAAGGCATCACCAAGTACTCAAAATGACCTTCGGGCGTATTGAATGCGGTTTTCCATTCATCACCTTGCTTAATGCGCACAAGGTTGTACGCACCACGAAGGTCTATCTTGGTGAACCACTTGGCACCCTTAATCCGGGCAAACAAGTCAGACAACAGCGGTAAAGGATACTGAAATTTGACAGTGATCTTATTTAAAAGCCGATAATCAATACAAGGTCTCAAAGATCCGTCCTTTTTTGCCACAAAAAAGAATCCCGCACCAAGAGGGGAAGAAGACGGACGAATATGTCCTTTTTCCAGAGACTCCTTGATATATGAACGCATAGCGGTATGTTCAGGTACCGACAGATTAAACAGTCTTCCCTTAGGAAATTTACTGCCTGGGATCAAATCTATAGCACAGTCACAGTCCCTATGAGGAGGCAGTGCACTGGACTCAGACTCACTGAAGACATCCTGATAATCAGACAAATACTCCGGAACTTCCGAAGGCGTAGAAGAAGCAATAGACACAGGCAGGGAATCCTCATGAATACCACGACAGCCCCAACTTGAGACTGACATAGCCTTCCAGTCCAGGACTGGATTATGGGTCTGTAACCATGGCAGCCCTAAAACGACCAAATCATGCATTTTATGTAAAACCAGGAAACGTATCACCTCGCGGTGTTCAGGAGTCATGCACATGGTAACCTGAGTCCAATACTGCGGTTTATTTGCTGCCAATGGTGTAGCATCAATACCCCTAAGAGGAATAGGATTTTCTAATGGTTCAAGAGTAAATCCACAGCGCTTAGCAAATGAGAGATCCATGAGACTCAGGGCAGCACCTGAATCTACAAACGCCATGACAGGATAAGATGACAGTGAGCAAATCAAAGTTACAGACAGAATAAATTTAGGTTGCAAATTACCAACGGTGACAGGACTAACAACCTTAGCTATACGTTTAGAGCATGCTGAGATAACATGTGTAGAATCACCACAGTAGTAGCACAAGCCATTCCGGCGTCTATGAATTTTCCGCTCATTTCTAGTCAGGATTCTATCACATTGCATTAAATCAGGTGTCTGTTCAGACAACACCATGAGGGAATTTGCGGTTTTTCTATCACATTGCACCGAATTAGGTGTCTGTTCAGACAACACCATGAGGGAATTTGCGGTTTTGCGCTCCCGCAACCGCCGGTCAATTTGAATAGCCAGTGTCATAGTATCATTCAGACCTGTGGGAATGGGAAAACCCACCATAACATTCTTAATGGCTTCAGAAAGGCCATTTCTAAAATTAGCGGCCAGTGCACACTCGTTCCAATGTGTCAGCACGGACCATTTCCGAAATTTTTGGCAATACACTTCAGCCTCGTCCTGCCCCTGAGACATAGACAGCAAGGCCTTTTCTGCCTGAATCTCAAGATTGGGTTCCTCATAAAGTAAACCGAGCGCCAGAAAAAACGCATCAAGATCAGCCAATGCCGGATCTCCTGGCGCCAGCGAAAAAGCCCAATCCTGAGGGTCGCCCCGTAAGAACGAAATAACAATCTTTACTTGCTGAGCAGAATCTCCTGATGAACAGGGTCTCAGGGACAAAAACAATTTACAATTATTCACGAAATTCCTAAACTTAAACCTGTCTCCGGAAAACAGTTCAGGAATCGGTATTTTAGGTTCTGACCTAGGATTTCTGATAACATAGTCTTGTATGCCCTGCACACGAGTAGCCAGCTGGTCCACACTTGTAATCAAGGTCTGGACATTCATGTCTGCAGCAAGCATAGCCACTCTGAGGTAAAGGGGAAGGAGAAAAAAAAAAAAAACTCAGAATCTTCTTTCTTATAATCCCTCTTCTGCAATGCATTAAACATTTAATACTGGCCTGGCAAACTGTTATGACCCCAATGGCGAGGGTCTCAGAGGAACGTGGAAGTCTGCAGAATACAAAAATCCAGCTCATAGGGCAGTGGTAACTGGGTTGACCATATATCTACTCCTAACGCCAACACTAGAAGTAGCCGGGGATCATTCCTACGTTGATTCTAGATGACACGCGCCAGCCGGAGAATCTAGCTACCCCTAGTAGAGGAAAACAAAGACCTTTCTTGCCTCCAGAGAAGGGGACCCCAAAGCTGGATAGAAGCCCCCCACAAATAATGACGGTGAGGTAAGAGGAAATGACAAACACAGAAATGAACCAGGTTTAGCACAGAGAGGCCCGCTTACTGATAGCAGAATAAAGAAAGGTAACTTATATGGTCAACAAAAACCCTATCAAAATCCACACTGGAAATTCAAGAACCCCCGAACCGTCTAACGGTCCGGGGGGAGAACACCAGCCCCCTAGAGCTTCCAGCAAAGGTCAGGATATAGATTTGGAACAAGCTGGACAAAAATACAAAACCAAAACAAATAGCAAAAAGCAAAAGGCAGACTTAGCTGATATAACTGGAACCAGGATCAGTAGACAAGAGCACAGCAGACTAGCTCTGATAACTACATTGCCAGGCATTGAACTGAAGGTCCAGGGAGCTTATATAGCAACACCCCTAACTAACGACCCAGGTGCGGATAAAAGGAAAGACAGAAAAACCAGAGTCAAAAAACTAGTAACCACTAGAGGGAGCAAAAAGCAAATTCACAACAGATCACCAAAGAGAAAGAAATTATTACGCAAGACAATTGTCAATAGATCAAGACAAAACTGTTGTGAGTTGTGTGAAAAGTCTAAGGTTTTGAGGAGGTCTTGTACTGCTTGGAGGCCCAGGGAATGTTGTATAGATGTGTACAGACTTTTAACATCAAAGGTCACCAGGATACACTGTGGCGGAAGGTTGGGAAATCCTCTAATAATCTCCAAGAAGTGACTAGTGTCCAAAATGAAGGATCTGGTTCGTTTCGTGAGAGGTGTAAGGATTTTCTCCACAAAAACGGATAGTGGGGACAGGATGGAATCTGTGGATGCAACTATAGGCCTGCCGGGGGGGTTGTTGAGGGATTTGTGTATTTTTGGTAGGATATAGAAAACTGGTGTTACAGGGTGTTGATTAATTAGAAAGGTTGCTGGTTTTTGGTCTATCGTGTTGGAGGTCAAGTATCTATTTAATGTTGATTCTATCTTCCTCTTAATGTCACTAGTAGGATCATGGGTGATCTGTCTGTATGTCAGATAGTTGGTTCCTGATTTCCCTGATGTAGTCTGGTTCATAATTACTATGGCCCCTCCTTTATCTGCTGGTTTAATAGTTATGTGCTTGTTGTTCTTAAGTGACTGTATGGCTTGTTTCTCTATGTCTGACATGTTGTTACGTGTCGGGAAGGCCCCCTTACTGTGTTGTTCTAATACCTGGTTAATGTCCTTTTCTATAAGGTCAATGTATGCCTCTGTGGCGTGGTAGCCCCGCAGTGGGTTGAAACTGCTCACATTGCGCAACCCCACCATGGAAATGGAAAGTTCAGATGTTTGAAGTGTAGCGTTCCTTGCTAGCGGATCCTGTTGAAGTCCAAAATGTGTTTTCAGACTAATGCTACAGAAAAAGCGATGTAGATCTTGATCAAGTCTGAATTTATCCCAAGGTGGAATGAGACAAAAAGAGAGATCCTGCTGGAGGACAGTCAGTTCGGATGGGTTTAGTGTGTAATCGGAAATATTAGCGACCGAGTTTTTTTTTTATTTTTTTTGTTTTTTTTATTTTTTTCATTTTATTTCTTTATTATTATTTTTATTTTATTTTGTTTTACTTTATTCTATTTTTCTTTTAACCTCTATTCCCCCCCCCCTTTACTTCTTATTTTCAGTTTATTGTATCACTAATCCTGGTACACCACTACAGGTGTACAATTTTGCCCGCAATATTTTAGTACCAACCTTTTTCATCATATTTATTATTTTCATGATTTTCATCATTTTCAGTACTATTTATTTATCTTATTATAGTGCTTTGGAACAAAGCACTATACTGTTATTCCACCGTGGTAAACTTCTTCTTATTCTTATTATTCAGTCCGCACGTAATGCGGCCCGAACCGCTAAACTCACAGACTCCAGTGAGGTGTCATTTCGAAGCCAGCGTCCCCAAGAGGTGTGCTAAGTATTTTTCGTGCCGATCGGATTTGTAGTTTTTGTGCAATTTGTGTTTGAAAAAAGTCTTTCAATGCGTTTCAATAGAGAAATTTTCCTATACGTTTATAATGGGCTGGTTTCTGAGGCAATTTCTAAAAATAACTGCCACCTGGCCGATTAGCTCATTGATATGCGCAGTCAGACACAGTTACTATGCCAACGCCTATGAAGTCTACATCAGCTCACCAGGTTACAAGTTTTGTCAGATAATATCAGCTCTTAAAGTGACAGTACAGCACAATTCCAAACCACTATCTGTAGTCTTATAATTATTAGACTGTGGCCCGATTCTAACTCATCGGGTATTCTAGAATATGTATGTCCACGTAGTATATTGCACAGCCACACAGTACAAAGCGCAGAGCCACGCTGTACACAGCGCAGAGCCACGCAGTACACAGCGCAGAGCCGCGCAGTACACAGCGCAGAGCCGCGCAGTATAAAGCGCAGAGCCGCGCAGTACACAGCGCAGAGCCGCGCAGTATAAAGCGCAGAGCCGCGCAGTATAAAGCGCAGAGCCGTGCAGTATAAAGCGCAGAGCCGTGCAGTACACAGCGCAGAGCCGCGCAGTACACAGCGCAGAGCCGTGCAGTACACAGCGCAGAGCCGTGCAGTATAAAGCGCAGAGCCGTGCAGTACACAGCGCAGAGCCGCGCAGTACACAGCGCAGAGCCACGCAGTACACAGCGCAGAGCCGCGCAGTACACAGCGCAGAGCCGCGCAGTACACAGCGCAGAGCCATGCAGTACACAGCGCAAAGCCGCGCAGTATAAAGCGCAGAGCCGCGCAGTACACAGCGCAGAGCCGCGCAGTACACAGCGCAGAGCCGCGCAGTATAAAGCGGAGAGCCGCGTAGTACACAGCGCAGAGCCGCGCAGTACACAGCACAGAGCCGCGCAGTACACAGCGCAGAGCCACGCAGTACACAGTGCAGAGCCGAGCAGTACACAGCGCAGAGCCGCGCAGTACACAGCGCAGAGCCGCGCAGTACACAGCACAGAGCCGCGTAGTACACAACGCAGAGCCGAGCAGTACACAGCGCAGAGCCGCGCAGTACACAGCGCAGAGCCGCGCAGTACACAGCACAGAGCCGCGTAGTACACAGCGCAGAGCCGAGCAGTACACAGCGCAGAACCGCGCAGTACACAGCACAGAGCCACGTAGTACACAGCGCAGAGCCGCGCAGTACACAGCGCAGAGCCGCGCAGTATAAAGCGGAGAGCCGCGCAGTACACAGTGCAGAGCCGAGCAGTACACAGCGCAGAGCTGCGCAATACACAGCGCAGAGCCGCGCAGTACACAGCGCAGAGCCGCGCAGTACACAGCGCAGAGCCGCGCAGTACACAGCGCAGAGCCGCGCAGTACACAGCGCAGAGCCGCGCAGTATAAAGCGGAGAGCCACGCAGTACACAGCGCAGAGCCGAGCAGTACACAGCGCAGAGCCGCGCAGTACACAGCACAGAGCCGCGCAGTACACAGCGCAGAGCCGCGCAGTACACAGCGGAGAGCTGCGCAGTACACAGCGGAGAGCCGCGCAGTACACAGCGCAGAGCCGAGCAGTACACAGCGCAGAGCCGTGCAGTATAAAGCGCAGAGCCGTGCAGTACACAGCGCAGAGCCGCGCAGTACACAGCGCAGAGCCGCGCAGTACACAGCGCAGAGCCGCGCAGTACACAGCGCAGAGCCGCGCAGTACACAGCGCAGAGCCGCGCAGTACACAGCGCAGAGCCATGCAGTACACAGCGCAAAGCCGCGCAGTATAAAGCGCAGAGCCACGCAGTACACAGCGCAGAGCCGCGCAGTACACAGCGCAGAGCCGCGCAGTACACAGCGCAGAGCCGCGCAGTATAAAGCGGAGAGCCGCGTAGTACACAGCGCAGAGCCGCGCAGTACACAGCACAGAGCCGCGCAGTACACAGCGCAGAGCCACGCAGTACACAGCGCAGAGCCGAGCAGTACACAGCGCAGAGCCGCGCAGTACACAGCGCAGAGCCGCGCAGTACACAGCACAGAGCCGCGTAGTACACAGCGCAGAGCCGAGCAGTACACAGCGCAGAGCCGCGCAGTACACAGCGCAGAGCCGCGCAGTACACAGCACAGAGCCACGTAGTACACAGCGCAGAGCCGAGCAGTACACAGCGCAGAACCGCGCAGTACACAGCACAGAGCCACGCAGTACACAGCGCAGAGCCGCGCAGTACACAGCGCAGAGCCGCGCAGTATAAAGCGGAGAGCCGCGCAGTACACAGTGCAGAGCCGAGCAGTACACAGCGCAGAGCTGCGCAATACACAGCGCAGAGCCGCGCAGTACACAGCGCAGAGCCGCGCAGTACACAGCGCAGAGCCGCGCAGTACACAGCGCAGAGCCGCGCAGTACACAGCGCAGAGCCGCGCAGTATAAAGCGGAGAGCCACGCAGTACACAGCGCAGAGCCGAGCAGTACACAGCGCAGAGCCGCGCAGTACACAGCACAGAGCCGCGCAGTACACAGCGCAGAGCCGCGCAGTACACAGCGGAGAGCCGCGCAGTACACAGCGCAGAGCCGAGCAGTACACAGCGCAGAGCCGCGCAGTACACAGCGCAGAGCCGCGCAGTACACAGCGCAGAGCCGCGCAGTACACAGCGCAGAGCCGCGCAGTACACAGCGCAGAGCCATGCAGTACACAGCGCAAAGCCGCGCAGTATAAAGCGCAGAGCCACGCAGTACACAGCGCAGAGCCGCGCAGTACACAGCGCAGAGCCGCGCAGTACACAGCGCAGAGCCGCGCAGTATAAAGCGGAGAGCCGCGTAGTACACAGCGCAGAGCCGCGCAGTACACAGCACAGAGCCGCGCAGTACACAGCGCAGAGCCACGCAGTACACAGCGCAGAGCCGAGCAGTACACAGCGCAGAGCCGCGCAGTACACAGCGCAGAGCCGCGCAGTACACAGCACAGAGCCGCGTAGTACACAGCGCAGAGCCGAGCAGTACACAGCGCAGAGCCGCGCAGTACACAGCGCAGAGCCGCGCAGTACACAGCACAGAGCCACGTAGTACACAGCGCAGAGCCGAGCAGTACACAGCGCAGAACCGCGCAGTACACAGCACAGAGCCACGCAGTACACAGCGCAGAGCCGCGCAGTACACAGCGCAGAGCCGCGCAGTATAAAGCGGAGAGCCGCGCAGTACACAGTGCAGAGCCGAGCAGTACACAGCGCAGAGCTGCGCAATACACAGCGCAGAGCCGCGCAGTACACAGCGCAGAGCCGCGCAGTACACAGCGCAGAGCCGCGCAGTACACAGCGCAGAGCCGCGCAGTACACAGCGCAGAGCCGCGCAGTATAAAGCGGAGAGCCACGCAGTACACAGCGCAGAGCCGAGCAGTACACAGCGCAGAGCCGCGCAGTACACAGCACAGAGCCGCGCAGTACACAGCGCAGAGCCGCGCAGTACACAGCGGAGAGCCGCGCAGTACACAGCGCAGAGCCGAGCAGTACACAGCGCAGAGCCGCGCAGTACACAGCGCAGAGCCGCGCAGTACACAGCGCAGAGCCGCGCAGTACACAGCGGAGAGCCGTGCAGTACACAGCGCAGAGCCGCGCAGTACAGAGCGCAGAGCCGCGCAGTATAAAGCGCAGAGCCGCGCAGTACACAGCGCAGAGCCGCGCAGTACACAGCGCAGAGCCGCGCAGTACACAGTGCAGAGCCGCGCAGTACACAGCGCAGAGCCGCGCAGTACACAGCGCAGAGCCACCCAGTATACAGCGCAGAGCCGCGCAGTATACAGCGCAGAGCCGCGCAGTACACAGCGTAGAGCCACGCAGTATGCAGCGCAGAGCCGCGCAGTATACAGCGCAGAGCCGCGTAGTATACTGTGCAGAGCCCCGCAGTAAACAGCGCAGAGCCGCGCAGTACACAGCGTAGAGCCACGCAGTATGCAGCGCAGAGCCGCGCAGTATACAGTGCAGAGCCCCGCAGTATACAGCGCAGAGCCGCGCAGTACAAAGCGCAGAGCCGCGCAGTATACAGCGCAGAGCCGCGCAGTATACAGCGCAGAACGCGCAGTACACAGTGCAGAGCCGCGCAGTACACAGCGCAGAGCCGTGCAGTACACAGCGCAGAGCCGCGCAGTACACAGCGCAGAGCCACGCAGTATACAGCGCAGAGCCGCGTAGTATACAGCGCAGAGCCGCGTAGTATACAGCGCAGAGCCGCGTAGTATACAGCGCAGAGCCACGCAGTATACAGCGCAGAGCCACGCAGTATACAGCGCAGAGCCACGTAGTTATACTGCCCAGTCACGTAGTATATTGTCCAGTCACATAGTATACTGCATATCCCTGTTAAAAAAAAAAAAGAATTAAAATAAAAAAGTTACATACTCACCTCCTGGAGCGGCCGGTATCTGATGGTTGTTGCACCTCCTAGAGCGGCCGGTACACGATGCTTGTTGCACCTGGAGTGGCCGGTACCCGATGCTTGTTGCGCGCTCCGGTCCCAAGAGTGCATTGCGGTCTCACGAGATGATGACGTAGCGGTGTTGTGAGACAGAAAGACGGAAGTGCCCTTAGACAATTATATAGTAGATTACCCCGCTCACCAAATCGGACCCCGAGGGGCCCGGCTCACCAAATCAGACCCAGAGTGACCCCGCCCCCTAAATCAGTCCCAGAGTGACCCCGCCCACCAAATCGGACCCAGAGTGGCTCCGCCCACCAAATCGGACCCAGAGTGACCCCTTCCACCAAATCAGACCCAGAGTGACCCCTTCCACCAAATCGGACCCAGAGTGACCCCTTCCACCAAATCAGGCCCAGAGTGACCCCGCCCACCAAATCGGACCCAGAGTGACCCCACCCACCAAATCGGACCCTGAGGTGCCCAGCCCACCAAATCAGACCCTGAGGTGCCCAGCCCACCAAATCGGACCGAGTGACCCCACCCACCAAATTGGTCCCTAAGGTGCCCCGCCCACCAAATCGGACCCAGAGTGGCTCCGCCCACCGAATCGGACCCAGAGTGGCCGCGCCCACAGAATCGGACCAAAAGTGACCCCGCCCACCGAATCGGACCTAGATTTACCCCGCCCACAAAATCAGACCCAGATTGACCCAACCCACCAAATCGGACCGCCTGAGGGGCACCCAAGTGTCAAAGTCTTGCAGGGGCAGCCCGGGCACCATTCCAAAGCACTATCTGTAGTTCCTTCAGGAAATACCCATCTAGTTTCTATTTTTAATTTTATTTTTATTTCTTAATATTTTTATTATTATTTTCATTTTATTTTTATTTCTTTGTTTCATTCGGACATTTTTCATTTGGATTTTGGTCTATACAATTTTTCCGTAGTGATCCGACTTTAATTACCTAACCAGGGATAATTCCCACCAGCCTTCACCATATACTACGTGCCTCTTTTCAATTGTATACTCCCCCTTTCCCCTTTTGCCCTCTAGGGGTCTAATAGCACTTTCCAGGCAGCCCAGCCCTTTATTTATGGCAGGCACCCATCTACATGGGACAGTGAGGGTCCACACATTCCTGGCGCTTCACAAGCGCGCATTGCGTGTGCGCAGTTTAGCCTAGTAACAGGCACTGCTAGCCCACACTGCACAGGCTCCATCAGCTACAACGCGAGCATCACGCGAGAGTTCGAGGAATCCAGCGCGCGTCGCGCATGCGCAGTTACGCATTGCTGTCACGGAGACTCCAAGCCTCTACCTCAATTTACACACTGCTCAGGCGCCGCCAGCATAGCGTGCACACTGCGCTCCACACCTTCCTTTGACGGACATAGCCTCACTATGCTGCGGGCAGGTACTATAAATAGAATCACTGCCAACAATGCAGACACACCCCCCTAAGGAAGCAGGATACCCCAGCATCGCGCCAAGAGGAGGTTGGTAATTACCCCATACCACCATTTTATCATATGGACCACACATTTCCTTACAAGGGGTTCTCCTTTCCTCTTTCTTTATCCACAGCCCTTAAAGGGACCATACTTCACTTCATCTACTATCTATAACACAGGTCAGTGCTTATGCCGTTATTAATACTTGTACACATCAGGTCCACCACTAGGTACCATTTAACTTGCCATCTAACTTGCTTTATTAGTATGTCTCCGGTCCTAGTCTCTTGAAGCATTGTTTCTCATAAATTTCCTAACTCACTAGAGACCACGGAGAGGATTTCAGTGCTTTGATTGTACCTCATGAACTTTTTTCCTCATAAAGGGATCCGTGAATTATTGATTGTAAATAGAGTTGTATGTACATTTGTAAATTTTGATTTATTTCACGTGCCTCATTATATGTACAGAACACTAATTGTAGTTTGTGTTTACTTGCAGCTTGAGAAAGACCCGGAATAGGGTCGAAACGTAACTCCGTTTCTTATCCTGCTGTGTGTGTGTATATATTTATGTTTCAACACATGTAAGTAAATACATCATCTTTTGCAAGACATATCCTGAGAGAGTGCGGCTGTTTTCTTGCTTATCGGTTTATCAATTGGGACACTAAGAACTATTCTGTAGCCTGTGTGGATGTAAGCACAGACTGTGGCACTATATCTCAGGAAGTGGGGGTTGTTAAGGACTTGTTTCACTCCATAATAATCAGATGGGACTTTGGATTGTTCTGGTACATGTGGGAAAAGCAGGGGGTTGCACGGACGACAGCCAGATCACCCCTAAAGAAACCTCGCCGCAGGTGGTAGTGGACAAGTTTCCCTTGTGTGTGCTTATTGAGGATGAGGAGCATACCCCGAGGTCCATATCCCTGAGCTGGAGGTGTCCGAGGGAAACTTTGGAACCGCCAAACTCAGGGACTTGACTCTTAAAGGGACGTTTGACAATGTGACAGTGATAAATGGGGTGCCTCAGGAGCCAGGTGCATACAGGTTGGCTCCTGTATTTTGCAATGAATGGAGATCTGCTTTATAGAATAACCAAGCCAATGGGTGAGGTGATAGAGCAGTTGCTGTTGCCAGGGCCCTATAGACACAGAGTGTTAGACATCGCTCATTCACATGTGTTGGGTGGTCACCTGGGGGCATATAAGATCCAGAAATGGATCCTCTGCAGATCAACTTGCCTGGGTGCTGCAAATAAATTATGAGCTATTGTCATTCCTAATCCACCTGCCAGCTAACCGCCCTGGTGGCATACTCCCCTAGTACTGTCATCGAGGTTCCATTCAAGTGCATAGCAATGAATTTATTGGGGCCCCTGGTGAAGTCTTCAAAAGGACATCAATATATATTTTTAGTCCTGGATTATGCTACTCAATGCCCAGTGGCAGTACCCCTAAGAAATTCCTCTGCAAAGTGTATCTCTCAGGAGCCACTCCATATCTTCTCTCAAACCTGTCTGCTGAAGAGATACTAATGGATCATGGGACCACCTTCATGTTGAAGGTCATGAGGGAGTTGTGCAAGACATTGCAGATTTCACAACTCAGAACCTCAGTGTACCATCCCCAGACAGATGGACTGGTGGAGAGGTTTAACAAACCCTTGATTGCTATGTGGAGGAAAGCAGTGGAGAAGGACGGCCGAGACTGGGATGGTCTGCTTCCCTACCTGGTATTCTTCATCAAGGAAGTTCCCCAAGCTTCCACAGGTTTCTCCCCATTTGAACTACTGTATGACCGACACCTTAGAAGATTCCTGGATGTGGCAAAAGAGGCCTGTGAAGCTGAGACCAAATCGTATAGAAGCATGGTGGAGCATGTTGCCCAGATGCAAAAGAGGATTGCCAATGTGATGCCCAGTATGAAGGAGCACCTCCTCAAGGTACGTGAAACACAGTCCAGAGTGTATAATAGGTCAGCCGGGTTGACACAGTTCAACCAAGGGAATCAAGTACTTGTGTTGTTATCCACCGTGGATACCATGTTCCTGGCCTAGTGGCAGGGCACCTATGAGGTAGTAGAGAAGGTTGACGAAGTCAACTATAAAGTCCACCAACCAGGGAAGAGAAAGCCCTATCAGGTTTACCATGTCAACATGATTAAACGGTAGCAGGACAGAAAACCCGTGGAAGCTCCTTGTCTGATGGCCAAATCCGAAGTCAGCGTTTAAGATGTTATGGTGGAAGACACCTTGTCTCGCTCACAAACAGCAATGTTGGGAGCTGTTGCAGTGGAATAAAAACCTGTTTTCTGAGTTGACAGGTCTCAGCATGGAGCACAGAGCTTCATGTTCATGTCAACCTAAAACTGTATTGGATTCCAGAAGCCATTTAGGAGTCATTGAAGAGTCCAAGAGTGGATGATCCAGTCCCATAGTATTGGTAACAAAACCAAATGGCGAGTGGCGGTTCTGTAATGGCTACGGGAAGCTCAAGGAGGTCTCGAAGTTTGACACCTACCCAATGCCCAGTTTAGATGAACTGATTTTAAGGCCAGCATGATACATTACCACGCTTGACCTCACGAAAGGGTATTGGCAAATTCCCATGTCCTAATATGCCAAGGAGTAGACGACTTTCTCAATGCCAGATGGTTGTTTCCAGTACAGTAAGTAACAACACACTGTATGATGACGGAAGGTGCAAAGCCTTCAGGCTTTGAGCAGATAGGTAGGGTATGTAAGGTATCAGCTGGACAGATTATGGATGGGAGATGTGTGTCCCCGAGGTGCCAAGCCACGGTGATATAGGACCTGGAGAAGCAGACTCCAGCAAAACATAGTGCTGAGAGGTGTTTAATGAGCCCTGATTATGGGTCCAGGTTTTATGAGCAGCTGGAAGACCTGGGTGGGATCAGCTGCTCACTTACCTCCAGTCCAGGACTTTGAATGTCTGATTTAAAGCAGCTAGTTCCTTCTCCCTTTGTCTGTGTGTTTGCAAGGTGAGGAGGCCTTGCATGTGCTGCTCAGGCCCTGCTAGGTTCTGAGAGAAAACTACAGACATCTAAAAGGATGAGCCAGTGCATTATATGGACTGGTTATTTTCCATTTTTGCTCTGTTATACCTTTTCGTACCTGGAAGAGGCTGTTTTATTTTGTTAATCCTGACAGTTTATGAACTTTTAATAAACCGTCTGTTTGTTTTGAATCAACTGAATCCTGTGTGTGAACCTACGTCTACCACAGAGCCGATCCTCACAATATATTTTCTAAGTAAATGTATTTCTAAAAGTGCTATGGACATGAAATTCTTACCAGATGTCGTTAAGAACCCATACAATCCACACAGGCAAATAAATTAAACCATAGATGTCCGTAAATGATGTGTAATAATGAGAAATGGCACAGGGAAAACGTATTGAACAGGCTTACTGAACTTTATTTAATACTTCAAGCCTTTGTTGGTGATGACAGCTTCAAGATGCCAACTGTATGGAGAAACTAATCACATGCATTGCTCAAATGTGATTTTGACCCATCTTCCACACAAACACTCTTCAAATATTGAAGGATCTGTTGGCTCCTTCTATGACCCTGAGCTTTAGTTTCTTCCATTAAGTTTCCTTGGCTGTGTGTTTTAGATCATTGTCTTGGGGAAATGTCCACCCTCGTTTCATCTTCATCATGCTAGTAGATGGTAAAAGATTTTTTTACAAGAATGTCTCAGTAAATTTGTCCATTCATCCATCCTTCAATTAAATGAAGTTTGCCAGTGCCGTATGCTGGAAAACAGTCCCACATCATGATGCTCCCACCTCCAAATTTCACTGTTGGTATGGTGTTTATGGAGTGATATGCAATGCCTTTTGGCCTCCAAACATGGTATGTTTTATGGAATCTAAAGAGATGACTTTTGATCTCATCTAACCAAACTATATTCTCCAAAAATTTCACAGGTTTGTATAAATGTTGTTTAGCAAACTTTTTAAACATGCTTAAGCATGTTTTTTGCTCAGCAATGGAGTCTTGCGTGGTGAGTGTGCATACTTAGCATGGATGCTGAGTGCATTAAGTATTGTTTTCTTTGAAACAATTGTACCTGCTGATTCCAGATCTTTCTGTAGCTCTCCACATGTGGTCCTTGGCTCTAGGACAACTCTTTTGATAATTCTTTTCACTCATCTGTCTGAAATCTTGCGGGGAGCACCTGCCGGTTTGTGGTGAAATGATATTCTTTACACTTCTGGACTGTAGCCCCAACAGTGCTCACTAGAGTCTTCAGTAGTTTAAAAATTCTTCTGTAACAAGTCCGATCAGTATGTTTTGTAACAATAAGGTTGCAAAGGACTTAAGGCAGCTCACTAGTTTTACCTATCATGAGATGTTTCTTGTGTGGCACATTGATAACACTGGTCAACAGCATTTTTGGTGCCAAAGATATTTCATCGAATTTAGGGTATTTTTGGGGTGCTGATTCTGAATATGTCATCAGTTTTGCCAGATTGGCTCAAGTTTTTGAGATTTTTGGTATCTTATTTATAGCACTTGTTGGTAAATGCGACGCATCATCTCATTAATTTCTTTGGATTAGTACTTGAACTGAGCAGTTCTCAATATAGTTTTGTGTTAATTAGTGTTCTAAAAGTTTGTTCATAGCTTGATTTTTGCACTAACTTTATGTTGTTGTCTGTTTTCCAGTGAAAAGCATGAACTCATCAAGAAGAAGTTGTCTTAACGATCCAGACTCATTCTGTTACATTTGTGGTGAATACACACTGCCAAAACATAGAAGAAACATAACAGACTTCGTAAAAAAAAGTGTATTTTGCCTATTTTGGGGTTATGCTTGGGGACCAAGACAAGTTTTGGGCACCACACATAGTGTGCAAAGCATGTATCGAATTATTACGAAAATGGAGCAAAGGACAAAGAAAAAGCTTCAAATTTGGTGTTCCAATGGTGTGGAGAGAGCCAAAAAATCATCATGATGACTGTTATTTATGGTAAACACAGGTACAGGCACATCTTCACAATGAGGGACAGGCCTTCTTGCAGATTCCATGTTACTTCCATTTTCGTTTCTTTTGCTTATTGAATCCTTGCACTTGCACTGCACAGAAATAACAGTCATCATGATGATTTTTTGGCTCTCTCCACACCATTGGAACACCAAATTTGAAGCTTTTTCTTTGTCCTTTGCTCCATTTTCGTAATAATTCGATACATGCTTTGCACACTATGTGTGGTGCCCAAAACTTGTCTTGGTCCCCAAGCATAACCCCAAAATAGGCAAAATACACTTTTTTTACGAAGTCTGTTATGTTTCTTCTATGTTTTGGCAGTGTGTATTCACCACAAATGTAACAGAATGAGTCTGGATCGTTAAGACAACTTCTTCTTGATGAGTTCATGCTTTTCACTGGAAAACAGACAACAACATAAAGTTAGTGCAAAAATCAAGCTATGAACAAACTTTTAGAACACTAATTAACACAAAACTATATTGAGAACTGCTCAGTTCAAGTACTAATCCAAAGAAATTAATGAGATGATGCGTCGCATTTACCAACAAGTGCTATAAATAAGATACCAAAAATCTCAAAAACTTGAGCCAATCTGGCAAAACTGATGACATATTCAGAATCAGCACCCCAAAAATACCCCAAATTCATTAAAATATTTTGGACACCAGAAAAAAATTTTTTTTTTGTTGACCTGTGTAATGAGACTTTTCATAGGCCATCTCTATATGTCCAATACTTGTTTCCTGCGTCATTTCTCATTATTACACATAACTTAATTTATGGATAGTGACGTTGTTACTGCCATCTGGTCAGAATTTTATGTCAATAGCACCTTTAGAAATATACCGTATATACTCGTGTATAAGCCCTTCTTGGCTGAAAAAGACCTCCCTCAGCTTATACACTAGTCACGGTCCCAGTGCGAAGGTCCCCGGTGTCTCCGGGACATGTCCACACTCCCCTGCAGCCTCTATAAGTATTCCGGTGGCTGCTGACAGGGTCAGCATTGGCACTGGGACAAGTGCCGGTGTCCTGAGCAGACGGGGACACCGGTTGCACTATGGAGGCCAGGTGCCTGTGCCGCTGCTTGCTCAGGCCCCCTGTACTTGCGATATTCACGTGTCCCCGTTCCACCGCCACGCTGTGTCTTCCACGTCCTTTGACTGTGACGTTCAAGTCAGAGAGCGTGATGATGTGTTTAGTGCGTGCCCTCTGCCTGAACAGTCACTGCAGAGAGCCAGCGACGCTGAGAAGCAGCGGTCAGCGACGAGAGGTATGTCTTTTTTTTTTTTATTGCAGCAGCAATATAGGATATAATTATGTCAGCATTTACTGCACTGATATGATGAGCATCTTATGGGGCTATCATCAACCTTTATGCAGCATTATATGGGGCATATTTTTCTATGGAGCATCTTATGGGGCCATCATCAACCTTTATGCAGCATTATATGGAGCATATTTTTCTAAGGAGCATCTTATGGGGCGATCATCAATCTTTATGCAGCATGCTGCATTTCCCACCCTAGGCTTATACTCGAGTCAATAAATTTTCCCAGTTTTTTCTGGCAAAATTAGGTGCCTCAGCTTATATTCGGGTCAGCTTATAGTCGAGTATATACGGTATTTACTTAGAAAATTGGTGACATGTTAAATACTTCTTTATCCCGCTGTATATATTGTAATTCATGCTCTCAGGTAGGCATTAAGTAAGGTCCAAACCAGTGCAGTTTTATTACTTTTATAAAACTCCAAGGGAATCTAAACCAAAACAGCCATCTCTGGGCACAAAAGTATAGCAGTAAATATATAGTTCATTCACATATATTTCAGTTCAAGGTCACCTGAACAGATTACAATCCTCTCCCTCTCAGCATCCAGCTGAGACTGTCAACACCCGAAGTCTTTTCTTCCTCCCAGATACAATAAGGTCATATATACAGTCCATTCTCCCAGAGCAAACTTTATAGTACTACCAGTATCATCGTCATCCTGAGCTCCAATAACTTCCAGGATCAAACTGAAGTGTTCCACTCCATGCACAGCTCACACTGAACAGACTGCAGCTTCCACGTTTGACAATAAATGGCTTCACTCAACCACTAAACATGAGTGGAGAAAAAGTTTTTGTGTTATCATTCATATTCTCTGAATAAAGCCAAGAAAGCAAATATTCTGCTGGGGTATATAAACTTTTTTATATTACTATAGTATGCTGCCTGATTTTTTGTACATACAGTACAGACCAAAAGTTTGGACACACCTCATTTAAAGATTTTTCTGTATTTTCATGACTATGAAAATTGTACATTCACACTGAAGGCATCAAAACTATGAATTAACACATGTGGAATTTATATACTTAACAAAAAAGTGTGTAACAGCTGAAATTATGTCTTATATTCTAGGTTCTTCAAAGTAGCCACCTTTTGCTTTGATGACTGCTTTGCACACTCTTGGCATTCTCTTGATGAGCTTCAAGAGGTAGTCACCGGGAATGCTTTTCACTTCACAGGTGTGCCCTGTCAGGTTTAATAAGTGGGATTTCTTGCCTTATAAATGGGGTTGGGACCATCAGTTGTGTTGTGCAGAAGTCTAGTGGATACACAGCTGATAATCCTACTGAATAGACTGTTAGAATGTGTATTATGGCAAGAAAAAAGCAGCTAAGTAAAGAAAAACGAGTGGCCATCATTACTTTAAGAAATGAAGGTCAGTCAGTCCGAAAAATTGGGAAAACTTTGAAAGTGTCCCCAAGTGCAGTGGCAAAAACCATCAAGCGCTACAAAGAAACTGGCTCATATGAGGACCGCCCCAGGAAAGGAAGACCAAAAGTCACCTCTTAGAAATCGCAGGTTAACAGCAGCTCAGATTAGAGACCAGGTCAATGCCACACAGAGTTCTAGCAGCAGACACATCTCTACAACAACTGTTAAGAGGAGACTTTGTGCAGCAGGCCTTCATGGTAAAATAGCTGCTAGAAAACCACTGCTAAGGACAGGAAACAAGCAGAAGAGACTTGTTTGGGCTAAAGAACACAAGGAATGGACATTAGACCAGTGGAAATCTGTGCTTTGGTCTGATGAGTCCAAATTTGAGATCTTTGGTTCCAACCACAGTGTCTTTGTGCGACTCAGAAAAGGTGAACGGATGGACTCTACATGCCTGGTTCCCACCGTGAAGCATGGAGGAGGAGGTGTGATAGTGTGGGGGTGCTTTGCTGGTGACACTGTTGGGGATTTATACAAAATTGAAGGCATACTGAACCTGCATGGCTACCACAGCATCTTGCAGTGGCATACTATTCCATACGGTTTGCGTTTAGTTGGACCATCATTTATTTTTCAACAGGACAATGACACCAAACACACCTCCAGGCTGTGTAAGGGCTATTTGACCAAGAAGGAGAGTGATGGGTGCTACGTCAGATGACCTGGCCTCCACAGTCACCAGACCTGAACCCAATCGAGATGGTTTGGGGTGAGCTGGACCACAGAGTGAAGGCAAAAGGGCCAACAAGTGCTAAGCATCTCTGAGAACTCCTTCAAGATTGTTGGAAGACCATTCCCGGAGACTACCTCTTGAAGCTCATCAAGAGAATGCCAAGAGTGTGCAAAGCAGTCATCAAAGCAAAAGGTGGCTACTTTGAAGAACCTAGAATATAAGACATATCTTCAGTTATTTCACACTTTTTTGTTAAGTATATAATTCCACGTGTTAATTCATAGTTTTGATGCCTTCAGTGTGAATGTACAATTTTTATAGTCATGAAAATACAGAAAAATCTTTAAATGAGAAGGTGTGTCCAAACTTTTGGTCTGTACTGTATATACAGTCAGGCTAAGTGCACACATTGCAGAATTGCCACGGAAATTTCTGCAGCAATTCCGCAACTCCTGCCATGGGTATATTACATATGTCATGCGTATTCCCGCTAAACACTAGCATTTTGCATTTTTTAGCTTGCAGAATGCTAGCGTTTTCCAAGCGATCCATAGCATCGCTTGGAAAACTGATTGACAGGTTGGTCACACTTGTCAAACAGAGTGTTTGACAAGTGTGACCAACTTTTTACTATTGATGCTGTCTATGCAGCATCAATAGTAAAAAGATGGAACGTTAAAAATAATTTAAAAAAAAATTGTGATATTGTCACCTTCCGGCGTCCCGGCAGTCTTCCTGCTCGCGATGCCCCAGTCCCAATAATGCATTGCGGCAATGACCTCAGATGACGTCGCGGTTTCGCAAAACCCACATCATCACAGGTCATTTTCGCAATGCATTATTGGGAACGGGAGCATCGCGAGGAGCCGGAAGGCTGCCGGGGACGCCGGAAGGTGAGAATATCAACATTTTTTATTTTAATTCTTTTTTTTAACAATTATATGGTTCCCAGGGCCTGGAGGAGAGTCTCCTCTCCTCCACCCTGGGTACCAACTGCACATGATCCGCTTACTTCCCGCATGGTGGGCATAGCCACATGCGGAAAGTAAGCGGATCAATGTATTTCTATGTGTGCGGAATCGCTAGGGAATCCCCACATGTACTTATGCTGGCTAACAGATGTAAATCATTCAGCTGCGGCAGGAAAAACTAAATCTCCGAGCACTAAAAAATACGCGGAGGACCCCCGAGCATGCTCGAAAAATCTCGAGTAACAAGTATATTCGCTCATCACTACTAAAATACTAAGCGATATGAATACCAACTTATACAGCTAGCCACCATGGCAATATACAATATACCAGTAATCTGTACCATTGGTGACCCAGACCCATAGGGCCTATCATCGATTATATATAGCTACTTCAGAACAAATGATGATATATGGTCCAATAAAGTAGATGAAAAAATACAAACTTTATTAGATGATAAAAAACACACAAGTGAATGGAAGGACAATTAGTGACACTATACAGATAATACTGGATAAATAGCAGGAGGCGCATGCCCAGGAAGGCCTGTACACTAGAATAATAGTGGCATATTGGTATGTTAGCTATAAGAAAAAATCAGCAAAAGAGAGCAACCAAAAAATTAAACAACAAAATATACATAACAAAAATATACCTATAAATAGAATAGCCATGTGAGAGACTATACTGCGAGCTGCCCATAAATAACACCCATGTACCAATAGTAGAAGTAAGAAATATCATAATAGGCCACAAGCAAGGCACCTATCCACTACCGGGAACTAGAGGCATATGCAGAGAGTCTAAAAATGGAAAAGTTACTGCCGCAAAGTACCCACCGCACAATGAACAGGGACTCCTGGGGACGCGCCTCCGCCCCAACGCGCGTTTCGGCGACGCGTTCAGGGGTGACGAAGGTGTGATCGCCGAAACGCGCGTTGGGGCGGAGGCGCGTCCCCAGGAGTCCCTGTTCATTGTGCGGTGGGTACTTTGCGGCAGTAACTTTTCCATTTTTAGACTCTCTGCATATGCCTCTAGTTCCCGGTAGTGGATAGGCGCCTTGCTTGTGGCCTATTATGATATTTCTTACTTCTACTATTGGTACATGGGTGTTATTTATGGGCAGCTCGCAGTATAGTCTCTCACATGGCTATTCTATTTATAGGTATATTTTTGTTATGTATATTTTGTTGTTTAATTTTTTGGTTGCTCTCTTTTGCTGATTTTTTCTTATAGCTAACATACCAATATGCCACTATTATTCTAGTGTACAGGCCTTCCTGGGCATGCGCCTCCTGCTATTTATCCAGTATTATCTGTATAGTGTCACTAATTGTCCTTCCATTCACTTGTGTGTTTTTTATCATCTAATAAAGTTTGTATTTTTTCATCTACTTTATTGGACCATATATCATCATTTGTTCTGAAGTAGCTAAGCGATTATATGAGTAAGACGCGCGAGAGTCGAAACGTCATGATACTATCTCGATCGCTTACTATATATTTGTAATTTGCTCCCATGTGCTGTTCATGTTTAATAAATTTACACTATTTTTGCATATACAATTACCAGAGTGTGCGGTGTCTTCTAGTAATATTAGTAACAGGTGTGGGCAATATGTAAATTAGACCTGAAACCAGATAAAAATGGGAGAAGTTGACTCAATCTTTGCATTGTGAGTCTGTGTGTGCCACACTAAACATGGAGAACAGAAAGAGGAGAAAAGAACTATTTGAGGACTTGAGAACCATAATTGTTGAAAAATATCAATCTCAAGTTACAAGTCCATCTCTAGAGATCTTGGTATTCCTTTGTCCACAGTGTGCAACATAATCAAAACGTTTATAGCTCATGTCACTGTAGCTAATCTCCCTGGACGTAGACGACAGGGAACAATTAATGAAAGGTTTCAATGCATGATTGTCAGGATGGTGGATTAGCAGCTCCAATCAAGTTCCAAGAAATTCAAGCTGTCCTGCAGGCTCAGGTTGCATCAGGCTCAACGCAAACTATTCATCAACATTTGAATGAAATGAAACACTATGGTAGAAGATCCAGGAGGACTCCACTGCTGACACATGACACATAAAAAAGCAGGTTGCCAAAATGTATGTGAATAAGTCAGACTCCTTATGTGAAAGCGTTTTGTGGACAGATGAGACAGAGATAACTTTTTGGCAAAGCACATCATTCTACTGTTTACTGAAAATGAAATGAAGCCTACAAAAAGAAAACAGTACATCCAGTCATATATAGTGAGTGTTCAAAGATGATTTGGGCTTGATTTGCTGCATCTGGCACTGGGTGCCTTGACTGTGTGCAAGGTATTCTGAAATCTGAAGGATCAAGAAGCACTCCGGAAATGGATGGAAACAAAGTGCTAAAGAGTTCTGAAGTGGCCAGCAATGAGTCCAATTCTAAATCCCAGTGAACACCTAGGGAGAGATTTTAAAATTTCTGTTGGGAGAAGTCACCATTAAATATGAGTGACCTGGAGCAATTTTCAAAATAGTGGTCCAAAATTCCAGTTGAGAGGTGTAAGAAGCTTGTTGATGGTTAAAGGAAGTGATTGTAGTTATTTATTCCAAATATTAAGTTGAGGGTGCCAATAGTTCTGTCTAGCCCATTTTGGGGTTTTTTGTGTGAAATTATGTCCAATTTGTCTTTTTTTTTTTCTCTCATTTCCAGTCGTTCCAATACAGAAACGTGTATAACAAAACGTGTAATTGCGATAATGTTCTTGGAGAAATACTTCATTTTCTGAAACAATTACAGAATGTCCCCCTGCTCATGCCCAGCACATGTCCAGGCCCAATTGAAGTTTGCCAGTGACCATTTAGATGACCCAGATGAGGCATGTGAGAAGGTCATGTGGTCAGATGAGAACAAAATAGAACTTTTTGGGGTCAATTCCACTTGCCGTGTTTGAAGGAAGAAGAACAAAGAGTACAACCCCCAAGAACAACGTCCCAATCATGAAGCAAAGGGAACAGGGTGACTGCACTGTACTGAAGGGAGGACGGATGGAGAAAAGTATTGCAAGATTTTGTTTAACAACCTTCTTCCCTCAGTAAGAGAATTGGATATGGGTTGTAGCTGGCTCTTCCAGCATGACAATGACCCAAAATGTACAGCCAGGGCAACCCTTAACCCAATAGAAAATCTTTGGAGGAGCTGAAACTCAATGGTGTCCAGCAACAACACTGAAACTTGAAAGATCTGGACAAGATCTGGATTGAGGAGTGGGCCAAAATCACTACTGCAGTGTGTGGAGGAAATGTCTGATGTCTGTGTGATGCCCGGGAGACCGAGGTACCCAGCACTAGACCAATGAAGTCTGTCTCTTGAGGGGGATGTCACGAATGGCTTGACCCAGTGCTGTGGTCTCAGGCAATGCACAGTGTAAGGGATATCGTGAAGGAACAGGCACTTACTTGATCAGCAGCAGATCCTCCCAGTAGTGATGATCCCGATCTTGAGTAGATGATTATTATCCAAATGAAAGACTGAAGCGTTGAAACGTTTAACCAGTTTACTTCAACATGAAGGGATTTGCAATCAGTACTGTCACCGGAGTCTGTATGAGCACTCTGAATTACTCTGACCTTGTCAAGATTTCTATCTCTTATTATGCGCAGTTTCCATGTGGCCCTGCTGCTGTATGTGAACTGGCTGCCGACTCAATCTGTCCCTCCCGGGTCCTGGTTCGACGGGCAACCCGAGTCCTTTTTGTCAGTTTATCCCCTCTGGGAATACCGCTGAACTCTGTGTCTGTTGCTGCGCCTGACCCTAGTGAGGCTGATATCACCTCACGTCTTTCCGGTTGCTGTATTATATATAATGAATATAGCCGCAGATCCGGTATCCGTCTCTGCGCCTATTCTGGGTAATAATTAATGCTACCCGGTTCTCACAATGTCCTTTCTCTCTATTCTCCTTCTCTTTAGGTCGGTGGTCCTGACTTATCAACCGTCATAGGGTTGTTAGAAAATCAGTTGTATGACCTTTCACTCCTAGCTCCTTAGCCCAACTGCCAGTCCTTTTCTCAGACCAGAATAGATCAAGGGGAGTCTCTGGAGCTCCCCCTTCTGGCCGGAGATGGTAGTGCAGTCTTGCTATTTTAGTATTTGTATTTGGTGTCAATAACTATTTTTGTGGCAAATACCCCTAGGGGCGCCACATTCCCCCTTAGTTAAGAACAGTACTTCGGGACTGTGGGACGATAACATTTTGAAATAACAATTGGTATGTACAGAGTCTTAAAAATGAAAAGTTACAAAAACCACTCAAAGAAACAAAAAAAATGGAATTCTGTAAAAAGTCACTTCAAATAGCGTCCATTAATACAGTTCTATCCTTGAAGGTACTAGGAAGTAAAGTTCACAAAGCAGTCTTTCCGGAGCTTTGATTTGGTGTTTCCGGGCTGATAAAAAGTTCAAGAATATGCAAGAAGTTCATACAGGTAAGTCTCTGTAGGTACTGGGCTTAAACGTTACAGAACGATAACAATGACTATAGTCTTAGGCCATGTGCACACGTTCAGGATTTTTAGCGTTTTTTTCGCGTTTTTTCGCTATAAAAACGTGATAAAAACGCGAAAAAAACGCTAACATATGCCTCCTATTATTTACAGTGTATTCCGCATTTTTTGTGCAAATGTTGCGATTTTTTCCGCAAAAAAATCGCATAGCGGAAAAAAAAGCAACATGTTCATTTAAAATGCGGAATTGCAGGGATTCCGCACACCTAGGAGTGCATTGATCTTCTTACTTCCCGCACGCGGCTGTGCACACCATGTGGGAAGTAAGCAGATTATGTGCGGTTGGTACCCAGGGTGGAGGAGAGGAGACTCTCCTCCACGCACTGGGCACCATATAAGTGGTCAAAAAATAAGAAATAAAATAAAAAATAGTCCTATACTCACCCTCGATGTCCCGCGCAGTGTTCCCGCCTCACCGCTGCACGCTGCCGTTCGGTTCCTGTAGCTGGTGTGCGGCGAAGGACCTTGCCGATGACGTCACTGTCCTGTGATTGGTCGTGAGCGGTCATGTGACCGCTCACGTGACCGTGACGTCACGGAAGGCCCTGTGCGCACAGACCAGCTATAGGAAGACGAACGGACGCTGCTGATGAGATGTCTGGGTGAGTATAAGCATTTTTTTATTTTTTTAATTATTTTTAAACATTCTATCTTTTACTATAGATGCTGCATAAGCTGCATCTATAGTAAAAAGTTGGTCACACTTGTCAAACAGTATGTTTGACAAGTGTGACCAACTTGTCAGTCAGTTTTCCAAGCGATGCTACAGATCGCTTGGAAAACTTTAGCATTCTGCAAGCTAATTACGCTTGCAGAATGCTAAAAAAACGCGAAAAAAACGGAAAAAAAACGCAAAAAAAAAAATGCGGATTTCTTGCAGAAAATTTCTGGTTTTCTTCAGGAAATTTCTGCAAGAAATCCGCAACGTGTGCACATGGCCTTATAGTTGGTAATCCGCATACCTGGCCGGTAATTGACCCTGGGTACTACGCTGGGATCTACGTAATAGCGGTGTCTCTTTATGTGGTGTACTTCTGTCTACTGCGGATATAGTATCTGCTCTCTCTGCTAAAGATAATTCCACAACTATGGGGTTGGCAAGTCCACCGTGAATGAGATTACTCTGATCAGGAATCTGTTCTTCCTGGTCTGGAACCTCTTGCAGTACGGGGTCAGCCTCTTCCTATCTTGGGACTTCTAATATTGGGTTCGGTGTTGGATAAAAGGCCACCATGAGAACCACTACTGCACCATGGTATGTTAGTAGGGTTTTGGGAAAGTCTCCTATACAGGTGTGATACATTTCCTCTTCTTTTTCCTTTACTGGTTGAACCTGTATGGGTTGAATAACTTCTGGTTCTGGCTGGACAACTTCTGGCTCTTTCAACGTTTCCGGACATAATTTAAGATTGTCTCTTGACACTAGTACAGATGTTAAACCTCCGTTTTTGCTAATGAGACACATTGTAGGATTATCCATTCTTGTTGGTAAAACTGTGTAGGGTACGGCTACCCATTGATTATCCAGTTTATTGGTTCGACGATTCCTCTTGAGTACTTGGTCACCAGGTCTTAATGGAGTTGCTAGAGCATTCTGGTTGAAAGTTCGCTCTTGTCTTTCTCTGGTTTGCTGGAGGCTTCTTTCCACACTCTCTTGCACTTGGCGATACTGCTTTTGCCGTACGACATCAAAATTGGAGTCTTGAACTTCTGCGTCTGGTTTCAGAATTCCCATTTCTAGATCGATTGGCAATTGGCCGGGTCTTGCACGCATAAGATAAGCTGGGGTGCAGTTGGTAGAGCTCACCGGGACATGATTATACAGATCCACCAAGTCAGGCAATTTCTCTGGCCATTGATTCCTTTCCGTTTCAGGTAAAGTCTTTAGTAGGTCTATCACAATATGGTTCATCTTCTCACATAAGCCGTTTGTTTGCGGATGGTAGGCCGTCGTCCGGATCTTTTTGCAACCATACATATTACAGAATTCTCTGAAGATCTCTGATTCAAAGGCTGTACCCTGGTCAGTGAGAACCTGTTCCGGATATCCATGGGGTCTACAAAAGTACGTTTGGAACGCTTTGGCTGCTGTTTTTGCAGTCAGATCTTTTACAGGTACTACTACCAAGAAGCGCGAATAATGGTCCACGATGGTCAAGGCGTAAACATAACCGGACCGGCTCGGTGTCAACTTCACGTGGTCCATGGCTACAAGTTCAAGTGGTTGGTGATTATGGGCTGCAGTGGTGCTCTTTGGCTCTTTTGATCGTTCCTTCTGAGGTTGCACGGGCCACAGTTTCTGCACCACTGTTCGATTGATTTTCTCATCCCGACCCAATAAAATCTTTCTCTTAGAAGCACTTCTAACTTTTTCCAACCGAAGTGACCAGCACCATTGTGGTAAGCCTCGAGGAACATCCTCACATCTTGTTTAGGCACGATAATTTGCCAAACCAATTCATGTGTTTTTGGATTGGTGTACCTCCTACAGAGCTTCTTTTGATACAGGAACATTTTACCTCTCTCTTTCCAGAGTTGATGCGTCTTCTGGGGCATCCTCATCGGGATATGCACTTTGCTCAGTCAATAGTTCCTTCACTAACTTCACAGCCGGATTGCTATCTTGGGTGTCAGCCCATCTATGGTGTGCTAACGGATTAAAATTCACTTCTTGTTGTTTCTGATAGGTATTTGACTGACGATGTTTAGCCTTGGGCTGATGAAAGGCTGGTAGTTCAATTTCTTCAAGCTCCCCCGTTTCTTCTTCTACATCTCTCAAGTGTGGCATCCGGGATAGGGCATCGGCATTTCCATTCTTGCGACCTGCTCGATACTTGATCACGAAGTTGTAATTAGATAACCGGGCCATCCATCGCTGTTCTAACGCACCTAATTTAGCCGTGTCTAGATGGGTCAACGGATTGTTGTCAGTGTATACAATAAATTCTGCACCGGTCAAATAGTGTTTGAAACGTTCAGTCACTGCCCAAACTACTGCCAGTAGCTCCAATTTGAAGGAACTATAATTTTCTGAATTTCTTTCAGTAGGCCGGAGTTTTCTACTTGCAAAGGCGATGACTTTCTCCCGACCTTCTTGCTTTTGTGACAGCACCGCTCCCAATCCTACATTACTGGCATCGGTGTAGAGGATGAAAGGTTGATGGTAATCTGGATACGCCAGAACTTCTTCTCCGGTTAGTGCCTTCTTTAGTTGCTCAAAGGAGTCTTCTCTTTCGTCGTCCCACTGAAAAGGAGGGTTTCGGTTCCAAGGTTTCTTCGTCTGCCCTACTAAAGCATCTTGCAAGGGTGCTGCCATCTTGGTAAACCCTTTTATAAATCTGCGATAGTAACCCACCAATCCCAAGAATTGCCTCACTTCTTTTGCGTTGGTAGGTCTTGGCCAATCCCTTATGGCAGTTATTTTCTCGGGATCCGGTGCTACTCCCTCCGAACTCACGATGTGCCCTAAGTATTGTACCTTTGGCTTGAGAAGGTGACATTTGGATGGTTTGATTTTCATACCATACTTGGATAAGGCTTCGAACACCTCTGCCAGGTCTGTTAAGTGCTGTTCGTAAGTCTTTGAGTAGACGATCACATCATCTAGGTACAGGAGGACGGTCTCGAAGTTCTTGTGTCCGAGGCAACATTCCATCAGTCGCTGGAAAGTACCGGATGCATTGCAGAGTCCGAACGGCATGCGATTAAATTCGCTTAGACCCATTGATGTGGTGAATGCCGTTTTTTCTTTATCCCTCTCAGCCACAGGGACTTGCCAATACCCGCTTGTTAAGTCTAAGGTGGAAAAATAATTAGCAGATTTCAAAGCGGTCAAGGACTCTTCTATCCTAGGCAAGGGACAGGCGTCTTTATGGGTGATGTTATTAATCCGCCGGTAGTCTACGCACATTCTCATGGTTCCGTCCTTTTTTTTGACAATCACCAGAGGGGCCGCCCAAGGGCTACAACTATCTCTTATTACCCCGGCCTGTTTCATCTCTCTCAGCATGTCCTTCGCGCATTGATAGTGAGCGGGCGGTATGGGCCTATATCTTTCTTTTATCGGGGGATGGTCACCGGTGGGGATTGTATGTTCCACCCCTTCTATCCGTCCGAAGTCCAATGGGTGTTTACTGAAGACCTGTTCATCACTAATTCCGTCACTAATCTATACACCCCTTGTCTTTGATGGGTAGGTGTTGAATCTACGCCCACGTCTAGCTGTTGGCACCAATCCTCCGATTCTTCATCTGAGCCGTTATTTTCCACCTGACAGGTCGATTCTAAGGGCTCAACGGTTGTGATGGCATTGTTGTCAACAGTATATAACTTTGCCACTGTAGCGTACCTTGGCAAAGTGACCTCTTCCTCTCCACAGTTCAAAAGTCGTACCGGCACCCATCCCCGGTGTACCTCGACCACCCCTCGTGCCGTGAGTATAGTGGGCCTGCTGTCGGTGTATGCTGGTTCTATTAAGGCTTGATAGTCTCGTCCTTTAGTACCAATGGCCGCTCTACACCATACCAGCATTTCTGTTTTTGGTGGGATTACAATAGACGTTGGATCACTCACCCTCACACTGCCGATTTCTCCACCTGCAACTTCTACCTGTTGCCTTAACATTGATACTTTTATTTCCCTCCTGAGAACTCTCTGCTGGCAGGATCGGGCAGTTTCAGCAATTTGCTGTAAGACAGAAATAACTGTCGGACGGAAAAGCAGTTCTCTAACACATTCATTCCTATCAATACAGTTGGTTCACAGTTCTGCCGGTCAACATCAATGACAATTATACCCTGTTTCTTCAATTCTGCTTTACCAATCTTTATGGTCATCTCCCTGAATCCTAGTTTCGGTACCAACTTACCATTACTGGCCCATATATCTAGTTCAACATCAGAGGGCTCTTTATCAATATCTACATCAGCCCAGTACCTCTTATAAAGGATATATGGTATAGATGAAATCTGGGAACCTGTATCCAACAAAGCGTTGAGGGGAATTCCGTCCAGCATGATAGGGATGATGGGTCATCCTCCGATGTACCTGTCGTGCCAGGGTGTTGGGCCTTGAAAATTCATTCCTGCGAAGCGGCCCGCATTCCCAGGGGATTCCCGTTTAAACCACAATCTCGTGCAAAGTGGCCTGGCTGCTGGCAACGGCGGCAAATGGGCTGTCCATCCGGTTGGAAACGGTCGCGGGGTTGCCCTCTCCATGTCGGGTATCTCCGGGGTCTCATCCATGGGACATCCTCTCTACGGTTTGCCAACTCTATCTTGCGTCCTCTCATCTCCTGCATGGTTTTAGCCATTGAAGCAACAACATCAGTTAAAGAGTCAAGCTTTTCTTGA
Organism: Ranitomeya variabilis; assembly: GCF_051348905.1. Classification (NCBI taxonomy): domain Eukaryota; kingdom Metazoa; phylum Chordata; class Amphibia; order Anura; family Dendrobatidae; genus Ranitomeya; species Ranitomeya variabilis. The sequence continues at coordinate 878,074,394 of NC_135232.1, forward strand.
AGAGTCTCATTAGTACTAGGCCCCAGGGGCTTAGCAATGGCCCCAGACATAGCCGATGTCACTGGCACTTCCTGTTGTTGAGATGCACCTGCCATGGATTGCGCAAAATCCTGATCCCGAGGTGCCTCTGCCAGCTGGAGATGTATAGCGCTCTCTTTTAATTGGGCAAATGTCAATTCAGGGTTCTTAAAAACAAGCATGCTCACATGCCCCCGGTGAGAAGGGGTGTAGAGTCCCTCAATAAATTGATCTCTTAGTAGTTTATCCGCTCCAGTGTTAAAAATGGGTTCAGCCAGTGTAAGTGATTTAAGGGCTTCCTGTAGGTTTAAGGCAAAATCTCTCACGCCCTCATTAGCTTTTTGTTTGCAATTAAAGAATCGTACTTTAGCTTTGCTGCTGGCAGTGGTTTCAAATGTAGCTTTTAATCCAGCAAATACGCGTTCAACAGTACCTTTTAGATCAGTTGCCCATGCCATGACTTCTCGCTTAGCATGGCCACTTAACTGCATCATCAGGAGACTAACACGCTGAGCTTCACCCACGGGGAACATATCAAAATGAACCAGCATCTTTTCCCTGAAACCGTCAAGGGTATTAGGTTCACCTTCATACATTGGAAGCCACAGGCCACCCGGGGTATATGGCATCAACACCGGCATGATGGGCGCCACTCCTTGCACTGCTACGCTGCCGGGCTCTCTATCGACACTCTGTCTTTCAGCTGCATTAGCGTCACCGGGTGCTGCGGCGTCTCCGTGTTGCGACTACTGTACCCCCTTAGATAATCTAGACCCTTCCAGTCTCCGCTTCCGTCTAGATAATGTAGATTCGTTCCTCTGTGCAACAGGATTGGTTTTCTCCTCGCTCTGATGTCAGAGCACTCTGCTTGGTACCGCTCACAATGACACGCACCCTGCTGCCTCTATCTGCCGCACGCTCTGTAATGGTGGATTTTGAAGTTTTTCAGTTAGACTGGGGCTTGGGTAATGACGTAGCTCGATTAACAGTCTCGTGCCTAACGGTTATGAGGTGATTACCTCAGGGGATCGCGGTCATTTTTGCTCCATTATAACCAATGGAGAAAAGTCACTTTCAATAGTTTTCAATGGAGAACGGGATTTTCTTTAATAAAGTCCATTTTCAAAACTTTTCATCCAAGTTTTCACAGTTTTAGGCTCCAATCATGGCACACAATACCCGGTGTACGGGTTGGCCCAATCCTGTTCGTGATGCCAGTTGTGATGCCCGGGAGACCGAGGTACCCAGCACTAGACCAATGAAGTCTGTCTCTTGAGGGGGATGTCACGAATGGCTTGACCCAGTGCTGTGGTCTCAGGCAATGCACAGTGTAAGGGATATCGTGAAGGAACAGGCACTTACTTGATCAGCAGCAGATCCTCCCAGTAGTGATGATCCCTGTTATGATCCTTAGTGGTTGAGGATCACGAATTACTCCAGCTAAGTAACAAACATAGGACAAGCTCTAGGGAGGTAGCAAACTGGACTAACCGCAAATCTGAACCTATCCAAACACACTAGAAGTAGCCGGTGAACGTGCCTAAAAAATCCTAGACGTCTCGAGCCAACCTGAGGAACTAACTACCCCTAGAGAGAAAGAAAGACCTCTCTTGCCTCCAGAGAAATAATCCCCAAAGATATAGAAGCCCCCAACAAATAATAACGGTGAGGTAAGAGGAAGGCACATACACAGGGGTGAAAACAGATTCAGCAAATGAGGCCCACTAATACTAGATAGCAGAAAATAGTAAGGGGTCTGTGCGGTCAGTAATAAACCCTAACAAAATATCCACACTGAGATTTCAAGAACCCCCGCACCAACTAACGGTGTGGGGGGAGAAACTCAGTCCCCTAGAGCAACCAGCAAGCGAGGAGATAACATCTTAGCAAGCTGGACAAGAAACATGATGAATGCTGATAATCAAAAAATGAACGGACAAAAACTTAGCTTGTCTTGGAGAGGCTGGGAGCAAGGTAATCACAAGGAATCTGAAGAGCACTGAATACATTGATAGCAGGCAAGGAACTGAGTATCCAGGTGAGTTAAATAGGAAACGAACCAAGGATAACAAACCAGCTGATGCAGCCAACCTGCAGAAGACAACACTACACAGTACCGCTTGTGACCACTAGAGGGAGCCTAAAAATAGAGTTCACAACAGTACCCCCCCTTGAGGAGGGGTCACCGAACCCTCATCAAGACCCCCAGGGCGATCAGGATGAGCCGCGTGGAAGGCACGAACCAAATCGGCCGCATCAACATCAGAGGCGACAACCCAGGAATTATCCTCCTGACCATAGCCCTTCCACTTCACCAAATACTGAAGCCTCCGTCTAGAGATACGAGAATCCAAAATCTTCACCACGTACTCCAATTCACCCTCGACCAGCACCGGAGCAGGAGGGTCAACAGAAGGAACCACAGGTACATACCTCCGCAACAAAGACCTATGGAACACATTATGAATGGCAAACGATGCTGGGAGATCCAAATGAAAAGACACCGGGTTAAGGATTTCCAAGATCTTATAAGGACCGATGAAGCGAGGCTTGAATTTAGGAGAGGAGACCTTCATAGGAACATACCGAGAAGACAGCCACACCAAATCCCCCACACGAAGTCGGGGACCCACACCGCGGCGGCGGTTGGCAAAGCGCTGAGCCTTCTCCTGTGACAACCTGAAATTGTCCAGCACATGGTTCCAAATCTGCTGCAACCTATCCACCACAGAATCCACCCCAGGACAGTCAGAAGACTCAACCTGACCTGAGGAAAAACGAGGATGGAAACCAGAATTGCAGAAAAAAGGCGAAACCAAAGTAGCAGAACTAGCCCGATTATTAAGGGCAAACTCGGCCAATGGCAAAAAAGTCACCCAATCATCCTGATCAGCAGAAACAAAACATCTCAAATAAGTTTCCAACGTCTGATTAGTTCGCTCGGTTTGGCCATTAGTCTGAGGATGGAAGGCCAACGAAAAAGATAAATCAATGCCCATCTTAGCACAAAAAGTCCGCCAAAACCTGGACACAAACTGGGATCCTCTATCAGACACAATATTTTCAGGAATGCCGTGCAAGCGAACCACATTCTGAAAAAATAGAGGAACCAAATCGGAGGAGGAAGGCAACTTAGGCAAGGGCACCAAATGGACCATCTTGGAAAAACGATCACACACCAAACAGATGACAGACATTTTCTGAGATACTGGAAGATCCGAAATAAAATCCATGGAAATGTGCATCCAAGGCCTCTTCGGGACAGGCAAAGGCAAAAGTAAACCGCTGGCACGAGAACAGCAAGGCTTAGCCTGAGCACAAATCCCACAAGACTGCACAAAGGAACGCACATCCCGCGACAAGGAAGGCCACCAGAAGGACCTAGCCACCAAATCTCTGGTACCAAAAATCCCAGGATGACCCGCCAACGCCGAAGAATGAACCTCGGAAATAACTCTGCTGGTCCATCTATCCGGAACAAACAGTCTCTCTGGTGGACAACGGTCAGGTCTATCCGCCTGAAATTTCTGCAGCACTCGTCGCAAATCTGGGGAAATGGCAGACAAAATCACTCCCTCTCTAAGAATACCAGCCGGCTCAGAAACTCCCGGAGAGTCAGGCACAAAACTCCTAGAAAGTGCATCAGCCTTCACGTTCTTCGAACCAGGCAGGTATGAGACCACAAAGTTGAAACGGGAGAAAAACAGCGACCAACGAGCCTGTCTAGGATTCAGGCGCTTGGCAGATTCGAGGTAAATCAGGTTTTTGTGATCAGTCAAGACCACCACACGATGTTTAGCTCCTTCGAGCCAATGTCGCCACTCCTCAAATGCCCACTTCATAGCCAACAACTCCCGATTACCAACATCATAATTCCGCTCGGCAGGCGAAAACTTTCTTGAAAAGAAAGCACATGGCTTCATCACAGAGCCATCAGAGCTTCTCTGCGACAAAACAGCCCCTGCTCCAATCTCAGAAGCATCAACCTCGACCTGGAAGGGGAGAGAGACATCTGGTTGACATAAGACTGGAGCTGAAGAAAACCGGTGCTTCAGTTCCCGAAAGGCCTCCACGGCCGCAGGAGACCAATTAGTCACATCAGAACCCTTCTTGGTCAAATCCGTCAAAGGTTTAACCACGCTAGAAAAATTAGCGATGAAACGACGGTAAAAATGAGCAAAACCCAAGAACTTCTGAAGACTCTTAACAGACGTAGGCTGAGTCCAGTCATGAATAGCCTGGACCTTGACTGGGTCCATCTCCACAGTAGAAGGAGAAAAAATAAAACCCAAAAAGGAGACCTTCTGTACTCCGAAGAGGCATTTTGAGCCCTTCACAAATAAAGCATTAGCACGCAGGACCTGAAACACCATCCTGACCTGCTTCACATGGGACTCCCAATCATCAGAAAAGACCAAAATGTCATCCAGATAAACAATCATAAATTTATCCAGATATTCTCGGAAGATGTCATGCATGAAGGACTGAAACACAGAAGGAGCATTAGAGAGTCCAAAAGGCATCACCAAGTACTCAAAATGGCCTTCGGGCGTATTAAATGCTGTTTTCCATTCATCTCCCTGCTTAATGCGCACAAGGTTATACGCACCACGGAGATCTATCTTAGTGAACCAACTGGCCCCCTTAATCCGAGCAAACAAATCAGACAATAGTGGCAAAGGATACTGAAATTTGACTGTGATTTTATTCAGAAGACGATAATCTATACAAGGTCTCAAAGAACCGTCCTTCTTGGCCACAAAAAAAAATCCTGCACCAAGAGGGGAAGAGGATGGGCGAATATGTCCCTTCTCCAAAGACTCCTTTATATAACTCCGCATCGCGGCATGCTTTGGTATAGACAAATTAAAAAGTCGTCCCTTAGGGAATTTACTACCAGGAATTAAATTTATAGCACAGTCACAATCCCTATGAGGGGGCAGGGCACTGGACCTGGGCTCATTAAATACATCCTGGTAGTCAGACAAAAACTCAGGGACCTCAGAAGGAGTGGAAGAAGCAATAGACACCAACGGAGTATCGCCATGAATTCCCTGACAACCCCAACTTGACACAGACATAGCTTTCCAATCTAAAACTGGATTATGAGCCTGCAGCCATGGCAGACCCAAAACGACAACATCATGCAAATTATGCAGAACGAGAAAACGAATCACCTCCTGATGTACGGGAGTCATGCACATGGTCATTTGCGTCCAATACTGAGGCTTATTCTCAGCCAATGGCATAGCAGCAATTCCCCTCAGAGGAATAGGAAATTCCAAAGGCTCCAGGACAAAACCACAGCGCCTGGCAAACGACAAATCCATCAGATTCAGGGCAGCACCCGAATCCACAAAAGCCATAACCGGGTAGGACGACAAAGAACAAATCAAAGTAACAGACAAAATAAATTTAGGCTGTATCGTACCAATGGTGACAGGTTTAGCGATTTTTTTTTAAACGTTTAGAGCATGCTGAGATAACATGAGTAGAATCACCACAGTAAAAGCACAACCCATTTTGACGTCTATGACTTTGTCGCTCAATTCTGGTCAGAGTTCGGTCACATTGCATAGATTCAGGTCTCTGTTCAGAAAATACCGCCAAAGGATGAACAGATTTGCGCTCCCGCAAACGCCGAGCAACCTGAATGGCTAAAGCCATAGAATCACTCAGACTAGAAACCCCACCATAACATTTTTAATGGCCTCAGAAAGACCTTCTCTGAAATTTGCAGCCAGGGCACACTTAATCCATTGAGTAAGCACCGACCATTTCCGAAATTTTTGACAATACACCTCTGCTTCATCCAGACCTTGAGAGATAGCCAGCAACGCTTTTTCTGCCTGATTCTCAAGATTAGGCTCCTCATAAAGCAGTCCAAGAGCCAGAAAAAATGCATCTACATTAAGCAATGCAGGATCTCCTGGCGCCAGAGAGAAGGCCCAATCCTGAGGGTCGCCGCTCAACAAGGAGATAACAATTTTAACTTGCTGAACGGAATCACCAGAGGAACGAGGTCTCAGAGACAGAAATAACTTACAATTATTTTTAAAATTCTGAAACCTAGATCTATCTCCAGAAAACAACTCAGGAATGGGTATCTTTGGTTCTGACATAGGGCTATGAATAACAAAATCCTGAATACTTTGCACCCGTGCAGTAAGATGATCCACACTAGAAGTCAGAGTCTGAATATTCATGTCTGCAGCTGAGCTCAAAACCACCCAGAGTTCAAGGGGATGAAAGAAACTAAACAGACTGCAGCAAAGGAAAAGCGGGAAAAAAAAAAAAAAATGTACTCAGGTCTTCTTTTTATCCCACTTCTGCGATGCATTAAACACTTTTTTGGCCTGCTATACTGTTATGATCCTTAGTGGTTGAGGATCACGAATTACTCCAGCTAAGTAACAAACATAGGACAAGCTCTAGGGAGGTGGCAAACTGGACTAACCGCAAATCTGAACCTATCCAAACACACTAGAAGTAGCCGGTGAACGTGCCTAAAAAATCCTAGACGTCTCGAGCCAACCTGAGGAACTAACTACCCCTAGAGAGAAAGAAAGACCTCTCTTGCCTCCAGAGAAATAATCCCCAAAGATATAGAAGCCCCCAACAAATAATAACGGTGAGGTAAGAGGAAGGCACATACACAGGGGTGAAAACAGATTCAGCAAATGAGGCCCACTAATACTAGATAGCAGAAAATAGTAAGGGGTCTGTGCAGTCAGTAAAAAACCCTAACAAAATATCCACACTGAGATTTCAAGAACCCCCGCACCAACTAACGGTGTGGGGGGAGAAACTCAGTCCCCTAGAGCAACCAGCAAGCGAGGAGATAACATCTTAGCAAGCTGGACAAGAAACATGATGAATGCTGATAATCAAAAAATGAACGGACAAAAACTTAGCTTGTCTTGGAGAGGCTGGGAGCAAAGTAATCACAAGGAAACTGAAGAGCACTGAATACATTGATAGCAGGCAAGGAACTGAGTATCCAGGTGAGTTAAATAGGAAACGAACCAAGGATAACGAACCAGCTGATGCAGCCAACCTGCAGAAGACAACACTACACAGTACCGCTTGTGACCACTAGAGGGAGCCTAAAAATAGAGTTCACAACAGATCCCGATCTTGAGTAGATGATTATTATCCAAATGAAAGACTGAGGCGTTGAAACGTTTAACCAGTTTACTTCAACATGAAGGGATTTGCAATTAGTACTGTCACCAGAGTCTGTATGAGCACTCTGAATTACTCTGACCTTGTCAAGATTTCTATCTCTTATTATGCGCAGTTTCCATGTGGCCCTGCTGCTGTATGTGAACTGGCTGCCAACTCAATCTGTCCCTCCCGGGTCCTGGTTCGACGGGCAACCCGAGTCCTTTTTGTCAGTTTATCCCCTCTGGGAATACCGCTGAACTCTGTGTCTGTTGCTGCGCCTGACCCTAGTGATATCACCTCACGTCTTTCCGGTTGCTGTATTATATATAATGAATATAGCCGCAGATCCGGTATCCGTCTCTGCGCCTATTCTGGGTAATAATGCTACCCGGTTCTCACAATGTCCTTTCTCTCTATTCTCCTTCTCTTTAGGTCAGTGGTCCTGACTTATCAACCGTCATAGGGTTGTTAGAAAATCAGTTGTATGACCTTTCACTCCTAGCTCCTTAGCCCAACTGCCAGTCCTTTTCTCAGACCAGAATAGATCAAGGGGAGTCTCTGGAGCTCCCCCTTCTGGCCGGAGATGGTAGTGCAGTCTTGCTATTTTAGTATTTGTATTTGGTGTCAATAACTATTTTTGTGGCAAATACCCCTAGGGGCGCCACATCTGTATTTGCAAACAAATGTTTCTGTACCAAAAATTAACCTTTTTCCGATGTTGGTTGTAATAGTACGCCCACGTCGGACTCCCTCTCTTTGATGTGGGCTCCAACAGTGAACCCACATCTTTCCCGGCACGTCAGCTGTTTTGAACAGCTGACATGTGCCTGGAATCACGATCCACCCATGGCTATGTACCCGTTTAATGCCGCTGTCAATCGCTTGCATTTCTGGCAATCACGCCGGAAATCCGCCCATCAGTGACCCCCATCACCTGATTGTGGGTCACTGATGGGTTGACATGACAACCAGAGGTCTCCTGGGCTTGCTCATAGATTATGTTTGTGTCCCCGCAGCTGCATGATTTGTGGCTGTTAGACAACCTGAACACATGCAGAGATTGCCTGTTTGTTAGGGAATCCCCACATATATTCAGGCTGTCTAGCAGCTGGAAATCATGCTGCTGGGGTGACTCAAACATAATCTAAGAGCACGCCCAAAATACTTGGAGAACACCCGAGCATGCTTGGAAAACTCGAGTAACGAGCACACTCGCTCATCAATGATTGTCACTGCCGGATTGTGATGAGTGCCACCCGGTGGTCGGCGCTCATAACAAGTGAGGTATTCTGCTACATGCAGGTGATCTGATCATCACCTGCATGTAGCAGTGCCGATCGGGTTATGGCAGCTTCTAGTCTCCCATGGAGACTATTGAAGCATGCCAAAAGTGAAAAAAAGTTTTTAAAAATATAAAGTAAAAAAAAACATAGTTCAAATCACCCTCCTTTCGCCCCATTCAAAATAAAAGAATAAATAAAATCAAACATACACATATTTGGTATTGTCGCTTTCAGAATCGCCCAATATATCATTAATTTTTTTTTTAACCTGAACGCTAAACGGCTTAGCGAAAAAATGTCAAAACGTCAGAATTACGGGGTTTTTTTTGGTTGCCGTGACATTGCAATAAAATGCAATAAGGGGCAAAAAAGATCCTATCTGCCCAGACATGGTATCATTAAAAACGTCAGCTTGTCGCGCAAAAAATAAACCCTCACCCGACCCGAGATCACCAAAAATGTAGACACTACGGGTATCGGAAAATGGCGCAATTTTTTTTAAACAAGGTTTGGACATTATTTTCACCACTTAGATAAAAATGAACCTAAACATGTAGACATGTTTGGGTTCTATGAACTTATAATGACCTGGAGAATCATTATGGCAGGTCAGTTTTAGCATTTAGTGAACCTAGTTAAAAAGCCAAACAAAAACAACTGTGTGACTGCACTTTTTTTTGCAATTTCACCTCACTTTGAATTTTTTTCCCACTTTCCAAGACATATGTTAAAATTAATGGTGTCATTCAAAAGTACAACTAATCCTGCAAAAACAAGCTGTCATATGGCCATATTTACAGAAAAATAAAAAAGTTATGGCTCTGGGAAGAAGGGTAGCAAAAAACGAAAACACAGAACCAAAAATACCTCCTGTCATGAAGGGGTTACGTTCTGGATTTCTATTGTATCAAATACTTATTTCATGCAATATATTGCAAATTCATTATGTAAAAGTCATACAACGTGATTTTCTGTTATTTTTTTTAATAAATTCTGTCTTTCACAGTTGAAATGTACCTATGATATATTACAGACTCTCCATACAGTGGGGGAAAAAAGTATTTGATCCCTGTGGACAGGAGTCTTTAAAGGTGACTATGTAAGACAGCGGTCTTTAATGGAGGTAATGAATTGATTAGGAGCGTCTAACTGGTCTGTAGGAGCCAGAAAGCTTAATGGTTGGTAAGAGATCAAATACTTATTTCTCACTGCAAAATGCAAATACATTTATACAATGTGATTGTCTTGATTTTATTTTTGATATTCTATCTCTCAATGTTAAAATTATCCTACCCTTAAAATTATAGACTGTTCATGTATTTGTCAGTTGGCAAACTTACAAAATCAGCAAGGGATCAAATACTTATCTCCCCCACTGTATATATCAGCCTGTATACAGGAAATGTGAATTCAGGAAGACCTATCAGATAGGAAATTAACCTTTCACCTTTTAGATTTGTTTATTGTATTCACAGAATTAATATATACTGTATCTTTACTATAAAGACATTTACCTTGATTATTACAGACTGTCCCACTTGCTGTGCGGTATTCTCATTATTTTGCTATGTTGTCATTCACAGAACATCATTTATCTAGTTTTAAAGATTGCTTTTATTTTATTCAGGTTTTCTCTTTATTCTGTTTGCCCTTTGTGTTCATCTTATGTTCCCTTATATTCTCCCATATTTCACTCATGAGTTCTCCGCTTGATGTGTTTCCAAATGCCCTTTCTGAGAGGAGATTGCAATATTGAGAATTTTTGTAGATGTACCTGTCATTTGAGCTGTCTGCCAGCTATTTGAAAACATATTCACCTTTACCCAACATTTTACAGTCAACATATAAAATAAATCGAAAAACTATGTAAATATATATAGAGGGAGATTTATTGTTACTGACACACTGTACAAACAATGCGCCAATCACTATCCAGCAGCGTATGCCAAATTCATCATCAGGGCACATTCCTGATGATATATCTATCATAGAGAAAAAAAAGATAGGTCTGACCTAGTGCTGTTTTCACAAAATATTTAGTAAATGAGAAGGAAGCACTAAAGAGAAAAAAAAATATGGCAGGAAAATTCATCTTTTTTCTAGGGATATTCCAGCATTTTATGTCAACATATTGCTTATTATAACATGGTCCCAGGAAAAGCAAAACTCCTTGCATTTTATACTTTGACTTTGGGTGGAATAAAAAATGCAGTCTTGGTAGCAACTTTTTGAGGCAAAGGATTGGATACAAATGAATCAGTATCTGATTTTAAGGGCTCATACTCACTTGCGCAAAACTCGGATGAGTCTCGCACGGCAATACCCAGCACTGCATCTGGCACAGAGGAGCGCAGCGTGCAGCTGCATATATTCCTATGCGGCCGCATGCTCCGATCTGAGTGCCTGCAGCAGCGCCGGGTATTAACATGCGAGACTCATCCGAGTTTCGCACAAGTGAGTATGAGCCCTAAGGCCATGTTCACACGCTGCGGTTTTTACCGCGGAACCGCCGCGATTTTGATGCTGCGGGTCCGCAGCAGTTTCCATAGCGTTTACATTAACATGTAAACCCTATGGAAACCGCAAACCGCAGTGCACATGCTGCGGGAAAAACCGCGCAGAAACGCAGCGGTTTACAACCCGCAGCATGTCACTTCTTTGTGCAGAATCGCTGCGATTCTGCACCCATAGGAATGCATTGAACCGCTTACTTCCCGCATGGGGCTGTGCCCACGTTGCGGGAAGTAAGCGGATAATGTGCGGGTGGTACCTGGGGTGGAGGAGAGGAGACTCTCCTCCAGGCCCTGGGAACCATAAAATAGTGTAAAAAAAAGAATTAAAATAAAAAATGAAGCTATACTCACCTCTCAGCGCTGCCCGCGGCCGTCCGGTCTCAGTTGCTGTGCCGAACAGGACCTGTGGTGACGTCGCGGTCACATGACCGTGATGACGCCGCGGTCACATGACCGTGACGTCACGAAGGTCCTTGTCGGCACAGCCGCTTGCAGCGCCGGGGAGATCGCGACGTCAGAGGGTGAGTATAGCCAATTTTTATTATTTTTTACATTACTATTGATGCTGCATATTGCTGCATATGCAGCATCAATAGTACAGCAGTAATCCCGCAGCGGAAACCGCGGAACAAACCGCGATAAATCTGCAGGGATAACCACAGCGGTTTTGCCCTGCAGATTTTCAATTCCGCTGCGGGATTAACCCGCAGAGGAACCCGCAGCGTGTGAACATGGCCTAAGAGCTCATGCAGATGTCTGTGAAGCTTTGTCCGAGCATGGGAAACCAGCAAACCTTGTATCGTGGTCTGTGCTCAGTCCAAGTTTCACAGACATCTGCATGAGCCCTTAAAGATTCTGTCTTTTTCCTGAGTTCAAATCTCACTAAGGACAACATCTGAAAGAAGTTTGCATGTTCTCCCTGTGATTGTGATAGTTTTCTCTGTGTTCTCTGGTTTCCTCCCACACTCCAAAGACGTAATTATTAGGCCAGGATCACACATACGCGAGATACGGCCAAGTCTCACAGATGAAATCCCTCTGGCGCCGGCACTCCGGAGCGGAGCGTGCAGCCGCACAGCAACACATGGAGCTGCACGCTCCACTCCCAAGTGCCGGCGCCAGAGAAGGGATTTCACCTGCGAGACTCGGCCGTATCTCGCGTATGTGTGATCCCGGCCTTAAGCTGGTAAACTAAATAATTTTATATTAAATATGTGCAATTGATATAAAAAGTTTACACATCCCTGTTAAAATGCAAAAAAGTTATACCAAGTAAAAACAATAAACTAAAAAAAGTAAAAGCCAACCAAAGAGTCAATAGTGTAAAATTTTAAAAAAATGTACTTTATTAGGGATCAAAACAATGGTGGAGAGAGGTTACAAAAGAAACAAGGACACACACTCAATGATACTATTGTTTTTTAATTCCATAGTTGTCAATTTTCAAAAGGAAATGGTTAACGTTATTTCAAGATAGAAGCATTTGATGCAAATGAGTAATTCATTCAAAGGTATCTTCTGATTCACCAGATTAAGATGAATGCTGCATACATGTTGTGTATCTGTTTTATTCCGTGAATCACTGGTTGCTTGGGGACTTGCCCAATTTCAGATGTCAACTTGCTTTTTTCTGGGTGTGATCTTGGTTGCTCTGAATGATTATTTCTTCTTGGCATTTGTATTATATCAAAATGCTTTTGACCTTAGTCTGTGATTATAGTTTTGGTATTTGGTAGTTTTGGTATTTGTTTGGTAAGTATTTGATAAGTCTTCAGAACAGGCCAGTATTTGATTAGAATCTGGCAGATTGTAGGTCTTTTATTAAATAAAAATACTTCACGTGACACTAACTATGATACATTACAAATAAAACACAACAGGACAATACCTAAGAACAAAACCCCAATCAGACGACAAAAAAAAAACGACACAAATCACAAAGAAATAAACCAAATACTGAAACAACATGGAGAAAGTTCATGACCTACTAATCATGGACAGGAAAGAAAAAAAATCCAATAAAATAAAGAAATAACAAAATAACTATAACTACATGAATACCCCCCGTAAAATAATAAATAGTATAAAATCATGTAAAACCCCCGGCCCAGCTTCATTCATACTACTATATACAACCCCAACTACATTCACATCGTCCTATGTACAATATTATATACAATATATACACTATAAACATATTACACTAAACCAATTTACACAACACCGCAAACACAACAAATACCTACTGGTCTCACTGCCTTACCTTACAGCCACCCCCTTACACCACCACATTCACCCTACAATAAACCTGAATACAATACTGTGTACAAAATTAACATTTTTTTTCCTATGTGTGTATATATATATATATATATATATATATATATATATATATAACACATGCCTACACTAACTATCCCACCACCCCTGATCAAGCTCTGGCCACAAAGTTCAGGAATTTTCCGAGCTAGGATCAGGCCCCCAAATTTTTCCCCAGGCGGGGCCTGGGCCAGGCCAGATCAGTCTCTTATCACCACTGTTGAACCCCCCAATCCCCACACCCAACCTAAGACCCTCTATTATATACAATACATACAATACACTATATACAATATATACATAAACCAACATTACAGAACACAACCTACATACCACCCAAGGCTCAAGTTCGATGCCTGCAAACCTTCTATTTCAGGGAACAGAAATACAAAACAAAAATCTAGGGTGTAAAGACATCAGCCCACCACCAGTATATAGGAGCGCTAACAGACTAAGGCACCCCGAAGGAGAAACCTCTCCAGAAATGGGCCGCCCTCTGAGCACCCAGTCTTTATCTGGCAGATTGTATGCCACTCGCAATTAAATGTTGAGATAAATCTTGTTTTGTTGTCTCCCTTCTTGTTAGTTGTTATGATTCGTGGAGTGGACCCACTGGATCGCGGTGACGACCGCTCTCAGGCGAACTGACCAGGTGGAACCGACCCCTATACAGGAACCATTAGGGGCAAGCCTAAAAGGGAGATACACTGCGAAAGCTTGTGCCAGAGGGACGGCTCAAGGACAACGAGGAGAATCAGGGTACTCACCAAGGACCAGACGGACGGAGCAGCCACAGAGAAAACCCGGAACTCAAGACACGGCAGGGTTCACGCAGAGCGTACCGAATTCTGGATGGAGCAGAGCAGAGCACGCACTGGAAGCGTACAGGGACTGAGCACAGCACGCACTGGAAGCGTGCAGGGACAGAGCGGAGCACACACTGGAGGCGTACAGGGACTGAGCAGAGCACGCACACACTGGAAGCATACAGGGACAAAGCAGAGCACGCACTGGAAGTGTACAATGACTGAGTAGAGCAAGCACACACTGGAAGCTTACAAGGACTCAGCAGAGCATGCACACACTGGAAGCGTACAGGCATCTGATGAGCAGAAACCTAATTGGACCTGGAAGGACCACGGAAATGCACAATAACAATCAGGCACTTCCTCTAGCAGGAAGCAACCTGATATACCCGGAGGCCGCTGCCCAGATGAGACAGCGCTTCTGGGTCAGTACAACCCGGCTTCATAAAGAAGCCGGGAGTGCCCACGACCTAAGTGGTCTAGCGCGAATGCGCGGGGAACGGGATCCCGGCAGAGGAGACAAGACGCAGCAAGGGACCCAGGAAGCAAGGTGAGTATCTGCACGCGTCATATCTGCACGCGCCGTAATATTAGTCTGTGATGGAATAAGGAGTTTCGCACATAGATTACCTTTGGCTCTGTGATAGCCATTTTTAATCATTCTGTGACTATATCCTCTATTGAGGAAATAGCCTGTGAGGTCTTTAGCTTGATGTTCAAATTTTTCTACTGTTGAGCACATGCGTTTGGCTCTGAGAAATTTGCCTACGGGAATGGCCTTAATTGTAGAATGAGTATGTGCTGATGAAGAGTGGAGCCAAAGAGATCCCTGAAGCCCCACTTTTGACAGCTAGGAGAGGGAAAAACCTCAGGGATCATCTAGTGAATAGCCACTATGTGGCTAAACCCACAAATTTTTTTGGAGCTAAGAAACAAAGATGGGGATGCTTTCCCTGCGGAAACTGCTTAGATTGCAACCATAACAACATAAGGAGAGCAAACTCCTTCTCAGCGGATGGCACTCGAGAATTTATGATTACCATCTATACAGCACTGGCAAATTTAAGAGACCACCGCAAAATGTTCAGTTTGTCTGATTTTTCTCTTTATAGGTATATTTTTGAGTAAAATGTACATTGCTCTTTTATTCTATAAACTTCTGACGACTCAGAATTTCCAAGCAATAAATTTTGTTTGTTTTTTTCTGAAAAAGAGAAATGGTCAAAATTAAATAAAAAACCCAGTGCTTTCAGACCTCAAATAATGCAAAGAAAACAAGTTCATAATCATTTAGATACTAATGTTTTAGCTCAGGAAGAGTTCAGAAATCAATATTTTGTGGAATAACCATGATTTTTAATCACAGCTTTCATGCATCTTGGCATGCTTTCCACCAGTCTTTCACACTGCTTCTGGTGCAAAAATTTAAGAAGTTCTTTGTTTGATGTCTTGTGACTATAAATCATCTTCTTGATTACATTCCAGAGGTTTTCAATGGGGTTCAGATCTGGAAAATGGGCTGCCCATGACAGGGTTTTTGATGTGGTAATTCTAGGAATTTAGGACCTGAGAATGACGTCGCGGCTTGTGATTGGTCGCGTGGCAGTCACATGAGCGGCACGCGACCAATCAGAAGCCATGACGTCATGGAAGGCCCTAAACGCGCTCATTTTAAGCAAAGAAGGCTGCCGGTTAACAGCGGTGAGGTGCAGGGGCCTCCGGAGAGGTGAGTATATCAATATTTTTTGATTTTAATTCTTTATTTTACACATTAATATGGATCCCAGGGCCTGAAGGAGAGTTTCCTCTCCTTCAGACCCTGGGAACCATCAGGATACCTTCCGATACTTGGTGTCCCATTGACTTCTATTGGTATCGGGTATCGGTATCGGCGATATCCGATACTTTTTGGGTATCGGCCGATACTATCCGATACCGATACTTTCAAGTATCGGACGGTATAGCTCAACACTAGTGGTGATCTCTTAATTTTTTCCAAAGCTGTATCTTGTGCAGAACTTCTCTAGTCATGTACTATGCCCAGTGACCTTGTTCCAAAATTTAAGTGGGAATCATGTCCAGAGAACTGCGGGTCAGAACTAGGGAACATGTTAGGGATATTATTGCGGCAGAAGAGGTGGATCACCTTCTCTCACTCAAAACCATACCTAAATATTTCAAACAGTATCACAACTCAAACCCTTGGGGTTTTCATGTCAGGGTCCATTGTGGTACTAGAGGAGGGAATTTTAACCCCTTCCCGACCTGTGACGCCACATAGGCGTCATGAAAGTCGGTGCCAATCTGACCTGTGACGCCTATGTGGCGTCATGGCAGGATCGCTTTCCTGCAGATCGGGTGAAAGGGTTAACTCAAATGGAGTGGTACTTCAGCCCAGAGGGGGTGGCTTTACCCCCACGTGGCTACGATCACTCTGATTGACTGTTGAAAGTAAAACAGCCAATCAGAGCAATTTGTAATATTTCACCCATGAAACTTGGTGAAATATTACAATCCAGCCATGGTCAATGCTGCAATATCATCGGCCACGGCTGGAGACCCCGATCTGCCCTGCCACCAACTGACAGCGGCGATCTGCCACTGCCATCAGTGTTTCCTACCCCTCCATCCTGTTCTCCGCACCCTCCTCCGCCGGCCGGCAGATTCATTCCAGGTACATTTTGATCACAGTAATAGGTTCTATCACAGTGTTCAAAATAAAAAAATAGTATATAAACCCCCCTTTATCACCCCCATAGGTAGGGAGCATAAAAAATAAAGAAAATATATTTATTTTTATTTTTCCACTAGGGTTAGGGTTTCAATTTAGGGTTAGGGTTGCAATTAGGGTTAGGGTTGCAATTAAGGTTAGGGTCAGAATTAGGGTTAGGGTTGCAATTAGGGTTAGGGTTGCAATTAGGGTTGGAATTAGGGTTAGGGTTAGAATTAGGCTATGTGCACACAGTGCAGATTTGGCTGCGGATCCACAGCGGATTGGCCGGTGTGTGTCATGATCTCTGCAGGCAGGGATCATAGCAAGCCTATAGAGGGACAAGCTCTCGGAAGATGGAACTATACTGACCATGAACTAAGCCTGCCGCGCAACTAGAAATAGCCAGGTAGCATTTCCTATTTATCGCTAGATGCCCAGCTCTGGCCTAAGACCTAAATAGCTAGCAGAGGGAAATATAAGACCTGGCTCACCTCTAGAGAAATATTCCAAAGAAGACAGTAGCCCCCCACATATAATGACGGTGAGTTCAGATGAAACAACAAACGCAGCAGGAAAATAGTCTTAGCAAATTTGAGGTCCGCTTACTAGATAGCAGAAGACAGATAGTATACTTTCATGGTCAGCAGAAAAACACTAACAAAACACCATCCAGAGATTACCTTAAACTCTGGCATTAACTCATAACGCCAGAGTAGCAATCCCTGATCAACGAGAGCTTTCCAGACACAGTAACAAAACTTCAGCTGTGAACTGGAACAAATAGGCAAAACAAAACATGGACAAAAGTCCAACTTATCTAGTAGTTGTCTAGAAGCAGGAACAAGCACTGAGAGGCATCAGATAACATTGTTGACCGGCAAGAAACCACCAGAGAAATGAGCTTAAATAGCGACACCCACTACTGATGGAATCAGGTGAAACAGGAAAGAGGATGACAAGTCCAATTCCACAAGCGGCCACCGGGGGAGCCCAGAATCCAAATTCACAACAGTACCCCCCCCTCAAGGAGGGGGCACCGAACCCTCACCAGATCCACCAGGGCGACCAGGATGAGCCCTATGGAAGGCACGAACAAGATCAGAAGCATGAACATCAGATGCATTGACCCAAGAATTATCCTCCTGGCCGTAACCCTTCCAGTTGACCAGATACTGGAGTTTCCGTCTGGAAACACGAGAGTCCAAAATTTTCTCCACAACGTACTCCAACTCACCCTCAACCAACACCGGAGCAGGAGGCTCAACTGAAGGTACAACAGGTACCTCATACCTGCGCAATAACGACCGATGAAAAACGTTATGAATGGAAAAGGACGCAGGGAGGTCCAAACGGAAAGAAACAGGATTAAGAATCTCCAATATTCTATAAGGGCCGATGAACCGAGGTTTAAACTTAGGAGAAGAGACCCTCATAGGGACAAAACGAGAAGACAACCACACTAAATCTCCAACACAAAGCCGAGAACCAACACGACGATGACGGTTGGCAAAACGCTGAGTCTTCTCCTGGGACAACTTCAAATTGTCCATAACCTGCCCCCAGATGTGATGCAATCTCTCCACCACCGCATCCACTCCAGGACAATCCGAGGATTCCACCTGACCGGAGGAAAATCGAGGGTGAAACCCCGAATTACAGAAAAACGGGGACACCAAGGTGGAAGAACTGGCCCGATTATTGAGGGCGAACTCTGCCAATGGCAAAAAAGCAACCCAATCATCCTGGTCAGCAGAGACAAAACACCTCAGATATGTCTCAAGGGTCTGATTAGTCCGCTCGGTCTGGCCATTAGTCTGAGGGTGAAAAGCAGATGAAAAAGACAAATCTATGCCCATCCTAGCACAGAATGCCCGCCAAAATCTAGACACAAATTGGGTACCTCTGTCAGAAACAATATTCTCAGGAATACCGTGCAATCGGACAACATTCTGAAAAAACAGAGGAACCAACTCAGAAGAAGAAGGCAACTTGGGCAGAGGAACCAAATGGACCATTTTAGAGAAACGGTCACAGACCACCCAGATGACAGACATCTTCTGGGAAACAGGCAGATCTGAAATAAAATCCATCGAGATGTGTGTCCAAGGCCTCTTAGGAATAGGCAAGGGCAACAGCAGTCCGCTAGCCCGAGAACTACAAGACTTGGCCCGAGCACAAACGTCACATGACTGCACAAAGACTCGCACATCTCGTGACAGAGAAGGCCACCAGAAGGATCTTGCCACCAAATCCCTGGTACCAAAAATTCCGGGATGACCTGCCAATGCAGAAGAATGTACCTCAGAGATGACTCTGCTGGTCCAATCATCCGGAACAAACAGTCTATCAGGCGGACAACGATCCGGTCTATCCGCCTGAAACTCTTGCAAGGACCGCCGCAGATCAGGAGAAACGGCCGACAAAATTACTCCCTCCCTAAGGATACCTGTGGGTTCAGAATTACCAGGAGAGTCCGGGTCAAAACTCCTAGAAAGGGCATCTGCCTTAACATTCTTAGAACCCGGTAGGTATGACACCACAAAATTAAAGCGAGAAAAAAATAAAGACCAGCGCGCCTGTCTAGGATTCAGGCGTCTGGCAGTCTCAAGATAAATCAAATTTTTGTGGTCAGTCAATACCACCACCTGATGCCTAGCCCCCTCGAGCCAATGGCGCCACTCCTCAAACGCCCACTTCATGGCCAAAAGCTCCCGATTCCCAACATCATAATTCCGCTCTGCGGGCGAAAATTTGCGAGAAAAGAAGGCACAAGGCCTAATGACGGAGCAGTCGGAACCTTTCTGCGACAACACTGCCCCAGCTCCGATCTCCGAAGCGTCAACCTCAACCTGAAAAGGCAGATTCACATCAGGCTGACGCAACACAGGGGCAGAGGCAAAACGGCGCTTAAGCTCCTGAAAGGCCTCTACAGCATGAGGGGACCAATTAGCAACATCAGCGCCTTGTCTGGTCAAATCAGTCAGTGGTTTAACGACATCCGAAAAACCAGCAATAAATCGGCGGTAAAAGTTGGCAAAGCCCAAAAATCTCTGAAGACCCTTAAGAGAGGAGGGCTGAGTCCAGTCACAAATAGCTTGCACCTTGACGGGATCCATCTCAATGGAAGAGGGAGAAAAAATATACCCCAAAAAGGAAATTTTCTGGACCCCAAAAACGCACTTAGACCCCTTCACACATAAAGAATTAGACCGCAGAACCTGAAAAACTCTCCTGACCTGCTGGACATGAGAGTCCCAGTCATCAGAAAAAATCAGAATATCATCCAGATATATTATCATAAATTTATCCAGAAAATCGCGGAAAATATCATGCATAAAAGACTGGAAAACTGAAGGGGCATTAGAAAGACCAAAAGGCATGACCAAATACTCAAAGTGGCCCTCGGGCGTATTAAATGCGGTCTTCCACTCATCCCCCTGCCTGATCCGCACCAAATTATACGCCCCACGAAGATCAATTTTAGAGAACCACTTAGCACCCTCTATACGAGCAAACAAATCAGTAAGCAATGGCAATGGGTATTGATACTTAACAGTGATCTTATTCAGAAGCCGATAATCAATACATGGTCTCAAAGAGCCGTCTTTTTTTGAGACAAAGAAAAACCCAGCTCCCAAGGGAGAAGAAGATGGACGAATATGTCCCTTTTCCAAAGACTCCTTTATATATTCCCGCATAGCAGCATGTTCCGGCACAGACAAATTAAACAAACGACCCTTTGGATATTTACAACCCGGTATCAAATCTATGGCACAATCGCACTCACGGTGCGGAGGTAACGACCCAAGCTTGGGTTCGTCAAAGACGTCTTGATAATCAGAGAGGAACTCAGGGACTTCAGAGGGAATGGACGACGAAATAGAAACCAAAGGTACGTCCCCATGAATACCCTTACATCCCCAGCTCAACACAGACATTGCTCTCCAGTCCAAGACTGGGTTGTGAGACTGCAACCATGGCAATCCCAGTACCAAATCGTCATGTAAATTATACAGCACCAGGAAACGAATAATCTCCTGGTGATCCGGATTGATACGCATGGTTACTTGTGTCCAGAATTGTGGTTTATTATTAGCCAATGGGGTGGAGTCAATCCCCTTCAGAGGAATAAGAGTCTCCAAAGGCTCTAAATCAAAACCACAACGATTGGCAAAGGACCAATCCATAAGACTCAGAGCGGCGCCAGAGTCAACATAGGCGTCCGTGGCAATGGATGACAAAGAGCAAATCAGGGTTACAGACAAAATAAACTTAGACTGAATGGTGCCAATGGAAACAGACTTATCAAGCTTCTTTGTACGCCTAGAGCATGCCGATATAACATGAGTAGAATCCCCACAATAGAAACACAATCCATTCTTCCGTCTAAAATTCTGTCGCTCGCTCCTGGACAGAATTCTATCACACTGCATACTTTCTGGCGTCTTTTCCATAGACACCGCCAGATGGTGCACCGGTTTGCGCTCCCGCAGACGCCTATCAATCTGAATAGCCATTGTCATGGACTCATTCAGACCTGCAGGCAAAGGGAACCCCACCATAACATCCTTAACGGCATCAGAGAGACCTTCTCTGAAAGTAGCCGCCAAGGCGCACTCATTCCACTGAGTAAGCACAGACCATTTACGGAATTTTTGGCAGAAAACTTCAGCTTCGTCTTGCCCCTGAGATAGTGCCATCAAAGTTTTTTCTGCCTGAAGTTCCAAATGAGGTTCCTCATAAAGCAAGCCCAAGGCCAGAAAAAACGCATCCACATCGCGTAACGCAGGATCCCCTGCTGGCAATGAGAAGGCCCAATCTTGAGGGTCACCCCTGAGCAAGGAAATCACAATCCTAACCTGCTGAGCAGGGTCTCCAGCTGAACGAGACTTCAGGGACAAATAAAGCTTACAATTATTTCGGAAATTCTGGAAGCTAGCTCTATTCCCTGTGAAGAACTCCGGCAAAGGAATTCCCGGCTCAGATACCGGAGCATGTACCACAAAATCTTGTAAATTTTGTACTTTCGTGATGAGATTATTCAAACCCGCAGTTACACTCTGGAGATCCATTATTGTCAGGTGCACACAGAGCATACAGAGATTAGGAGGAGAGAGAGAAAAAAGACTGCAGCAAGGCAGACTGGAGGAAAAAAAAAAAAAAAAAAAAAATTCCAGCAGACTTCTTATAACTCTCCTTTCTCAACCTGGGTCTTTAACACTTTATGGGCCGGTCAAACTGTCATGATCTCTGCAGGCAGGGATCATAGCAAGCCTATAGAGGGACAAGCTCTCGGAAGATGGAACTATACTGACCATGAACTAAGCCTGCCGCGCAACTAGAAATAGCCAGGTAGCATTTCCTATTTATCGCTAGATGCCCAGCTCTGGCCTAAGACCTAAATAGCTAGCAGAGGGAAATATAAGACCTGGCTCACCTCTAGAGAAATATTCCAAAGAAGACAGTAGCCCCCCACATATAATGACGGTGAGTTCAGATGAAACAACAAACGCAGCAGGAAAATAGTCTTAGCAAATTTGAGGTCCGCTTACTAGATAGCAGAAGACAGATAGTATACTTTCATGGTCAGCAGAAAAACACTAACAAAACACCATCCAGAGATTACCTTAAACTCTGGCATTAACTCATAACGCCAGAGTAGCAATCCCTGATCAACGAGAGCTTTCCAGACACAGTAACAAAACTTCAGCTGTGAACTGGAACAAATAGGCAAAACAAAACATGGACAAAAGTCCAACTTATCTAGTAGTTGTCTAGAAGCAGGAACAAGCACTGAGAGGCATCAGATAACATTGTTGACCGGCAAGAAACCACCAGAGAAATGAGCTTAAATAGCGACACCCACTACTGATGGAATCAGGTGAAACAGGAAAGAGGATGACAAGTCCAATTCCACAAGCGGCCACCGGGGGAGCCCAGAATCCAAATTCACAACAGGTGTGGATTCGTAGCAGTTTTTCATCACGTTTAAAGTACCATGTAAACCTATGGAAAATCTGCACAAAAAAACACTGGAAATCCACAGTAAATTGCAGTGCCTTTTACCTGCGGATTTTTCAAAAACGGTGTGGAAAAATCCATACACAAATCCGCATACACATAGCCTTAGGGTTAGGGTTGGAATTAGAGTTAGGGTTGGAATTAGGGTTAGGGTTGGAATTAGGGCTAAGATTAGGGTTGGGGGTGTGTTGGGGTTAGGGTTAGGCTTGTGGTCAGGGTTGGGATTAGGGTTAGGGGTGTGTTGGGGTTAGGGTTGTGGTTAGGGGTGTGCTGGAGTTAGCGTTGTGATTAGGGTCATGGTTAGAGTTGGGATTAGGGTTAGAGGTGTGTTTGGGTTAGTGTTGGAGTTAGAATTGAGGGGTTTCCACTGTCTAGGCACATCAGGGGGTCTCCAAATGCAACATGGCACCACCATTGATTCCAGCCAATCTTTTGTTGAAAAAGTCAAATGGTTCTCCCTCCCTTCTGAGCCCACATGTGTGCCTAAACAGTAGTTTACCCCCACATATGGGGTACCAGCTTACTCAGGACAAACTGGACAACTTTTGGGGTCCAATTTCTCCTGTTACCCTTGTGAAAATAAAAAAAAGGCCGGCTAAAAAAAATTTTTGACTTAAGAAAAATGATTTTTTTATTTTCACGGCTCTGCGTTATAAACTTCTGTGCAGCACTTGGGGGTTCAAAGTGCTCACCACTAGGGTTGAGCGACTTTCATTTTTTTAAGATCGAGTAGGGTTTTGGGAAACCCGATTTTGTCCAGAGTCGAGTCGAGTGCAGTCGGCCGATTATCGCTAAAAGTCGGGGATCGACCGAAACACGAAACCCAATGCAAGTCAATGGGGAAGCATAGTCGGCAGTGAGTGGAGGCCAGGAAAACACCTACAGTGCCCATTTTAATGCCAAAAACATCCATTCTTGTTTCTGAAGCTTGCCAATCTTAATTAACTGTATAATAATAGTTGGGCATAGGGAATTGGGGGAAAGTTGTGGGGGGAGTAGGGCTGGCTCAAGTTTTTCGTGGGCCCAGGAAATGCGGACTACGTCACGGCGGTGTTGCAGGGAAAGGTAAGTATTTAAACGTTGCAAGTGCTGTGATCCTGAGCAAGCAGGGGGGGGGCCCACTCGTTCGCATTGGCTCTGGCACAGGGCCCCTCAAAGTACGGCGGTGTGTTTGCATGGCGGGGGCGCCTCCCACCAGCAGCGACACTTTTGCGTACTCTGAGGGGCCCTGTGCCAGTGACGTCGCCAACGAGTATGCCCCCCCACCTGATGAAGGAACCTGCACTTTCATCTGCACCTTCCTCTTTGTCCCTGTGTAAGGTGGTATAACATGCGGGAAGGGGAACCTTACTTTCAGCAGGGTCAGATTCTGGCTGTGTAGAGTACAAGGGGAATGTAGTGGTCTAGGTCAATGTACCAGCAGACTCATTTAGCAGTGGCTGGGCAATGGGCAGGATGAGGAGGAAACAGATATAGGGCCAAAGAATAAAGTAGGCTAAATGCAGTTCAAAATTGGTAACAGGACTAAACAGGCGGCATTGCTTTGTTCAGTGGAGTAGCAAACCCAAGAGCAGCAGACACTGTTTCAAGGGCCTAACCACACTAGTAGGCCAAATGCAGTTTAATATCTGATAGTATAGGGCGAAAGCCAGAATGTGGAAGCTCAGCTTTGTTCAGTTGAGGACAACACCAGGGAGGGGCAGACACCTTTAGTAGGCCGGAAAAGCCTATTGCATTTTTTAAAATGGTAATTTGGAGCAGAAGGTTGAAGCTCAGCTTTATTTAGTTGAGGACAACACCAGGCAGGGGCACACAGACAGACACCTTTAGTAGGCCGGAAAAGCCTATTGCATTTTTTAAAATGGTAATTTGGAGCAGAAGGTTGAAGCTCAGCTTTATTTAGTTGAGGGCAACACCAGGCAGGGGCACACAGACAGACACCTTTAGTAGGCCGGAAAAGCCTATTGCATTTTTTAAAATGGTAATTTGGAGCAGAAGGTTGAAGCTCAGCTTTATTTAGTTGAGGACAACACCAGGCAGGGGCACACAGACAGACACCTTTAGTAGGCCGGAAAAGCCTATTGCATTTTTTAAAATGGTAATTTGGAGCAGAAGGTTGAAGCTCAGCTTTATTTAGTTGAGGACAACACCAGGCAGGGGCACACAGACAGACACCTTTAGTAGGCCGGAAAAGCCTATTGCATTTTTTAAAATGGTAATTTGGAGCAGAAGGTTGAAGCTCAGCTTTATTTAGTTGAGGGCAACACCAGGGAGGGGCAGAAGCCGTTAGTAGGCCCTAACCACCATGTTTTTTTTTAAAAACCACTTAATGAGAGCCGGAAGGTTGAAGCTCAGCTTTATTTAGTTGAGGGCAACACCAGGCAGGGGCACACAGACAGACACCTTTAGTAGGCCGGAAAAGCCTATTGCATTTTTTAAAATGGTAATTTGGAGCAGAAGGTTGAAGCTCAGCTTTATTTAGTTGAGGGCAACACCAGGGAGGGGCAGAAGCCGTTAGTAGGCCCTAACCACCATTTTTTTTTTTAAAAACCACTTAATGAGAGCCGGAAGGTTGAAGCTCAGCTTTATTTAGTTGAGGGCAACACCAGGCAGGGGCACACAGACAGACACCTTTAGTAGGCCGGAAAAGCCTATTGCATTTTTTAAAATGGTAATTTGGAGCAGAAGGTTGAAGCTCAGCTTTATTTAGTTGAGGACAACACCAGGCAGGGGCACACAGACAGACACCTTTAGTAGGCCGGAAAAGCCTATTGCATTTTTTAAAATGGTAATTTGGAGCAGAAGGTTGAAGCTCAGCTTTATTTAGTTGAGGGCAAAACCAGGGAGGGGCAGAAGCCGTTAGTAGGCCCTAACCACCATTTTTTTTTTTAAAAACCACTTAATGAGAGCCGGAAGGTTGAAGCTCAGCTTTATTTAGTTGAGGGCAACACCAGGGAGGGGCACACAGACAGACACCTTTAGTAGGCCGGAAAAGCCTATTGCATTTTTTAAAATGGTAATTTGGAGCAGAAGGTTGAAGCTCAGCTTTATTTAGTTGAGGACAACACCAGGCAGGGGCACACAGACAGACACCTTTAGTAGGCCGGAAAAGCCTATTGCATTTTTTAAAATGGTAATTTGGAGCAGAAGGTTGAAGCTCAGCTTTATTTAGTTGAGGGCAACACCAGGGAGGGGCAGAAGCCGTTAGTAGGCCCTAACCACCATTTTTTTTTTTAAAAACCACTTAATGAGAGCCGGAAGGTTGAAGCTCAGCTTTATTTAGTTGAGGGCAACACCAGGGAGGGGCAGAAGCCGTTAGTAGGCCCTAACCAAAGTTGAAGGCCAAATGCAGTTTAATTTCTTATACTATAGGCCGAAAGCCAGAAGGTGGAAGCTCCAATTTAGACAGTGGAGGACAATTTGAATTAGGGACTGCAGACAGACTTAGTAGGCTGTCCCCTGTGGACCATGCATCCACCACATTAACCCATTGCGCCGTAATGGACACGTAATCTTCCGTGGCCATGCCTACAGGTCCATGCGTCTGTTGTCAGGTGCACCTTTGTACTCACAGATTGCCAGAGTGCATGGACAATGCGGTCTTCTACATGCTGGTGGAGGGTTGGGATGGCTTTTCTCGCAAAAGAAGTGTCGACTGGTTAGCTTGTAGCGTGGTACAGCGTAGTCCATCATGGCCTTATTAATAGTAAATAAAATATATAACTAGGCTCTATGAACTTTTAAATAGGTTCCAGGGGTACACGGGCAGCATTGGTGTGGTCAGTGGAGGAGTATTGCAAGTAGGGGCTGCAGACAGGCTATCAAAGGCCTAAAATACCAAACAGTAGGCACTCATGGCAGTTTTACATCGGTTACATGGATACACAGGCAGGCACTCCAGGCAGCATTGTGGTCAGTGGAGGAGTATTGCAAGTAGGGGTCGCAGACAGGCTATCAAAGGCCTAAAATAACAAACAGTAGGCAGTCATGGCAGTTTTACATCGGTTACATGGATACACAGGCAGGCACTCCAGGCAGCATTGTGGTCAGTGGAGGAGTATTGCAAGTAGGGGCCGCAGACAGGCTATCAAAGGCCTAAAATAACAAACAGTAGGCAGTCATGGCAGTTTTACATCGGTTACATGGATACACAGGCAGGCACTCCAGGCAGCATTGTGGTCAGTGGAGGAGTATTGCAAGTAGGGGCCGCAGACAGGCTATCAAAGGCCTAAAATAACAAACAGTAGGCAGTCATGGCAGTTTTACATCGGTTACATGGATACACAGGCAGGCACTCCAGGCAGCATTGTGGTCAGTGGAGGAGTATTGCAAGTAGGGGCCGCAGACAGGCTATCAAAGGCCTAAAATAACAAACAGTAGGCAGTCATGGCAGTTTTACATCGGTTACATGGATACACAGGCAGGCACTCCAGGCAGCATTGTGGTCAGTGGAGGAGTATTGCAAGTAGGGGCCGCAGACAGGCTATCAAAGGCCTAAAATAACAAACAGTAGGCAGTCATGGCAGTTTTACATCGGTTACATGGATACACAGGCAGGCACTCCAGGCAGCATTGTGGTCAGTGGAGGAGTATTGCAAGTAGGGGCCGCAGACAGGCTATCAAAGGCCTAAAATAACAAACAGTAGGCAGTCATGGCAGTTTTACATCGGTTACATGGATACACAGGCAGGCACTCCAGGCAGCATTGTGGTCAGTGGAGGAGTATTGCAAGTAGGGGCCGCAGACAGGCTATCAAAGGCCTAAAATAACAAACAGTAGGCAGTCATGGCAGTTTTACATCGGTTACATGGATACACAGGCAGCTAGGTGGTGAGTGGAGGAGTATTTAAAGTAAGGACCGCAGACAGGCTTCAAAGGCCTAACATAAAAAAATGGGCTGGCTGTAGGCACTTTATAATTGGTTCCAGGGGTACACGGGCAGCAGTGGTCTGGTCAGTGGAGGACTAGTGGAAGGAGGGACCGCAGACAGGCTTCAAAGGCCTAAAATAAAAAAATGGGCTGGCTGTAGGCACTTTATAATTGGTTCCAGGGGTACACGGGCAGCAGTGGTCTGGCCAGTGGAGGACTAGTGGAAGGAGGGACCGCAGACAGTCTTCAAAGGCCTAACATAAAAAAATGGGCTGGCTGTAGGCACTTTATAATTGGTTCCAGGGGTACACGGGCAGCAGTGGTCTGGTCAGTGGAGGACTAGTGGAAGGAGGGACCGCAGACAGGCTTCAAAGGCCTAACATAAAAAAATGGGCTGGCTGTAGGCACTTTATAATTGGTTCCAGGGGTACACGGGCAGCAGTGGTCTGGTCAGTGGAGGACTAGTGGAAGGAGGGACCGCAGACAGGCTTCAAAGGCCTAAAATAACAAACAATAGGCTCATGGCAGTTTTACAGCGGTTACATGGATACACGGGCAGCTTGGTGGTGAGTGGAGGAGTAGTGCAAGGAGTGTCTGTCCCAGTACTCCCAAAATATAAATAGATGTTAATGTCTCGCAAAACAACCAAAACAAAAAAAAAGGTGGCATACTTAGGTACAGGGGTGGGCTCATCTGCTGAGTTTCTGACATAGTAATTTGGCAGTAACTATTTAATGGTGCCAATATAGGACACAGACACAGACTACTTTAAGTTGCATCATAGATGTCTACAAATTTGTATTGTCAGTGCCAGACATTGAATGATGTCAGCGAATAGACTAAAGATTGGTGGAGCTGTGCGACATAATTTTGCACGTGGTAGAGCACATTTTGAGCTGGGGTAGGGGGGAACTCTCTTGAGGCCGGCGGGACCGCCCCAGGGCCCCTCATGTTACAACGGTGTGTCTGACGTTGGGTGCGCACCACCACCGCCAGAGACACTACATTGTACTATGAGGGACCCAGTAGCAATGCCGTCAACCAAAAGCGAGCACACCCACCTCTTCAGACAAACAGCAGTCTCACGGGTGCTTGCGCCAAGTCGCGATACCACGGCCCCGTGTGGGGAGTTTTGCCATTTAGGGAGGTGTAAACATGTCGTATGCTGTACAATCAGCTGCAGCAAATTAGACATTAGAAAAGTAATTCACAGGCAAGAGCTTTTCATAGGAAAGCTAGGTGTCGGCCGGGCAAGGTGGGGCAAAAGATTTCGAAATCCAGTTGTGGTTCATTTTAATGAATGTTAGATCGTCAACATTTTGGGTAGCCAGACGAGTCCTTTTTTCGGTTAATATTGAACCTGCAGCACTGAATACTCTTTCTGATAGGACACTTGCTGCCGGGCAAGCAAGCTCCTGCAATGCATATTCTGCCAATTCTGGCCAGGTGTCTAATTTGGAGGCCCAGTAATCAAATGGGAATGACGGTTGAGGGAGAACATCGATAAGGGATGAAAAATAGTTAGTAACCATACTGGACAAATGTTGTCTCCTGTCACTTTCAATTGATGCAGCAGTACCTGTCCTGTCTGCGGTCATAGCAAAATCACTCCACAACCTGGTCAGAAAACCCCTCTGTCCAACGCCACTTCTGATGTGTGCACCCCTAACACTCCTAGTCTGCTGCCCCCTGGAGCTCGTGTGAGAACGATCACGTGCGCTGTGTGCTGGGAATGCCTGAAGCAAACGGTCAACAAGAGTTGATTGTTTGGTTGCTAATATTAGTTCCAAGTTCTCATGTGGCATAATATTTTGCAATTTGCCTTTATAGCGTGGATCAAGGAGGCAGGCCAACCAGTAATCGTCATCGTTCATCATTTTCGTAATGCGTGTGTCCCTTTTTAGGATACGTAAGGCATAATCCGCCATGTGGGCCAAAGTTCCAGTTGTCAAATCTCCGGTTGTGATTGGTTGAGGGGCAGTTGCAGGCAAATCTACGTCACTTGTGTCCCTCAAAAAACCAGAACCCGGCCGTGACACGCAACCAATTTCCTGTGCCCCCGGGAAAGGTTCGGCATTAAAAATATACTCATCCCCATCATCCTCCTCGTCCTCCACCTCCTCTTCGCCCGCTACCTCGTCCTGTACACTGCCCTGACCAGACAATGGCTGACTGTCATCAAGGCTTTCCTCTTCCTCTGGTGCAGACGCCTGCTCCTTTATGTGCGTCAAACTTTGCATCAGCAGACGCATTAGGGGGATGCTCATGCTTATTACGGCGTTGTCTGCACTAACCAGCCATGTGCATTCCTCAAAACACTGAAGGACTTGACACATGTCTTGTATCTTAGACCACTGCACACCTGACAACTCCATGTCTGCCATCCTACTGCCTGCCCGTGTATCCTCCCACAAATAAATAACAGCACGCCTCTGTTCGCACAGTCTCTGAAGCATGTGCAGTGTTGAGTTCCACCTTGTTGCAACGTCTATGATTAGGCGATGCTGGGGAAGGTTCAAAGACCGCTGATAGGTCTGCATACGGCTGGCGTGTACAGGCGAACGTCGGATATGTGAGCAAAGTGCACGCACTTTGAGGAGCAGGTCGGAGAACCCAGGATAAGTTTTCAATAAGCACTGCACCACCAGGTTTAAGGTGTGAGCCAGGCAAGGAATGTGTTTCAGTTGGGAAAGGGAGATGGCAGCCATGAAATTCCTTCCGTTATCACTCACTACCTTGCCTGCCTCAAGATCTACTGTGCCCAGCCACGACTGCGTTTCTTGTTGCAAGAACTCGGACAGAACTTCCGCGGTGTGTCTGTTGTCGCCCAAGCACTTCATAGCCAATACAGCCTGCTGACGCTTGGCAGTAGCTGGCCCATAATGGGACAACTGGTGTGCAACAGTGTCATCTGCCGATGGAGTGGTTGGCAGACTGCGTTCTGTGGAAGAGCTGTAGCTTCTGCAGGAGGACGAGGAGGAGGAGGAGGAGGGGGTGCGAACGCCTACAGCCAACTGTTTCCTAGACCGTGGGCTAGGCACAACTGTCCCTAAATTGATGTCGCCTGTGGACCCTGCATCCACCACATTCACCCAGTGTGCCGTGATGGACACATAACGTCCCTGGCCATGCCTACTGGTCCATGCATCTGTAGTCAGGTGCACCTTTGTACTCACAGATTGCCTGAGTGCATGGACGATGCGCTGTTTAACATGCTGGTGCAGGGCTGGGATGGCTTTTCTGGAAAAAAAAGTGTCGACTGGGTAGCTCGTATCGTGGTTCAGCGTACTCCATCAGGGCTTTGAAAGCTTCGCTTTCAACTAACCGGTAGGGCATCATCTCTAACGAGATTAGTCTAGCTATGTGGGCGTTAAAACACTGTGTACGCGGATGCGAGGATAAGTACTTCCTTTTTCTAACCAGAGTCTCATGTAGGGTGAGCTGGACTGGAGAGCTGGAGATCGTGGAACTTTCGGGTGTGCCGGTGTACATGGCAGACTGAGAGACGGTTGGAGACGGTATTGTTTCCGCCGGTGCCCTAGATGCAATATTTCCTCCTACAAAACTGGTGATTCCCTGACCCTGACTGCTTTTGGCTGGCAAAGAAACCTGCACAGATACTGCCGGTGGTGCGGAAAATGGTGGCCTTACAGTGACGGAAGGGATGTTGCGTTGCTGACTAGCTTCATTGGCCGAGGGTGCTACAACCTTGAGGGACGTTTGGTAGTTAGTCCAGGCTTGAAAATGCATGGTGGTTAAGTGTCTATGCATGCAACTAGTATTTAGACTTTTCAGATTCTGACCTCTGCTTAAGCTAGTTGAACATTTTTGACAGATGACTTTGCGCTGATCAGTTGGATGTTGTTTAAAAAAATGCCAGACTGCACTCTTCCTAGACTCGGATCCCTTTTCAGGGATTGCAGACTGAGCTTTAACCGGATGGCAACGCTGTGCTCCAACAGGTTTTGGCTTTGACACGCGTTTTGGGCCAGATACGGGCCCGGCAGATGGAACCTGTTGCGATGTTGATGCCTGCTGCGGCCCCTCCTCCACCTCCGCTTCTGAACTACTGCCGCCTGCACCCTGTTCCCCCAATGGCTGCCAATCGGGGTCAATAACTGGGTCATCTATTACCTCCTCTTCGAGCTCGTGTGCAACTTCGTCTGTGTCACTGTGTCGGTCGGTGGTATAGCGTTCGTGGCGGGGCAACATAGTCTCATCAGGGTCTGATTGTGGATCTGTACCCTGAGAGGGCAATGTGGTGGTCTGAGTCAAAGGAGCAGCATAGTACTCTGGCTGTGGCTGTGCATCAGTGCACTCCATGTCAGAATATACTTGTAATGGGCATGGCCTGTTAAATGTTTCACTTTCTAAGCCAGGGACGGTATGTGTAAAGAGCTCCATGGAGTGACCCGTTGTGTCGCCTGCTGCATCCTTCTCTCTTGTTGTAGTTTTTGCTGAGGAGGACAAGGAAGCGACTTGTCCCTGACCGTGAACATCCACAAGCGACGCGCTGCTTTTACATTTACCAGTTTCGGAAGAGGAGGCAAAAGAGCTAGAGGCTGAGTCTGCAATGTAAGCCAAAACTTGCTGCTGCTGCTCCGCCTTTAAAAGCGGTTTTCCTACTCCCAGAAAAGAGAGCGTTCGAGGCCTTGTGTAGCCTGACGACGAAACTGGCTCCACAGCTCCAGACTTAGGTGGAATATTTTTATCCCCATGACCACCTGATGCTCCACTACCACTACCATCATTACCAGCTGACAATGAACGCCCACGACGACCTCTTGCACCAGACTTCCTCATTGTTTTAAAATCTTAACCAAAGTAACTTTATTTGTTGCTGTCAAACAACTTACACGGTGAGCTATAACTTCAGTATGATTTCAATATCCCTTAACAGGTTGGTGAGACCACAAGGAAAATCAGGCACAATGTTACACACTCTGTTTTCTGTGGCACAAAATCACAGAGATGACACACACGCAGGACTGTCACTCAAGCACTAATGTCAATATTAATCTCCCACCTAATTTATTTATTTTTTTTTCTCAGGGAGACTTTAGAAACCAAATAATATTAAAAAAAAAAAAAAAAAAAAAGGCTTTCTATGGCCCACAATTAGAGAGAGAGAGGTGGCACACCCAGGAGTCAAGACTGGCGCACAAGCTGAAAGGGCAATATTACTCTCCCACTGTTTTTTTAAGTTTTTTTTTTATTTCAGGGAGACTTTAGAAACCAAATAATATTAAAAAAACCAAAAAAAAAAATAGCCTTTCTATGGCCCACTGAATGAGAGACAGAGGTGGCACACCCAGGAGTCAAGACTGGCACACAAGCTGAAAGGGCAATATTACTCTCCCACTGTTTTTTTATGTATTTTTTGTTTTTTAAGGGAGACTTTAGAAACCCAATAATATTTTTAAAAAAAAAAATAAATAGGCTTTCTATGGCCCACTGAATGAGAGGGAGAGAGGTGGCACACCCAGGAGTCAAGACTGGCACACAAGCTGAAAGGGCAATATTACTCTCCCACTGTTTTTTTATGTTTTTTTTTTTTTTTTTCAGGGAGACTTTAGAAACCCAATAATATTTAAAAAAAATAAATAAATAGGCTTTCTATGGCCCACTGAATGAGAGGGAGAGAGGTGGCACACCCAGGAGTCAAGACTGGCACACAAGCTGAAAGGGCAATATTACTCTCCCACTGTTTTTTTATGTTGTTTTTTTTTTTTTTCAGGGAGACTTTAGAAACCAAATAATAAGAAAAAAAATAAATAAATAAATAGGCTTTCTATAGCCCACTGAATGAGAGATAGCACACACAGCAGTGGCACACAAGCCCTGACTGAGGCCAATATTTTTCTCCCACTGATTGATGTAGTGTTTTTGTGTTGAGGTAGATTTTAGAACACAAATCAAGGAAAAAAAAAATGCTTTCTATGGCCCACTGAATGAGAGAGAGGTGGCACACCCAGGAGTCAAGACTGGCACACAAGCTGAAAGGGCAATATTACTCTCCCACTGTTTTTTTATGTATTTTTTGTTTTTTAAGGGAGACTTTAGAAACCCAATAATATTTTAAAAAAAAAAATAAATAGGCTTTCTATGGCCCACTGAATGAGAGGGAGAGAGGTGGCACACCCAGGAGTCAAGACTGGCACACAAGCTGAAAGGGCAATATTACTCTCCCACTGTTTTTTTATGTTTTTTTTTTTTTTTTCAGGGAGACTTTAGAAACCCAATAATATTTTTTTAAAAAAATAAATAGGCTTTCTATGGCCCACTGAATGAGAGGGAGAGAGGTGGCACACCCAGGAGTCAAGACTGGCACACAAGCTGAAAGGGCAATATTACTCTCCCACTGTTTTTTTATGTTTTTTTTTTTTTTCAGGGAGACTTTAGAAACCAAATAATAAGAAAAAAAATAAATAAATAAATAGGCTTTCTATAGCCCACTGAATGAGAGATAGCACACACAGCAGTGGCACACAAGCCCTGACTGAGGCCAATATTTTTCTCCCACTGATTGATGTAGTGTTTTTGTGTTGAGGTAGATTTTAGAACACAAATCAAGGAAAAAAAAAAAATGCTTTCTATGGCCCACTGAATGAGAGAGAGGTGGCACACCCAGGAGTCAAGACTGGCACACAAGCTGAAAGGGCAATATTACTCTCCCACTGTTTTTTTATGTATTTTTTGTTTTTTAAGGGAGACTTTAGAAACCCAATAATATTTAAAATAAATAAATAAATAGGCTTTCTATGGCCCACTGAATGAGAGGGAGAGAGGTGGCACACCCAGGAGTCAAGACTGGCACACAAGCTGAAAGGGCAATATTACTCTCCCACTGTTTTTTTAGGTTTTTTTTTTTTTTTCAGGGAGACTTTAGAAACCAAATAATATTAAAAAAAATAAAAAAATAAATAGGCTTTCTATAGCCCACTGAATGAGAGATAGCACACACAGCAGTGGCACACAAGCCCTGACTGAGGCCAATATTTTTCTCCCACTGATTGATGTAGTGTTTTTGTGTTGAGGTAGAATTTAGAACACAAATCACGGAAAAAATAAATAGGCTTTCTATGGCCCACTGAATGAGAGAGAGGTGGCACACCCAGGAGTCAAGACTGGCACACAAGCTGAAAGGGCAATATTACTCTCCCACTGTTTTTTTAGGTTTTTTTTTTTTTTCAGGGAGACTTTAGAAACCAAATAATATTAAAAAAAAATAAAAAAATAAATAGGCTTTCTATAGCCCACTGAATGAGAGATAGCACACACAGCAGTGGCACACAAGCCCTGACTGAGGCCAATATTTTTCTCCCACTGATTGATGTAGTGTTTTTGTGTTGAGGTAGAATTTAGAACACAAATCACGGAAAAAATAAATAGGCTTTCTATGGCCCACTCAGTGAGAGATGGCACACACAGGGATGGCACTGTAGCAGAAATGCCAATCTTAATCTCCCACAAAAAAAACAAAAAAAAAACAGGGACTGTCCTACAATTACTATCTCCCTGCAGTAATCTAAGCCAGGTATGGCAGGCAGCAATAGGAGTGGACTGATGCACAAATTAAATAAAAAGTGTGGACAAACAAAAAAGATAGCTGTGCAGAAAGGAAGGAACAAGAGGATATGTGCTTTGAAAAAAGCAGTTGGTTTCCACAGTGGCGTACACACAGCAATACAGCTATCACGGAGCCTTCTAGGGCAGCCCAATGAGCTACAGCGCTGAGGGGAAAAAAAAAAAAAAATAGCTTCCACAGTCCCTGCACACCGAAGGTGGTGTTGGACAGTGGAAATCGCTGCAGCACAAGCGGTTTGGTGGTTAGTGGACCCTGCCTAACGCTCTCCCTGCTTCTGACGAAGCGGCAGCAACCTGTCCCTAAGCTCAGATCAGCAGCAGTAAGATGGCGGTCGGCGGGAACGCCCCTTTATAGCCCCTGTGACGCCGCAGACAGCAAGCCAATCACTGCAATGCCCTTCTCTAAGATGGTGGGGACCAGGATCTATGTCATCACGCTGCCCACACTCTGCGTTCACCTTCATTGGCTGAGAAATGGCGCTTTTCGCGTCATTGAAACGCGACTTTGGCGCGAAAGTCGCGTACCGCATGGCCGACAAGCACAGGGGTCGGATCGGGTTTCATGAGACGCCGACTTAGCCAAAAGTCGGCGACTTTTGAAAATGATCGACCCGTTTCGCTCAACCCTACTCACCACTAGTGTTGAGCGATACCGTCCGATACTTGAAAGTATCAGTATCGGAAAGTATCGGCCGATACCGGCAAAGTATCGGATCCAATCCGATACCAATACCCGATACCAATACAAGTCAATGGGACTCATGTATCGGACGGTATTCCTGATGGTTCCCAGGGTCTGAAGGAGAGGAAACTCTCCTTCAGGCCCTGGGAACCATATTAATGTGTAAAAGAAAGAATTAAAATAAAAAATATTGCTATACTCACCCTCCGACGCAGCCTGGACCTCACCGAGGGAACCGGCAGCGTTGTTTATTTAAAATTCGCGCTTTTCTTTCCTTTACAAGAAGTCCAGGCTTGTGATTGGTTGCGTGCCGCCCATGTGGCCGGGACGCAACCAATCACAGCAAGCCGTGACGTAATTTCAGGTCCTTCAGGATTTTAAAATTACGTTCCGGCGTTGTGATTGGATGCGTCGCAGTCACATGGGCGACGCAACCAATCACAGCAAGCCGTGACGTAATTTCAGGTCCTTAAGGATTTTAAAATTACGTCCCGGCTTTGTGATTGGTTGCGTCGCAGTCACATGGGAGACGCAACCAATCACAAGCCGTGACGTCACGGGAGGCTGGACACGCGCGCATTTTAAAATGGGCGCGTGTCCAGCCTCCCGTGACGTCCCGGCTTGTGATTGGTTGCGCCGCGATCAACCAATCACAAGCCGGGAGGCTGGACACGCGCGCATTTTAAAATTTTAAAATGCGCGCGTGTCCAGCCTCCCGGCTTGTGATTGGTTGACCGCGGCGCAACCAATCACAAGCCGGGACGTCACGGGAGGCTGGACACGCGCCCATTTTAAAATGCGCGCGTGTCCAGCCTCCCGTGACGTCACGGCTTGTGATTGGTTGCGTCTCCCATGTGACTGCGACGCAACCAATCACAAAGCCGGGACGTAATTTTAAAATCCTTAAGGACCTGAAATTACGTCACGGCTTGCTGTGATTGGTTGCGTCGCCCATGTGACTGCGACGCATCCAATCACAACGCCGGAACGTAATTTTAAAATCCTGAAGGACCTGAAATTACGTCACGGCTTGCTGTGATTGGTTGCGTCCCGGCCACATGGGCGGCACGCAACCAATCACAAGCCTGGACTTCTTGTAAAGGAAAGAAAAGCGCGAATTTTAAATAAAGAACGCTGCCGCTTCCCTCGGTAAGGTCCAGGCTGCGTCGGAGAGGTGAGTATAGCAATATTTTTTATTTTAATTCTTTCTTTTACACATTTTTACATTAATGTTGTTTCGATACCGATACCCGATACTACAAAAATATCGGATCTCGGTATCGGAATTCCGATACAGCAAGTATCGGCCGATACCCGATACTTGCAGTATCGGAATGCTCAACACTACTCACCACACATCTAGATTAGTTCCTTGGGAGGTCTAGTTTCCAAAATGTGGGCACTTGTGGGTGAGCTCCAATGTTTAGGCACACAGGGGCTCGCCAAACGCGACATGGTGTCCGCTAACGATTGGAGCTAATTTTTCATTCC
The DNA here is from genome assembly GCF_051348905.1 of Ranitomeya variabilis. Taxonomy (NCBI): domain Eukaryota; kingdom Metazoa; phylum Chordata; class Amphibia; order Anura; family Dendrobatidae; genus Ranitomeya; species Ranitomeya variabilis. The sequence continues at coordinate 878,111,863 of NC_135232.1, forward strand.
AAAAAGTCAAATGGCGCTCCTTCCCTTCCGAGCCTTACCGTTTGCCCAAACAGTGGTTTACCCCCACATGTGAGGTATCGTACTCAGGAGAAATTGTCCAACAAATCCATCCATTTTATCCTGATGCCCATGTAAAAATGAAAAAATTGAGGCTAAAAGAACTTTTTTGTGAAAAAAAGTACTTTTTAATTTTTACAGATCAATTTGTGAAGCACCTGGGGGTTTAAAGTGCTCACTATGCATCTAGATAAGTTCCTTGGGGGGTCTAGTTTCCAAAATGGGGTCACTTGTGGGGGAGCTCCAATCTTTAGGCACACAGGGGCTCTCCAAACGCGACATGAGTCCGCTAAAGATTGGAGCCAATTTTTCTTTCAAAAAGTCAAATGGCGCTCCTTCCCTTCTGAGCCCTGTCGTGCGCCCAAACAGTGGTTCCCCCCCACATATGGGGTATCGGCATACTCAGGACAAATTGGACAACTTTCGTGGTCCAGTTTCTCCTTTTACCCTTGGGAAAATAAAAAAATTGTTGCTAAAAGATCATTTTTGTGACTAAAAAGTTAAATGTTCATTTTTTCCTTCCATGTTGCTTCTGCTGCTGTGAAACACCTGAAGGGTTAATAAAATACTTGAATGTGGTTTTGAGCACCTTGAGGGGTGCAGTTTTCAGAATGGTGTCACTTTTGGGTATTTTTAACCATATAGACCCCTCAAACTGACTTCAAATGCGAGGTGGTCCCTAAAAAAATGGTTTTGTAAATTTTGTTGTAAAAATGAGAAATCGCTGGTCAAATTTTAACCCTTATAACTTCCTAGCAAAAAAAAAATTTTGTTTCCAAAATTGTGCTGATGTAAAGTAGACATGTGAGAAATGTTATTTATTAACTATTTTGTGTCACATAACTCTCTGGTTTAACAGAATAAAAATTAGAAAATGGCGAAATTTTCAAAATCTTCACCAAATTTCCATTTTTTTCACAAATAAACGCAAAAATTATCGACCTAAATTTACCAATAACATGAAGCCCAATATGTCACGAAAAAACAATCTCAGAATCGCTAGGATCCGTTGAGGCATTTCATAGTTATTACCTCATAAATGGACACTGGTCAGAATTGCAAAAAATGGCCAGGTCATTAAGGTCAAAATAGGCTGGGTCATGAAGGGGTTAAACAAACCCTGGCTCAACTTAAAGCCAGTTGGAATGTAGAGTTGGGGACTATGTCCCCTATGGGACTGAAAGAAAAAAATTAGCTTTGTTTCCTTTCTGTAATCTCTTCCTTTCTGTAATCTCTTCCTTTTTAATTATTTTAATTGTGTGTTTTTGTCTTCCTAACTTTTTTCCTTCTTTAATTATAGTAGATTACACGCACCTAATATTTTTTCTGCGATGGTACGTTCTTGGACAGTGAGGAGGAATACCTAATACTGCAGAAGGGAGAAAAAAAGAAAAAAAATGAGATAAAAAGGGGCACAGTCATTTTCCATTATTTTTATATTGAAATTCCTCACTTTGCACATTTATCATGTGAGCACACTCACCTGTTCACACATGATGTTGCGGCATTTCATTCGCAGCAGAGTTTTCATTCCCCCTCTCAGATTTGAGATGGCAGTTTATGTAATAATCTCTCTTTTTTGGGAACATACACTCACCGGCCACTTTATTAGGTACACCATGCTAGTAACGGGTTGGACCCCTTTTGCCTTCAGAACTGCCTCAATTCTTCGTGGCATAGATTCAACAAGGTGCTGGAAGCATTCCTCAGAGATTTTGGTCCATATTGACATGATGGCATCACACAGTTGCCGCAGATTTGTTGGCTGCACATCCCAAAGATGCTCCATACAAGGCAGGATGGATCCATGCTTTCATGTTGTTTACGCCAAATTCTGACCCTACCATCCGAATGTCGCAGCAGAAATCGAGACTCATCAGACCAAGCAACGTTTTTCCAATCTTCTACTGTCCAATTTCGATGAGCTTGTACAAATTGTAGCCTCAGTTTCCTGTTCTTAGCTGAAAGGAGTGGTACCCGGTGTGGTCTTCTGCTGCTGTAGCCCATCTGCCTCAAAGTTCGACGCACTGTGCGTTCAGAGATGCTCTTAGGCCTACCTTGGTTGTAACGGGTGGCGATTTGAGTCACTGTTGCCTTTCTATCAGCTCGAACCAGTCTGCCCATTCTCCTCTGACCTCTGGCATCAACAAGGCATTTCCGCCCACAGAACTGCCGCTCACTGGATTTTTTTTCTTTTTCGGACCATTCTCTGTAAACCCTAGAGATGGTTGTGCGTGAAAATCCCAGTAGATCAGCAGTTTCTGAAATACTCAGACCAGCCCTTCTGGCACCAACAACCATGCCACGTTCAAAGGCACTCAAATCACCTTTCTTCCCCATACTGATGCTCGGTTTGAACTGCAGGAGATTGTCTTGACCATGTCTACATGCCTAAATGCACTGAGTTGCCGCCATGTGATTGGCTGATTAGAAATTAAGTGTTAACAAGAAGTTGGACAGGTGTACCTAATAAAGTGGCCAGTGAGTGCATGTATACATACATCATCACTATCATGTTATGATATATTTATTATATCCTTTTTCTTTTTTCAATTTGCAACAACGCTTTCTGTACCAATATGTAAATAACAAAATGACCGCTTCCATTAGACTCCTCAGAAATGGCGCCTAGTATGCGCATGCACACTATGTCATATGTCTCTGCATCTGTGAAGGCACAAATACCGGAACTGAGTCCCAGAAGAAGATGCATCTGTGACAAGGGGATGGTGCTTCATGCGCTACGCACAATTGGCCCTTGAGCATACCACACAGACTTAAAAGAGCAACATGAGAACACATTAGACACACTCCCCTTGAAAAAGTGTAACAGCGAAATGAACGTCAGGCCACATGTGGATGCATGTGGGGTCTTCTTTCTTCAACATATGTAAGCTTTACACTGCATCAATGCCATACATGAACTGAATAGTCTTTCACATTGATATTTAATATTGTACTGCATGATTTTTGTGTGGATGGACTCTATTATATTTATTTGCATTTCTTTGTGTATTGTCTTATATGATATTGTGTCTTGGTCCATACTGATTGAGTCACCTATGCTCTACATGCATTTTCATGAATAATAGAATCTAACCAGGAGCCCTGTTTGGCTGCTATAGACTATATTGCTACCCTCTACTGTTGTGAATTCTGCTCTTGGGCTCCCTCCGGTGGTTGTTGGTGGTAGTGCAGTTATCTTGGGGTTGTAATCCGGGCAGGTGTTTCTGCTGATTGCAGCTCTATTAGGTATTTAGGTGTGCAGGATCCATGAGTCCATGCCAGTTGTCCATTGTACTTGGAGGGATTGCATCTCTCTCTGGCTCCTCATGCCCTGCTGCCAATTCAGCTAAGATACGTGTCTGGTTTTTTTGTCTCTGCAATTCAGTACAATTCATTGTGTTTTTGTCCAGCTTAGACTTTGTTTGGATTTTTCAGTCATGCTGGATTCTCAGGAGATGCAGATATACTTTCTATGTCTTTAGTTAGATGTAGAATATTTGTATTATCTGCTGCGGATATTTTTAGGATTTTAATACTGACCGCTTAGAATTCTGTCCTATCCTTTTCTATTTAGCTAGAAGTGCCTCTTTTGCTAAATCCTGTTTTTCTGCCTGCATGTGTTTTTCCTCTTATACTCACAGTCAATATTTGTGGGGGGCTGCCTATCCTTTGGGGTTCTGCTCTGAGGCAAGATAGAATTCCCATTTCCATCTATAGGGGTATTTAGTCCTCCGGCTGTGTCGAGGTGTCTAGGACTTGTTAGGTACATCCCACGGCTACTTCTAGTTGCGGTGTTAGTTTAGGGTTTGCGGTCAGTACAGGTACCACCTACTCCTGAGAAAGTCTCTCATGCGGCTCCAAGGTCACCGGATCATAACAGTACAACTGGCCAACAATGAGTTAAATGCATCTCAGAAGAAGGGAAGAAAGAGCCATTTTTTTTTCTGTAGCCTGTTTTGTCTTTTCTTCCCTCTTTTCCTCTGGGTGACTGAGGAGTCTTGTGCTAGCATGGATGTTCAGGGATTAGTTTCTCGTATAGACCAGCTTGCTGCTAAGGTACAGGGTACTTCTGATTATATTGTTCAGACTCCGCTTTTAGAACCTAGGATTCCTACTCCTGATTTGTTTTTTGGGGACAGGTCCAAATTTTTGAGTTTTAAAAACAATTGTAAACTGTTTTTTGCTCTGAAGCCTCGTTCCTCTGGTGATCCCATTCAGCAGGTTAAAATTGTCATCTCCCTGCTGCGTGGCGACCCTCAGGATTGGGCATTTTCCCTGGAATCTGGGAATCCGGCCTTGCTTAATGTAGATGCCTTTTTTCAGGCTCTAGGATTATTATATGATGAACCAAATTATGTGGATCAAGAGGAGAAGACCTTGTTGGCCCTGTCTCAGGGTCAAGAAGCGGCAGAATTGTATTGTCAGAAATTTAGAAAATGGTCTGTGCTGACTAAATGGAATGAGGATGCTTTGGCGGAAATTTTCAGAAAGGGTCTTTCTGAATCTGTTAAAGATGTTATGGTGGGGTTTCCCACGCCTGTTGGTCTGAGTGATTCTATGTCTCTGGCCATTCAGATTGATCGGCGCTTGCGGGAGTGCAGAACTGTGCGCGCTGTGGCGTTGTCCTCAGAGCAGATGCCTGAGCCTATGCAGTGTGATAGGATTCTGTCTAGAACGGAACAACAAGGATTCAGACGTCAGAATAGGTTGTGTTTTTATTGTGGCGATGCTTCTCATGTCATTTCAGTCTGCCCAAAGCGTACAAAGAGAATCGCTAGTTCAGTTACCATGGGAACTGTACAACCTAAATTTCTGTTATCTGTGACCTTGATCTGCTCATTGTCGTCATTTTCTGTCATGGCGTTTGTGGATTCAGGCACCGCTTTGAACTTAATGGACTTTGAATTTGCCAGGCGTTGTGGTTTCCCCTTGCAGTCTTTGCACAACCCTATTCCTTTAAGGGGCATTGATGCTACACCTTTGGCTAAAAATTAACCCCAGTTTTGGACACAGGTGACCATGTGCATGGCGCCAGCCCATCAGGAAGATTGTCGTTTTCTGGTGTTGCATAATTTGCATGATGCTATTGTGCTGGGTTTTCCATGGTTGCAGATACATAATCCTGTGTTGGATTGGAAGTCTATGTCTGACTAGTTGGGGTTGTCAGGGGGTTCATAATGACGTTCCTGTGATGTCAATCTCCTCTTCCTCCTCTTCTGAAGTTCCAGAGTTTTTGTCTGATTTTCAGGATGTATTCGATGAGCCCAAGTCCAGTTCCCTTCCACCGCATAGGGACTGTGATTGTGCTATTGACTTGATTCCAGGCTGTAAGTTTCCTAAGGGCCGACTTTTCAACCTGTCTGTGCCGGAACATACCGCCATGCGGAGTTATGTTAAGGAGTCTTTGGAGAAAGGGCATATTCGGCCATCTTCTCCACCGTTGGGAGCGGGATTTTTTTTTTGTTGCTAAGAAGGATGGCTCCTTGAGACCCTGTATTGATTATCGCCTCTTGAATAAGATCACGGTCAAGTTTCAATACCCTTTACCTTTGCTTTCCAATTTGTTTGCCAGGATTAAGGGGGCTAGTTGGTTTACTAAAATTGACCTTCGGGGGGCATATAATCTTGTTCGTATTAAGCAGGGTGACGAATGGAAAACTGCGTTTAATACGCCCGAAGGCCATTTTGAATACCTTGTGATGCCATTCGGGCTCTCTAATGCTCCATCTGTTTTTCAGTCCTTCATGCATGATATCTTCCGGAATTATCTTGATAAATTCATGATTGTATATTTGGATGACATCTTAATTTTTTCCGATGATTGGGAGTCTCATGTGAAACAGGTCAGGATGGTATTTCACATCCTTCATGATAATACTTTGTTTGTGAAGGGGTTTAAGTGTCTCTTTGGAGTGCAGAAGGTTTCTTTTTTGGGCTTTATTTTTTCTCCCTCATCTATAGAGATGGATCCGGTTAAGGTTCAGGCCATTCATGATTGGATTCAACCCACATCTGTGAAGAGCCTTCAGAAATTTTTGGGCTTTGCTAATTTTTATCGCCGTTTCATTGCTAACTTCTCCAGTGTGGTTAAACCCCTGACCGATTTGACGAAGAAAGGTGCTGATGTAATGAATTGGTCCCCTGTGGCTGTCTCTGCCTTTCAGGAGCTTAAACGCCGATTTACTTCTGCCCCAGTGTTGCGTCAGCCAGATGTTTCTCTTCCGTTTCAGGTTGAGGTTGACGCTTCTGAGATTGGGGCAGGGGCCGTTTTGTCTCAGAGGAATTCTGATGGTTCCTTGATGAAACTGTGTGCCTTCTTTTCCCGTAAGTTTTCGCCTGCTGAACGCAATTATGATGTTCGCAATCGGGAGTTGTTGGCTATGAAGTGGGCGTTTGAGGAATGGCGACATTGGCTTGAGGGAGCCAAGCACCGTATTGTGGTCTTGACCGATCATAAGAATCTGATTTACCTCGAATCTGCTAAGCAGCTGAATCCTAGACAGGCTCGATGGTCCCTGTTTTTCTCCCGTTTTGATTTCGTGGTCTCGTATCTTCCGGGTTCTAAGAATGTTAAGGCTGATGCCCTCTCTAGGAGTTTTTTGCCTGATTCTCCTGAGGTATTTGAGCCGGTCGGCATTCTGAAGGAAGGGGTGGTCCTTTCTGCCAGTTCCCCTGATTTGCAACGGGTTCTGCAGGAATTTCAGGCTGACAAACCTGACCGCTGTCCTGTGGGGAAACTGTTTGTTCCTGATAGATGGACTAGTAGAGTGATTTCTGAGGTTCACTGTTCTGTGTTGGCTGGTCATCCTGGTATTTTTGGTACCAGAGATTTGGTTGGTAGGTCCTTTTGGTGGCCTTCTTTGTCACGTGATGTGCATTCTTTTGTACAGTCCTGTGGGACTTGTGCCCGGGCCAAGCCTTGTTGTTCCCGTGCTAGTGGGTTGCTTTTGCCTTTGCCGGTCCCTGAGAGGCCCTGGACGCATATTTCTATGGATTTTATTTCAGATCTTCCGGTTTCCCAGAGGATGTCGGTTATCTGGGTGGTTTGTGACCGGTTTTCTAAGATGGTTCATTTGGTGCCTTTGCCTAAATTGCCTTCCTCTTCTGATTTGGTTCCGTTGTTTTTTCAGCATGTGGTTCGTTTGCATGGTATTCCGGAGAATATTGTGTCCGACAGAGGTTCCCAGTTTGTTTCTAGGTTTTGGTGGGCCTTTTGTGCTAGGCTGGGCATTGATTTGTCTTTTTCTTCCGCATTTCATCCTCATTTCATCCTCAGACAAATGGCCAGACCGAGCGAACTAATCAGACTTTGGAAACTTATTTGAGATGCTTTGTGTCTACTGATCAGGATGATTGGGTGGCTTTCTTGCCATTGGCCGAGTTTGCCCTTAATAATCGGGCTAGTTCGGCTACCTTGGTTTCGCCCTTCTTTTGTAATTTTGGTTTTCATCCTCGTTTTTCTTTGGGGCAAGTTGAACCTTCTGATTGTCCTGGTGTGGATTCTGTGGTTGACAGGTTGCAGCAGATTTGGGCTCATGTGGTGGACAATTTGGTGTTGTCTCAGGAAGAGGCTCAGCGTTTTGCTAACCGTCGTCGGTGTGTTGGTTCCCGGCTTCGGGTTGGGGATTTGGTCTGGTTGTCTTCCCGTCATGTTCCTATGAAGGTTTCTTCCCCTAAGTTTAAGCCTCGGTTTATTGGTCCTTATAGGATTTCTGATATTATCAATCCGGTGTCTTTTCGTTTGGCCCTTCCGGCCTCTTTTGCCATCCATAATGTTTTCCATAGATCTTTATTGCGGAAATATGTGGTGCCCGTTGTTCCCTCGGTTGATCCTCCTGCTCCTGTGTTGGTTGATGGGGAGTTGGAGTATGTGGTTGAGAAGATTTTGGATTCTCGCTTTTCGAGGCGGAGGCTTCAGTACCTTGTCAAATGGAAGGGTTATGGCCAGGAGGGTAATTCTTGGGTTTTTGCCTCTGATGTCCATGCTGCTGATTTGGTCCGTGCCTTTCATCTGGCTCGTCCTGATCGGCCTGGGGGCTCTGGTGAGGGTTCGGTGACCCCTCTTCAAGGGGGGGTACTGTTGTGAATTCTGCTCTTGGGCTCCCTCCGGTGGTTGTTGGTGGTAGTGCAGTTGTCTTGGGGTTGTAATCCGGGCAGGTGTTTCTGCTGATTGCAGCTCTATTAGGTATTTAGGTGTGCAGGATCCATGAGTCCATGCCAGTTGTCCATTGTACTTGGAGGGATTGCATCTCTCTCTGGCTCCTCATGCCCTGCTGCCAATTCAGCTAAGATAATTGTCTGTTTTTTTGTCTCTGTGCACACATGTAGTGTGCTTTGCAATTCAGTACAATTCATTGTGTTTTTGTCCAGCTTAGACTTTGTTTGGATTTTTCAGTCATGCTGGATTCTCAGGAGATGCAGATATACTTTCTATGTCTTTAGTTAGATGTAGAATATTTGTATTATCTGCTGTGGATATTTTTAGGATTTTAATACTGACCGCTTAGAATTCTGTCCTATCCTTTTCTATTTAGCTAGAAGTGCCTCTTTTGCTAAATCCTGTTTTTCTGCCTGCGTGTGTTTTTCCTCTTATACTCGCAGTCAATATTTGTGGGGGGCTGCCTATCCTTTGGGGTTCTGCTCTGAGGCAAGATAGAATTCCCATTTCCATCTATAGGGGTATTTAGTCCTCCGGCTGTGTCGAGGTGTCTAGGACTTGTTAGGTACATCCCACGGCAACTTCTAGTTGCGGTGTTAGTTTAGGGTTTGCGGTCAGTACAGGTACCACCTACTCCTGAGAAAGTCTCTCATGTGGCTCCAAGGTCACCGGATCATAACACTCTACACTGTGTTCCTATTTATTATGCAAATTTAAGTGTCATAAAGATTTGTTTTTCAAATAAACTCATGGATGGTATTGTGTCTCAGGGCTCAATGGATCACTGAAATCAATCTTAAACACAGGTGATAATTAGTTTTCCAGGTGATTCTAATTAAAGGAAAACTACTTAAAAATGATGTTCCACATAATTAAGCAGGCCACACGTTTCAAGCAATATGGGAAATAAAAAGGATCTCTCTGCTGCTGAAAAGCGTTAAATAGTGCAATGCCTTGGACATGGTATGAAAAAATTAGATATTTAACGAAAACTTAAGAGTGATCATCATACTGTGAAGAGATTTGTTACTGAAACAGAGCACAGACCGAGTTCATGCAGATAAAGGCATAATGAGGAAGGTTTCTGCCAGACAAATTCATTGGATTAAGAGAGCAGCTGCCAAAATACCATAGCAAAGCAGCAAACAGTTATTTGAAGCTGCTGGTGCCTCTGGAGTCCCTCGAACCTCAAGGTGTAGGATCCTTCAAAGGCTTGCTGTGTTGCATAAACCTACTATTCGGCCACCCCTAAACAGTGTTCACAAGCAGAAACGGTTGCAGTGGGCCCAGACATACATGAAGACTAATTTTCAAACAGTCTTGTTTACTGATGAGTGTCGAGCAACCCTGGATGGTCCAGATAGATGAAGTAGTGGATGGTTGGTGGATGGCCACCATGTCCCAACAAGACTGCGACTTCAGCAAGGAGGTGGAGGAGTCATGTTCTGGGCCGGAATCATGGGGAAACAGCTGGTAGGGCACTTTAAGGTTCGTGAAGGTGTGAAAATGACCTCTGCAAAGTATATTGAGTTTCTGACTGGCAACTTTCTTCCATGTATAAAAAGCAGAAACGTGCCTTCAGGAGCAAAATCATCATTCTTCATGCATGACAATGCACCATCTCATGCTGCAAAGAATACCTCTGGACACCGATCCATTACTAATCCTATTATTATATTGTAAATAAACACACTGCCAGAACAAAGTCCTTTAATTGAAAGAATGACACAGACACCTTTAATGAATCTAAATTAAACCATACTCACGTCATCACCCATTTCACTGAAGCCATGGTTTCCTGAAATAAAGCAAAAATAAAAAACAACCATATCCCTCACCTGTCTGTCATTCTGCTCACGCCATTATCCATGTCTGGGGATAAGCAGCTTTCAACCTGGACGGCGCCAAGATGCAACTGTCCAGGCTGAGAAACACTGGGGAATTAACTGTACAGCATCAATGGCTAGCGGTGACATCCTTGAGATTTATGCTGGTCACTGCGGCTGCATTTCCAGCTGGGCCCCTGAACTGCGGTGACCTCAGTGAGATCACTGCTAGCACCATGAAAAAAGTCTAACGGTGCAGCGCTGATCTCACCAATATCCATGGCCCCTTCCTAGGCTATTAATCAGCTCGCAGCTGTCTGCCTAGCCTATGCTGGTTATTAAATATAGATTGACCTTATGTCATTTTTTGGGGGGTTCCCAATTTTAATAACAAGGGAAGACTAAGTATGAAGCTGTGAGCTGAAATTAATAGCCTGGGAACCTTTATGTATATTGTCTCTTTCCTAGAAAATTAATATCAGCTCCCAACCATCGACTTTCCCTCAGCTGTTTATTAAAATTACGGAGGACCACACTCTGTTTCATAATTTATTGTTTTATTTATTAACAAGTACTTAAACAGTGTATTTGTGCTGATAAATCCTTATTTTTAGTAGAGAAATGCCCAATAAATACTTTAACCAATGATGGTATAGTATGATTAGGGAAGGAAACCGTGTTTCCGAAATGCGTTTGTCTAATGGTCCTTGCTACGATTCATACCTGATCCTAGTTATGCGGACATAACATGGTCTATAATGTCATGAAGGTCCTGTTCCAGCCGCATCAACTCCACTATTGGCGCGCAGTACCTAGGAACAACGACCGCCAGCAGGTCCTGCACCTGCCACACTGATCGCAGTATCGGATCACAGCACCGTAGAACAGTGATGGGACCGCCGCTGACTACAGGAGGTAGTGCATGGAGTAGCTGCCACAGGCCGGGACAGCTCTCCGATATCTCATCATCCGACTGCCTACATCGGCAGAATACCAAGACACCAGGTCCTCTAGTGCTGGGACAATGCACCGCCTCATAAAGTATTAGACAGTTTAGTAATGTCTCCTTGCCGGTAATATTTTTAAGACTGAATATTTCAAGATTGAATACCTTTAGGTGTTTTACTGTGCAAAACTGTATATGCAGAATTGGTGTAATATTTATGGTTTAAAAAATAAATTTTTATTAATTAATACACAGTATCAAAAATACATAATCATGTTCAAAATAATATAATAACAATGGGGGGAGCATACAGGGACAGAGATACAAGTGGGACAACTGGAAATAGCAGAGCAGCATGCAGACAACAACCTGAAAAACTAGACTGCTATCAAAGGGGTATATTGTGTAAAAGTTTTTTCCTTCTAATATATAATATATCATATAAATGCTATTAAACCTAAAGTGCTAGTGCAATATATATATATATATATATATATATATATATATATATATAACAAAAAAATAAATTTAAATATACAAGACTCTCACAGCATATCCCTTTGCAATGGCAGAAACAAAGAGATATATATATATATATATATATATATATATATATATATATATATATATATATAGTGCAATGTCACATGTTCCAGACCAAAGGTCCTGTGGATGTTGTCAAAACATGAATGATACAAGACAGCAAGTCAAATTAAGCACTGCATATTTACCTCTAGAGTATAGGTATCCAGGTGCCCACCACACCCGACGTACGTTTCGCTCTGAGAGCTTCGTCCAAGGGTCCAGAAACGTACGTATGTATATCTTTATAGAGGCATCGTGATTACTCGCTAATCCCGCCCCCTGCACAGTAGCTCTGCCCCCCACCACATCACCACACATAATCCCGCCCCCCACCACATTACCACACACAATCCTGCCCCACACCACATTACCACACATAATCCCGCCCCCCACCACATTACCACACACAATCCTGCCCCCCACCCCATTACCACACATAATCCCGCCCCCACTACATTACCACACACAATCCCACACCCACCACATTACCACACACAATCCCACCCCCCACCACATTACCACACACAATTCCGCCCCCACCACATTACCACACACAATCCTGCCCCCACCACATTACCACACACAATCCCGCCCCCCACCCCATTACCACACACAATCCAGCCCCCCACCCAATTACCACACACAATCCCGCCCCCCCACCACATTACCACACACAATCCCGCCCCCCCACCACATTACCACACACAATCCCGCCCCCCATCACATCACCACACACAATCCCGCCCCCCCACCACATTACCACACATAATCCCACCCCCACCCCATTACCACACACAATCCAGCCCCCCACCCCATTACCACACATAATCCCGCCCCCAGCACATTACCACACACAATCCCGCACCCACCACATTACCACACACAATCCCACCCCCCACCACATCACCACAAATAATCCCGCCCCCCACCCCATTACCACACACAATCCTGCCCCTCCACCACATTACCACACACAATCCCGCCCCCCCACCACATTACCACACACAATCCCACCCCCCCACCACATTACCACACAATGCCGCCCCCCACCCCATTACCACACACAATCCCGCCCCCCACCACATTACCACACATAATCCCACCCCCCACCCCATTACCACACATAATCCCGCCCCCCCACCACATCACCATACACAATCCCACCCCCACCACACCCGACGTACGTTTCGCTCTGAGAGCTTCGTCCAAGGGTCCAGAAACGTACGTATGTATATCTTTATAGAGGCATCGTGATTACTCGCTAATCCCGCCCCCTGCACAGTAGCTCTGCCCCCCACCACATCACCACACATAATCCCGCCCCCCACCACATTACCACACACAATCCTGCCCCACACCACATTACCACACATAATCCCGCCCCCCACCACATTACCACACACAATCCTGCCCCCACCCCATTACCACACATAATCCCGCCCCCACTACATTACCACACACAATCCCACACCCACCACATTACCACACACAATCCCACCCCCCACCACATTACCACACACAATTCCGCCCCCACCACATTACCACACACAATCCTGCCCCCACCACATTACCACACACAATCCCGCCCCCCACCCCATTACCACACACAATCCAGCCCCCCACCCAATTACCACACACAATCCCGCCCCCCCACCACATTACCACACACAATCCCGCCCCCCCACCACATTACCACACACAATCCCGCCCCCCATCACATCACCACACACAATCCCGCCCCCCCACCACATTACCACACATAATCCCACCCCCACCCCATTACCACACACAATCCAGCCCCCCACCCCATTACCACACATAATCCCGCCCCCAGCACATTACCACACACAATCCCGCACCCACCACATTACCACACACAATCCCACCCCCCACCACATCACCACAAATAATCCCGCCCCCCACCCCATTACCACACACAATCCTGCCCCTCCACCACATTACCACACACAATCCCGCCCCCCCACCACATTACCACACACAATCCCACCCCCCCACCACATTACCACACAATGCCGCCCCCCACCCCATTACCACACACAATCCCGCCCCCCACCACATTACCACACATAATCCCACCCCCCACCACATTACCACACACAATCCCACCCCCCACCCCATTACCACACATAATCCCGCCCCCCACCACATTACCACACACAATCCCGTGCCCCAACACATTACCACACATAATCCCGCCCCCACCACATTACCACACACAATCTCGCCCCACACCCCATTACCACACATAATCCCGCCCCCCACCACATTACCACACATAATCCTGCCCCCCACCACATTACCACACATAATCCCGCCCCCCCACCACATCACCATACATAATCCCACCCCCACCACATCACCACACATAATCCCACCCCCCACCACATTACCACACATAATCCCGCCCCCACCACATCACCACACATAATCCCGCCCCACCACATTACCACATATATTCCGGCCCCCCCACCACATTACCACACATAATCCCACCCTCACCACATTACCACACATAATCCCGCCCCCACGACATTACCACAGATAATCCCCCACCACATTACCACACATAATCCCGCCCCCACCACATTACCACACATAATCCCGCCCCCACCACATTACCACAGATAATCCCACCCCTCCACCACATTACCACACATAATCCCGCCACCCCACCGCATCACCACACATAATCCCGCCCCCCACCACATTACCACACATAATCCCGCCCCCCACCACATTACCACACATAATCCCACCCCCACCACATTACCACAGATAATCCCACCCCCCCTCCACATTGCCACAAACATTCCCGCCCCCACCACATTACCACAGATAATCCCGCCCCCCACCACATTACCACACATAATCCTGCCCCCACCACATTATCACACATAATCCCGCCCCCCACATTACCACACGAGGCTCTGTCCCCACACATGACCACACGAGGCTCCGTCCTCACACATTACCACACGAGGCTGCATCCCCACACATTACCATACGAAGCTCCATCCTCACTCATTACCACATGAGGCTCCGTCCCCACAATTTAATTGTGTTTACAGAGAAATTTTAACTTAATTTATGGTTCGTTATGAAATTTGTTTAGATGCTGGAATGAATAAAAGACGCACATCTTACTGAATCCAGTTTGTTTTTAATTTTACACTGTGAATAAAATGTATTATTAGTATTATTAAGATTTTTAATGATTATTATTGTTATTAACTTCATTTTAAGTTACTTTACCACCTGCGGAAGCGCTATTGAATGTTGACATTATTTACTTTAGTTTAATCACTAGCAGTGTTAATTAGATAGCAATGAGTGTGCCGAGCGTTAGCTGACTGGAAACAGTGTATATATATATATATATATATATATATATATATATATATATATATATATATATATACAGTGCCTACAAGTAGTATTCAACCCCCTGCAGATTTAGCAGGTTTACACATTTGGAATTAACTTGGCATTGTGACATTTGGACTGTAGATCAGCCTGGAAGTGTGAAATGCACTGCAGCAAAAAAGAATGTTATTTCTTTGTTTATTTTTTTTTTAAATTGTGAAAAGTATTTTCAGAGGGTCATTTATTATTCAACCCCTCAACCCACCAGAATTCTGTTTGGTTCCCCTAAAGTATTAAGAAGTAGTTCAGGCACAAAGAACAATGAGCTTCACATGTTTGGATTAATTATCTCTTTTTCCAGCCTTTTCTGACTATTTAAGACCCTCCCGAAACTTGTGAACAGCACTCATACATGGTCAACATGGGAAAGACAAAGGAGCATTCCAAGGCCATCAGAGACAAGATCGTGGAGGGTCACAAGGCTGGCAAGGGGTACAAAACCCTTTCCAAGGAGTTGGGCCTACCTGTCTCCACTGTTGGGAGCATCATCCGGAAGTGGAAGGCTTATGGAACTACTGTTAGCCTTCCACGGCCTGGACAGCCTTTGAAAGTTTCCTCCCGTGCCGAGGCCAGGCTTGTCCGAAGAGTCAAGGCTAACCCAAGGACAACAAGGAAGGAGCTCCGGGAAGATCTCATGGCAGTGGGGACATTGGTTTCAGTCAATACCATAAGTAACGTACTCCACCGCAATGGTCTCCGTTCCAGACGAGCCCGTAAGGTACCTTTACTTTCAAAGCGTCATGTCAAGGCTCGTCTACAGTTTGCTCATGATCACTTGGAGGACTCTGAGACTGACTGGTTCAAGGTTCTCTGGTCTGATGAGACCAAGATCGAGATCTTTGGTGCCAACCACACACGTGACGTTTGGAGACTGGATGGCACTGCATATGACCCCAAGAATACCATCCCTACAGTCAAGCGTGGTGGTGGCAGCATCATGCTGTGGGGCTGTTTCTCAGCCAAGGGGCCTGGCCATCTGGTCCGCATCCATGGGAAGATGGATAGCACGGCCTACCTGGAGATTTTGGCCAAGAACCTCCGCTCCTCCATCAAAGATCTTAAGATGGGTCATCATTTCATCTTCCAACAAGACAACGACCCAAAGCACACAGCCAAGAAAACCAAGGACTGGTTCAAGAGGCTAAAAATCAAGGTGTTGCAGTGGCCTAGTCAGTCTCCTGACCTTAACCCAATTGAAAACTTGTGGAAGGAGCTCAAGATTAAAGTCCACATGAGACACCCAAAGAACCTAGATAACTTGGAGAAGATCTGCATGGAGGAGTGGGCCAAGATAACTCCAGAGACCTGTGCCGGCCTGATCAGGTCTTATAAAAGACGATTATTAGCTGTAATTGCAAACAAAGGTTATTCCACAAAATATTAAACCTAGGGGTTGAATAATAATTGACCCACACTTTTATGTTTAAAATTTATAAAAATTTAACTGAGCAACAAAACTTTTTGGTTTGTAAGATTTATGCATCTGTTAATAAATCCTGCTCTTGTTTGAAGTTTGAAGGCTCTAACTTATTTGCATCTTATTAAACCTGCTAAATCTGCAGGGGGTTGAATACTACTTGTAGGCACTGTATATATATATATGTATATTTTGCACTGGCACTTTAAGTTTAATAGCATTTATATGATATATTATATATTAAAAGAAAAAAACTTTTACCCAATATAGCCCTTTGATAGCAGTCTATTTTTTCAGGTTGTTGTCTGCATGCTGCTCTGCTATTTCCAGGTGTCCCACTTGTATCTCTGTCCTTGTATGCTCCCCCTATGGTACATTGTTATTATATTATTTTGAACATGATTATGTATTTTTGATACTGTGTATTAATAAAAATGTATTTTTTAACCAAGCGTTTGGGAATGAGTTTTCCTTCTTTGGTGTAGATTGTAGTTTTTCTTTTCTTCCCGGAAGGTTTTTTTGACAGCAGGATGGAAGGATTTTTTTGATGTCATATAATCCCCTACCTATGTAGCACCGGCAACGACCAGGGAGATGTCCACAGATGGGGTCCCTCAAACGATGATGCATCATCTGGTGGCAACGGGCGGTCTCCGGTTTTATCCATTAAGTCCCTAGTCCATGAGTCTGTGCAGCGAAAGGAAACAGGGCTGCAGCAATCCCGGGGTAGGGCTACAAGCTACTGTCTTTTATCCGGCCCTCGCTTCTCCGCACCTGAGCAGTACTCCCAGTCTCTGGGCACACTGTGCTCTTTACTCTCACTGTCTTCTAGTGGTACCGGGAGGCATTAATTGTAGCCCGTCACAGCGCCAGCGCTCGGGGTGTGGAGCGCGCTGCTCACCCGGCTGAACTCTCCCTCTCGGCGGGAAACTCCCTGATTTTGCACGCTTCCCAATGGCTTCCTGTTCACCCAGGCCCCCTCCTTCCAGGTCATGGAACCTGTCTGGTCGCCTATTCCCCAATTTCTTCCCCTGGGCAACATTGGAAGCAGCCTCGACAGTTCCGGACTCGGCCCAGTACAGGTACCCTGGTCTTCCTCCTTACACCCTTACAGTGTTTGATCCACTAATCTTCACTTTCCTTTGTTATCCCCAAACTCCAGCACCCTCTAACCAAATAATCATCTCCCCTTCCCTCTTTCCTCCCCACCTGACCTCCTCTGCTGACCTGTCATGATTCCCAATGGCAGGGAAACATCAGAACACAAAAATAACGGACGAGCTCTGGGTGATGGAATCTCGAGCTGACCGTGAGCTAAATCTACCACACAACTAATAGTAGCCAGGGAGCATACCTACGACTTCCTAAATGCCACGCGCCAGCCGGAGGACTAACTACGCCTGGTAGAGGAAGGAACAGACCTGGCTTACCTCTAAGGAAATACCCCAAAAGATGATAGCAGCCCCCCACATGTAATAACGGTGAGTTAAGAGGAAAAGACATACACAGTATGAAAGTAGATTTAGCAAAGAGAGGTCCACTTACTAGATAGCAGAAGGATACAAAAGAGGACTTCACGGTCAACTGAAAACCCTTTCAAAAAACCATCCTGAAATTACTTTAAGACTCCTGTGTCAACTCATGACACAGGAGTGGCAATTTCAGCCCGCAAGAGCTTCCAGCTACAGAGAATAACAAAAACTGCAAACTGGACAAAAGATCAGGGCCGGTTTTAGACAAAGTGGGGCCCTAGGCAAAAGTTTAAAATGAGGCCCCCAATGCTCACATACATATTGCACCATGACGCTCAAACATTTTGGTTGCATTTACATGCGTTGAGTTCAGACCGTTCGATGCGTGCGATTGACAACATTGAAGTCGTTTGGCTCTTGTTTCTCGGCCTCTTTACATCGTCTGAGGACGAATCGAATGATGGGGACAGAACGCTAGTAGATCAATCTGTCCCCATATAGTATCATGCTATAAGCAGCAGGGCTGTGTGTGTGTGTGTGTGTGTGTGTGTGTGTGTGTGTATGTATATATATATATATATATATATATATATATATATATATATATATATATATATATATGTATATACACTCACCGGCCACTTTATTAGGTACACCTGTCCAACTTCTTGTTAACACTTAATTTCTAATCAGCCAATCACATGGCGGCAACTCAGTGCATTTAGGCATGTAGACATGGTCAAGACAATCTCCTGCAGTTCAAACCGAGCATCAGTATGGGGAAGAAAGGTGATTTGAGTGCCTTTGAACGTGGCATGGTTGTTGGTGCCAGAAGGGCTGGTCTGAGTATTTCAGAAACTGCTGATCTACTGGGATTTTCACGCACAACCATCTCTAGGGTTTACAGAGAATGGTCCGAAAAAGAAAAAAAATCCAGTGAGCGGCAGTTCTGTGGGCGGAAATGCCTTGTTGATGCCAGAGGTCAGAGGAGAATGGGCAGACTGGTTCGAGCTGATAGAAAGGCAACAGTGACTCAAATCGCCACCCGTTACAACCAAGGTAGGCCTAAGAGCATCTCTGAACGCACAGTGCGTCGAACTTTGAGGCAGATGGGCTACAGCAGCAGAAGACCACACCGGGTACCACTCCTTTCAGCTAAGAACAGGAAACTGAGGCTACAATTTGTACAAGCTCATCGAAATTGGACAGTAGAAGATTGGAAAAACGTTGCTTGGTCTGATGAGTCTCGATTTCTGCTGCGACATTCGGATGGTAGGGTCAGAATTTGGCGTAAACAACATGAAAGCATGGATCCATCCTGCCTTGTATGGAGCATCTTTGGGATGTGCAGCCGACAAATCTGCGGCAACTGTGTGATGCCATCATGTCAGTATGGACCAAAATCTCTGAGGAATGCTTCCAGCACCTTGTTGAATCTAT
Source organism: Ranitomeya variabilis (assembly GCF_051348905.1). NCBI lineage: Eukaryota > Metazoa > Chordata > Amphibia > Anura > Dendrobatidae > Ranitomeya > Ranitomeya variabilis. Next base: position 878,131,214 of record NC_135232.1, read on the forward strand.
GCCACGAAGAATTGAGGCAGTTCTGAAGGCAAAAGGGGGTCCAACCCGTTACTAGCATGGTGTACCTAATAAAGTGGCCGGCGAGTGTATATGTATATATATATATATATATATATATATATATATATATATATATATATATATATATATATATACACACACATACAGACATACACTCTAGTCTGTTCAACCATTATTTTAAAATGTGCATGGAACACACACACACACTATCACTGTATGTTTATATAGAATAATGCAAAAAATTATATATATATATATATATATATATATATATATATATATATATATATATATATATATACACACACACACACACACAATTAAACACACACACACATGACACATGCTTATACACACACTTATACACACATTCATACATGTACATGGCACACACTTATATACACACACATATATATGGCATGCACTCAGTGGCGTAACTACAAAGTTATGGGCCCCGGTGCGAACTTCCAAATGGGGCCCCCCCCCCCACCCCGGGTCCCCCCCCGCCTCATGATATGACGTCATCGCGCACCCGCAGTGTACTGTCAGAGGCAGAGCGGGGAATGATGGGAGAGGGGGCGTCAGGTGACGCTCTCTCCTCCATCATTGCATTCAACTATATCGGTGTCATAGACGCCGGTATAGTTAAATGCGGCGGCGGCACTGGGGGGGGGCGGGGGGGGAACAGTGCAGCGGCCCACTACTGGCACCGGCTCTTCTGCCAGAAGTGCCCGATGGCCAGTCCGGCCCTGTACTGACCTGCCAACCCGGGGCCCCTGACCTGCGGGGCCCGGTCGCAATGGCGACCGCTGCAACTGCAGTAGTTACGCCCCTGCATGCACTTATACACAGACACATACATAGCATTCTTATACATACACACATACATAGCGTGTATGTGTATATATATATATATATATTACACACACATAAACACACGCATGGCACGCACTTATACACACATATATACATGGCACGCATTTATACAACACATACATGGCACGCATTTATACACACATACATACACATATATATACACATACATACACACACATATACACATACATACACACACATATACACACACACACACACATATACACACACACACACACACGGCAAGCAAAGACACACTTATACACACACACATACACGGCACACACATGCAGCACAACAAATGCTCATTTGATACATGTGATTCACATAAGCACACACATGACACACACCATACACACCACACACACACACCTTTATGCTGGAGGGAATGAGATGATGCACACTATCAGATGCAGCTCCTCCTGCTCCCAGCAGACACCTTTCTGCCCTCTCCTCTGCTGGGACTGCCGACAAGAGCAGGAGTTGCTGACAGCAGGACAGGAGCCATCGTCACCAGGAGCAGCACACACAGTGGGACGGTGCTCTTTACTTATCTGCCGGCTCAGGTTGGTAGGTGCTGGGTCTCTCTTCCTTCCCCTCAGAGGCTCCGTACAGCAGGACGGCGCTGGCCAATGAGCACTTCTATCACGCTGATGGGGGAGGTTCAGTGGCCGCTGCTCCTGTGCTTCACTGCAGGCTCCTATTTTACTGCTACAAACATTCCCAGAGTACATGGCCTGTGGTGACATCACGGTCACATGGCAGGTCACCTGATCGTGATGTCACTACAGGTCCTTAACCAGTCTCTACTCGGAAGCTTCACTGATAATGCTATTATCAGTGAAGCTTCTGCTGTAGATGCTGGGGGCCCCCAAGGGAGTGGGGGCCCCAGGCAGCTGCCTAGTCTGCCTGGCCCTAACGCCGGCCCTGCAAAAGATACAAAACAAAAGGACAAAGTCCACTTAGCTGATCAGCAGACTAGTAGCAGGAACATGCAACCGAAGGCTCTGGTTACAATGATGACCGGCAAGGAAATGACTGGAGAGCAAGGCTAAATAGGAAACTCCCAAACAGTGATGGGAGCAGGTGAACTGAGACAGCAAAGCACACACAAGTCACCAGTACCACCAGCAACCACCAGGGGAGCCCAAAAAGCGGATTCACAACACTGACCTGCTCCTCAACCTCAGATGTCTCCTAATAAAACATAAAACAAGCCGGCCACTCTTTCTCCCACCTGCTCTCCCTCTCTCTGCTTCTCACTGATGGCGACATATCTCCTAATGCTGAACCCCCACAGCTAATACCTCCCATTAATTCCCCCTCCTACCGCTCCCTATCTTATATGAACTACCACAATCTCTCTAAAGAAAAACCAGTGTGCTTGACACCCACCCCCTTCTGCTCCCTCTCTTTGGACTACTCTGGAAAGCCCACTCCATCTGCAATAAGCTTCATGTGATTCGTGACCTCTTTCTTACAGTCTTGCCTTCCTTGGTCTCACAGAAACATGGCTGACACCACCTCCCCTGCTGCACTGTGCTATGGCGACCTCCATTTCACTTACACTCCTCACCCTGACAACAGACATTGTGGAGGAGTGGGTCTTCTCCTTTCTACTAACTGCACATTTAACCCAATCCCACCTCTACCCTCCCTTATCCTCCCCTCTTTTGAAGTCCACTTTATCCGCATTTACTCTCCCTCCAACCTTCAAGTGGCCATCATATACTGACCTCCGGGCCTAGCCACTGCCTTTATTGACCAATTCTCTACCTGGCTTCTTCACTTTCTTTCCACTGACATTCCCACTATCATCATGGGTGAATTCAACAATCCCAATGATACCCTTCAGTCAACAGCCTCCAAACTTCTGTCCCTTACTTCATCTTTTGGACTTACTCAGTGGTCCTCCTCAGCCACCCACACAGATGGACATACATTAGACCTGATCTTCACCCGTCTCTGCTCTCTATCTAACTTCACAACCTCCCTTCTCCCTTTATCTGACCACCATCTATTCACTTTCTCATCCCTGTCCTCCTCACCTGTCACCCATGTCCAGCAACATGCGCACCCCTGCAGAAACCTTGCACACCTAGACACCCACACGCTCTCTGACTCTATTCTACCACTAACTATGGGGTCCAACGTAGCCCCGGCGTATGCTAACCTATACATGGATCGGTTTGAACGGGAAAACATCTATCCTAATTCTTTCTTCCAACAACACGCCCTTACATGGTATAGGTACATAGATGATATCTTTTGCATCTGGTGTGGTGATCATACTAGTCTTCTTAAATTCTACAGAACTATCAATACTGTGAGACCGGAGTTGTCCTTCACATTAACATAGCAGTCGAATGAAGTCACATTTCTTGATACCAAAATAATTAAAAAATGCCAAGGGAATTTTTAAAAACCCACCACTGATGTGCATGAGACAACCACAAAATGTACATGACAAAATAGTTATCATGTAAATCAACTTTTCCTAGGACATTGTCTGGACAAAGGAGGACTGGAACATTCCAATGTTTGAGCTGCATTAGCTGTTCAAACATAATCAAGGGTAACATGGTGGTACATCCTCGTACCGGTAAAACATACCCCATTAAGGACTACTATACCTGCGAATCCAACTTTGTAGTCTACATTATTAAGTTCCCATGTGGATTACTATACCTGCTGTGAAAAATTATGGCTACCCCTACCGACACACTTTAAAGAAGCAAGACACAATGTAGCCCAACTTAAGTTTCAAGTTATAGAAAGGGTCCACAGACCCAGAAGGCGTGGTAATCACGTCCAACTGGTGAAACAGCGTGAAACATTCTGGATCTACACCCTCGAGACCATCCACCCAAGAGGTTTAAACCGAGAAATTGATTGGCTTATGTAACCAAATTCCTTTTTTTCCCTAGATAAATTGACTAATCGCACACTTAGTCTGGGCTTTTTGCATACCTGTTCTGCGTTCCCTTCAAGTACATATTATTTGTATATTTAATATTTTTCCTTTTCATCTCTCACTATAACTCTGTGCCATACAGATTGCATTGCGCTTGTTCCAATATGATTAGATCACTGTATATCCCTATGTCAACATATTCAAGCTCACACTACTTGAGAGGCTCTGCTTCTACTAAGCATGCGCTTTTGTATCCCCATGGCAATGTTTAGACACTGACTCACTACCGGACTGCCTCCTGGGACTGACAGCCTCCACACATGCCCCGGTGTGTTACATCATTTCCGGTCACATGACGGGCCAGGTACCACCCTTGCTATAGCAGCTGCTCCTTCTGTTCAAACACGTCTGTGTCAGCATCTCCCACTTAGCCACCAACGCTGGCACCTGCAGCAACTCCAGGGAAACTGCCTGATCTGCAGGCACAGCTGTGCCACCAACGGACGTGAGCCCACTTCTACTTCTAAGATAAGTTACCCTATACTCGCACAGGCTCTTACAACACTCTTTTTTTTCAGCAGTTGTTTCCAAACCCTCTTTTGGCAATAAATCCTCCTTGCCTGGATATATACATCTCAGCATTTCCACTGTATCACCAACGCCGACCAGCGCAGTAACTCCATTTAAACACGGACGTGTCCTTTTTTCAAAACCAAATACCAAATACCAATGTATGTGAACTTAGTTATATTGCTATTTTCATAATCCTATATGTGCACACTTGCCCTGACTCACTACATCTTTGTGTTACAGCTTATTGCCTGTCGGTGCACACTGAATGCATTCCTACCTTGGCGTCATTTGGACACCAGTGCAAACATTTTTTTTCCCCTCAGTGTGGTAAATACATATTTTAATTGTCACTGTGTTCTCTCTATGACATTAGGACAATTTCCCAGACCATATAATCTTTACTGTATTTAAAATACAAGCTTACATCTGGTAAACACTACTATATGTCTTTTTATATCATCCTGGCAGCACCCTACCCAATGTTTGTTTTTATGTATTCTCCTGTAGCATGAGCTCTCATGCTTCATGTGCCTGATATGCATACCTTCTCTTACTGTACTGTCACACAGTACCATTTTGATCGCTACGACGGTACGATTCGTGACGTTCTAGCGATATCGTTACGATATCGCAGTGTCTGACACGCAGCAGCGATCAGGGATCCTGCTGAGAATCGTACGTCGTAGCAGATCGTTTGGAACTTTCTTTCGTCGCTTGATCACCCGCTGACATCGCTGGATCGTTGTGTGTGACAGCAATCCAGCGATGTGTTCGCTTGTAACCAGGGTAAACATCGGGTAACTAAGCACAGGGCCGCGCTTAGTAACCCGATGTATACCCTGGTTACCAGCGTAAACGTAAAAAAAACAAACAGTACATACTTACATTCCGGTGTCTGTCCTCCGGCGTCTCAGCTTCTCTGCAGTGTGAGCGCCGGCCAGCCGGAAAGCGAGCACAGCGGTGACGTCTGATGTCACCGCTCTGCTTTCCGGCTATGGCGCTTACACAGTGCAGAGAAGCAGAACGCCGGGGGACAGACCGGAATGTAAGTATGTACTGTTTGTTTTTTTTACGTTTACGCTGGTAACCAGGGTAAACATCGGGTTACTAAGCGCGGCCCTGCGCTTAGTAACCCGATGTTTACCCTGGTTACCCAGGGACTTCGGCATCGCTCCAGCGCCGTGATTGCAACGTGTGACCGCAGTCTACGACGCTGGAGCGATAATCATACGATCGCTGCGACGTCACGGATCGTGCCGTCGTAGCGATTAAAATGGTACTGTGTGACAGTACCCTTACTGTCTTCTATCATCCCCAACAGGATTGTATGCATACACCCTCATATTTATCTACCTCAACAATACTACATGTTCAAATTCTAGAAACGAACCTATGAAAGGGTATGTCTTTTAGATTTGTTGTTTCAATTATGCCTCTACTATATTCCATCTCATGGAACTATTTTGCCTTTCCTAGGTAACCCTAGTCCTGCGTACTTTATGTTCCTTCACCATATGCCTCATACTTACACCCTGTATCTAGGTGTATTTCTTGGACCATCCTGACATGTGTTTGATTTTGTATATATGTATATATGTTTATTTTGAAATATTTATTGTAATTTTTTTTTTTTTTCAGCGACATTGTGATCAAGACCATTGATTGGCCGAAATGTTCATTTTTTCCTGTCGCCTCACTTTTCACCAATAAATTATCCACTTGAAGCAAACCTTCTTCTGTATGAGTGCAGTGATTATATATTTTATTATCTATTCTACCACTGGCATCCATATCCTCACTCCATGACACGAACAGCGCCACTCCTTTCTACAATGCCACACCCTTCAAAAATAAGATCGACCAAACAAGGCAAGTCTTTATTGTTCAACCACCACAACCCCTTTTGTATACCAGATCAATGCCCTTCCCCCCATAACCTCCCTCTCCAACATCACTGAAGGGGAGCTTAATTGTCTCCTCTCCAAATCACACCTCACCACTTGTGCACGCGACCCCATCCCACCTCCTCCCCAACCTCACCACCACACTTATCTCATCCCTAACCCACCTCTTCAACCTATCACTAACTTCTGGTACCTTCCTTTCTGCTTTCAAACATGCCACAATCACGGCTATCCTTAAAAAGCCAACCCTCAACCCAACCGCTAATGTCCAACTATCGCCCAATATCGCTGCTCCCATTCCCTCAGCATATTCAGTTCAAATTACTAATACTGACCTTCAAAGCCATCCATACCCTGTCTCCTCTATATATCTCTGAACTAATTTCCCGATATCTTCCCTCATGTAATCTCCGGTCCTCCCAAGACCTCCTTCTCTCCTCCACACTTATTCGCTCCTCACCTAATCGCCTCGAAGACTTCTCCCGAATATCCCCATCCTCTGGAATTCTGTGGCCCAACACGTCTGACTACAAGCCACATTCGGATCCTTCAGACGGAAACTGAAAACCCAACTCTTCAAGAAAGTTTACAGCCTGCAATGATTCCGCTGCCTTCACACCACTATCAGAGCTACCGCCTCACCAACACTGGAGCTCCTGCAACCCTCAACCTACTGTCTCCTTCCCCACCATCCTATAGAATGTAAGCCCGCAAGGGCAGGGTCCTCTCTCCGCTGTATTAGGCCGGCGTCACACTAGCAAGTTTTACGGACGTAAGAGCACAGAAAATATGTCCGTAAAACTCGCCAAACAAAAGGCACAATTATTCTCAATGGGTCTGGTCCTATCAGCCGTATATTACGGATCCGTATTATACGGCTTTCTACGGCCGTACAAAATCGCAGCATGCTGCGTTTGTCAGCGTATTGCGCAAATAATACGCCAATGAAAGTCTATGGGGGTGAGAAAAATACGGATTCCACACGGACCAGCAGTGTGACTTGCGAGAAATACGCAGCGGTGTTAGTGAAAAGCTGGCAATTCAATTGCCGGCTTTTCATTTCTCCTTCCCAAACCCGACATGATATGAGACATGGTTTACATACAGTAAACCATCTCATATCCCCTTTTTTTTTGCATATTCCACACTACTAATGTTAGTAGTGTGTATGTGCAAAATTTGGTTGCTGTAGCTGCTAAAATAAAGGGTTAAAAGGTGGAAAAAAATTGGCGTGGGCTCCCGCGCAATTTTCTCCGCCAGAATGGTAAAGCCAGTGACTGAGGGCAGATATTAATAGCCTAGAGAGGGTCCATGGTTATTGGCCCCCCCTGGCTACAAATATCTGCCCCCAGCCACCCCAGAAAAGGCACATCTGGAAGATGCGCCTATTCTGGCACTTGGCCACTCTCTTCCCACTCCCGTGTAGCGGTGGGATATGGGGTAATGAAGGGTTAATGCCACCTTGCTATTGTAAGGTGACATTAAGCCAGGTTAATAATGGAGAGGCGTCAATTATGACACCTTTCCATTATTAATCCAATTGTATGAAAGGGTTAAAAAACACACACACACACACACATTATTAAAAATTATTTTAATGAAATAAACACACCGGTTGTTTTAATATTTTATTGCTCTCTCAATCCACCTGAAGACCCTCGCTTGGCAAAATAATAAACCCACAATATACATACCATCCGAGGATCTGTCAGGTCCCACGATGTAAATCCTTCTGAAGGGGTTAAATCAATTTACAGGCAGGAGCTGCGCTAAAGCACTCGCTCGTGCCTGTAATCCCCGGGTGCTGAAAGGAAAGCTGAGTGATCTGTACTTACATTGAGTCGCGGTGAGGTGCCCTCTGCTGGATGTCCTCATGAACTGGAGCCTTGGAAAAGTTCCCACGCTCGAGTTCATATGAGTTCATCCACCAGAGGGCGCCTCACCGCAACTCAATGTAAGTACAGATCACCCAGCTTTCCTTTCAGCACCCGGGGATTACAGGCACGAGCGAGTGCTTTAGAGCAGCTACTGCCTGTAAATTGATTTAACCCCTTCAGAAGGATTTACATCGTGGGACCTGACAGATCCTCGGATGGTATGTATATTGTGGGTTTATTATTTTGCCAAGTGAGGGTCTTCAGGTGGATTGAGAGAGCAATAAAATAGTAAAACAACCTGTGTGTTTATTTCATTAAAATAATTTTTAATAATGTGTGTGTGTTTTTTAACCCTTTCAGACAATTGGATTAATAATGGATAGGTGTCATAATTGATGCCTCTCCATTATTAACCTGGCTTAATGTCACCTTACAATAGCAAGGTGGTATTAACCCTTCATTACCCAATATCCCACCGCTACACGGGAGTGGGAAGAGAGTGGCCAAGTGCCAGAATAGGCGCATCTTCCAGATGTGCCTTTTCTGGGGTGGCTGGGGGCAGATGTTTATAGCTGGGGGGGCCAATAACCATGGACCCTCTCTAGGCTATTAATATCTGCCCTCAGTCACTGGCTTTACCATTCTGGCGGAGAAAATTGCGCGGGAGCCCACGCCAATTTTTTCCGCCATTTAACCCTTTATTTTAGCAGCTACAGCAACCAAATTTTGCACATACACGCTACTAACATTAGTAGTGTGGAATATGCAAAAAAAAGGGGGATATGAGATGGTTTACTGTATGTAAACCATGTCTCATATCCTGTTGGGTTTGGGAAGGAGAAATGAGAAGCCGGCAATTGAATTACCGGCTTTTCACATATATCACGCTGAATTAAATATAAATACAGAATATATATATGTGTCTCAATGACACATATACTGTATATATATATACTGTATATATGTTTTAATGGATATTTGAGCACATAAATCCATTAGATGTCGGTTTTGCAAGCCTGCGAGAAAATATCGCAGTACGGATGCCATACGGATTACATACGGAGGATGCCATGCGCAAAATACGCTGACACACCCTGCCTACGGATGACAAACGGACCACTATTTTGGGAACAATTCTCCGTATTACGGCCGTATTACGGCCGTAAAAAACGGACCGTATTGTCTTACGCTGAGTGTGACGCCGGCCTTAGTCTGTATTTTTTAGTATGCTTACAGTAAGCGATATCTGTAATTTATATGTAACCTCTTCTCATGTACAGCACCATGGAATCAATGGTGCTATATCAATAAATAATAATAATAATAGTAATAATAATGTGCTGCTTTTTTACATTTTTTTGTGGAACACCATTGTATATAATTTTTCATGCTTCTTTTAAAATGGTTAATTAAAAGCTATGTTAGAAATGGATACTACTGCTCGCTGGATTCAATTTACCCTTCATTTGCTTCAAGACTGGCTGTTCAACCGTTTCCGTGTGAGCTGTGAACATAGGGAAACACTGGAGGACAGGTGAGCAGACTACAATTTTTTTTTCTCTTATACTTACGACATCGTCTATTCCAGTGAAACCATTGTCCCCTATAAGAGAATTAAAGTAATAAGCAAGAATAAACAATAAAAAAGACACAGTGATGGAGCTGCTGTAATAAATATATATATGTACACGGCCCTAGCAGTCTTATCTCCAGCGCGGTGTCTTTTTATTATTTATTCTTATTTACCTAGGGACAGAACAGGCACGGAGTCTGTTTAGACACCAGCCGCTTTAGCTTTTAGTGTGTAGCCTGGGAGCACCAGTGTGTTTTATCCATCTTTGTCTAAAATAATAAACAACAATATTCCTCACCTGTCCGCTGAGATGATAATCCATTTATCCCACGACTGGTCTAGATCTACTACATCTAGATGGCATTTTGCATGGTTGCATGATGCAACTATACAGGTGGCCATCAAGCTCGGACACTGAGAAAGTTCTCATGCTTGTGGTGCCATCAGAAAGATCCTGGGAGTTCACAGTCAATTAACTCACTTCACTTAATTGACGTTAGAAATTTTCCCATGGCGCTCGCGCTGACGTCAGTTAGTTGAAGTGAGTTCACTGGCTGTGAATTCCCAGAAACTTTCTGCAGGCACCGTGAGCGTGAGAACTTTCTCACGCAAGTGGTGACTTCAGTCAAGTTATAAGAGTTCACCGCGAGACACTGAGCAGTGGTAGCACATGCTTCTCAGTGTGTCTGCTGGATGGCAAGCTGTAAAGTATAGTATCTAATCTATATGTGTGTATGTGTTGAAGTTTAGACTTTCAGCTTTCTTTTGAGGGTATCCACATTAAAATTGGATGAAGGGTTTAGGAGTTTCATCTCTTTAACATGCGCCACCCTGTTTTTAAAGGGACCAAAAGTAATTGGACAGATTAAATAATTTTTAATAAAATTTTAATTTTTAGTACTTGGTTGAAAACCCTTTGTTGGCAATGACTGCCTGAAGTCTTGAACTCATGGACATCACCAGACGCTGTGTTTCCTCCTTTTTGATGCTCTGCCAGGCCTTCATTGCGGTGGTTTTCAGTTGCTGTTTGTTTGTGGGCCTTTCTGTCTGAAGTTTAGTCTTTAACAAGTGAAATGCATGCTCAATTGGGTTGAGATCAGACAACTGACTTGGTCATTCAAGAATATTCCACTTCTTTGCTTTAATAAACTCCAGGGTTGCTTTGGCTTTATGTTTTGGGTCATTGTCCATCTGTAGTATGAAACGACGACCAATCAGTTTTGCTGCATTTGGCTGGATCTGAGCACAGTCTGGCTCTGAATACCTCAGAATTCATTCTGCTGCTTTTGTCCTGTGTCACATCATCAATAAACACTAGTGACCCAGTGCCACTGGCAGCCATGCATGCCCAAGCCATCACACTGCCTCCGCCATGTTTTACAGATGATGTGGTATGCTTTGGATCATGAGCTGGTTCTGGTAGAGGTTGATCTTGGTTTCATCTGTCCAAAGAATGTTATTCCAGAACTGTGCCTGCTTTTTTAGATGTTTTTTTAGCAAAGTCGAGTCTAGCCTTTTTATTCTGGATGCTTATGAGTGGCTTGCACTGTGCAGTTAACCTTCTGTATTTACTTTCATGCAGTCTTCTCTTTATGGTAGATTTGGATATTGATACGCCTACCTCCTGGAGAATGTTCTTCACTTGGTTAGCCTTTGTGAAGGGGTTTCTCTTCAGCATGGAGATTATTCTGCGATCATCCACCACTGTTGTCTTCCGTGGGCGCCCAGGTCTTTTTTGGATTGATGAGTTCACCAGTGCTTTCTTTCTTTCTCAGGATGTACCAAACTGTAGATTTTGCCACTCCTAATATTGTAGCAATTTCTCAGATGTGTTTTTTCTGTTTTCGCAGCTTAAGGATGGCTTGTTTCACCTGCATGGAGAGCTCCTTTGACCGCATGTTTACTTCACAGCAAAACCTTCCAAATGCAAGCACCACACCTCAAATCAACTCCAGGCCTTTTATCTGCTTTATTGAGAATGACATAGCGAAGGGATTGCCCACACCTATCCATGAAATAGCCTTCGAGTCAATTGTCCAATTACTTTTGTCCCTTTAAAAACAGGGTGGCACATGTTAAGGAAACTCCTAAACCCTTCATCCAATTTTAATGTGGATACCCTCAAATGAAAGCTGAAAGTCTGAACTTCAACTGCATCTGAATTGTTTTTCTTAAAATGTATTGTGGTAATGTCTATAACCAAAACTAGAAAAATGGTGTCTCTGTCCAAATATATATGGACATAACTGTATATATATATATATATATATATATATATATATATATATATATTTATTTATACACTGCTCAAAAAAAATAAAGGGAATACTAAAATCCCACATCCTAGATATCACTGAATGAAATATTCCAGTTGTAAATGTTTTTTTCATTACATAGTGGAATGTGTTGAGATTGAAAACAATAAAGCCTAAAAATGATCAATGTAAATCATAACTAATATCCCACGGAGGTCTGGAGTTGGAATGATGCTCAAAATCAAAGTGGAAAATGAAGTTACAGGCTGATCCAACTTCAATGTAAATGCCTCAAGACAAGGAAATGATGCTCAGTAGTATGTGTGGCTTCCATGTGCCTGTATGATCTCCCTACAACGCCTGGGCATGCTCCTGATGAGGCAGTGGATGGTCTCCTGAGGGATCTCCTCCCAGACCAGGACTAAAGCATCCGCCAACTCCTGGACAGTCTGTGTTGCAATGTGACGTTGGTGGATGGTTCGAGACATGATATCCCAGATGTGTTCATTCAGATTAAGGTGTGGAAAACAGGCGGGCCAGTCCATAGCTTCAATGCCTTCATCTTGCAGGAACTGCTGACACACTCCAGCCACATGAGGTCTGGCATTGTCCTGCATTAAGATCTCATCTTGGTACCTAATGGCAGTCAGGCTACCTCTGGAGAGCACATGGAGGGTTGTGCGGACCTCCAAAGAAATGCCACCCCACACCATTACTGACCCACTGCCAAACCGGTCATGCTGAAGGATGTTGCAGGCAGCAGATCGCTCTCCACGATGTCTCCAAACTCTGTCACGTCTGTCACATGTGCTCAGTGTGAACCTGCTTTCATCTGTGAATGGCACAGGGCGCCAGTGGCGAATTTGCCAATCCTGGTGTTCTGTGGCATATGCCAACCGTCCTGTACGATGTTGGGCTGTGAGAAAAACCCCCATCTGTGGACGTCGGGCACTCAGACCATACTCATGCAGTTGGTTTCTAACAGTTTATGCAGACACATGCACATTTGTGGCATGCTGTTGGTCATTTTACAGGGCTCTGGCAGTGCTCCTCCTGTTCCTCCTTGCACAAAGGCTAAGGTTGTTGCCCTCCTACGGCCCCCTTCACATCTTCTGGTGTACTGGCCTGTCTCCTGGTAGCGCCTCCAGCCTCTGGACACTACGCTGACAGACACAGCAAACCTTCTTGCTACAGCTCGCATTGATGTGCCATCCTGGATGAGCTGCACTACCTGAGCCACTTGTGTGTGTTGTAGAGTTTTTCTCATGCTGCCACTAGTGTGAAAGCACAATCAACATTCAAAAGTGTCCAAAACATCAGCCAGAAAGCATTGGTACTGAGATGTGGTCTGTGGTCCCCACCTGCAGAACCACTCCCTTATTGAGTGTCTTGATAATTGCCAATAATTTCCATCTGTTGTCTATTCCATTTGCACAACAGCATGTGAAATTATTTGTCAAACAGTGATGCTTCCTAAGTGGGCACTTTAATTTCACAGAACTTTGATTTACTTGGAGTTATATTCTGTTGTTTAAGTGTTCCCTTTATTCTTTTGAGCAATATATATATATATATATATATATATATATATATATATATATATATATATATATATATATATAGTACAGACCAAAAGTTTGGACACACATTCTAATTTAAAGATTTTTCTGGATTTGTATGACTATGAAAATTGTAAATTCACACTGAAGGCATCAAAGCTATGAATTAACACATGTGGAATTATATACTTAACAAAAAGGTGTGAAATAACTGAAAATATGTCTTATATTCTAGGTTCTTCAAAGTAGCCACCTTTTGCTTTGATGACTGCTTTGCACACTCTTGGCATTCTCTTGATGAGCTTCAAGAGATAGTCACTGGAAATGGTTTTCTCTTCACAGGTGTGCCCTGTGAGGTTTAATAAGTGGGATTTCTTGCCTTATAAATGGGGTTGGGACCATCATTTGAGTTGAGCAGAAGTCTGGTGGATACACAGCTGATAGTCCTACTGAATAGACTGTTAGAATTTGTATTATGGCAAGAAAAAAGCAGCTAAGTAAAGAAAAACGAGTGGCCATCATTACTTTAAGAAATGAAGGTCAGTCAGTCCGAAAAATTGGGAAAACTTTGACAGTGTCCCCAATTGCAGTTGCAAAAACCATCAAGCGCTGCAAAGAAACTGGCTCACATGAGGACCGCCCCAGGAAAAAAAGACCAAGAGTCACCTCTGCTTCTGAGGATGTTTATCCAAGTAACCAGCCTCAGAAATCGCAGGTTAACAGCAGCTCAGGTTAGAGACCAGGTCAATGCCACACAGAGTTCTAGCAACAGACACATCTCTACAACTGTTAAGAGGAGACTTTGTGCAGCAGGCCTTCATGGTAAAATACCTGCTAGGAAACCACTGCTAAGGACAGGCAACAAGCAGAAGAGACTTGTTTGGGCTAAAGAACACAAGGAATGGACATCAGACCAGTGGAAATCTGTGCTTTGGTCTGATGAGTCCAAATTTGAGATCTTTGGTTCCAACCACCGTGTCTTTGTGCGACGCAGAAAAGGTGAACGGATGGACTCTACATGCCTGGTTCCCACCGTGAAGCATGTAGGAGGAGGTGTGATGGTGTGGGGGTGCTTTGCTGGTTACACTGTTGGGGATTTATTCAAAATCATGGGGCATGCTATTCCATCCGGGTTGCGTTTAGTTGGACCATCATTTATTTTTCAACAGGACAATGACCCCAAACACACCTCCAGGCTGCGTAAGGGCTATTTGACCAAGAAAGAGAGTGATGGGGTGCTATGCCAGATGACCTGGCCTCCACAGTCACCAGACCTGAACCCAATCGATATGGTTTGGGGTGAGCTGGACCACAGAGTGAAGGCAAAAGGGCCAACAAGTGCTAAGCATCTCTGGGAACTCCTTCAAAATTGTTGGAAGACCATTTCCGGTAACTACCTCTTGAAGCTCATCAAGAGAATGCCAAGAGTGTTCAAAGCAGCATCAAAGCAAAAGGTGGCTACTTTGAAGAACCTAGAATATAAGACATATTTTCGGTTGTTTCACACTTTTTTGTTAAGTATATAATTCCACATGTGTTAATTCATAGTTGTGATGCCTTCAGTGTGAATTTACAATTTTCATAGTCATGAAAATACAGAAAAATCTTTATATGAGAAGGTGTGTCCAAACTTTTGGTCTCTACTGTATATATATAGCCATTTATATGGAAACACCCAAATAAAATGGGAATGGTTGGTGATATTAACTTCCTGTGTGTTGCACATTAGTATAGTGTTGGATTGTCAATGCATCCCGCTTCTCCCACTCTTGACACACTGATAGCAACACTGCAGAAGAAATGCTAGCACAGGCTTCCAGTATCTGTTGTTTCAGATGCTGCACATCTCGTATCTTCACAGCATAGAAGATGTGACGCTTGTGAAGATATGAGATGTGCAGCATCTGAAATAATGAATACTGGAAGCCTGTGCTAGCATTTCTTCTGCGGTGTTGCCATCAGTGTGTCAAGAGTGGTAGAAGAGGCTTGCATTGACAATCAAACACAATGGGCAGCACTTTGAACACATTTTATAAGTGGTCATAAACTTGAAAATAACTCATGAAAGAATAAAGTTACATTAAACCCAAGCACACCATTTTTGTTCTTGTGAAATTCTCAATAAGTTTGATGTGTCACATGACCCTCTTCCCATTGAAAAAAATAAAGTTGGATCCAAAATGGCCGACTTCAAAATGGCTACCATGGTCACCACCCATCTTGAAAAGTTTTCCCCCTCCCATATACTAATATGCCACAAACAGT
The DNA here is from genome assembly GCF_051348905.1 of Ranitomeya variabilis. NCBI lineage: Eukaryota > Metazoa > Chordata > Amphibia > Anura > Dendrobatidae > Ranitomeya > Ranitomeya variabilis. Next base: position 878,147,031 of record NC_135232.1, read on the forward strand.
AAGTTGATATCACCAACCATTCCCATTTTATTTAGGTGAATCCATATAAATGGCCCACCCTGTGTATATGTAAGTATATATGTTGTATACACGTGGTCAAAATTGTTGGTACCCTTCGTTTAATGATAGAAAAACCCACAATGGTCACAGAAATAACTTGAATCTGACAAAAGTAATAATAAATAAAAAATCTGAGAAAATGAACAAATGAAAGTCAGAATTTGCTTTTCAACCATGTTATCACAGAATAATAAAAAAAATAAATCATGAAATAGGCCTGGACAGAAATGATGGTACTCCTGAAAATAATGGCAACCCACCAGATGGAGACCCAACTTGGAGTCTCCACATTTAAAAAAATTGTTTGCAACATCAGCAGCAGCAACAGCAGGCAACGAAGACACAACAAAGGTGTCACAACGGCAATAACGCAAGATCAATACATGACACTAAAAACGACACCATTGCCTAATCTGCCCAGTCTGCTGCTAGGGTGCAAAAGTCAATGGAGATCCATGACTTGTTTATTTTGATGAAAGTTAGGCGGTCTACACTTTCAGGGGACAGCCGTATGCGCTTATCCATCAGGACACCACCAGCAGCGCTAAACACACATTCCGAGTTAACTCTGGCTGCCGGGCATGACAAAACCAAAGGCGATCTCAGGCTATGCTTCCATTTTTGAAGAACAAAAATGCAAAAGGGTCCAAATTCCCCCTGATGACATTGATATTGAGTTTGAGATACTTCTGCACCATCCTTTCAAGTTGTTCACAGCGTTTCAAACTTGTACTCTGTTCTGCTGGTACACGGCTGGTGTAAAAAAATATGCGAAATGACTCACAGAAATTGCTTATGCCACTTACACTGCTGCTAATGCTTTAGTGGTGACCCCTTGACATTCACTGGGTCAGAAGTCTAGATCTGCGATTCACACATTGTGCCTCACTGCTGTCTTGGGGAAAACTACTCTTAAGATTGTTTACAAGCGTGTTTCGATACTCCAGCATGTGCGCATTCATTTCCAGTGGGAGGATGCATCTGGCAAAATTTACTCTTGTACTGTGGATCTAACAAAGTGGCAACCTACTAGTTAGCATTATTTCTAACCGTAAGAATATGGGCATCATGTTGAAGATAGTGCAGCAAGGAGGCGCTCATGTGTCGGGTACTTCCATTAAGTCCAAGTTCATGGTGTGTTGGTGGCGGGGTAACATTCAAGGTTATTTCCTCCGTCCCCTCCTGCCAACCAACCACAGACAACAGAAAGAGGATCATTATCCTCTTCATATCCTTTCTGTTTCTCCTTGTTCTACTCAATTTGTTCCTTGGCTCCTGAACCTTCACTAACAGTTTTTCTGACACCATGAGCTCCCCTCGATTGCTGTAATTCACCCTCTCATTGCACCCACCTGTGCGACAACAGTCCAGAACTTATAGATAGTTACCCCTTCTGCATCCTCCTGTGCTTCCAGCTCTTCCTCTGGGATTACCACCTCCTCACTCAGACTATTCAAAATGTGCTTCAGCATGTAGATGACCGGAATACTGATGCTGATGACGGCACCATCAGCACAAACTAGCTTAGTAGCCATTTCAAAACATTGCAGAAGGGTGCAGAGATCCTTCATCTGTGCCCACTCGGCAACTGTGATTTATACCACATCCGTGCTACATTTGCCCAGGCTATGCAAAGGGACATACTTCATCAGGGTTCATCGCTGCTGCCACAGCCGCTGCAACATGTGCAGAGTGGAATTTCACCGTGTCAGAACATCGCAATTTAAACAGTTAACCGGTAGGCCGAAAGACCTTTGTGGAAGGTGGGTATAGAGGTAAGTTGTACAAGGATGAATGTAAAGGGAAGGAAATAAGGTAAGATCAGTCAGAATATCTTATATGGAGAGGACAAGAGAAGAAAGAGAAAGGAGGAAGAAAGAGGATGTAGGGAGCAGTCAGAAATGCTTAATCCAAACGGGAGCCTGGAAAAGGAAAGTACCTCCAAAGATAAAGGGTAGAGGGGAACGCAGAAAAACGTGGGGATGAGAAGTACATATCCAGGCATAAGTGTGAAATTTATATCTGAGTACAACCAACCTACACTAAACATTACTCCTAAAAGAAAGGAGGAGGTGCCAATCTTAGTTACATGATAACTGAGATGTATTAAGGCCCCGTCTCACATAGCGAGATCGCTGCTGAGTCACAAGTTTTGTGACGCAACAGCGACCTCAATAGATCTTGCTATGTGTGACACGTACCAGCGACCAGGCCCCTGCTGCGAGATCGCTGGTCGTGTCAGAATGGCCTGGACCTTTTTTTGGTCGTTGAGCTCCCGCTGACATCGCTGAATCGGTGTGTGTGACACCGATCCAGCGATGTCTTCACTGGTAACCAGGGTAAATGTAAAAAAAACCAAACAGTACATACTTACCATCTGTTGCCCGTCAGGTCCCTTGGCGTCTGCTTCCTGCTCTGACTGCCGCCGTAAAGTGAGAGCACAGCAGTGACGTCACCGCTGCGCTCTGCTCTCAGTGTACGGCGGCACACAGTCAGAGCGGGAAGCAGACGCCAAGGGACCTGACGGGCAACAGATGGTGAGTATGTAGTGTTTGTTTTTTTTGGCAACCAGGGTAAACATCGGGTTACTAAGCGCGGCCCTGCGCTTAGTAACCCGATGTTTACCCTGGTTACCCGGGTCCTGCAGGGGGACTTCGGCATCGTTGAAGACAGTTTCAACGATGCCGAAGTCGTTCCCCTGATCGTTGGTCGCTGGAGAGAGCGGTCTGTGTGACAGCTCCCCAGCGACCACACAGCGACAAAACAGCGACGCTGCAGCGATCAGCATCGTTGTCTGTATCGCTGCAGCGTCGCTGTGTGAGACGGGGCCTTTAAGATCTCATATGAGAACTAAGTAAATAGTCAAAAGGTTAAATCCTACCCAAGCTTCCCCCAGCTGACATAAGAAAAAGGGGAGGAATAATCTTAGTTATAACGAAATAATGGTCAACAGTGTTATAGCTATTATTCAAGATTCCCTTATCAACGGTGTCATTAATTAGTTTATAAAGATAACTTAGGCAACATTAATAAAAAATTTACATTTCTCAAAGACATAATAATAAACATTAACATGACTTGAAAAAGAGAGGTACTATCCATTAGGAGAAATCATGGAAATGTTCACCCTATATTTTCGGTAGGGATTATATGACTCAATTCACCTTCTTTAAGGATTAGTAAGCATATCGCCCCTGAATTGGAAAGATATCCGAATCCCATAAAAAAGGAAAACCCAATAACAAGGAATATGTCTTCGAGGAAGCTCCCAGATTATTTGAGAGCTATTAAGGCAACACAATCCTGTAAGAAAATATGGCTGGGTGGTGGAACCACTGTGCCAAAGCCCAAGGACGACCTGGAGAGTTGTGACTAGGAGCCTCACCCAATCCAACCACAGACACGCAGCAGCTAATGACACCGCAGTCCATGAGAGGCAAGGGAGGTGATCCAGGTGCTACTCCAGGACTGACCTTGGGTAGATGGTGGCTGACCCCTAGGAGCGGATAGCTGGAATGGCCTGGGGGAATGGCCAACAGATGCAGGCAGGCAGAGAAGATGACAGGAAATGCAGGGCCAGACAGGACAGTCTGACAGAGAGATGAGCACTGGTGGGTGCAGCTGGCTCTGCTGCTGTTGAGGTGAGCACTGGCAGGTGCAGCTGGCTCTGTAGCTATTGAGGTGAGCACTGGCAGGTGCAGCTGGCTCTGCAGCCATTGAGATGAGCACTGGTGGGTGCAGCTGGTTCTGGCTCTAGCAAGGTTCTCTTCTATATACTTGGACATATCGCGAGTCTCAGCCTGGGACCGGGAGTACATTCGGCCTTGTGGAGGTGAGGTACCTGGCAGGAGGTCAATCGGGCAGTCATACGGCCTATGAGGTGGCAAGGTCTCAGCCTCCTTCTTGTCGAAGATGTCCGCATACATTCAATATTTTGCGGGCAGGCCAGGCAAATTAGCAGAAGTAGGAGACCGTACAGGAGGAACGGGAGCAAGGCACGTTTCGTGACATCCTGAGCCCCAACGGAGTACTTCTTCAGACGTCCAGAACAGGTTTGTGTTTTTGCAGCTATTGGAGACCTAGAAGTAGAGGATAAGAGAGACCAGGCAGCACGTGAAGAGAAATCTCCGAATGCAGCGTTCCCACCTGAAGATCCATGGATGGTCTCGGGAAGAGGCTTTCCATCCACTGAAGAAATCACCAATGGATCCAGAAGACATAGGATCAGAATCTTATACCGCTCAACCACAGCCTGTTGAACAAAGTTACCTGCGGAGCCAATTTAACAAAAGACCCTTTACCGCAGGAGACAGATACAGTAAGGGTCAATGGTGGAGAGGCAGAAGTATTGCCCAGGGTAGCCTCTCCTAATGAGCCTAGGCACTGGTGTTTTCCGGTCTCTCGGGGCAGGACCGAATAAGATGCATGGAGCTGCTGCAGTAGATGCATGTCCCTTTAACCCAAAGAACCTCTTGGCGGCACTTGGATAGCTTCACCTGGTCAATCTGCATAGGTTCAAGCAAAGACGTTACAGCAGACACTTGCTTAATGATCGGTCATTGGAAGGTGGGAGCCAGGCATACCGATCATCTTCTTTCGTGGTTCACCTCTTTGGTCCATTCCTGGAACCTAATGTCAATTCTGTTTGCGAGAGACACCGAGTCATCCAGAAAGGTGGGTATCTCCTGGCCTGCCAGTTTGTCCTTGATTCGCCCGGAGAGACCTTCCCAGGAGGTTGCCACCAGAGCCTCATTGTTCCAAGTGAGTTCTGAAGACAAGGTATGGAAACGGACTGCATACTGGCCCATGGAGAGGTTACCTTGGCGTAACCGGAGCAGAGAAGAGGCTGCAGAAGAAAGGTGACCGGGCTCGTCGAAGACTTTATAAAAGACTTCCTAGAAGGACTATAGGTTCAACTCTAATGGATCCCCTCTTTCCCACAGAGGATTGTGCCATGCTAGGGCCTCGCCAGATAGGTGTGACATGATGAAGGCCACTTTGGCTCAGTCTGAGGTGAACTGATGAGTCAGGAGTTCAAAGTGCAGTGTGCACTGGTTAATGAACCCTTGACACTGGTTGAGATCTCCGCCAAAGCATGGAGGATCCAATAGACAAGGTCCGGAACCTGGTGCATAACTGGCTGCCTCGTGGGTCACCGTGGTGGTAACTGCCGCCTGAGAGGATGTGGAAGCACCTGGTACTGCCAGAATATGGAGATGAGTATTCACAGACCTTAGATAGGATAGAATCTTGAGCTGTTGGTCTTTCTAGTGGGAGACCTCCTGGTATAGGTCCGAGATGAAAGATGCCTGGGAGCCAGCAGATTCCATGGCCTGTGCAAACTGTAACAGGCTGGGTGGTGGAATCAATGTGCCAAAGCCCAAGGAAGATCTGGAGGGGCGTGACTAGGCGCCTCACCCAGTCCGACCACAGACACGCAGCAGCTAATGACACCGCAGTCCGTGTAGAGACAAGGGAGGTGATCCAGGTGCTACTCCAGGACTGACTTTGGGTAGATGGCGGCTGACCCCTAGGGACAGATAGCTGGAATGGCCCAGGGGAAAGTCCAACAGATGCAGGCAGGCAGAGAAGATGACCGGAACCTCAGGTGCAGACAGGACAGTTTGATGGAGAGATGAGCACTGGCGGGTGCAGCTGGCTCTGCTGCCATTGAGGTGAGCACTGGCGGGTGCAGCTGACTCTGCTGACTTTGAGGTGAGCACTGTCAGGTGCAGCTGACTCTGCTGCCATTGAGGTGACCACTGGCAGGTGCAGCTGGCTCTGCTGCCATTGAGGTGAGCACTGGCAGGTGCAGCTGGCTCTGCTGCCGTTCAGGTGAGTACTAGCGGGTGCAGCTGGCTCTGCTGCCATTGAGATGAGCACTGGAGGGTGCAGCTGACTGCTGCCATTGAGGTGAGCACTGGCGGGTGCAGCTGGCTCTGCTGTCATTGAGGTGAGCATTGGCAAGTGCAGCTGGCTCTGCTGCCATTCAGGTGAGTACTGGTGGGTGCAGCTGGCTCTAATGCCATTGAGATGAGCACTGGTGGGTGCAGCTGGTTCCCCTGCCATTGAGGTGAGCACTGGTGTGTTCAGCAGACTGAGATGCTAGTACAGGGACCTGAGAACTAACAAGCATGTTAGGAACAAACTCACAACATTGCACAGGCACCTCCATGTTGGAGGAGGCGGTTTAAATAGTAAGAGACCTCCAGCTATTGGCTTAGGACACTTTAGAGGAATGCGTATGGCCCCATTAAGAAAGAGGAAGTGTGTGTGCTCGCGCTCTAAGCACAGTGCCAGTGTTGGCAATAACTAAATCACACTTGCAGCCAGTTGACATGGATTAAAGTTGACTCAACCTCTGTCCTGTGTCCTTGTGTGTACCACATTGAGCATGGAGAAAAGAAAGAAGACCAAAGAACTGTCTGAGGACTTGAGAAACCAAATTGTGAGGAAGCATGAGCAATCTCAAGGCTACAAGTCCATCTCCAAAGACCTGAATGTTCCTGTGTCTACTGTGCGCAATGTCATCAAGGAGTTTAAAGCCCATGGCACTGTGGCTAACCTCCCTAGATGTGGACAGAAAAGAAAAATTGACAAGAGATTTCAACGCAAGATTGTGCGGATGTTGGATAAAGAACCTCAACTAACGTCCAAACAAGTTCAAGCTGCCCTGCAGTCCGAGGGTACAACAGTGTCAACCCGTACTATCCGTCGGCATCTGAATGAAAAGGCATTGTATGGTTGAAGACCCAGGAAGAACCCACTTCTTACCCCGAGACATAAAAAAGCCAGGCTGGAGTTTGCCAAAACTTACCTGAAAAAGCCTAAAACGTTTTGGAAGAATGTTCTGTCAGATGAGACAAAAGTAGAGCTTTTTGGGCAAAGGCATCAACATAGAGTTTACAGGAGGAAAAAAAGAGGCGTTCAAAGAAAAGAACACGGTCCCTACAGTCAAACATGGCGGAGGTTCCCTGATGTTTTGGGGTTGCTTTGCTGCCTCTGGCACTGGACTGCTTGACTGTGTGCATGGCATTATGAAGTCTGAAGACTACCAACAAATTTTGCAGCATAATGTAGGGCCCAGTGTGAGAAAGCTGGGTCTCCCTCAGAGGTCATGGGTCTTCCAGCAGAACAATGACCCAAAACACACTTCAAAAAACACTAGAAAATGGTTTGAGAGAAAGCACTGGAGACTTCTAAGGTGGCCAGCAATGAGTCCAGACCTGAATCCCATAGAACACCTGTGGAGAGATCTAAAAATGGCAGTTTGGAGAAGGCACCCTTCAAATATCAGGGACCTGGAGCAGTTTGCCAAAGAAGAATGGTCTAAAATTCCAGCAGAGCATTGTAAGAAACTCATTGATGGTTACCGGAAGCGGTTGGTCGCAGTTATTTTGGCTAAAGGTTGTGCAACCAAGTATTAGGCTGAGGGTGCCAATACTTTTGTCTGGCAAATTTTTGGAGTTTTGTGTGAAATGATCAATGTTTTGCTTTTTGCTTCATTCTCTTTTGTGTTTTTTAATTTAAGACAAATAAAATGAAGATAATAATACCGAAGAATTTGTGTTTGCAATCATTTTCAGGAAGAAACTGGGTATTATCTGACAGAATTGCTGGGGTGTCAATACTTTTGGCCATGACTGTATGGGGGACATAACGTTTGTGCAGCACTATATGGGGGCCATAATGTTTGTGCAGCACTATATGGGGGCCATAACGTTTGTGCAGCACTATATGGGGGCCATAACGTTTGTGCAGCACTATATGGGGCCATAACATTTGTGCAGCACTATATGGGGGCCATAACGTTTGTGCAGCACTATATGGGGCCATAACGTTTGTGCAGCACTATATGGGGCCATAACATTTGTGCAGCACTATATGGGGCAAGTGTCTATATGGGGCATCTTATGGGACCATAACATTTGTGCAGCACTATATGGGGCAAGTGTCTATATGGGGCAAGTGTCTGTATGGGGCCATAATCAACGTTTGTGCAGCACTATATTGGGCAAATATCTTTATGGAGCATCTTATGGGGACATAATCAACATTTGTGCAGCATTATATTGGGCAAATGTGTCTATGAAGCATCTTATGGGGCCATTATTAACCTTTATGCAGGATTATATGGGGCATATTTTAATATGGAGCATCTTATGGGGCCATCATAAACTGTATGGAGCATTATATAGGGCTCCTGATTCAATATGGATATTCAAAAACACTTAACCTACTGATGTCTCAATTAATTTTACTTTAATTGGTATCTATTTTTACTTTTGACATTTACCGGTAGCTGCTGCATTTCCCACCCTAGACTTATACTCGAGTCATTAAGTTTTCCCAGTTTTTTGTGGCAAAATTAGGGTGGTCGGCTTATACTCGGGTCAGCTTATACTCGAGTATATACGGTAAGTCACTTTTAAAAGCTGTAAGTGCCCATTCTTGTGTAGCTTCCACTCTAGCAATTAAAGTGTCCAGATCTTGCCTAGTAGGTAAAGCTTTAATCAGGACATGAAGACTTTGTAAGTCTATCTGCATCATACTGTAGCTCCAAAAGTAATCGAGGAAGCATTGGTGCCATCATGACTGCGGGAAAGTCAGCTCCAGTCCCCTCTTCACCTTCCGTAAGGGTCACACCGGCTTGTATTTTTTCCCAGCTCCAGAGGGTCCAGCGCCATTGCTGCACCATGCAGTATAGCTGCGTCTGGCTTGTGGTTTGGAATAGGGGGGGTTACTGGCATATTTTCTAGGCACAACTGCGGCGGGGGTTCACATGACTCAGATCTCTTTTTCCTGGACATCTTGAGAGAGATAGCAAGAGGTTAGAGCAGATTTTTTTTCTCCTGAGCATGCAGAGCTCCAGCAGGATGCTTCATCATGCAACCCTAGCTAAGCCATGCCCTCTCTTTAAAGGTTTTTAATTGTGTTTATGTTTGCGGAAATAAAAATATTTGGCGTCCAATGGAATGCTCACCCATCCTGAACGGATTGTAGAAAGCGGACTGCACACACTGAGCTCTCTATGATTGTGCAGAGTGTTCATGAAAGCTCTGTTCAGTCATTGAGGTGAAAATTTAGATAGTCTGCATGAGAGCAGGCATCATGAACACAGGGAAATTTTTAAACATTAAAGAAACAGTGATCCTGTGATTTACGTGGTTGGCCAATGTATCTTTATTTTAACAAATATGTTGGTGAGTGGGATTGTGTGGCACTTACTAATATATTTTAATGAATTATCTGTTGAAGTGGGATCTACAAGGTCAAGGTGAACAGCATGGAAGGGAGGCAGCAGTGCAGCACAGCAAGGATTGATGGCCAGCACATCGATCAGTGAGCACCAGCACTGCAGGATATGCATGAGAGCCAAGAGGTGAACAAGTAAAGATTGAAAAAAACCACATAAGGCCAGTCTCACACGTCCAGATAATTCTGGTACCGAAAAAATCGGTACCGGAGTTATCCGTGTCCGTGTGCTCATGTGGCACATCAGTGTGGCACACGTGCGGGAGCCGTGTGCCGCCCGTGTGCCGACTGAGTACTACACGGACCGTGCAGGAGACAGCACTACAGTAAGCGCTGTCCCCTGCTTTGGGTGCTGAAGCCGGAATTCATTCCTTCCCAGCAGCGTTCGCTGGAGAGAAGGAATGAAAAATCATTGTTTTTTTTTGTGGTTAAAATAAAGTTCCCGGTAACCTCCCCCCTCCCACCACCTGTATGCCCGCCCGCTGGAAATAAAATACTCACCCAGCTCCCTCGATGCTTCCTCTCAGTGTCGCAGCTTGTCCTGTATGAGCGGTCACGTGGTGCCGCTCATTACAGTGATGAATATGCGGCTCCACCCCTATGGGAGGTGGAGCCGCATATTTGTCCCTGTACTGAGTGGCACCACGTGAACGCTCATACAGGACAAGCTGCGACGCTGAGAGGAAGCATCGAGGGAGCTGGGTGAGTATTTTAATGCCAGCGGGCGGGCACACAGGGGGTGGGAGGTGGCAGGTGACAAGGATCTTTATTTTAAACACAAAAATTATTAAAAAAACATTGATTTTTCATTCCTTTTCTCCAGCGAACGCTGCTGGGGAGAAGAAATGAATGGCGGCTTCGGCACCACACGCTGGGGGGACAGCGCTTACTGTAGCGCTGTCTCCTGCATGGCACACGGACAGCACACGGACAGCATCCGTGTGCGGTACGTGTTTACACAGACCCATTGACTTTAATGGGTTCATGTGATCCGTGCGCTCCCACGAACACTGACATTTCTACGTGTTTTTCACACGGACACACGGTCCATGAAAACACGCTGACATGTGCAGAGACACATTGATTTTAATGTGTCTACGTGAGTCAGTGTCTCCGGTACGTGAGAAAACTGTCACCACACGTACCGGAGGCACTGACGTGTGAAACAGGCCTAACCATGTGTACAGCTATACAATAGAACAAGAGATTGATAGACAATCCAAAACATGCAGCAGACAAATGGTTAATATCAGAGATATATGCAATCGGGGACTTGCAGTAGAGACATGGTTAATGGCAAAAAGATATATAATCAGTTAGTTGCAGCAGGCAGATTGTTGTAAAAAATATATACACTCCTGGTAAAATGCTAGATGTGGTGATGAGCGAGCACTGAAATGCTTGTTATTCGAGCGGACCAAATCGTAATTCTCCGGTGCTCAACCTGAGTAACGAGTATAATTGAAATCAATGGGAAACTTGAAAATTTTTCTGGCGCCACCCCCGCCTCCTTTCCCCGTAGGTCTGAAGGGGTCTAAAAATTTCTCAAATCGATAAGCAGTGCTGAAATGGCATTAGAACAGCACAGGGAATCCTTGATCGCTGATTGGAACAATGGTGTCAGAGTATTTTGCCACTTTTACAGTCTGACAATAAAACATACAAAACTGAAGATAAAATGGATTTTAGTGGAAAAAATGTTAAGAAATATTATTTCCAGGATAATGACTTATATACAAGGGAAAATAAATTAGAGAAAAAAAATCCTCCTCCGCTTGGGCTATGTTCACACGTCGTGTCTTTGCTGCATTTTTACACATTTTCATTGCTTTCAATGGTGATAATTGCTAGGGTATCTCCTATGTACTTTTTTCTAGAGATCAAACCACAAATCTTCAGTTGGATTTCAGTTGGCGCACTGTGTCCCGGAAGTATTTCGCTGTGTTCCGGGACATAGTGTGGCGGTGCATGCGCACTAATGCTTTTCGGCTTTTCCCGCAGTTGGGCAAAGCATACTGCGCGTGCGCAAGGCAAGATTGCATTGCGCACGCGTGAACTACGGAGAAAACCTACTGAAATTCAAGAAAATATTGCGGCCAGCGGGAAAGGAAGGGGTGAATGAAAGAAGAGGAAACACCGCCCATCGGACCGGACACAGGGCATTTACATAGCCCACCAAATTCAGGTGACAGAGTCCCTTTAAGTTTGGGCATTGGCTGGGTCATTTCACAATGTTGATCTTTTTCTGGTGAAGCCATCCTTTTATTGATTTGGAGGCATGTTTAAGGCTATGTGCACACGTTGCTGATTGGGGTGCAGAATTTTCCGCACAAAATCCGCATCTCCTGGCAGAAACCGCAGGTGCGGATTTTATGCGGATTTTGTGCGGTATTGATGCAGATTTTGTGTGGATTTTCTGTGGTTTTTACCCCTGCAGATTTCTGCTATGGAAGGGGTCAGAAACGCTGCAGTTCCGCACAAAAGAAGTAGCATGCTACTTCTTTTGTTCCACAGCGGTTTTCATGTGGATTTTTCCGCACCATTAGCACAGCCTTTTTTTTTTTCAATTGATTTACATTGTACTGTAAATCACAGTGTGGAACTGCAGCGTTTCTGTGTGGAAAAATCCGCTGCGGATCCGCACCAATTTCGCATCGTGTGCACACAGCCTAAGTCCTTGTTGTGCTGACAGGTGAAATTTTTCTTCATCATAAAGTTTTTTTTTTTTTGCAGAGGCTGAAGGCTTTGAAGTAAAATTGACTGATATTTGGAGCGGTTCATAATTTCCTCCACATTGACTTAAACCCTAGCTCCAACTATAGAAAAATAGCCCCAAATCATCATAATGCCTCAACTATGGTATTTTTTGGTGATGTACAATATTGGCTTTGTACCAAATATACCTTTCGCAATTATGGCAAATAAAGTTCAACCTTGGCTATAACCTGTTTTTCACGTGCTTTTGATAGACTTGATATATTTTTTGGCAAAACGTGGATCTTTTTCTTTGTTAAAAAAAGGTTTCCATCTTGCCACCCAAGCCCAAATCTAGACGTATGAAGAAGAATATGGGAGATTGTTCTCACTTGTAGTACACAACCAATATTTGACAAAAATTCCTGCAGTTTCTTTAATGTTGCTGTAAACGTTTTGTTATCCTTCCAGAACACTTTTCTTCTTGTCTTGTCATAACTTTTTTATGTAATTGTTGTGCCGAATTTAAGCCACTTCTGGATGATTATCTTTATAGAGTTCCATGGTATGTCTAATGCCTTAGAAATATTGTTTTTAACCTTTCTTCTGATTGATAACTTTTAACAATTAGATCACTTTGCTGCGTTGTAAGCTGTTTATGACCGTGACTGTTGCTGTAATATGTCAGGAAAATAATACTAGATGATAATACTAGAACAGTTATACTTTATACGGAGTTAACCAGAATCACTTTAAATCATGATAGCTGTATACTGACTTCTATTTAACATGTATTATAATGCAACCACATGTCCAATTATAAGAGATTGTCTGTGATTGGCCAGCGCTCCATGTGACCTGGCCTGTATAAAGGCTGGGTCACGAGTGATGCCACCATTCTGCCCTTTTTAGTGTAGGGGAAGGACGCAGCAGGAGTGAGGGACAGATTCTGACTGCGCCACTCTGCCAAAAAGCACTGTGTGTACTCTGCAACCCATATTTGTGCTTGTATTGTGCTAAAAACCACTGTGTGTACTCTGCAAACCCATCTGTGAGAGTACTGATCCTTTAAGCTGCTGCATTCCACCACCTGCTGGAGCAATATTCCTTTAGGCCGCTATGTGTGCTCTGCACCCCCCGCTTGTGAGATTGCTGTTTCTGGTGCATATTTTGTAGTAGTCAAAGAAATACAAAATTGTCATCAGTCGTCTAATTGTCATTAGCAGAACAAAGAAATAATTTTTCAGTACTGCTGTGTGTATTTTAATATGCACATTGCCTCTTCAGAGAAAAAGAGGACTTGAACTCTATAGCGCTGTTGGAAGTAGAGATCCTACAAGTCACAATCATGTGTGTAATTTAGTAATCTTGGAAATAAATAATTGGCATCAGCCATCTAGTTGCCATTTGTAGGCCAAAGAAATAATTTTTCAGGACTGCTGTGTGTTTTCTATTTGTGTGGCAAGTAAAAAATTGGCTTCAGCCGTCTCATTGCCTGTCATGACTCAGCTGTCAGGTGACCCGGGCCAAGGGGCTTCTTTCCTGTCCCTAATAATAGGGGGTGTCCTAGCTCACCTTATTCCCCGGGATACTTCTGAAGGTGAAGATGCCAGGGCCACCACCCTTGCCTTATCTTCTGAACCAGCCTTCCGTCTGTTCTCTTCCCCCACCCAGGCACTTTCCCCTGACGAAGCGGTCCGAGTAACCGCGACACGCGTTGGGTCCTTCTCCCCCGTGTCGGTCCAGCTCTCATGTGACTCTATTTGTAGGTGACTATTTGGCTGTTGTTTTTCCACACAGGTGAGCCGCAGGGATTTCCTGCTGAGTGCGCCCGGACCTTGATTCCTTGCAGGATATTATTGCATATCTCAGGCGCTTACATTTGGGATATTCCAGGGGCACAGGTTCTTTAGGGGACTATATTTGAGTGGATCGGTCGTATTGCTCTTCTTCTCCCTCTCCCCTCTGTGTGATGTTTAGTGGGTTATTTGTACCCAGATTTTTTGCATGACCAGTCCTTTATCATCTCAGGAGACATTAACGGTACCCCATGTGGTCATACAGCCGGCTTTACGTAGCATGTCACAATATACATGTATGAGCTATATGGGCCTGATGGGGGGTGTTGTTTTGTATTGTTTTTAAATGGTTTTATTGTTATGTGTTACCCATTAAAGTTGTTCCCTTTTTGATATGCAACAGGTGGTGTGCTAACATTTGTTCAGTGGCTTCTGTTCTTCTTTTTTGTGCTAGATTATCATTCGGCCACTAGTTAAGCACCCCCATCTTAGTAGCACTGTTATTTACTGAGTAGTGCGTCAGCAGTTGTTCTTTAGTACCACCCAGGGAAGAGGGGCGCTGCCTTGCACCACAGTACACTAACCTAACGAGCAAGGCAACACGAACAAGGGTTCCTGAAAATACCAGGCATACAAATATTCACTCACATATTACAGAGGAATGCACTGGGGATTTTAGGACGTGGGAAAAAAACAAAGTAAAAGGAGGGAAGGGAATCATCACACTTACAAACCCATGCAACACTCACAGATTGCTCCTCCAAACACCTTCCTACAGTGCCTTGCGAAAGTATTTGGCCTTCTGGAACTTTACAACCTTTTCCCACATACTGTATCATGCTTCAAACATAAAGATACCAAATGTAAATTTTTGGTGAAGAATCAACAACAAGTGTAATACAATTGTGAAGTTGAATGAAATTTATTGGTTATTTTAAATTTTTGTGGAAATTCAAAAACTGAAAAAATGGGGCGTGCAATATTATTCTGTCCCTTTAACGTAATACTTTGTTGCCCCACCTTTTGCTGCGAATACAGCTGCAAGTTGCTTGGGATATGTCTCTACCAGTTTTGTACATCAAGAGACTGAAATTCTTGCCCATTCTTCTTGGCAAACAGCTCGAGCTCAGTGAGGTTTGATGGAGATCGTTTGTGAACAGCAGTTTTCAGCTCTTTCCACAGATTCTCAATTGGATTGAGGTCTGGACTTTGACTTGGCCATTCTAAAGGCCCCGTCACACATAGTGAGATTGCTAGCGAGATCGCTGCTGAGTCACAAGTTTTGTGACGCAACAGCGACCTCAGTAGCGATCTCGCTATGTGTGAAACGTACCAGCGACCCGGCCCCTGCTGCGAGATCTCTGGTCGTGTCGGAATGGCCTGGACCTTTTTTTGGTCGTTGAGGTCCCGCTGACATCGCTGAATCGGTGTGTGTGACACCGATCCAGCGATGTCTTCACTGGTAACCAGGGTAAACATCGGGTTACTAAGCGCAGGGCCGCGCTTAGTAACCCGATGTTTACCCTGGTTACCAGCGTAAATGTAAAAAAAAAACAAACAGTACATACTCACCATCTGATGTCCGTCAGGTCCCTTGCCGTCTGCTTCCTGCTCTGACTGAGTGCCGCCGTACAGTGAGAGCACAGCACAGCAGTGACGTCACCGCTGCGCTCTGCTCTCACTGTACGGCGGCACTCAGTCAGAGCAGGAAGCAGACGGCAAGGGACCTGACGGACATCAGATGGTGAGTATGTACTGTTTGTTTTTTTTGGTAACCAGGGTAAACATCGGGTTACTAAGCGCGGCCCTGCGCTTAGTAACCCGATGTTTACCCTGGTTACCCAGGTGCTGCAGGGGGACTTCGGCATCGTTGAAGACCGTTTCAACGATGCCGAAGTCGTTCCCCTGATCGTTGGTCGCTGGAGAGAGCTTTCTGTGTGACAGCTCCCCAGCGACCACACAACGACTTACCAACGATCACGGCCTGGTCGTATCGCTGGTCGTGATTGTTGGTAAATCGCTATGTGTGACGGGGCCTTAACACCTGGATATGTTTATTTGTGAACCATTCCATTCACAATGATATGCAAATTGCCTCTTCAGAGAAAAAAAGGACTTCTAAAAGATTTGAATACTCTGCACTCATGTTTCTAGGAGTACTGTGTCTGAAAAGCAAATCTACTATGCAGCCATTTCTTTCCCATTTATGGGCCGAAAAAATTATTTTATCCTACCGATGTGTCTATACGAATAGTGTGTCTAAAAAAACAATTCTACTATGCAGCAGTGTCTGTCCCATTTGTTGGACGTTAAAATACTTTTATTCTACTGCTGTGTCAATATGAGTAATGTGTCTAAAAATGATTTCACGGGTAGTGTGTCTAAAGAAAAATGTTACTGTACCTTGTCGACAGTGGGATGGATTTTGTGCTATTTTTGATCAACAACAGCATCACTAAGAACCCTGTGTTATTTAAATGAACATGTGTTTATGTGCCGCATGAATACCAACTTAAACCAAGCTCAATTTTTGTGTTTTTTTCTTTGTACTTTTGCATTATGTGCAACTCGGGGTGTGGCCTCCCTCTCCAGAGCTGGTAATTACATTTAAAGGCTTTTCCAGACTGGTGTCCACAGGTCAGGACCTGATCCTTTTGTTTGTCCTTATTCACACACTGAGGTCAACTCTGACACATGGTAAGGTTTTTAATATTAGACAGTGTAGGACTGTCCCGATCAGGGTCACTTTGTTGACAGTGAGATGGCTTTTATGCTATTTTTGATCAAAAACAGTATTACTAAGAACCCTGTATTATTTAAATGCATTTTTGCTTTTTACTAATTTAGTTACAACAGAGTTTTTGATCATTTTTTTCTCTTGTAAGTTTTATATGCTTTATGGCCAATGTAAACATGCATTTATGTGCTGCATGTTTACGAACTTAAACCAAGCTCAATTTTTATGTTTGTACCACTGTATCTGCACGAGTTGCGGCGGTGCCTAAAAAAATAACTGTCTTTTAAGCTACCGTGTCTGTGTTCTACAACCATGCCTCTGGGAGTACTGTGCCAAAAAGCCTCTCTGTGCACTCTGTTGCTGTGTCGGTATGACTTGTGGGCCTTAAAAACAAGTTAAACTTTACACCCGTGTCTGTGGGAGTACTGTGCGTAAAAATAATTTTTTCCCATGCAGCTGTGCCGCAAGTGACAGTATGAACTATACTGTACTCACAGCGGCGGAGGGATACTTTGCGGAGGGATACTTTCTGTCACTGTATCCTGGAGCCCCTGGAGAGTGGTCGCATCTGCCAATGTGACAGCTCTCCACGGGAGATCATCGTGGGACACTCATTATTACATGGATTACTGCAGATCAGGGAGTATATTGTTGGTTTATTATTTTAATATTTTTTTACAGATGATCAATGGCTTCAGGGACAAGGTGATTGGTGAGTATGTACTCTATGTTAAAATAGCTGTCTTTTAAGCTACTGTGTCTGTACTCTACAACCATGCCTCTTGGAGTACTGTGCCAAAAAGCCTCTCTGTACACTCTGTTGCGGTGTCGGTATGACTTGTGGGCCTTAAAAATAGTTATACTTTGCACCCATGACTGTGGGAGTACTGTGCGTAAAAACAATTTTTTCTTCACTGCAACCGTGTCTGTGGAAATATTGTGTCAGAAAAACCTGTGTATGTGCTCTGTATGCGTCCATGTGTAACAAGGTGGCATGGGGTGGTAGTCGTGGGTGAATCTACTAAGTCACAGTCAGTGAGCACCCCGGCACCTTGCACATGGAGAGATTGGTATGGTATAGTAGAGTACTCACTTCTGTTGCTGGAATTCCCTTAGTCTCTGTTACTCCAGCTTCTGGCTCCCAGGTTCCATGAAACACCAGAAAATCACAGTTCTTTTTTAACAGTTGAATGTTACTAAACAGCAAGGCATCCTTCACATTGGCAGCACAGTTCACACAGGGCAACGTTTCCTGTCCTTTCCCTGTCTTACAGGCAGACTCTAGTATCTCTGTAATTTCTCTCGGCGTTCACGACCGTACCTCTAGCCAGACCCTGTCCTGTCTGCGCTTTCCTTTCCTCTGCCATGCGGGCAGCATCTTTAGACAGTTCGTGTCCCATCTGTACCTTCAGCATCATCAGTTTGGGTTCCTCTGGCTACATCTTACCCTTCTGAAGGTCCCAGTGACATTTTGCGAGGCAGACCTTGCAAATTCTTGGAGTTTCTCTGCCACCGTAAATTGCCATTTCCAGTGTTCATCATTTCACTCCTAAGACTCTCTATAGCATTATCACATATACAACTTGTGGTCTGAGATATGTTGCATGCACAAAGTATAAGCTGAAGGAATGGATAAGGGAACAATGTCAAATAGTGAAAAAGCATGTGGAAAATCCTCTAATGGAGAAAATCATTTTATTAAAAACAAAAAAGTTAATTTGATTGCTTCTTTGTTCAGTCTAAAAAAGTTAAGACAGCTATCTTATAAATGTAAAACAAAACAATTGGCCAAAAACCTTCAGTAATCTGACATTGACCTTGTACTGTTGGACTTCAAAGCGAGTTTTACTTTGCTTTGGTTTGTGCTGGTGCCACAGCCTGGTATTGGTAGATTGCCATTGATGTTAATATTTCTTCATCTGTGTTTATTTCTTTGCCCTTGGGAATGAATGACACATGGCATTGCTTATTCTTATCTTAAAGTTGTGTTAAGGTCCTATGGAATAAGACATTTATTCAATAATCTACTGTAACCATTTAGTAATATCCATTCAACCTGTAACTGCAGTTGATTTTACTTGTGAATTACCTTGAAAATAATGACGCAGGATGTATCTGAGAGGGAAGAACAAAATGAGCACATGTAAATGAAAAACATATAGTGAGGCTAAGTTCACTCTAGGCGTTTTTGCTGCATTTTTATTCTGCAGCAAAACCTGAACTCTTGGCAGAGAAGAAGCAGTGTCCAAAATGCATGTTTTGGTGCGTTTTTTGGTGTGTTTTTTTAGGATCCCAAAGTTCAGTTTTGCTTCCACCACAGAAGCATGAACACTAGAGTTGAGCGAAACGGATCGGTCAAATTCAAAAATCGCCGACTTTTGGCAAAGTTGGGTTTCATGAAACCCGACCCGATCCCAGTGTGGGATCGGCCATGAGGTCGGCGATCTTCGCGCCAAAGTCGCGTTTCGTATGACGCTTTCAGCGCCATTTTTCAGCCAATGAAGGAGGACGCAGAGTGTGGGCAGTGTGATGACATAGGTCTCAGTCCCCACCATCTTAGAGAAGGACATGACAGTGATTGGCTTGCTTTCTGCGGCGTCACAGGGGCTATAAAGGGGCATGCACGCCGATCGCCATCTTACTTCTGCCGATCTCAGCATAGGGAGAGTGTTGTGAATTCCGTTCTTGGGCTCCATCCTGTGGTTGCGAATGGTATTTTTGGGAGTTCTGCTCTTGGGCTCCCTCTGGTGGTTTCAAGTGGAACTTAGCAGCTGCGTTCACTAATCGGTTCCCTGGCCTTTGTTATTTAACTGGGCTTTTGGCTGTAGTGGATGCCAGCTGTCAATGTATTTCCTGTGGATTCAGTTCTTTCCTGGAAGTTCTCTGTTGGCCAGTCCATTTTCAGCTTAAGATAAGTCTGCTAGTTTTTGGGTGATTCCCTGCTTATGACCTTCTGTTCAGTTTAATTTTGTCTCTTTTGTCCAGCTTGTCATTATGAAATATTCCGGCTAGTTGGAAGCTCTGGGGTCGCAGATTTGCCCCTCCACACCGTGAGTCGGTGTGGTGGTTATTTTTTTGTAAACTCTGCGTGGACTTTTTAGTTTTTATACTGACCGCACAGTAGCCTTTCCTATCTCTGTCTATTTAGATAGTTTTGGCCTCCTTTGCTAAATCTAGTTTCATTTCTGAGTTTGTCATTTCCCTCTCCACTTACCGTCAATATTTGTGGGGGGCTGTCTCCCTTTGGGGGTTTCTCTGAGGTGAGATAGTTTTCCGTTTCCATCTTCAGGGGTAGCTAGTTCTTAGGCTGTGCAGAGGCGTCTAGGCAGAGTTAGGTACGCTCCACGGCTATTTCTATTGTTGGTGTTAGGAGTAGGGATTGCGGTCAGTAGAGTTACCACCTCCTCAGAGCTAGTACATTATTTGTTTTACCCACCAGGTCATTTCAGTGCTGCTCCGTATTCACTAGGTCATATCAGTGATTACTGTCTGTGGAGCTGCTACCTCCTCTAAGTTTGTCCATGATTGGTTTTACCCACCAGGTCATCTCAGTACCGCTCCGTAACCACCAGGTCATAACAGGAGAGGTTGCTGCAGCTTCATCAGAAGCAGGTATATTGTTAGGGAGGGAAGATTAACCCCCAAACCACTTGTGCTGTAGCGATTTCCACTGTCTAACACCACCTTTTCTTTGCAGGGACAGTGGAGGCTAGATTTTTGTGCATCAGCTCTGCAGCTTATTAGGCTGCCTTATAAGGCTCCCTGATAGCTGCATTGCTGTTTGTACGCCGCTGTGCAAACCAACTGCTTTTTTAAAAGCAAAAATCCTGTTGCTCCTTTCTGCAGAGTTATCTTGTTTATTTGTCCACACATTTATATGCAGCAGTCCTTTTTATTGCTGGCTGCCATACTTGTCCTGAGATCATTGTAGGGAGATTGAAATTGTAGTACAGTCCTTGTATTTTTTGATATATCTTCCAGCCACGTTCTGCCACTTACATTGTATAGTCTAATACACAGGGCCTGTTTTTTGCTGCAGTCTCCCCCCCCCCCCCCAAAAAAAAGGGAGATTTAAAATACCAACAAGTTTATATACGTCAGTTCTGTTTGTCGTATATCTGCCAGCCACGTTCTGCCTTTTACATTGTGTAGTGTAATACATAGGGCCTGTTTTTTTGCTGCTGTCTCCCCCCCAAAAAAGGGAGATTTAAATTGCCACTAAGTGGATCTACGTCACTTCTGTTTGTCGTATATCTGCCAGCCACGTTCTGCCTTTTACATTGTGTAGTGTCTTCAAAGCGAGATTTGTAGTTAAAATTCTGCGCTGCCGCTAAGATGAATTTCAGGAGAGTATAGTTGATTCACAGAGGTTTTATTCAACGCGTTTCAGGGGTCTCATGCCCCCTTCATCAGGAATTACCACACAGAATATACAGGCATCACAGGTATAAATAGTTTTGCTAGATTACAAAAAAAAAGGGCGCCAACGGGTCAGATGACTCAGTGTCAAAGTTCAATGATAACACACAATTAACAATTCAAATGATTAGAGAGGTATATATAATGAAAAAAAATACAATGACATCTTTTATATTTCTAGACAATAGTTCCAAATTTGCAGTATTTAGGAGGAGAAAAAAAAAAAAAAAAGATCTCTACTTAAATGAACAAGAACCTGTAAGAAAAGGAATTACTCCAGTTTAGAAGCAAATGCCTTACAGATGAACTACTGCGTGGAATCAACAAGTTGCTTTTTCTTATCGAAAACCCATTGGAATCTTTACATTGAATGTGGAATAAAATCATGTTTTATTATTTTACATTAAAAAATATAAATATATGAAGATTAATTTGTGGTAGTTTGTGGTGATCTAAAATTACGAAAATTATAATTATTGAGTTTAAAATTGCGTCACGTACATAAGAGTAACAATTTAAGCAGCAAACCAGCGCTTAAGGTGAGCGCAGAAACAAAAGGTACCGTCACACTCAGCGACGCTGCGGCGATATAGACAACGAGCCGACCTAAACTAGATCGCTGGAGAGTCGCTGTTTAGGTCACTGTAGAGACGTCAAACACAGCAACTCCAGAACGATGCAGGAGCGATCCAGTGATGTAACGGTGACTCACTTCTCGTTCTCGCTGGTTGTTAGCTCCATGTCAAACAGCCGGAGTGTACCGACTGGCTAGAAGGAGACGCTGCGACACCCCCTATGCTCGTTGCTGGCGTCGTTGCTTTTGATGTCAAACATGACAATACACGCCGACCTGGTGACGAAATAAAGTTCTGGACTTCTAGCTCTGACCAGCGATGGCACAGCGGAATCCAGATCGCTGCTGCGTGTCAAACACAACGAGATCGCTATCCAGGACACTGCAACGTCACAGATTGTTGTCGTTCTCTTTGCAAAGTTGCTGAGTGTGCTGAGTGTAATAACAATTATTTTACTTTTGACAAATTATTTTATCAGCAAATCAAGGGGACCGCAATTGGCTCGAAGGTAGCGCCTACGTTTGCTAACCTTTTTATGGGGATTTTTGAAGAAATGTTTATTTTTAATGAGAATTGGTGTAAAAATATTTTATATAAGAGATTAATTGATGATTTATTTTTTATTTGGGATAGCTCCACTAATATTGAATATTTTATCCAGACAATAAATTTTAATAGTTGGAATCTTTCTTTTACAGTAGTCCATAATAATTTTTCAATCAATTTTTTAGATGTCACCCTTTTTGTTAAAGAAGAAAAGATTTGTAGCAAAACATTTTTTTAAAAAGTAGATACCAATGGTTACATCCATTACAGCAGTGGGCACTACAACAAATGGTTAAATAATATCCCCAGCAACCAATTTAACCATATCAGAAAGAACTGTTCATTAGACACAGACTTCAAAGAACAGTCTAATGTTTTAAAGAAAAGATTTTGTGCCCAGAACTATCCTTCACATTTAATTAAAAACGCCTTCAAAAACTCTATTAAATTAAATCAAGGAACATTATTAGAGCAGAAAGAAAAAAAGAGTAGCTAATAATAATTATGCACTGAACTTCATAACACAATTCTCCACCGAACACAAGGAAATCCGTAAAATTTTCCACAAGAATTGGCACATACTGCTAAATGATCCTATTTTAAATAGAATTCTTCCGAGAAATCCGGGGATCACATTTCGAAGAGCCCCCACAATTAAGGACTTAATAGCCCCTAGCCGCCTGAGATCCCATACAGGGGCCAATGGGTTTCTCACCAGTAATTCCACCAAAGGAATTTTTAAATGTGGCACAAAAAATTGCTTATGCTGTTCCAGCATAAATCATAAATCTGATTGTATAATCTCCTGCTCCACTAAAGAAAAATGTATGATTCCTTTTTTTCTGAATTGCAATTCTGACTTTGTAATATATGTTATTGAATGTCCCTGCGGTAAACAGTATGTAGGGAGAACTACACAGCCCCTACACCTCAGACTGAATTCCCATCGTCACAATATAAAAAAAGGCTTACTCACTCATGGTCTGTCCAGACATTATGCCCTGGTGCATAATAAGTTTAACTAAAATAGTTTAATAACTTTAAACTATTAAAAATCAGCCCTATCGATCATATACCTAAGCATGTACCTAATAGATCCATGAAATTAAATAGGAAAGAAGTATATTGGATCTACAAATTAGGGAGCCTGAAACCACAAGGCTTAAATGAAATAACTGAGGTTTTCATCTGAATAGTGCAATTTTTTTTCCCCTATTTTTATATATTTTTATTTATTTATATATATACTACAGTAGATGGTGTCCCGATTCTAACGCATTGGGTATTCTAGAATATGTATGCGTAGTGTATAGCACAGGCCATGTAGTATATTGCACAGCCACGCAGTACGTGGCAGAACGTGGTTCTAACGCATCGGGTATTCTAGAATATGCATGTCCCCGTAGTATATGGACAATGATGATTCCAGAATTCGCGGCAGACTGTGCCCGTCGCTGATTGGTCGAGGCAACCTTTATGACATCATCGTCGCCATGGCAACCATTATGACATCTACGTCGATACTGTGCCCGTCGCTGATTGGTCAAGGCGAATTCGCGGCAGACTGTGCCCGTCGCTGATTGGTCGAGGCAACCTTTATGACATCATCGTCGCCATGCTGTGCCCGTCGCTGATTGGTCGAGGCCGGGCGGCCTCGACCAATCAGAGACGCGGGATTTCCAGGACAGACAGACAGACAGAAAAACCCTTAGACAATTATATAGATATTTAGTGAAACTACCAAGGTTTTATCTGAATGCGCAGCCCTCCCCCCCTTTTTTATGAATTTGATATTTCTATATTTATATTTTTATTTGTATAGTTATGATTGATTTTTTAATCCTTTGTGCTTTGAGCCATTTAAGATTTAAATATATATTTACATTTTGGATTATCTTGGAGTCATTCATTGATATGTTTAGTTGTAATTTCTGCCTGTAATCCATGTAATTCCTTTTTTTATATTTTTATATTTTTTACAAGAAAATTCTTCTTCTGCCCTCATGTCTGCATAGTCTGAGTCTGCCTGGGAGAGGAGCGCTTTCACTCTTTTAATCCATACAAATTGTCTCCATCACAACTGTTTCCTGAACAATGGTTTATTTACTCTTGGGATCAAATCCTGGGAGACAGTGCTGATTGTGGCAGCTTCACAGAGTGTAATGAGTGACCCCTCCCGACAGGAGTAACTCAATCCTCCTTTAGGGTATGTGCACACGTCAGGATTTCTTGCAGAAATTTCCTGAAGAAAACCGGAAATTTTCTGCAAGAAATCCGCTGTGATGTATTGTACATAGTCTGTTTAGCGTCTTGTGCTTGGGTGCGAGGAAGACACAGTAGACACAGGTTTAGTTATGACTTGCTTGTATTACTGCATACAAGTATGCCACAGGAAAAAAGGCTTTACACAATTGCAGGTACACAGGCAGGAGACATGGCAGATGACACGGCAGATCAGAATAAACGTTAAGTTCAACATGAAGCACAAACTGGTTCAGAGTCTCTCTCTGTGTTACTTCCCTTGCAAATGTAGATTAGCATGCAGCAGAGTTCCAGTGTCCACAAATACCAAGTCCAGGACTTCCAGGAGCAGGTCACAGGCTGACTGCAGACATGATTCAGAAGCACTGATTGAACAGCTGAGGCTGCTTATAAAGGCAAGAGACAGAGAACAGGGCGGAAACAAGGAAGCTAGAAACTCCATACTGACTCAGGGCAAAGTAGCTACAACAAGACAAAGCAAAAATGGCGACGGAAAACTTAGGTTTCAATAACAGAAAACAACAGCAAATGTAGCAAAAATACTGAGAACCTTACATCCGCATTTTTTTTTTGCGTTTTTTCCCGTTTTGTTCGCGTTTTTTTTAGCATTTTGCAAGCGTAATTAGCTTGCAGAATGCTAAAGTTTTCCAAGCGATCTGTAGCATCGCTTGGAAAACTGACTGACAGGTTGGTCACACTTGTCAAACATAGTGTTTGACAAGTGTGACCAACTTTTTACTATAGATGCTGCTTATGCAGCATCAATAGTAAAAAGATATCATGTTAAAAATAATAATAAAAAAAAAAAAAGGTTATACTCACCCTCTGCAGACAGCTGATCTCCTCAGCGGCGTCCGTTCCTATAGATGGTGTGGTTCAGGACCTTCAATGACGTCACGGTCACGTGAGCGGTCACATGAGCAGTCACGCGACCAATCACAAGACAGTGACGTCATCGCAGGTCCTGAACCACACCATCTATATAGGAACGGAAGCGGCAGCATGCAGCGCTGAGAGGCGGGAACACTCCTGGGGCCATCAGAGGGTGAGTATATGACTATTTTTTATTTTAATTCTTTTTTTTTGACCAATTATATGGTGCCCAGTCCGTGGAGGAGAGTCTCCTCTCCTCCACCCTGGGTACCAACCGCATATAATCTGCTTACTTCCTGCATGGTGTGCACAGCCCCTTGCGGGAAGTAAGCAGATCAATGCACTCCTAGGTGTGCAGAATCCCCGCAATTCCGCATTTTTAATGAACATGTTGCTTTTTTTTCTGCAACATTTGCACAAGAAATGCGGAATACACTGTAAATAATAGGAGGCATATGTAAGCGTTTTTATCACGTTTTATAGCGAAAAAACGCGAAAAAAACACGAAAAATACTGAACGTGTGCACATGGCCTCACTCTGCTGTTCTTTGTGATCACTGAGTGTTGTGTATTCATTCATTCCCCTCCCTTGGCAATGCTAAATTGTCTCTTGTTACATATGATATCTATCATTGGTCCTTGGACAGGTGAAGTGTTACTTTCACTTTGTTTCTGTGCTCACCTTATGCGCTGGTTTGCAGCTTAAATTGTTACTCTTCTGTACGTGACGCAATTTTACACTCACTAATTATAATTTTCATAATTTTAGATTACCACAAACTACCACAAATTAATCTTCATATATATATTTATATTTTTTAACCCCTTAATCCCATATGACGTACTATCCCGTCGAGGTGGGGTGGGCCTTAATTCCCACCGACGGGATAGTACGTCATAGCGATCTGCCGCGCTCATGGGGGGAGCGCGGCCGATCCCGGCCGGGTGTCAGCTGCCTATCGCAGCTGACATCCGGCACTATGTGCCAGGAGTGGTCATGGACTGCCCCTGGCACATTAACCCCCGGCACACCGCGATCAAACATGATCGCAGTGTACCGGCGGTACAGGGAAGCATCGCGCAGGGAGGGGGCTCCCTGCGTGCTTCCCTGAGACGATCGTTACAAGGCGATGTACTCACCTTGTACCGAGCCTTTCCTCCCTGCAGTCCCTGGATCCAAAATGGCCACGGGGCTGCATCCAGGTCCTGCAGGGAGTATTTCTGGGTGCCGTGCAGGCGCTGGTAAGCCTGCAGCGATGTGAGTGAGATCGCCGATCTGAGAGTGCTATGCAAACTGTCAGATCGGCGATCTGTCATGTTTTCCCCCCCTGGGACAAAGTAAAAAAGTAAAGAAAAAAATTTGCACATGTGTAAAAAAAAAAATAAAAAAAAAAATCCTAAATAAAGAAGTAAAAAAAAAATATTATTCCCATAAATACATTTCTTTATCTAAAAAACAAAAACAATAAAAGTACACATATTTAGTATCGCCACGTCCGTAACGACCCAACCTATAAAACTGTCCCACTAGTTAACCCCTTCAGTGAACACCGTAAGAAAGAACAAAAAAAAATGAGCCAAAAAACAACGCTTTATTATCATACCGCTGAACAAAAAGTGGAATAACACGCGATCAAAAAGATGGATATAAATAACCATGGTACCACTGAAAACGTCATCTTGTTGCGCAAAAAACGAGCCATGATATAGCATTATAAGCATAAAAATAAAAAAGTTATAGTCCTCAGAATAAAGCAATGTCAAAATAATTATTTTTTCTATAAAAGCGCCAAAACATAAAAAAATGATATAAATGAGATATCGCTGTAATCGTACTGACCCGATGAATAAAACTGCTTTATCAATTTTACCAAACGTGGAACGGTATAAACGCCTCCCCCAAAAGAAATTCATGAATAGCTGATTTTTTGTCATTCTGCCTCACAAAAATCGGAATAAAAAGTGATCAAAAACTCCGAAAATGTTACCAATAAAAACGTCAACTCGTCCCACAAAAAACAAGACCTCACATGACTCTGTGGACCAAAATACGGAAAAATTATAGGTCTCAAAATGTGGAGACGCAAAAACTTTTTTGCTATAAAAAGTGTCTTTTAGTGCGTGACAGCTGCCAATCATAAAAATCCGATATAAAAAACGCTATAAAAGTAAATCAAACCCCCCTTCATCACCCCCTTAGTTAGGGAAAAATAATAAAATTAAAAAAATGTATTTATTTCCATTTTCCCATTAGGGCTAGGGCTAGGGTTAGGGTTAGGGCTAGGGTTAGGGCTCGGGTTAGGGTTAGGGCTAGGGTTAGGGTTAGGGTTAGGGCTAGGGTTTGGGCTTGGGTTGGGGCTAGGGTTGGAGCTAAAGTTAGGGTTGGGGCTAAAGTTAGGGATAGGGTTGGGGCTAAAGTTAGGGTTAGGGTTGGGGCTAAAGTTAGGGTTAGGGTTGGGGCTAAAGTTGGGGTTAGGGTTTGGATTACATTTACGGTTGGGATTAGGGTTGGGATTAGAATTAGGGGTGTGTCAGGGTTAGGGGTGTGGTTAGGGTTACAGTTGGGATTAGGGTTAGGGGTGTGTTTGGATTAGCGTTTCAGGTACAATTGGGGAGTTTCCACTGTTCAGGCACATCAGGGGCTCTCCAAACGCGACATGGCGTCCGATCTCAATTCCAGACAATTCTGCGTTGAAAAAGTAAAACAGTGCTCCTTCCCTTCCGAGCTCTCCCGTGCTCCCAAACAGGGGTTTACCCCAACATATGGGGCATCAGCGTACTCAGGACAAATTGGACAACAACTTTTGGGGTCCAAGTTCTCTTGTTATCCTTGGGAAAATAAAAATTTGGGGGGCTAAAAATCATTTTTGTGAAAAAAAAATAATTTTTATTTTCACGGCTCTGCATTATAAACTGTAGTAAAACACTTGGGGGTTCAAAGTTCTCACAACACATCTAGATAAGTTCCTTGGGGGGACTAGTTTCCAATATGGGGTCACTTGTGGGGGAGTTGTACTGTTTGGGTACATCAGGGGCTCTGCAAATGCAACGTGACGCCTGCAGACCAATCCATCTGTCTGCATTCCAAATGGCGCTCCTTCCCTTCCAAGCTCTGCCATGCACCCAAACAGTGGTTCCTGTTATGACCCCAATGGCGAGGGTCTCAGAGGAACGTGGAAGTCTGCAGAATACAAAAATCCAGCTCATAGGGCAGTGGTAACTGGGTTGACCATATATCTACTCCTAACGCCAACACTAGAAGTAGCCGGGGATCATTCCTACGTTGATTCTAGATGACACGCGCCAGCCGGAGAATCTAGCTACCCCTAGTAGAGGAAAACAAAGACCTTTCTTGCCTCCAGAGAAGGGGACCCCAAAGCTGGATAGAAGCCCCCCACAAATAATGACGGTGAGGTAAGAGGAAATGACAAACACAGAAATGAACCAGGTTTAGCACAGAGAGGCCCGCTTACTGATAGCAGAATAAAGAAAGGTAACTTATATGGTCAACAAAAACCCTATCAAAATCCACACTGGAAATTCAAGAACCCCCGAACCGTCTAACGGTCCGGGGGGAGAACACCAGCCCCCTAGAGCTTCCAGCAAAGGTCAGGATATAGATTTGGAACAAGCTGGACAAAAATACAAAACCAAAACAAATAGCAAAAAGCAAAAGGCAGACTTAGCTGATATAACTGGAACCAGGATCAGTAGACAAGAGCACAGCAGACTAGCTCTGATAACTACGTTGCCAGGCATTGAACTGAAGGTCCAGGGAGCTTATATAGCAACACCCCTAACTAACGACCCAGGTGCGGATAAAAGGAATGACAGAAAAACCAGAGTCAACAAACTAGTAACCACTAGAGGGAGCAAAAAGCAAATTCACAACAGTACCCCCCCCTTAGTGAGGGGTCACCGAACCCTCACCACGACCACCAGGGCGATCAGGATGAGCGGCATGAAAGGCACGAACTAAATCGGCCGCATGAACATCAGAGGCGACCACCCAGGAATTATCCTCCTGACCATAGCCCTTCCACTTGACCAGGTACTGAAGCCTCCGCCTGGAGAGGCGAGAATCCAAGATCTTCTCCACCACGTACTCCAACTCGCCCTCAACCAACACCGGAGCAGGAGGCTCAGCAGAAGGAACTACAGGCACAATGTACCGCCGCAACAAGGACCTATGAAATACATTGTGAATAGCAAACGACACAGGAAGATCCAGACGAAAAGATACAGGATTAAGGATTTCCAATATCTTGTAAGGCCCAATAAAACGAGGTTTAAATTTGGGAGAGGAGACCTTCATAGGAACAAAGCGGGAAGAAAGCCACACCAAATCCCCAACGCGTAGTCGGGGACCCACACCGCGGCGGCGGTTGGCAAAGCGCTGAGCCTTCTCCTGTGACAACTTCAAGTTGTCCACCACATGATTCCAGATCTGCTGCAACCTATCCACCACAGAATCCACCCCAGGACAGTCAGAAGGCTCCACATGACCCGAAGAAAAGCGAGGATGGAAACCAGAGTTGCAGAAAAAAGGCGAAACCAAGGTGGCGGAACTAGCCCGATTATTAAGGGCAAACTCAGCCAACGGCAAGAATGTCACCCAATCGTCCTGATCAGCAGAGACAAAACACCTCAAATAAGCCTCCAAAGTCTGATTGGTTCGCTCCGTCTGTCCATTAGTCTGAGGATGGAAAGCAGACGAAAACGACAAATCAATGCCCATCCTACTACAAAAGGATCGCCAGAACCTGGAAACGAACTGGGATCCTCTGTCTGACACAATATTCTCAGGGATGCCGTGCAAACGAACCACGTTCTGGAAAAACACAGGAACCAGATCGGAAGAGGAAGGCAGCTTAGGCAAAGGAACCAAATGGACCATCTTGGAGAAGCGATCACATATCACCCAGATAACGGACATGCCCTGAGATAGCGGAAGATCAGAAATGAAATCCATGGAGATATGTGTCCAAGGTCTCTTCGGGACAGGCAAGGGCAAGAGCAAACCGCTGGCACGAGAACAGCAAGGCTTAGCTCGAGCACAAGTCCCACAGGACTGCACAAATGACCGCACATCCCTTGACAAGGAAGGCCACCAAAAGGACCTGGCCACCAGATCTCTGGTGCCAAAAATTCCCGGGTGACCTGCCAACACCGAGGAATGAACCTCGGAAATGACTCTGCTGGTCCACTTATCCGGGACAAACAGTCTGTCAGGTGGACAAGACTCAGGCCTATCAGCCTGAAATCTCTGCAACACACGTCGCAGATCCGGAGAAATAGCTGACAAGATAACTCCATCTTTAAGAATACCAACAGGATCAGCGACTCCAGGAGCATCAAGCACAAAGCTCCTAGAAAGAGCATCGGCCTTCACATTCTTTGAACCTGGTAAATACGAGACAACAAAATCAAAGCGGGAGAAAAACAATGACCAGCGGGCCTGTCTCGGATTAAGGCGTTTAGCAGACTCGAGATACATCAGATTTTTGTGATCAGTCAAGACCACCACACGATGCTTAGCACCCTCGAGCCAATGACGCCACTCCTCAAATGCCCATTTCATGGCCAACAACTCCCGATTGCCCACATCATAATTTCGCTCGGCAGGCGAAGATTTCCTAGAGAAAAAGGCACAAGGCTTCATAACAGAGCAACCAGGGCCTCTCTGCGACAAAACGGCCCCTGCCCCAATCTCCGAAGCATCCACCTCAACCTGAAAGGGAAGTGGGACGTCAGGCTGGCACAAAACAGGCGCCGAAGTAAACCGGCGTTTCAACTCCTGGAAAGCCTCCACGGCAGCAGGAGCCCAGTTAGCTACATCGGAGCCCTTCTTGGTCATATCCGTCAAAGGTTTCACAATGCTAGAAAAATTAGCGATAAAACGACGGTAGAAGTTAGCGAAGCCCAAGAACTTCTGAAGACTCTTAACTGACGAGGGCTGAGTCCAATCAAGAATAGCTCGGACCTTGACTGGGTCCATCTCCACAGCAGAAGGGGAAAAAATGAACCCCAAAAAGGGAACCTTCTGTACACCAAAGAGACACTTTGAGCCCTTGACAAACAAAGAATTTTCACGCAAAATTTTAAAGACCAACCTGACCTGCTCCACATGCGAATCCCAATTATCAGAAAAAACCAAAATATCATCCAGATAAACAATCAAAAATTTATCCAGATACTTCCGGAAAATGTCATGCATAAAGGACTGAAAAACTGAAGGCGCATTGGAGAGCCCAAAAGGCATCACCAAGTACTCAAAATGACCTTCGGGCGTATTGAATGCGGTTTTCCATTCATCACCTTGCTTAATGCGCACAAGGTTGTACGCACCACGAAGGTCTATCTTGGTGAACCACTTGGCACCCTTAATCCGGGCAAACAAGTCAGACAACAGCGGTAAAGGATACTGAAATTTGACAGTGATCTTATTTAAAAGCCGATAATCAATACAAGGTCTCAAAGATCCGTCCTTTTTTGCCACAAAAAAGAATCCCGCACCAAGAGGGGAAGAAGACGGACGAATATGTCCTTTTTCCAGAGACTCCTTGATATATGAACGCATAGCGGTATGTTCAGGTACCGACAGATTAAACAGTCTTCCCTTAGGAAATTTACTGCCTGGGATCAAATCTATAGCACAGTCACAGTCCCTATGAGGAGGCAGTGCACTGGACTCAGACTCACTGAAGACATCCTGATAATCAGACAAATACTCCGGAACTTCCGAAGGCGTAGAAGAAGCAATAGACACAGGCAGGGAATCCTCATGAATACCACGACAGCCCCAACTTGAGACTGACATAGCCTTCCAGTCCAGGACTGGATTATGGGTCTGTAACCATGGCAGCCCTAAAACGACCAAATCATGCATTTTATGTAAAACCAGGAAACGTATCACCTCGCGGTGTTCAGGAGTCATGCACATGGTAACCTGAGTCCAATACTGCGGTTTATTTGCTGCCAATGGTGTAGCATCAATACCCCTAAGAGGAATAGGATTTTCTAATGGTTCAAGAGTAAATCCACAGCGCTTAGCAAATGAGAGATCCATGAGACTCAGGGCAGCACCTGAATCTACAAACGCCATGACAGGATAAGATGACAGTGAGCAAATCAAAGTTACAGACAGAATAAATTTAGGTTGCAAATTACCAACGGTGACAGGACTAACAACCTTAGCTATATGTTTAGAGCATGCTGAGATAACATGTGTAGAATCACCACAGTAGTAGCACAAGCTATTCCGGCGTCTATGAATTTTCCGCTCATTTCTAGTCAGGATTCTATCACATTGCATTAAATCAGGTGTCTGTTCAGACAACACCATGAGGGAATTTGCGGTTTTTCTATCACATTGCACCGAATTAGGTGTCTGTTCAGACAACACCATGAGGGAATTTGCGGTTTTGCGCTCCCGCAACCGCCGGTCAATTTGAATAGCCAGTGCCATAGTATCATTCAGACCTGTGGGAATGGGAAAACCCACCATAACATTCTTAATGGCTTCAGAAAGGCCATTTCTAAAATTAGCGGCCAGTGCACACTCGTTCCAATGTGTCAGCACGGACCATTTCCGAAATTTTTGGCAATACACTTCAGCCTCGTCCTGCCCCTGAGACATAGACAGCAAGGCCTTTTCTGCCTGAATCTCAAGATTGGGTTCCTCATAAAGTAAACCGAGCGCCAGAAAAAACGCATCAAGATCAGCCAATGCCGGATCTCCTGGCGCCAGCGAAAAAGCCCAATCCTGAGGGTCGCCCCGTAAGAACGAAATAACAATTTTTACTTGCTGAGCAGAATCTCCTGATGAACAGGGTCTCAGGGACAAAAACAATTTACAATTATTCACGAAATTCCTAAACTTAAACCTGTCTCCGGAAAACAGTTCAGGAATCGGTATTTTAGGTTCTGACCTAGGATTTCTGATAACATAGTCTTGTATGCCCTGCACACGAGTAGCCAGCTGGTCCACACTTGTAATCAAGGTCTGGACATTCATGTCTGCAGCAAGCATAGCCACTCTGAGGTAAAGGGGAAGGAGAAAAAAAAAACTCAGAATCTTCTTTCTTATAATCCCTCTTCTGCAATGCATTAAACATTTAATACTGGCCTGGCAAACTGTTATGACCCCAATGGCGAGGGTCTCAGAGGAACGTGGAAGTCTGCAGAATACAAAAATCCAGCTCATAGGGCAGTGGTAACTGGGTTGACCATATATCTACTCCTAACGCCAACACTAGAAGTAGCCGGGGATCATTCCTACGTTGATTCTAGATGACACGCGCCAGCCGGAGAATCTAGCTACCCCTAGTAGAGGAAAACAAAGACCTTTCTTGCCTCCAGAGAAGGGGACCCCAAAGCTGGATAGAAGCCCCCCACAAATAATGACGGTGAGGTAAGAGGAAATGACAAACACAGAAATGAACCAGGTTTAGCACAGAGAGGCCCACTTACTGATAGCAGAATAAAGAAAGGTAACTTATATGGTCAACAAAAACCCTATCAAAATCCACACTGGAAATTCAAGAACCCCCGAACCGTCTAACGGTCCGGGGGGAGAACACCAGCCCCCTAGAGCTTCCAGCAAAGGTCAGGATATAGATTTGGAACAAGCTGGACAAAAATACAAAACCAAAACAAATAGCAAAAAGCAAAAGGCAGACTTAGCTGATATAACTGGAACCAGGATCAGTAGACAAGAGCACAGCAGACTAGCTCTGATAACTACGTTGCCAGGCATTGAACTGAAGGTCCAGGGAGCTTATATAGCAACACCCCTAACTAACGACCCAGGTGCGGATAAAAGGAATGACAGAAAAACCAGAGTCAAAAAACTAGTAACCACTAGAGGGAGCAAAAAGCAAATTCACAACAGGTTCCCCTCCACATATGGGGTATCAGCGTACTCAGGAAAAATTGGACAACAACTTTTGGGGTCCAATTTATTCTGTTACCCTTGTGAAAATACAAAACTGGGGGCTAAAAAATCATTTTTGTGAAAAAAAAAGAATTTTTATTTTCACGGCTCTGCGTTATAAACTGTAGTGAAACACTTGGGGGTTCAAAGCTCTCACAACACATCTAGATAAGTTCCTTGGGAGGTCTAGTTTCCAATATGGGGTCACTTGTGGGGGGGTTGTACTGTTTGGGTACATCAGGGGCTCTGCAAATGCAACGTGACTCCTGCAGACCAATCCATCTAAGTCTGCATCCCAAATGGCGCTCCTTCCCTTCCGAGCTCTGCCATGCGCCCAAACAGTGGTTCCCCCCCACATATGGGGTATCAGCGTACTCAGGACAAATTGGACAACAACTTTTGGTGTCCAATTTCTCCTGTTACCCTTGGGAAAATAAAAAACTGGGGGCTAAAAAATTATTTTTGTGGAAAAAAAAAGAATTCTTATTTTCATGGCTCTGCGTTATAAACTGTAGTGAAACACTTGGGGGTTCAAAGCTCTCAAAACACATCTAGATAAGTTCCTTAGGGGTCTACTTTCCAAAATGGTGTCACTTGTGGGGGGTTTTAATGTTTTTGGTATTTAAACTCCCAAATCTTTTTTTTTTTTTTTAGGGGATTTACACTTATCTCCTCTTGCTGCAATTTAGTAGGCTTATCGAGGCCCCCTTGCTAGCATTAGCCTTTTCATTTATATAGGGGCACTCCTGCACTATATGGTACTCTGGGGACGCCCAGAGTTTACCTGCTACCTTGCTCTGTGCACATAAGCCATTGTGCACATAAGTCACCGTTTGTGCATATGTGTTGTGCTATTTATGCTACATCTTTGTATCTTACATTTACGAAAGTACCAGCAGTGTGTTGGTGACGTGACTCACCATATATTATTGTATCTTTAGCTGTCTCCATATATTTACTCTGTATAGGACCATTGGTGTGTTGGTTGTATTTTAATATGTTTTTATTGGTGTTTTCTGTCTTCCTCATTAATAAATAATTTTTTGTATTTTTTTCAACTTAATTGTATTCTGGGTGTGCGCCCTATATGCATAGTCTCTTTTCTTGTTTGTTTGGTATATGCTGCTGCTATACATTGAGCTGCACCCCTTATTATACTTACCTTATAGGTCGCAATTGGCTCCTCGCCCATTGGTAGTGCTCCCTAGCTCTCCCTCTTCCTTTGCAGGGTTTTAATGTTTAGGCACATCAGGAGCTCTCAAAACGCGACATGGTGTCCCATCTCAATTCCAGTCAATTTTGCATTGAAAAGTAAAATGACGCTCCTTCCCTTCCGAGCTCTGCTATGCGACCAAACAGTGGTTTACACCCACATATGGGGTATCGTTGTACTCAGGACAAATTGCACAACAACTAATGTGGTCTAATTTCTTCTCTTACCCTTGGGAAAATAAAAAATTGGGGGCGAAAAGATCATTTTTGTGAAAAAATATGATTTTGTATTTTTACGGCTCTGCATTATAAACTTCTGTGAAGCACTTGTTGGGTCAAAGTGCTCACCACACACCTAGATAAGTTCCTTAAGGGGTCTATTTTCCAAAATGGTGTCACTTGGGAGTTTCAATGTTTAGGCACATCAGGGGCTCTCCAAACGCGACATGGTGTCCCATCTCAATTCCAGTCAATTTTGCATTGAAAAGTAAAATGGCGCTCCTTCCCTTCCGAGCTCTGCTATGCGCCCAAACAGTGGTTTACACCCACATATGGGGTATCGTTGTACTCAGGACAAATTGCACAACAATTTTTGGGGTCCAATTTCTTCTCTTACCCTTGGGAAAATAAAAAATTGGGGGCGAAAAGATCATTTTTGTGAAAAAATATGAT
This sequence comes from Ranitomeya variabilis, assembly GCF_051348905.1. NCBI lineage: Eukaryota > Metazoa > Chordata > Amphibia > Anura > Dendrobatidae > Ranitomeya > Ranitomeya variabilis. Next base: position 878,183,070 of record NC_135232.1, read on the forward strand.
TTTTTATTTTTACGACTCTGCATTATAAACTTATATGAAGCACTTGGTGGGTCAAAGTGCTCACCACACATCTAGATAAGTTCCTTAGGGGGTCTACTTTCCAAAATGGTGTCACTTGTGGGGGGGTTTAATGTTTAGGCACATCAGGGGCTCTCCAAACGCAACATGGTGTCCCATATAAATACCAGTCAATTTTGCATTGAAAAGTCAAATGGCGCTCCTTTCCTTCCGAGCTCTGCCATGCGCCCAAATAGTTGTTTACCCCCACATATGGGGTATCAGCGTACTCAGGACAAATTGTACAACAACTTTTGGGGTCCATTTTCTCCTGTTACCCTTGGTAAAATAAAACAAATTTGAGCTGAAATAAATTTTGTGTGAAAAAAAGTTAAATGTTCATTTTTATTTAAACATTCCAAAAATTCCTGTGAAACACCTGAAGGGTTAATAAACTTCTTGAAAGTGGTTTTGAGCACCTTGAGGGGTTCAGTTTTTAGAATGGTGTCACACTTGGGTATTTTCTATCATATAGACCCCTCAAAATGACTTCAAATGAGATGTGGTCCCTAAAAATAAATGGTGTTGTAAAAATGAGAAATTTCTGGTCAACTTTTAACCCTTATAACTCCCTAACAAAAAAAAATTTTGGTTCCAAGATTGTGCTGATGTAAAGTACACATGTGGGAAATGTTACTTATTAAGTATTTTGCGTGACATATTTCTGTGATTTAAGGGCATAAAAATTAAAAGTTGGAAAATTGTGAAATATTCTAAATTTTCGCCAAATTTCCATTTTTTTCACAAATAAACGCAAGTTATATCGAATAAATTTTAACACTAACATGAATTACAATATCTCACGAGAAAACATTGTCAGAATTGCCAAGATCCGTTGAAGCGTTCCAGAGTTATAACCTCATAAAGGGACAGTGGTCAGAATTGTAAAAATTGGCCCGGTCATTAACGTGCAAACCACCCTCGGGGCTTAAGGGGTTAATGTAAAATAATTAGTGTTGAGCGATACCGTCCGATACTTGAAAGTATCGGTATCGGAAAGTATCGGCCGATACCGGCAAAGTATTGGATCTAATCCGATACTGATACCCGATACCAATACAAGTCAATGGGACTCATGTATTGGACGGTATCCCTGATGGTTCCCAGGGTCTGAAGGAGAGGAAACTCTCCTTCAGGCCCTGGGATCCATATTAATGTGTAAAATAAAGAATTAAAATAAAAAATATTGCTATACTCACCTCTCCGACGCAGCCTGCACCTTACCGAGGGAACCGGCAGCGTTGTTTGCTTAAAATTCGCGCTTTTCCTTCCTTCCTTTTAAAATGCGCGCGTGTCCAGCCTCCCGTGACGTCACGGCTTGTGATTGGTCGCGTAGCCCATGTGACCGCGACGCGACCAATCACAACGCCGGAACGTAATTTTAAAATACTGAAGGACCTAAAATTACGTCACGGCTTGCTGTGATTGGTTGCGTCGCGGCCACATGGGCGGCACGCGACCAATCAGAAGCCGTGACGTCACGGAAGGAAGGAAAAGCGCGAATTTTAAGCAAAGAACGCTGCCGATTCCCTCGGTAAGGTGCAGGCTGCGTCGGAGAGGTGAGTATAGCAATATTTTTTATTTTAATTCTTTCTTTTACACATTAATGTTGTTTCGATACCGATACCCGATACCACAAAAGTATCGGATCTCGGTATCGGAATTCCAATACCCGCAAGTATCGGCCGATACCCGATACTTGCGGTATCGGAATGCTCAACACTAAAAATAATAAAACATGATTTTATTCCACATTCATTGTAAAGATTCCAATGGATTTTCGATAAGAAAAAGCAGCTTGTTGATTCCACACGGTAGTTCATCTGTAAGGCATTTTGATCCTGAACTGGAGTAATTCCTTTTCTTACAGGTTCTTGTCCATTTAAGTAGAGATCTTTTTTTTTTTCTCCTCCTGCATGCTGCAAATTTGGAACTATTGTCTAGAAATATAAAAGATGTCATTGTATTTTTTTCATTATATATACCTCTCTAATCGTTTGAATTGTTAATTGTGTGTTATCTTTGAACTTTGACACTGAGTCATCTGACCTGTTGACGCCCTTTTTTTTGTAATCTAGCAAACTATTTATACCTGTGATGCCTCTATATTCTGTGTGGTAATTCCTGATGAAGGGGGCATGAGACCCCTGAAATGCGTTGAATAAAACCACTGTGAATCAACTATACTCTCCTGAAATTCATCTTAGTGGCAGCGCAGAATTTTAACTACAAATCTCCCTTTGAAGACATTATTTTCTTTGGTCGGTGAAGACCTGTGGATCTGCAGCAGCCGCTATCTATATGCTCTAATCTCATCCTAACCAGGTGAGAAAATTTGGTGAATATTCTCCTCTATGTAACAAGGATAAGACCCTATTGAGCTCTTTGTCTCCCCATTGTTTTGCAATAGTTTTACATTGTGTAGTGTAATACATAGGGGCTGTTTTTTGCTGCAGTCTCCCTCCAAAAAAGGAAGATTTAAATTGACAACAAGTTTATATATGTCAGCTCTGTTTGTCGTATATCTGCCAGCCACGTTCTGCCACTTACATTTTGTAGTGTAATACACTGGGCCTGAGTTTTGCTGCAGTCTCCCCCTCAAAAAAGGGAGATTTAAATTCTCAACAAGTTTATATACACCTTCTACCTTGTTTTACAGTACCATATAACGGTTGTTAGTTTGGTTACATTTTCCCAAAAATGAGGAAGTCTGGTGGAAGAGGCCGTGTGCGGTCGTTGCCAGCTGGTAATGATGGTGGTGGTGGTGGTGGTGGAGCATCTGGTGGTAGTGGGAAAAGCAAAATAGCACCTAAGGCTCGAGTTGTTGAGCCAGCGTCATCGTCTGGCTACACAAGGCCTCGAAGGCTCCCTTATCTGGGAGTAGGAAAACCGCATTTAAAGCCAGAGCAGCAGGAAAAAGTTTTGGCTTTCCTTGCTGACTCAGCCTCTAGCTCTTTCGCCTCATCTTCAGAAAGTTCGAAATATAAAAGCAGCGAGTCGTCAGTGGATGCTCCCGGTCAGGAACAAGTTGCTTCCATGTGCCCTTCACCCAAAGCAAAAGTGAAGGATGCGGCAGGCGACACTACAGTTTACTCCATGGAGTTCTTTACACATACCGTGCCAGGGTTAGAAAGGGAAATAGTTAACAGCCTATTACAAGATGAATCGGACATGGAGTGCACAGATGCACAGCCACAGCTAGAATATTATGCTGCTCCATTGACTCAGATCACTACATTGCCCTCGCAGTGTACTGAACCAGAATCTGACCCTGATGAGACTATGGTGGCCCGTCCCGAACGCTATAGCACCTTACACGGTGACACAGAGGAAGGTGCACATGACATTGAAGAGGAGGTGATAGATGACCCAGTTGTTGACCCAGATTGGCAGCCATTGGGGGAACAGGGTGCCGCTGGCAGTAGCTCTGAAGCGGAGGAGGATGATCCGCAGCAGGCATCTACATCGCAACAGCTTTCATCTGGCAGGCCCGTCTCTGGCCAAAAACGTTTGACAAAACCAAAAACACTTTTAGGACAGCGTGGCCATCCGGTGAAAGTAGCACAGTGTGCAATGCCTGAAAAGATAGTAGGAAGAGTGCAGTGTGGGAATTTTTTAACCAAGATCCGAATGATCAGTGCAAAGTTATCTGTAAGAAATGCTCAAAGACCTTTAGCAGAGGGAAGAATGTCCAAAATTTAAATACAACGTGCATGCGTAGACATTTAACCAGCATGCACTTGCAAGCCTGGACTAACTACCAAACGTCCCGTACTGTTAGTGCACCCGCTCAGAATGAAGGTAGTCAGCAACACTACATTGCTTCCCTCACTGTAAGCCCACCACTTAGGACACCACCAGCAGCAAATGTGGAGATATCGTCGCAAGGCCAAAGCAGTCAGGGAATCACAAGGTTCTTGGTAGGAAACACTGTATGTAGGCCAACATCAAGAATACCATCACCAACCCTCTCTCAATCTGCCATGTCCACCACCACCCCCGCTAATTCCACCATATGCAGCTCTCCAGTCCAGCTCACCCTACAAGAGACTCTCACTAGGAAAAGGAAGTACTCATCCTCTCATCTGCGTACACATGGTTTGAACGACCACATTGCTAGACTAATCTCGTTAGAGATGATGCCCTACCGGTTGGTTGAAAGCGATGCAGATGGCCTATGCAGTACCATGCTATGACCTACCCAGTCGACACTTCTTTGCGAGAAAAGCCATCCCAGCCCTCCACCAGCATGTCAAAGACCGCATTCTCCATGCACTGAGGCAATCAGTCAGTAGATGTAATAATTGTAGGGGATAATTCAGGAGACTCTTTGCGTGGAACAAGACAAAAGGACACAGTTTTATAAGTGGTAAAGTTTATATTATCACACGGTGATTCAAACAGGTGCAGAGAGAAACTCAAGTCCACAACACTTGGTGCAAATAATAAACGCAGCTTAGCAGTCAATAGGAAACTTCAGAGGTAGATGCAAACAAACAGAAAGTCTATGAAGCACAGTTATTCTTGAGGAAACTTGACACGAATAGATCCTTGACTTAGTCCAGACACAGATAGATATGCTATAAGGCAGTTCAAATCATATCTTAGCTCAACCAGGGAGGCCTGGTTAATAGTCTCAGGTTTTGTAGAGCAGCAAACAGCTTACATGTCCAGCAAATGCAGATGGAAGTAACACGAGCAGCAGATGAAGGAGGATTACTGAAAACTGGTGTATGCAGCAGGAACTCAGAGCAGAGTAGCAGGATCACCACACAGGTTCACAGGAGCAGGTGCAGGTGAAGGCCAGGGAGTAATCAGGAGCTGGATGCAAAGCAGAATAATCTAGCACAGACTGAAGGCTGGGGTGGAGTTTTATAGCAGGAAGACAAGTGCACATGAGACCAAAGACGCCATGTTGGAAAAGGACAGTAATGCACAAAAGGTAAAAAATTTTCAGAGTCCTGACATTACTCCCTCCTTAGAAGCGGCCTCAGGATGATCCTGGACCTGGTTTCTCAGGGAATCTCTGATAAAAACGAGAAATCTTCTGTTGGGCATTGATGTTTTCCACAGGTACCCAAGAGTCTTCCTCAGGGGGATATCCCTGCCATCTTATCAGATATTGGAGCCGATTCCTGCGAATCCTGGAATCAATAATTTCCTCCACCACAAATTGTTCTTGCCCATCAATCAACACAGGCTGCGGAGGTGGCACAACACGTCCCTGGAAGGTATTAGGAGATACAGGCTTTAGTAAAGATACATGAAAAACTGGGTGTACCTTCATTGTCCTAGGCAGCTTCAGCCGGCAGGCCACAGAGCTCACAATACCATTGATCTTGAAAGGGCCAATGAATTTCTGTCCAAGTTTTTGTGAAGGAATGTTTAATTTCAGATTCTTAGTTGCTAACCACATGGAATCTCCTACCTTGAACATGGGTGCAGGTTTACGGAATCTATCAGCCGATCTCTTATAACGTTCTTGAGCCGTGGTCAGGGATTCCTTCAGAACCTCCAGATTTTGTCTCATCGCAGTCAGCCTTTCCTCCACTGCTGGAACCGGAGAATTAATTGGAGACCTAGGTAAAATACACGGATGATAACCCAGATTGGCAAAGAAATGTGTAAATTTAGTGGAGGCGCTCTGAGAATTATTATATGAAAATTCGGCTAACGGCAACAACTCCAACCAATCATCCTGGAGATGGCTGACATAGCATCTTAGATATTGTTCCAGCGTCTGGTTGGTACGCTCAGTCTGACCATTTGTCTAGGGATGGTAAGCAGAAGAGAGACAGACATTAATATTGAGTGCAGAGCAAAACCCCTTCCAGAATCTTGAAGTGAACTGTACTCCACGGTCAGAGATGATCTCATCCGGAAACCCATGCAACCGAAAGACATTCTGTATAACCAAGTTCACTGTATCTTTAGCTGAGGGGAGGCCGGTGCACAGAACAAAATGAGCAGCTTTAGTCAGGCAATCAACTACCAACATGATGGTATTCATGCCCCCTGATGTAGGCAGCTCCACAATAAAGTCCATTGATATAGACCCCCAAGGGTGGGATGGAACAGGTAATGTGTTGTGAAATTGGATTTTGGGCTCCCCCGGTGGCCACTGGTGGAATTGAACTTGTGTGCATCATCCCCTCTGTTCACCTGTTCCCATCAGGATGTGGGAGTCGCTATTTAACCTTGCTCCTCTGTCACTTCCATGCCGGTCAACATTGTAATCAGAAGCCTTTCTGTGCATGTTCCTGCTACCAGACAACTTCCAGCTAAGTCGGACTTTTGTCCTTGTTTGTTTTTTGCATTTTGTTCCAGTTCACAGCTGCAGTTTCGTTTCTGTGTCTGGAAAGCTCTTGTGATCTGAAATTGCCACTCTGATGTTATGAGTTAATACTAGAGTCTTAAAGTAATTTCAGGATGGTGTATTGATAGGGTTTTCAGCTGACCATGAAAGTACCCTTTCTGTCTTCCTGCTATCTAGTAAGCGGACCTCGATTTTGCTAAACCTATTTTCATACTACGTTTGTCATTTTCATCTTAAATCACTGCCAATATATGTGGGGGCCTCTGTCTGCCTTTCGGGGAAATTTCTCTAGAGGTGAGCCAGGACTATATTTTCCTCTGCCAGGATTAGTTAGTCCTCCGGCCGGCGCTGGGCGTCTAGGGATAAAACGCAGGCTACGCTTCCCGGCTACTGTTAGTTGTGCGGCAGGTTTAGTTCATGGTCAGTTTAAGTTTCCATCCTTCCAAGAGCTAGTTCCTATGTATGCTGGGCTATGTTCTCTTGCCATTGAGAACCATAACAGTTTGACCGGCCACAAAGGGTTAAATTAATTGGCAGAGAAAGGAGAGAAAAAAGAAGTCTGCTGAAAAATTTTTTTTTTTTTTTTCCTTCAGTTCTGAGTGTGCTTTCAATTGAATCACTTGCAAGTCTGCCTATATTGCAGCCTTCCTCTCTCTCTCTCCTTCTAATCCTGGAATGGCTCTGTGTTCACCTGTTTAAAATGGATATTCAGAGTTTAGCTGCAGGTTTGAATAATCTCACCACGAAAGTTCAAAATTTACAAGATTTTGTTGTTCATGTTCCTATATCTGAACCTAGAATTCCTTTGCCTGAATTTTTCTCGGGGAATAGATCTTGCTTTCAAAATTTCAAAAATAATTGCAAGTTGTTTTTGTCCCTGAAATCTCGCTCTGCTGGAGATCCTGCTCAGCAGGTCAGGATTGTGATTTCCTTGCTCCGGGGCGACCCTCAAGATTGGGCTTTTGCATTGGCTCCAGGGGATCCTGCGTTGCTCAATGTGGATGCGTTTTTTCTGGCCTTGGGGTTGCTTTATGAGGAACCTCATTTAGAGCTTCAGGCGGAAAAAGCCTTGATGTCCCTATCTCAGGGGCAAGATGAAGTTGAAATATACTGCCAAAAATTCCGTAAATGGTCTGTGCTTACTCAGTGGAATGAGTGCGCCCTGGCGGCGAATTTCAGAGAGGGTCTCTCTGATGCCGTTAAGGATGTTATGGTGGGGTTCCCTGTGCCTGCGGGTCTGAATGAGTCCATGACAATGGCTATCCAGATCGATAGACGTCTGCGGGAGCGCAAACCTGTGCACCATTTGGCGGTGTCTACTGAGAAGACGCCAGAGAATATGCAATGTGATAGAATTCTGTCCAGAAGCGAACGGCAGAATTTTAGACGAAAAAATGGGTTGTGCTTTTATTGTGGTGATTCAACTCATGTTATATCAGCATGCTCTAAGCGTACTAAGAAGCTTGATAAGTCAGTTTCAATTGGCACTTTTCAGTCTAAGTTTATTCTATCTGTGACCCTGATTTGTTCTTTATCATCTATTACCGCGGATGCCTATGTCGACTCTGGCGCCGCTTTGAGTCTTATGGATTGGTCCTTTGCCAAACGCTGTGGGTATGATTTAGAGCCTCTTGAAACTCCTATACCTCTGAAGGGGATTGACTCCACCCCATTGGCTAGTAATAAACCACAATACTGGACACAAGTAACTATGCGAATTAATCCGGATCATCAGGAGATTGTTCGCTTTCTTGTGCTGTATAATCTACATGATGTGTTGGTGCTTGGATTGCCATGGCTGCAATCTCATAACCCAGTCCTCGACTGGAACGCTATGTCTGTGTTAAGCTGGGGATGTAAGGGGATGCATGGGGACGTACCTTTGGTTTCCATTTCGTCATCTATTCCCTCTGAGATTCCTGAATTCTTGTCTGACTATCGTGACGTTTTTGAAGAACCTAAGCTTGGTTCATTACCTCCGCACCGGGAGTGCGATTGTGCCATAGATTTGATTCCGGGTAGTAAATACCCTAAGGGTCGTTTATTTAATCTGTCTGTGCCTGAACATGCTGCTATGCGAGAATATATAAAGGAGTCCTTGGAAAAGGGACATATTCGTCCTTCGTCATCTCCCTTAGGAGCCGGTTTTTTCTTTGTGTCTAAGAAAGATGGCTCTTTGAGGCCGTGTATTGATTATCGGCTTTTGAATAAAATCACGGTTAAATATCAATATCCGTTGCCACTGCTGACTGATTTGTTTGCTCGCATAAAGGGGGCCAAGTGGTTCTCTAAGATAGATCTCCGTGGGGCGTATAGTTTGGTGCGAATTAAGCAGGGGGATGAGTGGAAAACCGCATTTAATACGCCCGAGGGCCACTTTGAGTATTTGGTGATGCCTTTTGGCCTTTCAAATGCCCCTTCAGTCTTTCAGTCCTTTATGCATGACATTTTCCGTGATTATTTGGATAAATTTATGATCGTGTATCTGGATGATATTCTGATTTTTTCGGATGACTGGGACTCTCATGTCCAGCAGGTCAGGAGGGTTTTTCAGGTTTTGCGGTCTAATTCCTTGTGTGTGAAGGGTTCTAAGTGCGTTTTTGGGGTTCAAAAGATTTCCTTCTTGGGATACATTTTTTCCCCCTCTTCCATCGAGATGGATCCTGTCAAGGTTCGGGCTATTTGTGATTGGACGCAACCCTCTTCTCTTAAGAGTCTTCAGAAATTTTTGGGCTTTGCTAACTTTTATCGTCGATTTATTGCTGGTTTTTCTGATGTTGTTAAACCATTGACTGATTTGACTAAGAAGGGTGCTGATGTTGCTGATTGGTCCCCTGCTGCTGTGGAGGCCTTTCGGGAGCTTAAGCACCGCTTTTCTTCCGCCCCTGTGTTGCGTCAGCCTGATGTTGCTCTTCCTTTTCAGGTTGAGGTCGACGCTTCTGAAATCGGAGCTGGGGCGGTTTTGTCGCAAAGAAGTTCCGACTGCTCCGTGATGAAACCTTGTGCTTTTTTTTCTCGTAAATTTTCGCCCGCCGAGCGGAATTATGATATTGGGAATCGGGAGCTTTTGGCCATGAAGTGGGCTTTTGAGGAGTGGCGTCATTGGCTTGAGGGGGCTAGACATCAGGTGGTGGTATTGACCGACCACAAAAATTTAATTTATCTTGAGTCCGCCAGACGCCTGAATCCTAGACAGGCGCGCTGGTCGTTGTTTTTCTCTCGGTTTAATTTTGTGGTGTCATACCTACCGGGTTCTAAGAATGTTAAGGCGGATGCCCTTTCTAGGAGTTTTGAGCCTGACTCCCCTGGTAATTCTGAACCTACAGGTATCCTTAAGGATGGAGTGATATTGTCTGCCGTTTCTCCAGACCTGCGGCGGGCCTTGCAGGATTTTCAGGCGGATAGACCTGATCGTTGCCCACCTGGTAGACTGTTTGTTCCTGATGATTGGACCAGTAAAGTCATTTCTGAGGTTCATTCTTCTGCGTTGGCAGGTCATCCTGGAATCTTTGGTACCAGGGATTTGGTGGCAAGGTCCTTCTGGTGGCCTTCCCTGTCACGAGATGTACGAGGCTTTGTGCAGTCTTGTGACGTTTGTGCTCGGGCCAAGCCTTGTTGTTCTCGGGCTAGTGGATTGTTGTTGCCCTTGCCTATCCCGAAGAGGCCTTGGACGCACATCTCGATGGATTTTATTTCGGATCTTCCTGTTTCTCAGAAGATGTCTGTCATCTGGGTGGTGTGTGACCGTTTCTCGAAGATGGTCCATTTGGTTTCCCTGCCTAAGTTGCCTTCTTCTTCCGAGTTGGTTCCTCTGTTTTTTCAAAATGTGGTTCGTTTGCATGGTATTCCGGAGAATATCGTTTCTGACAGAGGAACCCAATTCGTGTCTAGATTTTGGCGGGCATTCTGTGCTAGGATGGGCATAGATTTGTCTTTCTCGTCTGCTTTCCATCCTCAGACTAATGGCCAGACCGAGCGGACGAATCAGACTTTGGAGACATATTTGAGGTGTTTTGTGTCTGCAGATCAGGATGATTGGGTTGCTTTTTTGCCTTTAGCGGAGTTTGCCCTCAATAATCGGGCCAGCTCTGCCACCTTGGTGTCTCCTTTTTTCTGTAATTCGGGGTTTCATCCTCGATTTTCCTCCGGTCAGGTGGAATCTTCGGATTGTCCTGGAGTGGATGCTGTGGTGGAGAGGTTGCATCAGATTTGGGGGCAGGTGGTGGACAATTTGAAGTTGTCCCAGGAGAAGACTCAGCTTTTTGCCAACCGCCGGCGTCGGGTTGGTCCTCGGCTTTGTGTCGGGGACTTGGTGTGGTTGTCTTCTCGTTTTGTCCCTATGAGGGTTTCTTCTCCTAAGTTTAAGCCTCGGTTCATCGGCCCGTACAAGATATTGGAGATTCTTAACCCTGTGTCCTTCCGTTTGGACCTCCCTGCATCTTTTTCTATTCATAATGTTTTTCATCGGTCATTGTTGCGCAGGTATGAGGTACCGGTTGTGCCTTCCGTTGAGCCTCCTGCTCCGGTGTTGGTTGAGGGCGAGTTGGAGTACGTTGTGGAAAAAATCTTGGACTCCCGTGTTTCCAGACGGAAACTCCAGTATCTGGTCAAATGGAAGGGATACGGTCAGGAGGATAATTCTTGGGTGACTGCCTCTGATGTTCATGCCTCCGATCTGGTCCGTGCCTTTCATAGGGCTCATCCTGATCGCCCTGGTGGTTCTGGTGAGGGTTCGGTGCCCCCTCCTTGAGGGGGGGGTACTGTTGTGAAATTGGATTTTGGGCTCCCCCGGTGGCCACTGGTGGAATTGAACTTGTGTGCATCATCCCCTCTGTTCACCTGTTCCCATCAGGATGTGGGAGTCGCTATTTAACCTTGCTCCTCTGTCACTTCCATGCCGGTCAACATTGTAATCAGAAGCCTTTCTGTGCATGTTCCTGCTACCAGACAACTTCCAGCTAAGTCGGACTTTTGTCCTTGTTTGTTTTTTGCATTTTGTTCCAGTTCACAGCTGCAGTTTCGTTTCTGTGTCTGGAAAGCTCTTGTGATCTGAAATTGCCACTCTGATGTTATGAGTTAATACTAGAGTCTTAAAGTAATTTCAGGATGGTGTATTGATAGGGTTTTCAGCTGACCATGAAAGTACCCTTTCTGTCTTCCTGCTATCTAGTAAGCGGACCTCGATTTTGCTAAACCTATTTTCATACTACGTTTGTCATTTTCATCTTAAATCACCGCCAATATATGTGGGGGCCTCTGTCTGCCTTTCGGGGAAATTTCTCTAGAGGTGAGCCAGGAATATATTTTCCTCTGCCAGGATTAGTTAGTCCTCCGGCCGGCGCTGGGCGTCTAGGGATAAAACGCAGGCTACGCTACCCGGCTACTGTTAGTTGTGCGGCAGGTTTAGTTCATGGTCAGTTTAAGTTTCCATCCTTCCAAGAGCTAGTTCCTATGTATGCTGGGCTATGTTCTCTTGCCATTGAGAACCATAACAGTAATGGTTGTAGAAGACCCGTAGGTGCCACATGAGGAGTCTTGTAATGGGCACATACCTCGCAAGAGAGAATATAGTCCTTGGTATCCTTCAGGCAAGTTGGCCACCAGAAGAATCGGCTCAGGAACTCTTGTGTCTTCTGTACCCCCCTGTGACCAGCCAACTTGGAGTCATCTGCAGACGGACGACCTCCGGGACGTAGATACTTCGATCTCTGAACCACATGCCACCCTTAAAGACAAGATTAATATCCACAGGTGGGTTGGCCAGAAGTACATCACCTTCATAGGCCTCCCTGCACTCCTTCCACAAGTCCTGATCGTGGATAACTCCGATGAAATTGGCATCAGATAGAATGGTCTTGGACGGGGCTCCAGGTACGGAATCCGCAGCATGGATTCGGGATAAAGCATCAGCCTTCCCATTACGAGAACCTGGACGGTACGAGATAAAGTTAAATTGATTTAAGAATAAGTTCCAACGAGCCTGACGAGGAGAAAGACATTTAGCGGATCTAAGGAACTCTAGATTGCGATGGTCAGTTAGCACAATGATCTGTTGTGCAGCTCCTTGCAGATGATGCCTCCATTCTTTGAAAGCCGCAATAATAGCCAGCAATTCCTTGTCTCCCACATCGTAATTCTTCTCTGCTGAGGTTAGTCTACGGGAAAAGAAAGCACAAGGATGTAGCAGACCCTTCTCTCCAGTTCTTTGGGAGAGAATAGCCCCCAAAGCATTATCAGAAGCCTCCACCTCCACAATGAAAGGATGTGTTGGATCTGGGTGTATCAACAGCGGTACTGATGTGAAACAGATCTTCAGCCGATCAAAAGCTTCTTGAGCCTGTGATGACCACTTAAAGGGCTTTTCCTTCTTTGTCAAGGAAGTAATGGGACGGACAATATCAGAAAAATTTTGAATGAAGCGTCTGTAGAAATTTGCAAAACCAATAAAACGTTGGACCTCCTTAATGTTCTTGGGTGCCGGCCAGTCAAGGATAGCCTGAATCTTACCAGATTCCATGTTCAGCCCCTGGGGAGAGATGATATATCCCAAGAACTGTATCTCAGAACAATGGAACTCACATTTCTCCGGCTTGATATACAGTTGCTTCTCTTTCAGACGTCTTAAAACAGTTTTGACATGTTCTTCATGTTCCTTTAGAGTGTCAGAAAAGATTAGTATATCGTACAAATAGATCACCACAAACTGGTCCAACAAATCTCTGAAGATGTCATTAACAAGGTGTTGAAATGCTGCAGGGGCGTTACAAAGCCCGAAGGGCATCACAAGAGATTCAAAGTGTCCATACCGGCATCGGAATGCTGTCTTCCACTCATCCCCTGGACGAATACGCACCAAATTATAAGCCCCACGAAGATCCAGCTAAGAGAACACCTTAGCATGGCGGACTCTTTCCAGTAATTTGGGAATCAGAGGCAAAGGGTAACAGTTTCGTATGGTTACCTTATTGAGTTCCCGATAGTCTACACAGGATCTCAGGGTCCCATCCTTCTTCTTTACCAAAAAAATGGGTGCCTCTGCTGGTGAGGAAGAAGGACGTATGAAGCCTTTGGCCAGATTTTCATCAATATACTCCTTTAAGGCTTGAAGCTCAGGTGTCGCCAAAGGGTATACGTGATCAAAAGGAATATCTGCCCCAGGAAGCAACTCAATGGAACAGTCATAATGCCTGTGTGGAGGAAGCTGATCTGCATTCTTCTTTTCACAGAGGTCAGAGAACTCTTTATATGCTGGAGGTAAAGAAAATACCTGTACATGTGGTTCCGTAGCCGTGGACTCAGGGACAGCTTCTGTTAACGCTGAGTTGCTCCTTGTTGGAAAGATAATCTCCTTTGTCTCCCAGTTGATATTTGAGTTCTGAGAACGCAACCAAGGAATGCCTAAAATCACAGGAAAATGAGGAGAAGAAATTAGCAAGAAAGAAAGTTGCTCCTGATGATTAGGCTCCAACAAAATTTCAAGGGGTACGGTCTCCTGATCCACAGGCCCAGAGATTAAAGGTGACCCATCCACTGTTTCCATGGTAATTGAAGAGGCTCTTTGCTGAATTTTAATACCATGTTCCTTGGCAAATGCGATATCCATGAAATTGCCACCTGCACCAGAGTCAATCATAGCTGAACTGGAAATTCACTGTCCTGAACACAAGATCTTAAAAGGGAGAGAACAGTGAGAGTTCTTTTCCTTCAGCTCCTTGGGGGGGGTGAAGTCATAGAAAGTGAATGAAATACAGCGTTTAAAGGCAGGCTACATTCAGAGATGTCAGATTCATCATCACAGTTGTCATACTCCCCTATTGCTGCTAGCACCTTGTTAGGCCATCTAGGACACTTAGGACAATTGATCAAGAAGTGGTCAGACTGGCCGCAGTAGAAACATAGACTTTCACGAAGGCGATGCTCCCGGCGCTCATTGATCTCGCGTCTCTGAATGGAATCAATTTGCATGGGCACCTCCTCCACTTCCCCAGATGTTTTACCTGCAGGCTCTTTGGAAGGAAGGGAAAAGTTAGAAATACAGTTATATGCAGCAAATTTCTCCTGCCTACGCTCAGTAAGGCGAATGTCTATGCGCACACAATGCGGTATAAATGTCTCTAGTTCTTATGGTGACTCCAAGCGAGCTAGTTCATCTTTTATAATACTAGACAGACCCCTTTTAAAAATAGGCAATTGTGCATAGCTGTCCCAAATGGTATCTACCGCTAATCTCCTGAATTCAGTGGCATACTCAATACAGAACGTTTAGCCTGGCGTAAAGACAACAAAGCAGATTCAGCGGTTGCACGGCGATTAGGGTCATCAAACATTAATGCCATAGCAGCCAAGAAATCATCCAAGTCATTTAACCATGGGTCACGAGACTCATTCATCGGATTCGTCCAGGTGAGCGCTCGTGAGGTCAGTAGCATTATTACACACAATACTTTGGATCTATCAGTAGGAAAACGGTCAGCATGCACATCAAAATATAGCAAACATTGATTCACAAAGCCACGACATTTGGCGCGATCACCATTAAATCTGAATGGGGGCAACTTAGGTGGGCTAGCTGGTGGCGGTTGCCCAGAGGGTAAAGTCACTTGTGCAGCTATTTGCTTGCTTATGTCCTGAAAAACCCGTCCATACTGGGACTCTATGCCAGCAAGTTTGTTTTCCTGGGCTGCCATGCGATTGCTTAAGTCCTGCAAAGTTTGTCCAAACACTTGTTGATTGTGTTCAAAGCTTCCAAATTTCTTTTGCAGACCTTCCACATCTTTCTGCAGTGATCCAATTATGGAAAACACCTGCTCTAATCTGCTCTCTGCAGTCATTGTTCCAGCAGTCTCCTTTTTTTTATGGCTAGATTATCCTGTAATAATTATAGGGGATAATTCAGGAGACTCTTTGCGTGGAACAAGACAACAGGACACAGTTTTATAAGTGGTAAAGTTTATATTATCACACGGTGATTCAAACAGGTGCAGAGAGAAACTCAAGTCCACAACACTTGGTGCAAATAATAAATGCAGCTTAGCAGTCAATAGGAAACTTCAGAGGTAGATGCAAACAAACAGAAAGTCTATGAAGCACAGTTATTCTTGAGGAAACTTGACACGAATAGATCCTTGACTTAGTCCAGACACAGATAGATATGCTATAAGGCAGTTAAAATCATATCTTAGCTCAACCAGGGAGGCCTGGTTAATAGTCTCAGGTTTTGCAGAGCAGCAAACAGCTTACATGTCCAGCAAATGCAGATGGAAGTAACACGAGCAGCAGATGAAGGAGGATTACTGAACACTGGTGTATGCAGCAGGAACTCAGAGCAGAGTAGCAGGGTCACCACACAGGTTCACATGAGCAGGTGCAGGTGCAAGGCCAGGGAGTAATCAGGAGCTGGATGCAAAGCAGAATAATATAGCACAGACTGAAGGCTGGGGTGGAGTTTTATAGCAGGAAGACAAGTGCACATGAGACCAAAGACGCCATGTTGGAAAAGGGCAGTAATGCACAAAA
This sequence comes from Ranitomeya variabilis, assembly GCF_051348905.1. Lineage (NCBI taxonomy): Eukaryota > Metazoa > Chordata > Amphibia > Anura > Dendrobatidae > Ranitomeya > Ranitomeya variabilis. The sequence goes on from NC_135232.1 coordinate 878,198,959, forward strand.
GGTAAAAAATGTTCAGAGTTCTGACAGTAGAATGCATGGACCAGTAGACATGGCCAGGGACGTTACGTGTCCATCACGGTGCACTGGGTTAATGTGGTGGATGCAGGGTCCACAGGGGACAGCCATAGTGGGACAGTTCTGCCTAGCCCACGGTCTAGGAAACAGATGGCTGTAGGCATTCGCAACCCCTCCTCCTCCAGAAGCAAAAGCTCATCCACAGAGCGCAGTCGCACGACCACTCCATCCGCAGCTGCCAGTGTTGCACACGAGGTGTCCCATTATGGAACAGCTAGTGGTAAGCGTCAGCAGGCTGTGTTGGAAATGAAGTGTTTGGGCGACAACAGACACACCGCGGAAGTACTAGCCGAGTACTTGCAGCAAGAAACTCAGTCATGGCTGGGCAGTGTACATCTTGAGGCAGGCAAGGTAGTCAGTGATAAGGGAAGGAATTTTATGGCTGCCATAGCCCTTTCAGAACTGAAACACATATTGTACCTTGCCTGGCTCCCACCTTGAACCTGGTGGTGCAGTGCTTCCTGAAAAATTATACGGGGTTACCAGCCCTGCTCTTGAAGCTGCGAAGACTTTGCTCGCACATCCGCCGGTCGCCCGTACACTCCAGCCGTATGCTGAACCATCAGTGATCGCTGAAGCTTTCCCAGCACCACCTAATAATCGATGTTGCAACAAGGTAGAACTCCACACTGCACATGCTTCAGAGGCTGTGCGAACAGAGGCGTGCTGTAATGTATTTGTGGGAGGATACACATACACGGGCAGGCAGTTGGATAGCAGACATGGAGTTGTCTGGTGTGCAGTGGTGGAAGCTACAAGACTTCTGTCAAGTCCTTCAGTGTTTTGAGGAATGCACATGGCTGGTAAGTGCAGACGATGCCATCATAAGCTTGAGCATCCCACTAATGCGTCTGCTGATGCAAAGTTTGATGCACATTGAGGAGCAGGCGTCTGTGGCTGAGGAGGAGGGAAGCCTTGATGACAGTCAGGCATTGTCTGCTCAGGGAACTCTCCTGGATGAGGTGGCGGATGAAGAGGAGGAGGAGGATGATGGGGATGAATATTTATGGGAGGAGGATGCTTCTCAGGGGGCAATAGAAACTGGTGGCGTTGCAAGGTCAGGTACATCAAGTGATGTTGATTTGCAAGAAAGTGCTCCTCAACCCAGCACAAGCAGTGAATTGACACCTGGAACATTGGCCCACATGACTGGTTATGCCTTGCGTATATTAAAAAGCGACCTCCGCATTATAAAAATGATGACCGATGGCGATTACTGGTTGGCCTGCCTCCTGGATCCATGATATAAAGGGAAATTACAAAATATCATGCCACATGAGAACTTTGAGCAAATATTGGCTACCAAACAAGCAACTCTTGTAGACCGTTTGGTTCACGCATTCCCAGCACACAGCGGCGGTGATGGTTCTCACACGAGCTGTAGGGGGCAACAGGGCAGAGGTGTTAGAGGTGCACAAATCAGAAGTGGCGTTGGACAGAGGGGTTTTATGACCAGGTTGTGGAGTGATTTCGCAATCACCGCAGACATGACAGGTACTGCTGCATCGATTCAAAGTGACAGGAGACGCATTTGTCCAGTATGGTTATGAACTATTTTTCCTCCCTTATCGATGTTCTCCCTCACAGGTCATTCCCCTTTGATTACTGGGCATCTAAAATAGACACCTGGCCTGAAGTGGCAGAATATGCATTACAGGAGCTCGCTTGTCCAGCTGCTAGTGTGCTATCAGAAAGAGTCTTCAGTGCTGCTGGTTCAATACTGACCGAAAAAAGGACTCATCTGGCTACCCGAAATCATGGATTTCAAATTATTTTGCCCCACCTTCCCCTGCTGACACGTAGCTTGCCTGAAAAATGTCTTGCTTTTGGCCTCCTCTTACTGACTGCTCCAATTCCTCCATTTGCAGCTGCTGAATGTCCACCATAGGCCATTTTCATACCTCCCTAAATGGTCTGACTCCCCCCACAGGGCCGTGGTCACCACTTGGCGCAAGCACCCGTGCAAGTGCCGTTTGCCTGGACAGGTGGGTGTGCCCACTTTTGGGCTACGGCACTGGCACAGGGTCCCTCATAGTACAATGAAGTGTCTCTGATGGTGGTGGTGCACACCCAACGTCAGACACACCGTCGTAATGTGAGGGGCCCTATGCCAGTACTGCCGCCCATGAGAGAGTGTTCCCCCCAGGTCAAACAGTGCTCTACCACTTGCAAAACTTACCTCTCACTGCTCCACCACTGTTTAGTCTCTGCTGTTAAATCCTTCAATGGCACTGCCAATACAAATTTGTTGAAATGATAGATGATAGTAAAAATATACAGGGGCCCTGCCCTCCATTTAGACCAGTTAATACTGTGCGCGAACTACCACTGTCTGCTACTCAGCAGAGGAGCCCACCCCTGTACTTAGCTATGCCACCTGTTTATTTAGGAACATTGTTTTGGCAGATATTTAGCCCACTTTACTATTTTTGCCTACTAACTGTGTCAGCCACTCCTTCCAGTTGTCCTCCACCGAACAAAGCATTGCTGCCTGTGTACTCCAGTTACCAATTTTGAACTGCATTTCGCCTACTTTATCATTTGGGCCTACTACCTGTGTCTGTCTGCGCCACTCCTTACAGTTGTCCTCCACTGCACAAAGCTATGCCGCCTGTGTACTCCTGTTACAAATTTAGAACTGCATTTAGCCTACTTTTTTAATGTGGGCCTACAAACTGTGTCTGCGCCACTCATTACAGTTGTCCTCCATTAAAAAAAGTGATGCCGCCAGTTTACTCCTGTTACCAGTTTTGAACTGGTTTTAGCCTACTTACTTTTTTGGGCCTACTAATTGTGTCAGCCCCTCCTTACAATTGTCCTCCGCTGAACAAAGCAATGCCGCCTGTTGAGTCCTGTTACCAATTTTAAACTGCATTTAGCCTACTTTTTTATTTTAGGCCTACTAAGTCTGTCTGCGCCACTCATTACAGCTGTCCTCCATTGAACAAAGCTATGCTGCCTGTGTACTCCAGTTACCAATTTTGAACTGCATTTAGCCTCCTTTTTTTATTTTAGGCCTACTAAGTCTGTCTGCGCCACTCATTACAGCTGTCCTCCATTGAACAAAGCTATGCTGCCTGTGTACTCCAGTTACCAATTTTGAACTGCATTTAGCCTACTTACTTGAAAACAGTACCACTGGCGCTCAACACTGCTGCCCACTAAACCTGTGGGACTAACCGGTATAATTGCCCAGCTGCTGGTACCTCAGAACATGTGCCACTTCTGAAAAGACCAAATAGATAAACTCAAAATGATACCGCGCTTAGGTGATTCAGGGTATTCTATCTCTAATGACTGGAATGTCATCCAAGTACCTGTGATGATAAATGCGAATGTACAACTACAAATGGTGGTGGACTCAGTGGTAGACTACTGAGCCACCTGGTTGCCTATATGTATTTGCAAAATGCACTGAACACACAAAGAAGAAGCCAAAAAGGAGCCAAAAAAATGCCCTGTTTACCATGAATGTCGGTACACAGCGAACCCCGCATGAACCATACACATAAGTACTGAAAAGCCCTTACCGTGTGCTGTGACTGGTTGATCATGCGGCTCTTCCTAGTAAATGTCCAGGAGGATGTGCGGTGTGCCGCAGGAGAATGTGACAGGTAAACGCACAAAGTGTGCCTGCGGGTAACGGGCGACGGGTGGGCACACAGATGATGGTCCTGTGTGACCTGTGTGGGGTATCGCTGGTAAGTGCAGAGCCAGAGAACGTCCCGGCCGGAGGCGTTCCTGGTTGCACTTGGAAACAAAGATGGCCGGCGCTGCCAGGCAGCGTGTGACGTCACAGGCCTACGGAGCCCTGCTGGGACCAAAAAGCAAACCAACGCGTTTCGAAGGGTAAACGCCCTTCTTCATCAGGGTTGAAGCCTGCAGGAGAGCTCCTCTTCAATATATGCCTTCGCTACCCCTATGTGCCCACCCCCTAAAACCACTTGCCCGTCCCAGTCAGCTCAATTGACAGTGAGCTGTGAAAGCTGCCAATCACCATAGCATCAACCTCCCTATAATACACGGATTGCCCCTAGTTTGGGAACATGGATCAATGTACATACATGAAGATGGCAACCCTATGATGTATATAGAAAAAATTTTTAAAAGTACAGATGCCCAAAAAATAAATAAATAACAATACCTTTTATTTATAAAACATGCTAAAATATGCTGATAAAAATTAAAATACACAAATGGAATAGAATGCGGTGTGATTCTATGCCCTAAAAAGGCGTGTATATGCCTATTAAAATGATTATAAATGTGCACGCTCATGTTTCCACTAAATATGTTACCCTAGGGAGTAACTATCATGAAGAGATCCAGAGTAACAGTAATTAAAGCTTTTATTGGAAAAATTTATAAAACGCATAAAAATGCCCAAGCACCCTAACATAAGGTGGAGGCTAGGTGCAGTACATCATTCAATTATATCAATTCCAAGGTAGCGATGTCCTCATGATGTATACATTTCCGTGCATATAGGTTGCATATAGGTTGCCTAAGCATACCAACAGTATATAAACAATACCAATGTACACAGATCAAAATAAACAATCCCAGTGATATCTACCTGCAGGCTGCACCGCTCTCCGTACCAGCGAGCATTCCAGGGAGCGCAGGTCCGGAAGTGACCTTCATTTCAGGAAGCAGGCGGCGGTGTAGGCGCCGATTGTCATCAGGTAACCAGGTTACGACCCCACGCTACTCCCGGTCACATGCTCACAAACATTCGCTGCCATTGGCAGATGGTTACTTTAAAAACCCTGCACCTACCCACTCCAGACACGCCCCCGGAAGAAGCTCGGTGCGAAACGCGCGTTGGGGTGAGGCGGAGAGCGGTGCAGCCTGCAGGTAGATATCACTGGGATTGTTTATTTTGATCTGTGTACATTGGTATTGTTTATATACTGTTGGTATGCTTAGGCAACCTATATGCAACCTATATGCACGGAAATGTATACATCATGAGGACATCACTACCTTGCAATTGATATAATTGAATGATGTACTGCACCTAGCCTCCACCTTATGTTAGGGTGTTTGGGCATTTTTATGCGTTTTATAAATTTTTCCAATAAAAGCTTTAATTACTGTTACTCTGGATCTCTTCATGATAGTTACTCCCTAGGGTAACTATCGGTGATTATATTGTATTTAGAAGTGCCAGTTACATCATTTTGGGACATTGGTGATTGAACCACTAAATATGTGTATAAATGCATGGGGACTGTGCGATGGAACAGGGCAGAAATCATACTCACACTTCCGTCTGCCCGCAGTCGCTACGCTAAAAATCTAAGATAAAACCATATAGTATTACACTCATGCCATTAAAATGCGTATAATTCAAACTCGTGGTTCAGGCCTTTAGGGGTAAGGCAATCTAACCTGAATATCCATTCTGACTCGACTTTGGACATTTGTTTCAGGAAATTGCCCCCTCTCAAATTTTGGTGAACTTTCTGAATTCTGCAAAAATGCACCTCCTTCACACTCCTATTGTGCACCTCTCTGAAGTGACGGGATAGAGGGTGGCCTAGGAACTCCTTCTGGATGTTTCTCAGATGTTCCTTTATACGTATCATTAGTTTTCTCTTGGTCCTGCCCACATACACTTTACCACAGCGACATTGAATCAAATAGATTATACCTGTTGAAAAACATGTTATCTTGTCCCGGATATTGAATATCTCCGTACCGCTGGAATTCCTAAATATAGTTTGGCAGCTTCTCTTACTGCCTGTCTGGATGCAACAGTAGCACCCCCCACATGTCACGAAACCCCCGTTGGGGTTGGACTGCTGGTTTCCTAACGGACCCTGCTTATTATAGGCCAATTTGGCCGTAGGGGCCAACAGATTGTTTAGCGTCTGAACTTTTTTGTACACAAACCTGGGGTATGGCGGTAAAAATTCCCCTATGATCCTATCCCTTTGCAGGGTTGCCCAATGTTTCCGAATGATCCCCTGAAACTGCCTATAACCTGCATGGAATTGTGTTATAATGGGCAGTTGTTTAATTTGTTCGGAAATAGATATTATTCCTTGGGGGTCGGGTCTCTGTTTGTGTATCAGAGTATTCCTGGGTATGGCCCTTACTTCTTTTACTGCCTGTTCCACCAGTGGCAAAGGGTACCCCTTCTCCAGGAATTGTTGTGTGAGATGCCCGGACTCCTGATCAAAGTCATCAAGGTTAGTGCAGTTGCGTCGGATCCTGGTAAATTGTCCCTTCGGGATGTTTGTGAGCCACACCGGAAGGTGGCAACTGCTGGTATGAATAAAACTATTCGAATCCACCTCTTTCCGGTAACATTTTGTGCGTAAGTGGCCCTCGTCCACGAAGATAGTCAAATCAAGGAAGTTGATGGTGCTGCCGCTCACAGTGGGTGTGAATTCCAGGCCAAAGTTATTAGTATTCAAACCGTGAATGAATGAGTCCAGGTCAGCCCTGGAGCCCTCCCAAATGAGGATGACGTCGTCTATAAACCGACGCCACAGCACCACCCCCGTACGTAGCTGGCCTCTATCATAGATGGCTGACTCCTCCCACTTGGCTACGTATATGTTCGCAAACGAGGGAGCGAAACGCGTCCCCATTGCCGTGCCCCATTGTTGTAGGAAAAACCGGCCCTCGTACATGAAGTAATTGTGTTTGGTAATAAACATAATACATTCCTGTATGTACTCAATCTGGGTTGTGGAATATGTACCTAATTTGTGGAGGAAATTCCCCGATGCCTGGCAACCCATCTCCTGGTTGATAACAGTATACAAGGATTTAATATCCAAGGTTACTAGGAGGTATTTGGGGTTCCACTCGATCATTTCCAGAATCTCCAAGGTGTGACCTGTATCCTTTAAGTATGCCGGAATCAGGGCCATACATTTTTGCAAGTGGGTATCAACGTATTTTGATAAATTTGCCGTAAGGCTGCCAATGCCCGAGATAATGGGCCTCCCTGGAGGGTTCACCAAGTTTTTGTGTATCTTGGGTATATGGTAAAAGAAGGCCACACTGGGATTAGAATTAATAATGAACATCAACTCTTTTTTGTTAAGGATACCCAATGATTTCCCCTTCTGACCTAAAATGTTCAGTTTTCGCACATACTGCGGGGTGGGATCGCCCAATAATTTTCTATAGGTGATTGTATCACCAAGGAGTCGTTCCGCTTCCTCCTGATATTTAGTCCTCTCCAAGATGATGATTCCCCCACCCTTGTCAGCAGGGCGGACGATAATATCGTTATTGGTTTGCAGATTTTTTAGAGAGATTCTTTCCTGAAAATTTAAATTACTGGATGTATGCATCCTTTTGCCTCTCTGTAATTTCCTAATGTCCGCAGTGACCAATGTATCGAATGTATGGAACGCATTGGAGTATTCTTGTATGGGGTTAAAGGAGGACGGATTGGATAGTGTGGTATGAATAAATTTGGGTGGTTCTTGAATATTGTTCGTTGTACCTGTCCGTTCCTTTTTCAAAAAATATTTCTTTAGGGCCAGGTTACGTAGAAACTTTTTCATCCCAATATACAAATTAAAGGGTTTGGCCGAGGTGGATGGGGCGAATTTTAGGCCCTTCTGCAGGAGGGAGACATCACTCTCTGTTAGCTGGTATAAACTTAAGTTGTATATTTTTTGGGAATTACCGGTTGAACCCACTATTTTCTTTTTGGTGAGTTTCCCTCCCCTCTTACCTCTTTTGGTTTTAAAGATCTTACCCGAAAAAAATCCTTACTGAGTGGTATATGCCCACCTGCCCCTTTTGATCCTTTCTGCATAGGGGCAGAACCCTTTCCCTTTATGCTGGGCTTAAAACCTTTGCTAGTTACAGTTTTTAATGTACATGTCTTAGGTTTTGTGATTGTGGGTTTGAAAGGGGGATTGGTTGCCTTCCCTGGTCTATGACCCCCCTCTGCGCCACTTACTATCTCGGACCGCGCCGTGCTAGAACATCCCTCCCCTGGTGGGGATGCGGCGGCATGGTCCTCTTCCCTATATGATGACAGAGGGGTAAAACGATTGGAGACCGATACAGGGGCAATAGTCTGAATAGTACGGTCCAATAGGGGACTGGTTTCCATACCCAAAGGTGTATTGGGATATATGGAGAATTCCAAGGTTTTATTTGGATCAGTGGAATCTGGAGGTGACCTAGTCAAGTTATCATCCCAAGCTGAGGGACTAGGTGCCGACTCCGAGATATGGCCTCTACTGCGGACCGGTGTGTACTGCGTTGAGTTAGAATCTGCATACAATGATAGATTAATTACACTATCTGTTCCATTACATTGCTGCTCTGAGATGTACTCATCCAGGACCACCAGCTGGCTGGAGTTCAGCTGCTGATCTTTAATGGATTCGCAATCTCTAATGTCCCGTGTGGGATAAATATTGTATATATGTTCGGGTATATTGTCCCTCTTGAATTTCCTGATTTTTTTTATCAATGATCTCATTTTCTTTATTTTTTAGTCTATGTAAGATGTTGGCTGCTAGTTCTTCTATGCCCTCTGATACGTATAAAGGAACATCTGAGAAACATCCAGAAGGGGTTCCTAGGCCACCCTCTATCCCGTCACTTCAGAGAGGTGCACAATAGGAGTGTGAAGGAGGTGCATTTTTGCGGAATTCAGAAAGTTCACCAAAATTTGAGAGGGGGCAATTTCCTGAAACAAATGTCCAAAGTCGAGTCAGAATGGATATTCAGGTTAGATTGCCTTACCCCTAAAGGCCTGAACCACGAGTTTGAATTATACGCATTTTAATGGCATGAGTGTAATACTATATGGTTTTATCTTAGATTTTTAGCGTAGCGACTGCGGGCAGACGGAGGTGTGAGTATGATTTCTGCCCTGTTCCATCGCACAGTCCCCATGCATTTACACACATATTTAGTGGACACATGAGCGTGCACATTTATAATCATTTTAATAGGCATATACACGCCTTTTTAGGGCATAGAATCACACCGCATTCTATTCCATTTGTGTATTTTAATTTTTATCAGCATATTTTAGCATGTTTTATTAATAAAAGGTATTGTTATTTATTTATTTTTTGGGCATCTGTACTTTTAAAAATTTTTTCTATATACATCATAGGGTTGCCATCTTCATGTATGTACATTGATCCATGTTCCCAAACTAGGGGCAATCCGTGTATTATAGGGAGGTTGATGCTATGGTGATTGGCAGCTTTCACAGCTCACTGTCAATTGAGCTGACTGGGACGGGCAAGTGGTTTTAGGGGGTGGGCACATAGGGGTAGCGAAGGCATATATTGAAGAGGAGCTCTCCTGCAGGCTTCAACCCTGATGAAGAAGGGCGTTTACCCTTCGAAACGCGTTGGTTTGCTTTTTGGTCCCAGCAGGGCTCCGTAGGCCTGTGACGTCACACGCTGCCTGGCAGCGCCGGCCATCTTTGTTTCCAAGTGCAACCAGGAACGCCTCCGGCCGGGACGTTCTCTGGCTCTGCACTTACCAGCGATACCCCACACAGGTCACACAGGACCATCATCTGTGTGCCCACCCGTCGCCCGTTACCCGCAGGCACACTTTGTGCGTTTACCTGTCACATTCTCCTGAAGCACACCGCACATCCTCCTGGACATTTACTAGGAAGAGCCGCATGATCAACCAGTCACAGCACACGGTAAGGGCTTTTCAGTACTTATATGTATGGTTCATGCGGGGTTCGCTGTGTACCGACATTCATGGTAAACAGGGCATTTTTTGGCTCCTTTTTGGCTTCTTCTTTGTGTGTTCAGTGCATTTTGCAAATACATATAGGCTACCAGGTGGCTCAGTAGTCTAGCACTGAGTCCACCACCATTTGTAGTTGTACATTCGCATTTATCATCACAGGTACTTGGATGACATTCCGGTCATTAGAGATAGAATACCCTGAATCACCTAAGCGCGGTATAATTTTGAGTTTATCTATTTAGCCTACTTACTTATTTAGGCCTACTAACTGTGTCTGTCTCCCATTGCAGATGTCCTCCACTGAACAAAGCTGAGCCTCAATTTTCATCCTGTTTCGGATTTTAAACTGCATTTGGCCTACTTGTTTGGTTGGGCCTACTAAAAGTGTCTGCCGCTGCTTGTTTTTCTCCTCCACTGAACAAAGCTGAGCCTCAATTTTCATCCTGTTTCGAATATTAAACTGCATTTGGCCTACTTGTTTGGTTGGGCCTACTATCGGTGTCTGCCGCTCCTTGCTTTTCTCCTCAACTGAACAAAGCTGAGCCTCAATTTTCATCCTGTTTCAGATATTAAACTGCATTTGGCCTACTTGTTTGGTTGGGCCTACTAAAGGTGTCTGCCGCTGCTTGTTGTTCTCCACTGAACAAAGCTGAGCCTCAATTTTCATCCTGTTTCAGATATTAAACTGCATTTGGCCGACTTGTTTGGTTGGGCCTACTAAGGTGTCTGCCGCTGCTTTTTGTTCTCCTCCACTGAACAAAGCTGAGCCTCAATTTTCATCCTGTTTCGAATATTAAACTGCATTTGGCCTACTTGTTTGGTTGGGCCTACTAACGGTGTCTGCCACTCCTTGCTTTTCTCCTCCACTGAACAAAGCTGAGCCTCAATTTTCATCCTGTTTCGAATATTAAACTGCATTTGGCCTTCTTGTTTGGTTGGGCCTACTAACGGTGTCTGACGCTCCTTGCTTTTCTCCTCCACTGAACAACTTTGAGCCCCAATTTTCATCCTGTTTCGAATATTAAACTGCATTTGGCCTACTTGTTTTGTTGGGCCTACTAACGGTGTCTGCCGCTCCTTGCTTTTCTCCTCCACTGAACAAAGCTGAGCCTCAATTTTCATCCTGTTTCGAATATTAAACTGCATTTGGCTTACTTGTTTGGTTGGGCCTACTAACGGTGTCTGCCGCTCCTTGCTTTTCTCCTCCACTGAACATAGCTGAGCCTCAATTTTCATCCTGTTTCGAATATTAAACTGCATTTGGCTTACTTGTTTGGTTGGGCCTACTAACGGTGTCTGCCGCTCCTTGCTTTTCTCCTCCACTGAACAAAGCTGAGCCTCAATTTTCATCCTGCTTCGAATATTAAACTGCATTTGGCCTACTTGTTTGGTTGGGCCTACTAACGGTGTCTGCCACTGCTTGTTGTTCTCCTCCACTAAGCAAAGCAGTGCCGTCTGTTTACTCCTGTTATCAATTTTGAACTGCATTTGGCCCACTTTATTACTTGGGCCTACTAACTGTGTCTGCCACTCATTACAGTTGTCCTGCACTGAACAAAGCAATGCCGCCTGTTTAGTCCTGTTACCACATTCAATCTGCATTTAGCCTACTTTATTATTTGGGCCTACTAACTGTGTTTCCTTCTCATCCTGCCCATTGCCCAGCCACTGCTAGATGAGTCTGCTGGTACATTGACTCAGACCACTACATTCCCCTTGCACTCTACACAGCCAGAATCTGACCCTGCTGAAAGTCAGGTTCCCCTTCCCGCATACTATACCACCTTACATGGGGACAAAGAGGAAGGTGCAGATGAAAGTGCAGGTTCCTTCATCAGGTGGGGGGCATACTCGTTGGCGACGTCACTGGCACAGGGCCCCTCATAGTACGCAAAAGTGTCTCTGCCAGTGGGAGGCGCCCTGCTATCAAACACATCGCCGTACTTTGAGGGGCCCTGTGCCAGCGCCAATGCGAACGAGTGGTCCCCCCTGCTTGCTCAGGATCACAGCACTTGCAAAGTTTAAATACTTACCTCTCCCTGCTCCACCGCCGTGACATAGTCCGTGTTTCCTGGGCCTACAAAAAACTTGAACCAGCCCTACCCCCCCACAACTTTAGGCAAATGACCCCCAATTTTCAATGACTAACTATTATTATAAGGTAAATTAAGATTGACAAGCTTAAGTAACAAGAATTGATATTTTTGGATTTAAAATGGGCACTGTAGGTGTTTTCCTGTCCTCCACTCACTGCCGACTTTGATTCCCCATTGACTTGCATTGGGTTTTGTGTTTCGGTCGGCCCCCCGACTTTACGCAATAATCGGCCGATTTCACCTGACTCGACTTTTGAGAAACCCGACTCAATCCTAAAAAAGTAAAAGTCGCTCAACTCTAATGAACACAGATCACCAATACAAGGCATATGTTCATGAAAAAATACACAAACAAAGGTAACAGCTGAGGGAGGTGAATTGGTCTGGAAAAAGACTGGCAGTGCATTGAGTTTGTAAGACACTGTTTAATACTTTGGTCTGCCATTGAGTTGCTTAGGCATTGTGCACCTTCACACCTTGGTCAGCCACAGGCATTGTTAAATTTCACATGTTTGTAGGTCAATGTTTACTTTGTACACATCACTAATTTAATTCAACTGTGCTAATCCAAACTACCATCTCTGGTTACCAAGACAAGATGGTAAATTTGGAAAAAAAATCACAAAAATAAATGGGTTTCAAATACTGTTGTACATGCTTTTTTTTCATTTGATAGCATTTTTCATCATCCATCGAAAAATCGCTGAAAGAAGTGACAAGCTCTTTGTTAAATAAACCATGGAAAGCACAAAATACTGATGACAATAAAACAACAAGCTGTGTGCAGGAGATATCTAAAATCTCTTAAGGTACCTTCACACGAAGCGACGCTGCAGCGATAGCGACAACGATGTCGATCGCTGCAGCGTCGCTGTTTGGTCGCTGGAGAGCTGTCACACAGACCGCTCTCCAGCGATCAACTATGCCGAGGTCCCCTGGTAACCAGGGTAAACATCGGGTAACTAAGCGCAGGGCCGCGCTTAGTAACCCGATGTTTACCCTGGTTACCAGCGTAAAATCTAAAAAAAACAAACAGCACATACTTACATTCACGTCCCCCTGCGTCCACTTCCTGACTGACTGAGCGCCGTACAGTGAGAGCAGAGCGGTGACGTCACCGCTGTGCTGCTTTCACTTTCACTTTGCGGCGCTGAGTCAGAGGAGGAAGCAGACTGCAGGGGACGCAATGTGAGTATGTGCTGTTTGTTTTTTTTACATTTTACGCTAGTAACCAGGGTAAACATCGGGTAACTAAGCGCGGCCCTGCGCTTAGTAACCCGATGTTTACCCTGGTTACCAGTGTAAAATATCGCTGGTATCGTTGCTTTTGCTTTCAAACACAACGATACACAGCGATCGGACGACCAAATAAAGTTCTGGACTTTATTCAGCGACCAGCGACATCACAGCAGGATCCTGATCGCTGCTGCGTGTCAAACGAAACGATATCGCTAGCGAGGACGCTGCAACGTCACGGATTGCTAGCGATATCGTTATAATGTCGTTTCGTGTGAAGGTACCTTTAGGCTTTGCTGGTACTGTGTGAGCCTCTACAGTTCCTCCTGGAACAGTTTTCTTTATTGTTTCTCCTCTGGAGGGAGTTTGGGTTCTCGCATTTTTTCAGTAGAAGTGCAGCAGAACTTTTTTGTTAAATCCTGACATATTTTTTGTGCTTGCACAGCATGAGGTGAGCAGTATACTGTCCCTCTTTTTCTTGGTTATTTCTGTTGTACCACACCAGGAAGCGCTGTTTGTTCTTAGATTATAGTGTGGTTCAGTGCTGGAACATATGTTAAAGAATCAGAATTTCTGGACTGTCAAATAGAATACATTTTAGGCTAAGTTCACACTAGGTGTTTTTGCTGCCTTTTAAATTAGTTTTTATGCTAATTTTTAGCTGTGTTTTAGGGTATGTGCACATGTTGCAGATTTGCCTGTGGAATTTTCTGTGCAGATTCTTCCCTCTCTTGCCAGAAAATGCAGGTTTGGATTTGCTGTGTTTTTTATGCGTTTTTTTAATGTGTTTTATAATGCGTTTTTTGATGCTTTTTTTAATGCAGATTTGTATGTGTTTTTCAAATTTTTGTCAGGGAAATTGTAAGGATATGTGCACACGTTGCGGATTGGCCTGCGGAATTTTCCGCACACAATCTGCATCTCTTGGCATATAACGCAGGTGCGGATTTGATGCATTTTAATGCAGATTTGTATGCATTTTTGAAAGTTAAATAAAGATCTATTATTGAACAAAAAAAAAAAAAAGAATTGTGAGTGATGTCATTTCTGGTCCAACCTCCTCTTTAACATTTGTCCAACCCACACTCCATTACACACAGGGGTGGATTATAATAGGGTCAATCTGGGTGGTAGCCCAGGGCCCAGCGGTATGGGGCAGGTCACTGTAGCAGGCATAGCAGGATGGGACTACTAGTCCCATCGGACGATGCCTACCTACATACAGACCCTCACACACAGAACCCCGCACACACCCATGCACATCCACACAGATACACACAGCCCCACGATCCCCGCACAGCCTGCAATCCCCACACAGTCCCGCGATCCTCGCGATCCCCACACAGCCCCGCGATACCCGCACAGCCTCACAATCCCCACACAGCCCACGATCCCTGCAGACCCCCACACACAGACACAGACACACAGCCCCGCAGACCACCGCAGACACACAGCCCCGCAGACCACCGCAGACACACACAAACACCCGCACACAGACACACACATTTTCTCCGCACACACACACTCTGCCCAAACACATAGTCTCCGCCCACACACTCTTCCCCCTCCCGATCTCGCACCCAACTCCGCAGCAAAACCGCAGATCCTTCAGTTTTGCTGCAGATTTGACTGAATCAATGGAAGTCAATGGGTGCAGAATCACTGCAGATCCGCAAAAAGAATTGACATGGTCCTTTTTTGAATATGCTGCGTTTTTAGTGCGGAATTTTCCACACCTTTAGCACAACATTTTTCCCCCCAATAATTTACATTGTACTGTAAATCACTTGCGGATCTGCAGTGTTTCTGCATGGAAAAAAATGCAACGGATCTGCAGGAAATCCGCAACATGTGCACATAGCCTAAAGGTACTCAGTCAGCACAGAATGACTGTTGAAACCAAGTACAGGTGGTCTGTGCTTCACAGCAGGGCCAATCATTTATATGCACCTTCGCACCAGCTTGGTTTCCATCTATCACCACCCTTCTCTGGCCCAATGAAGCCAGAGCTGTCAATTAAGTAAGACAAGGGTGGAGATTGAGGGAAAACAAGCAGGCAGGAAATTGTATATAAATGATTGGCCCCGCCTGCTCTTGGCTTCAACAGTCATTCTGTGCTGACAGAGTCCCTTTAACTCTTTCATGACCTCAGTTTTTTTCGGTTTTGCGTTTTCGTTTTTCGCTCCCCTCCTTCCCAGAGCCATAACTTTTTTATTTTTCCATCAATATGGCCATGTGCAGGCTTATTTTTTGTGGGACAAGTTGTACTTTTGAACGACATCATTGGTTTTTGCAAATCATGTACTAGAAAATGGGCAAAAAATTCCAAATGCTGTGAAATTGCAAAAAAAGTGCAATCCCACACTTGTTTTTTGCTTGGCTTTTTTTCTAGGTTCACTAAATGCTAAAACTGACCTGCAATTATGTTTCTCTGGGTCATTATGAGTTCATAGACACCAAACATGTCTAGGTTCTTTTTTATTTAAGTGGCAAAAAAAAAAATCCAAACTTTGCTTAAAAAAAAAATTGTGCAATTTTCCGATACCTGTAGCGTCTCCATTTTTCGTGATCTGTAGTTAGGTAAGGGCTTATATTTTGCATGCCGAGCCGGCGTTTTTAATTATACCATTTTGGTGCAGATACATTCTTTTGGTTGCCCGTTATTGCTTTTTAATGCAATGTCACGGCGACCAAAAAAACATAATTTTGGTGTTTCAAATTTATTTCTTACTAAGCCGTTTAGCGATCAGGTTAATCCTTTTTTTATTGATAGATCGGGCAATTCTGAACTCGGCGATACCAAATATGTGTATATTTTATTTTTTTATTGTTTTATTTTGAATTGGGCGAATGGGGGCTGATTTAAACTTTTATATTTTTTTTACTTTTTTCATATTTTTTAAAACTTTTTTTTACTTTTGCCATGCTTCAATAGCCTCCATGGGAGGCTAGAAGCTGGCATAGCCTGACTGGCTCTGCTACATAGGAGTGATGCTCAGATCGCTCCTGTTTAGTAGAATTGCTGCAGTGCTATGAGGGCTGACCACAGGGTGGCGCTCACAGCAATACGGCATCAACAATTATAGAGGTCTTCAATAGACCTCTGATTGTCATGCCAATGCATCGCTGACCCCCAATCACGTGACGGGGTCAGCGATGCGCTCATTTCCAGTCCGATGGCTGGAAGCGCTATTTAAATGCAGCTGTCAGCGCCCATATTATTTAGCCACCTGTAGCACTCTGGATTATAGAGTTCTAAAGCATAGCTAACAGTAATTATATACAGTAGTCATATTTAGTCTCTATGCGCAGATAAAATCCAGCGGAATCTAGTAGCAGTACAACCAACCCATTCAGAGCTTCGGGCACAAAGAAATGGGCCAGCCACAGTTCTAGGCAGAAAATCATATTCTCAGACATGGGAGGAGAGGCTGCACCACCCGGGGGGGGGGGAGCATATGTGTGAGGTAGCAGCCTAGGAGATATAAGGCAGCCCTTCATTTTGGACTCAGTTTTACTGATGGCCGGAGGTTACGTTAGCTGACGCAGCCCATTTTAGACCCAGTCCGGCCCTGCATTATACACAGGAGATCTGCACTTAGTATGCAGTGTCTGTGTAGAGGTAATACAGTGATTACCGGTGACATTATACACAGGAGCTCTGTATACAATGTATAGTGTACAGGTAATATAGTGATCCAGGTGTATACAGTATTAGTGTACAGTAGTAATGGGCAAGCACTAAAATGCTCAGGTGCTCGTTGCTCGGGTTGAGCAAATTGGAATACCCGGGTACTCGACCCGAGCAACGAGCCCAATGTAAGTCTATGGGAAACCCGAGCATTTGTGCTGTGATCCCCACGGGGGTCCTTTTACGGTCTAAAGACGACAGAAATGAATGGGAACAGTGCTCAAATGACATGGGAACATCATGGGGAAGACCCCTGAAAGCATTTCTGACTCCTAGGTTACAGCTGTAACCAATGTTGTCAGAGTGTGGACATAGGAAGGAAAAAAGACTAGACTAATAATGGTATGCACATCCACAAGATAATAAAATATCCAAAAACTTTTATTACACCTCAAACAAGACAATGTTAAAACCATTTTAAACACATGTAAACATGACCAATAACTAGTGTTGAGCATTCCGATACCACAAGTATCGGCCGATACTTGCGGGTATCGGAATTCCGATACCGAGATCCGATACTTTCGTGGTATCGGGTATCGGTATCGAAACAACATTAATGTGTAAAAAAAAGAATTAAAATACAAAATATTGCTATACTCACCTCTCCGATGCAGCCTGGACCTTACCGAGGGAACCGGCAGCGTTCTTTGCTTAAAATGCGCGCGTTTACTGCCTTCCGTGACGTCACGGCTTGTGATTGGTCGCGTGCCGCCCATGTGGCCGCGACGCGACCAATCACAGCAAGCCGTGACGTAATTTTCAGGTCCTGAATGCCTAGAATTAGAATTATGTTATGTTAATATTTAAGAGAGGAAAGACAATGTCCTTCCTATCCACTAGAGGATCATGGATGACATTCTTATCGCCAGATGCCAAACTCTGTCGCTGAGGCCATTCAGTTTTCACCCAATGCTCTGCTGTAGCTCTACTGTCCCAGTAGCACAGAAAACAAGGGTGTTATCATAACAAATGGGAATTATGCATGTTCAAAGAAAACAAAGATATTCTCACATTTATTGGGAGACTAAATGAAAACTAAATTTACCTTAGTGAACCATACAAACCGGCACTTTTCATACACTACTTATATTTATCATGGAATTCATGAAAATGGGCTATATACCTTTAGCGCAAAAACGTGATGTGATAGAGAAATTATAAGATCAGATTTGAATTCAGCACCCCCAAATTAGTCTAAAACTGTTCTTAAAGTCCATGCCAGAAAATCTTTTTTTTTTTTTTGTTGACCAGTGTAATAGATATTAGCCCTCAGACAGACCTCATATTAAATCAGTATAAAGAAAGCTTATTGGCCATGATAATTGATTTCATTTAAAGAGAGATAAATAGCATGAATAACAGTAAATATTTAAATGTGATCAATGACCAATATTTTATTCTGTGGAGAAGCCCAATATGTAAAAAGAACCATATATATATCCCATATAACTGTTAGGTGGAATACATAGTTAGAAAAATATGTAACAAGATAATTCATCAGAATGAAACCCAAGAAATACCATGTGACTATAAGGGACTCCTCAGATATACTGGGAGACAATAGATCAAAAACTTGGTCAAATAAATGAGACCATAGCATCATGGCAAGGTTGAATGGAACCATCTAGATGGTAATGCCCCCAGATATTCAGTCAAATAAATGAGATAGAGGGGTTCTAAATTCAAAAAAGGGAAATGAAAAATGATAATAGCGTAACATGGACTACAATGCCATCCATTCCTGATGAAGCAATGTGTTTTGTGGAATCCTGACAGAACACAATTAGACCATATGGCCATAGACACCATCCAATCAGACCTAAAGGTACCGTCACACTCAGCGACGCTGCGGCGATATAGACAACAAGCCGACCTAAACTAGATCGCTGGAGCGTCGATGTTTAGGTCGCTGTAGAGACATCAAACACAGCAACTCCAGAACGATGCAGGAGCGATCCAGTGACGTAACGGCGACTCACTTCTCGTTCTCGCTGGTTGTTAGCTCCATGTCAAACAGCCGGAGTGTACCGACTGGCTAGAAGGAGACGCTGCGACGCCCCCTATGCTCGTTGCTGGCGTCGTTGCTTTTGATGTCAAACATGATTATACACGCCGACCTGGCGACTAAATAAAGTTCTGGACTTCTAGCTCCGACCAGCGATGGCACAGCGGGATCCAGATCGCTGCTGCGTGTCAAACACAACAAGATCGCTATCCAGGACGCTGCAACATCACAGATTGTTGTCGTTCTCTTTGCAAAGTTGCTGAGTGTGACGGTACCTTTATAAATTTGTAAGTTTCTGGGTCAAAAGACCATAGTAGCACTGAAAGGTGATGTATTGAACAACACAATCCATTGAATGAAATAACATATCCAACATTGGGAAAAGATAAAGCGCCTTTGTCATCCATCACATCCTGATAAGTCCATAATAAGATTTCACCCAATGCCGCCTGATGAAGATAAGAAGTGGACCACACACTGTGCCTCCCAAAATAAAGACGAGTGAGTGGATATCCTTCAATTCTTGGTCGTACTCAAAGGTATAAATAGAACAATGTTTTTTTCTGTCTTTCAACGGAAAGCAGATGGACTGTGTAAATATAGATGCCACCTAATTTGACTACATAGATTAGTTCAGTTTGTGGATCAAGGCCTGTAATGTCACTGAAGAATGATATACCGGGATATTCAATCGAGTAAATAAGACAACATGTCTGGTGATGAAACTGGGGCCACACAGAAAAAGGTTAACATGGGTCATGCCGGGATGAGTCCACAATGGGATCTCGCCTAATGCCACCTGATATAAAGAGAAAAAGATTTTTAAGAAACTATAAATCATTCAGACATAGTCATTATCTACAGTAATTCTGCTCAAGAAGCCCGTGAAAAGGAGCTCTTCATTTAGCCTGGTTGGTGCCACAGATCGAAGATCAAAAATCCACCTGGGCTCAATTTGCAATAAACGTTTCTGTGTACTGGCACCCCTGCCACCAAAAGGGATTTTCTGTAATCCAATAATCTTCATATTTGAGGTGGAGCCCCTATGTGCTGCTGAAAAATGAGCGGCTACAGATGTGAGAGTTTTGCTCCTTCTCTGATCAGCAGCTGCCAAATGAATCATAGATATATGTTTCTGAGCCCTCGTCCTCAATTCTTGGGATGTTTGTCCCACATATACCTTATTACAGGGACAGACTATAGCATATATCACATCCCTAGATTTCCAATTAATAAAGGATTTTAGTGGATGGCTGCTGAGATTAACTGGATTTAGAAAGGCATCCCGGGGTAATAAAGGGGCAAATATTGCAGTCCCCACAAGGGAATGAACCCTCAAGGACAATGCCCCTACTGAGCCTAGTAGTAGGCCTGGAAAAGTAGCTCCTATAAAAAAGCTCCCATAAATTCGGGGCTCTTGTTGCCGTAAGAAGAGGCTTGTCACTGGTGACCACAGCCGTCTAGGCATCAGTTCTGAGAACCGACCAATGTCTTGATGGAATGCCTCTCACCTGATGCCAGCTGTTGTTATAATCCATGATGAATCTAGTTTGCTGAACTTGGCTACATGGTCTGGAAGATAAGAGTGATGTCTGGTCCTGTTGTCGTGCCCATTGGAAGGCTGTTGATATGACCCGTTTAGGGTATCCCCTTTGTTTAAATCAGTCAGTAAGTCCACGGGCCTGTGATAGAAAGTCTTGGTAATGAGTGCAGTTGCGTCTAATGCATGAAAACTGACCTTTGGGCACACCCACCTTCGTATGCATGGGAGGAAAGCTGCTGAATTCCGACAATGAGTGGGTTGCAGTCGGTTTACGAAAAAGGTCAGTAGCCAGACGGTGACCCTGCACAAATATCTTCAAGTCCAAAAAGGTGACGGAGCTGTTAGAAATACAGTGCATGAAGAAAATGTTGTAAGAGTTAATGTTGAGATCATTCAAAAATTGTATTCAATCTACTTCAGTACCCATCCATAGAAAAAATATGGCAGCAATATAGTGATGCCAATGACAGACCTGATCTTGGAAAATCTTGGATGGGTACACAACATTCTCCTCCCACCAGCCTAAAAAGATATTTGCATATATGTTGTCAGAGTATGAAGCCACTTTTACAAGTGCACACTAAAACATACAAAAACAAAACCAAAATGGGTTTTCCTGGGAAATATGTTAAGGAGCATCACCCTCCTGGCCTGGATTTAGAATGTGTTGCATGTGTGTGCCTTACCTGGTGAAGAGAACTCCTTTGCCTCTGAGCATGACATCACCTTTCCCGAAGGAAAAGCAACATCACTGCAGCAACTGGTAACCTGGGGTGTTGCACTCTCCCCCCGTTAACACCAGTACTCCAGGACTGGGAAAAGAAAAACAGCATTACAGGTTAAAGACAATTTCGGATATGCATATCAACAGGTGAAACTGGTTAAACTTGAGCATCCCTTTATGAGAGGTTCGGTTTTTGAACGTTGCATAACAGAACAATAAAATAACTCTTTATTACAAGTGCACACAGGTTAAAGTGCAAACTTAAAAGGAACAAGGTGCATTGACCAGTCCTGGTCCTCTTCTGCGCCAGGTAGTTTTGCTCCAGTCCTGAAAAGCAAAACGGGTTCACATATATACAATTCTGCTTTGAGTCTGTAAAGAAACCATGTAAACAAGGCAAACAAGGCCCTACCCATGCCGGCAAGTGGGTAGAACCAGGGTGCCCCTTATCTGGTGCCAACTATTTATAAAATCAGTTACCAGGGAAACATTTTGTCCATAAGTACTGCAAAAGAAAAGACATCAAAACAACATATTTACATTGGTTATTTCACGCAGGTGAATGTCCTTTTACATTTGCTTTTTCCAGGGCGATCCTGGTGTATACAGCTTCCTGACTGGGGAATTCCATGAACACAGGGGTCAGCAGGTGACTCCTTAGAAGAACGTCCAAGTTCCACTGTTTGTGTAGCCCGAGTCTGTGTTTCAGTTCCACTTTCAGTGGCTACATGGGGATGATCATAAGGGTCATGGCACTGTTTCACATGAAGGGCGTAGTATCCCCTTTCTCCATGGTGCCGGGTATAAGCGACTTTGTCACCAGGGTACAAATCATGGTCAGGGTGTCCTCTTAACAGGTGTGATTCCACATCCCTGCAGTTTACAAACAGTTCTCTTTGGCCAACGTGCTCTCTGATAAATCCCCAACCTCTGTCCAAGTTAAAGGATACTACAGTTCCAATTCTAGTGGGCCCTCTACTGGCAGGTTTAATTAAACGAGATTGAGCTTTAGCTGATAAGTTATATTGCTCCATAGCCTCCCATTTAGTTTGTCTCTGTCTTTCTTCATTAGCCAGTTTTAGAATCTGCTTGTTGCAGTAGTCCTCTGTTTCAGTTATTGTCACACTATTAGCTGCAGATTGGGTTTTCTATAGGAAATCCCATAAGGTCTGTCTGAGGGTGTTTCCAGTGAAGTGTCTTTTTAGGTCTACATGCCTTCAGGGGCGATGCTACAGGGATCAAGGGCTCAGTCAATGTGTCACATGCGTCAGTTATGCAGTCCCAAGTCATGGCAGTTGTAACTTGTTTGAGCACTAAGGTTGGCGGGGGTGCTAGTGGTCCCATTAAAGTGTCTTCAGCTACCGGGGCAGTGAACATACCTGTCTCACTGGTGCCAGTGTCTTGTTTGGCCTTCTCCGCTGGGGTCTGGAATTCTGGTTGTTGCTGTGCTTGATCCGCGGGCTGCAGGGCCTGGTGCTGCGGCGTGGTCATCTCAGTGTTTGGTGTCTCGCTTTCTGGCTGGGCCTCACTTTCTGGCTCCGTTGGGGCGGTAGTCGCAAGGACCAGGTTTCCCATCAGCAATGTTGTCTCACGTTCCGGCAGGGTCTTGCTTTCTGGCTCTGTCGGTGCTGTAGGAGCGGATTCCAGATCTCCCGTCAGCGGCATCTCCTTCATCAGCATGTTGCTCTCCGGCTCCACCGAGGTCGACGGTGCAGGTTCTGCTGGGACTGGGAACACGGCTGGTAAGTGGTGTGGTGGCTGGGTGGTCTTTATTCTCCAGGCCAGGAAATCTTTCCAGGCGGCCACCAATGTCATCTGGGTCTTCATCAGTTGCTGGGCCAGCTCCTCCATCTCTGCAGCGAGGAGCTCCGGGTCCAAGATAGGTTGCAGGTCCGAGGTTTCATGCCGCTGTGGACCGGGGACATCTTTTATGGTATCTCCTTGTTCTGGCAGCGCCTCTTCGCTGTTTACCAGGGACTTGACCAGGTTAAACGCAGCCATCCTGCTGCCTTGCTGTTCCACGTGGTACCTCTTTCTGTGTCTCACGCACTTTTCCGCCAGCTCCTTCTGGGGGCGGACCCGTCCTGGTGACGGACATCTTTGTTTTTCATTACAGTCTCGGTAGGGGGTGGATCCAGCTTTCGTGCCGGTTCTTGAACTCCACCCATGGCAACACATCTTCTTGCTTTATCCACCTCGTGGTGCAGCAATGGCAGCCATATTTCAATCTCACACAGTATATCACAGTCCATTGTAATCCATGGCGCACAGTACCCGGAGATGCCAGGGCACGAAATCCAGTGCGAGACGCCAAAAGTTGATGCACCCACAGGGCAGTGGGGTACTTGGTACGCAAAGGGGATGTCACGGTGGCTGCGACCCGGTCCGTGGCCCTGGGCATAAACATTAAAGGGGTTAATGTTCAAAGTTTGTCGTGACGCCACCTGTGGAGTTGGGTCAATAGGGGGACCGGCGCTGCATTAAAGGGGTCCCCTGGGGGATGTTGCGGCAGCCCAGATGTTACACTTCCCACAGGTGGAGCGGGGTCCCCAGGGGTCCTATGGTGTGTGGCGTAGATGGTGTAGCCGGTGAATAAATGGAGGAGACAAGTGATAAGTCTTTACCTGGTTTACTTTGTGGGTGACAGGCCACAGTCCAGGGTAGAAGGCACGGGTGATTATGGTCCGGCCGGCTCAGTGGCAAGTGAGAGTTCTCCTTTCCTAGTAGAGGTCCATGAGCCTTTCTTACTTTCTAAGTGAGGTCCTTCCTGGTTTAAGCTTCCTACAATGTCCTCCAGTTTCCCCCTGTCCTGGGACAGGTACCTGCATGACGGGCAGCTTGAGCCTTTTTACAGGGACTCTCAGATGCCCTGGGCTCCTCAGGTGCTGCTGCATCTCAGGCGTGGTGCTGGCAGGTGACGTACAGTGTAGTGCCCTCCGTTTCTGCTCCGTGTCCTAGAGTCCAGGAAAGCCTTGGGCTCCCGATTCCCGGATTACTGCTCTTTAGCTCTGAGGGTGTCCTGCCACAGTTCCCCTCTGAGCTCTGTCTCTCTCCTGTGCTCCTTCCCTTCCAGCTGCTCCACATGCAACCCTACAGGTTTCTCCTTCCCAGAGGCTGCAGCTCCACTTGGCTGCCAGGACTCTCACGTCTTCCAGACGCCCTTCTCCTTCTGTGTCTCTCTACAACTGAACTAGCTCCTCCTCCAGGTCAGGAAACATAAAGCATAGGGAAGCTCCCCTGAATCCGGGTCTTGAGTTCCCCCTCCTGGCCTGGATTTAGAATGTGTTGCACGTGTGTGCCTTACCTGGTGAAGAGAACTCCTTTGCCTCCGAGCATGACATCACCTTCCCCGAAGGAAAAGCAACATCACTGCAGCAACTGGTAACCTGGGGTGCTGCAATGGCAAAATAATGATACCCCCAAAAATGTACCTCAACCACTTGGGCTATGTTCACATGTAGCAATTTGGATGGGTTTTTCAACTTTAGCATTGCTTTCAACCAATTCATATGCATTCCCCGGGAAATGTCATTGTAACATTTAACAACCTTGGCTGTCCATGTGGTGTGTGACACATCATCAGACACATCTCATCTTGTTTCATTTATGAAGGAGGGACTCTTAAAGTCACAAACCCTATTTTTATAGTGGCATCAGGCGGCATTAATATTCTTAAAGGGCCATTATTAAACAGTGGGTCTCCTATACTGTTATTGCTTAGGCAGTGAGTGGCTGGGTTGGCAAAAATTAGGACGCATCACAATACCCCTTTCACGAGACATACAGGAGGGCCTCCTGAAAAAATGTTCCCATTATAAGAAAGTGGGTCTCCCATAGTGTTTGCCTATGCATTGAATGCAAGGCGTGCCCTGCCCCAAAGTTACATGCACCCCAATAAGCCTTTGAGTCCATGTACTGGATGGCCACAGGAAAACCTAATTCACATTATTCATTTGTTACTGCCATACTGTTTGCCTATGCATTGAATACAAGGCCTGCCCTTCCCCAAAGTTGCACACCCCAGTAAGCCTTTGTGCCCACGTACTGGATGCCACAGGAAAGCTTAGTTCACATTATTCATTTGTTACTGCCATACTGTTTGCCTATGCACTGAATGCAAGGCCTGCCCTGCCCCAAAGTTACACACACCCCAATAAGCCTTTGAGCCCACGTACTGGATGGCCACAGGAAAACCTAGTTCACATTATTCATTTGTTACTGCCATACTGTTTGCCTATGCATTGAATGCAAGGCCTGCCTGCACCAAATTCACACGCACCCCAATAAGCCTTGGAAGAGACGTAGAGGTGGGCCTCCTGAAAACAATGTTCCCATTATTAGCAAGTGGGTCTCCCATAGTGTTTGCCTATGCAGTGAATGCAAGGCCTGCAAAAAATTAGGAGGCACGCAAATGCCTCTTGAAAGATGTGGAGAAGGGCCATATAAAAAAATGTTCCCATTAAAACGGAAATGATTTCCTATACTTGTAATGCCCATACACTAAGTGTATGGGCTTACAAACATTTCCCCCTGGGGGGGTACACATTATTTTTTTGTTTTTACATTTTTTTATGGGCATCATAAACACCCTTGCCAAAAAATAGAGTGGCTGTTGCATCACGGAATACGTTCACCCATGTGTTCTAGTTGTGGTGTCTGAAGAGACGGTGACGATGTCCTCCTATGAATCTATTCCCAATTTAAAGGAGCAGGTCTCCTATACTTGGCATGGCCATACACTAAGAGTATGGGACAAACATTTCCCACTGGGGGGTACACATTTTTTTTTTTTTTATTATTTACGGCCATCACAAACACCTTGCAAAAAACTAGAGTGGCTGTAGCATCACGGAACACGTTCACCCTGGTGTTCTAGTGGTGGTGGATGATGAGGATGAGGAGAAGGAGGAAGATAACACCAAATTGTCAAAATCAGGAAGAGTATACCCAAAAAAAGACACTGTATTGGAGGTTATGTTTCACTGTTATCATTTGGTGGTGTACAGAAGTCTGGCCCAATCCAGCCCTTGTTCATTTTTATAAGAGTCAGCCTGTCAGCATTTTCAGTTGACAGGCGAATGTGCTTATCAGTTATAATTCCACCAGCGGCACTAATAACCCGCTCTGACAAAACGCTAGCAGCAGGGCATGCCAGGACCTCCAAGGCGTAGAGAGCCAGTTCATGCCACATGTCCAGCTTGGATACCCAATAATTAAAAGTCACAGAGGAATCACGGAGAATGTTGGTACGGTCAGCAAGGTACTCCCTCAGCATCTTCCCAAACATTGCACTCCTTGTGACAGTACCCCTTGCCTCTGGGCCAGGGTGATGGCAGGGTCTGACAAAACTCTCACAGAATTTTGCCAGTGTTCCCCTGCCTCTGCTGGATTGTAGTTGTGTCTCTCTTGTCTGTACTCCTTGGTTTTCCAATGAACTAGGACGTCTGCCACCAGCATTCTCAGATGAGAATTTTTTAGTAATTCCGCAACAAGGGCCCTCTGGTACTGCACTATTTTAGTACACCTGTCTGCCTCTGGAAGAAGAGATTGAAAGTTATCCTTGTAGCGTGGGTCTAGAAGTGTCACCAACCAGTAATGAGTGTCACGGAAAATTTTCATAATGCGAGGGTCGCGGGAAAGGCAGGGCAACATAAAGTCAGCCATGCGTGCCAGACTGCTAACAGGCAAGACTTCCATGTCCTCACCAACAGGATGACTGACCATGCTGTCCTCCTCCTTCACATCATCCCTGTCCTCAGGCCATCCACGCTGAACAGACGGTATGATAGTTGTGCTTCTAGTACAGTCTGTAGAGCATGAAAGTAGCTCCTGTTCCTCCTCCTCCTCCTCTTCCTCATTGTCTACCAATCCATGTTGGGAGGACATGAGGCTGGGCTGTGTGTAACCACCCTGTATGGTTCCTTGCTCCATGTCCTAGTGCTCCGCCTGCAATGCATCCTCTTTCATTGTGAGCAGAGAGCTTTTCAGAATGCAGAGAAGTGGGATGGTGATGCTAATTATGGCATCATCATCACTCACCATCTTGGTGGAGTCCTCAAAGTTTTGCAGGATGGTATATATGTCTGACATCTATGTCCACTCCTGAGGTCTTATGTGTGGAGTCTGAACTGAATAACGATGGCCTTGTTGATGCTGGTAGTCAACAATTGCCTTCTTCTGCTCACAAATCCTTTCCAAAATATGCAGTGTAGAGTTCCAATGTGTGGGGACATCACACACCAGTTGGTGAGCTGGAAGCTGCAAATGCTGCTGAAGCATAGCAAGGGCAGCTGAAGCTGTAGCTGACTTTCTAAAATGGGCACACAGGTGGCTTATTTTCACATGCAGATCCGGCAGCTCCGGGTAGCTTTTGAGAAACCGTTGAACGATGAGGTTAACCCTAGAACGCGTACCTGGGGCCTCGCAGGCCTGCTAGGTTACTTGTTTTCTATTATCTGTAAAACTACATTAGTTAGAATTTTGAAACTCAAGGTAATCCTCAGGTATATAGTTGTTAGTAATATCCAGTTGTTCATATATTTTTATGTTATAGGCATCTCGTATAGCAACGCTTTTTTTGTGACTACCCCAGATTCACGTACCTGGGGCCTTTGAGGCCTGCTTTGGTTTACATGTACTCCTCAGTCTTTTTGTCTGTACTGTTGTTGGGGAAGAACTTATGACTCAGTCTTTATGACTATTGGTCGATGGCTGTTGCTGGGAAGAGTGTGGATTCTGCCTGACATGGTAATGTGATCCTGGAAGGGAGTTTCCCCTCACAAAGTAACGTGATTATGATGTCAGTACAGGTCCTTTAGTCCTAAATCCTAGTTGCTGGAGAGACTTTGGAGGAAGAAGTCAGCTTTCTTTGGTCTGTAACAAAGAACCTTTCTGAGCTCCAAAACCAGAGGCTTCTACTGCACTTACAAGAAAGTGATCTGTTGAAGGTAAGAGTAGGGGGGCTGTACTTTACCCTAAGCACACAAACACTAACAAAGTCTTAGCACACACAGTGTATAGTGCACAAGCCTGATTGTAATCTTTATTTTTTACTTTTCATTTTAGTTTACTCACATCTAAGATTACAATGGCACAGTCTACATCAAGGGGATTGACTGTCCAAGAAATTGAGGTGATTATTTTCAATAGTGATGAAGACAGTGACATTTCTTTGTCGGATGAAGAGTATATTCCACCAGCTAATGTATCAACTTCATCGTCCAGCGATTCCTCAGATGATGAAGAAGTAATGGATCCAGCAGAATGTGCAAGTAGAACATCTAAAACAAATGTTTTTTGGAACAGTACTGCTGTGGCTCATGCACGCACCCCATCACATAACATTATTAGAGTTCCTCAAGGAGCTGTCGGAATTTCCCAATTCATGTCCAAAAAAGATGTTTTCAGTAAATTTGTTTCAGATGATATTGCAGATGAGGTAGTTTTGTGTACGAATGTGGAAGGTAAACGTATTGCTTCGGAAAAAAAAAAAACTTGGAAAAATTTAACTAAAGAGGAACTATATGCCTATATTGGCCTTACTCTTCTGGCAGGGTCGACTAAATCATATGATGTGCCAATCAGACAGTTATTTCTGAACCCATTTGCAGATCCACATTACAAAGCCACTATGTCCGTAGATAGATTTGAGGCTATTCGGAGATGCATTCGTTTTGATGAAAAGAGAACTCGGCCTGTGAGGTTGGCAACCGATAAATTAGCGCCTATTAGCTATATATGGAATCTTTTTATCAAGAACTGTTACAAACTTTACAATTCTAGCGAATATGTGACAGTGGACGAACAACTTCTTGCCTTTAGGGGACGTTGCAAATTTATCCAATATATGCCCAGTAAGCCAGCTAAATACGGCATAAAAAATTTCTGGATGTGCGATTCAGCAACTTATTATGGGATGAATGGCATGATTTACTGTGGAAAAGAAGCTGACGCTCCAGTCCAGAAAGATCTATGTTCCAACATAGTGAAAACACTAGCTTTACCAATTTTCCATTCTGGAAAAAATATCACTATGGATAATTATTTTACTAATTTAGAACTGGCCAATTTTTTGCTTCAGAAACAACTAACACTTGTTGGTACAATGAGACCAAACCGCCGCGAAATTCCACCAATAATGAAGCACAATGCACAGCGACCAATCTACGAGAGTGTATTCGGTTTCTGCAATGAGGCAACAATGGTGTCCTATAAAGCCAAGAAAGAAAAATCTGTGATATTACTGAGCACAATGCATCACGATGAAAGTATTGACACCAATGACAGGAAACAAAAACCTGAAATTATACTTCATTATAATAAGACAAAAGGAGGTGTCGACAAGATGGACGAAATGATTACTGAATATTCATGTAAAAGGCAGACTAAACGTTGGCCTGTTGCCCTTTTTTCCAATATCCTTGATGTGTCATCCCTCAATAGCTATATTGTTTATTGTCAAACTAATCCAGAATTCCATGCCAACAGGAAGGACAATAGACGTATATTTTTGACAGAACTTTGTTATGAACTTTTGATGCCTACTATGCTAGAGAGAAGCAGCACAAAATGCTTATCAAGGCAAATTACAGAGGCAATGATCCGATGTGGAATATGCTTTCAGGAACAGCCAGAGCAAAGAGAAAAAAAAAGAAAGCGCTGCTATATTTGTCCAGCAAAGAAAGAAAGAAAATCGGAGCGTTTCTGTTCTACTTGCGGACAAAATGTATGCAGGGAACATTCTGAAGAAAAAATAATATGCAAGAATTGTCGGGGGAATATGTAAAGTGGAAAATAAATATTCCTGCACCAAGTTTGCTACAGACTTTATGTAAAAACTTTTTATAAGAAAAAATGTATCCATCATAAAAAATTGTACTGAGTGAATATATTGGGCGTGCCCGTTTAGTTACATTTTTGTTGTTTTATGTACATAATTTTTTTTTGGAATTATACACATCTTAGGCTATGTTCCAAGTAGCGCTGGGGTTCACCAGAATGGGATCCATAATGGATCTGACCTCCTGGTAACTCCAGCTAAGGCTGATGGAATGCCGGGATTCCACCAGCCTTAGCTGAGGTCACCAGGAGGTCAGATCCATTACGGATCCCCTCCTGGCGGACCCCAGAGCTAGTGGGAATGCATGCTTACTTTCAAATAACTTTGAAAAAAAAAATTTTTTTGAGTTATTCCATGTTATTTGAAAACAGGCCTCAAAGGCCCCAGGTACGTAATAGTGTAGAATTCTATGGTCACGCATTCTAGGGTTAAGCACATGGGCCAGGCATGGTACGTGTGTGAGCTCACCTCGCCTCAGAGCCGCCACCAAGTTCCAGCCGTTGTCACACACAATCATGCTGCCTGGCTGTAGGTTCAGCGGTGTCAGCCACAAATCTGAATGCTCTTTCAGAGCTGTCCACAACTATTTAGCATTGTGTAGTTTGTCACCTAAGCAGATTAGATCCCGCACAGCCTATTTCAGCTTGTGACTGATGTGCTCAATTCAGAGATGGAGGCTGAAGAGGAGGAGGAAGTGCAGGAGCTGTAGACTGTGTGGGCAACCCTGATTGATGCAGGGCCCGCAATCCTCGGCATCGGGAGGACGTGTTCCATCCCAAGGTCTGACTGGGTCCCGGCATCCACTATGTTAACTGTTGTGAACTCTGTTTTTGGGCTCCCTCTTGTGGTCACAAGTGGTACTGTGTGAGTGCTGTCTTTGGGCTCCCTCTGGTGGCTCTTTGTGTCATTCTGCAGGTCTGAGGCTGGATCAGCTGTCTCGTTATCTGTTAGCTGGTTTCCTATTTAGCTCTCCTGGACTATCAGTTGTTGCCTGCTGTCGATGTATTCAGTGCTATTTTGATCACTCCTGAATTCCCTCGCTATCAGTCTCGCCAAGAGAAGCTAAGTTTCTGTTTGGTTATTTTTTGCTCATCAGAGTTCAATATGTTTCTTGGTTATTTATTTGTCCTTGTCCAGCTTGCTAATATGTGATTTCCTTGCTTGCTGGTAGCTCTAGGGGGCTGAGTTTCTCCCCTCACACCGTTAGTTGGTGTGGGGGTTCTTGAATTCTCAGCGTGGATATTTTGTATGGGGTTTTTTACTGACCGCACAGTTCCCTGCCTGTCTTCTGCTCTCTAGTATTAGTGGGCCTCATTTGCTGAATCTGTTTTCATTTCTACATTTTGTATTTTCCCCTTACCTCACCGTTATTATTTGTTGGGGGCTTCCTATATCTTTGGGGTCATTTCTCTGAGGCAAGTGAGGTCTTACTTTCTCTATAGGGGTAGCAAGTTTCTCAGGCTGCGTCGAGACGTCCAGGAATTTAGGCACGTTCACCGGCTACCTTTAGTGTGTTTGGTTAGGATCAGGTTTTGCGGTCAGTCCAGTTACCACCTCCCTAGAGCTCGTTCTATGTTCAGTAACTTAGCTAGTCCTATCTGTGATCCTCAGCCACTAAGGATCATAACAGTACAGCAGGCCAAAAAGTGTTTAATGCATCGCAGAAGTGGGATATGAGAAGTCCTGAGTACAATTTTTTTTTTTTTCCTTTCCCTTTGCTGCAGTCTGTCCAGCTTCTCTCATCCCCTTAATCTCTGGGTGGCTTTGAGTTCAGCTGCAGACATGGATATTCAGAGTCTGACTTCTAGTGTGGATCATCTTGCTGCAAGGGTGCAAAGCATTCAGGATTTTGTTGTTCGCAGTCCTATGTCTGAGCCAAAAGTACCTATTCCTGAGTTGTTTTCTGGAGATAGATCTAGGTTTCTGAATTTTAAGAATAATTGTAAATTATTTCTTTCTTTGAGACCTCGTTCCTCTGGTGATTCCGCTCAGCAAGTTAGAATTGTTATCTCCCTGTTACGTGGCGACCCTCAAGATTGGGCTTTCTCCCTGGCGCCAGGAGATCCTGCATTGCTGAATGTGGATGCGTTTTTTCTGGCGCTTGGTTTGCTTTATGAGGAACCTAATCTTGAGAACCAGGCAGAAAAGGCCTTGCTGGCTCTCTCTCAGGGCCAGGATGAAGCTGAGGTGTATTGTCAAAAATTTCGGAAATGGTCGGTGCTTACTCAATGGAATGAGTGTGCCCTGGCTGCAAATTTCAGAGAAGGTCTTTCTGAAGCCATTAAGAATGTTATGGTGGGGTTCCCCACGTCTGCAAGTCTGAATGACTCAATGGCTTTGGCCATTCAGATTGATCGGCGTTTGCGGGAGCGCAAATCTGCGCACCATCTGGCGGTGTTTTCTGAACAGAGACCTGAGTCTATGCAATGTGACCGAATTCTGACCAGAATTGAGCGGCAAAATCATAGACGTCAAAATGGGTTGTGCTTTTACTGTGGTGATTCAACTCATGTTATCTCAGCATGATCTAAGCGCTTAAAAAAAATCGCTAAAACTGTCACCGTTGGTACTATACAGCCTAAATTCATTTTGTCTGTTACTTTAATTTGTTCTCTGTCATCCTACTCGGTTATGGCTTTTGTGGATTCAGGTGCTGCCCTGAACCTGATGGATTTGTCGTTTGCCAGGAGCTGTGGTTTTGTCCTGGAGCCTTTAGAATTCCCTATTCCACTGAGGGGAATTGATGCTACACCATTGGCTGAGAATAAGCCTCAGTATTGGACTCAAGTGACCATGTGCATGACTCCTGTACATCAGGAGGTGATTCGCTTTCTTGTGCTGCATAATTTGCATGATGTTGTCGTTTTGGGTCTGCCATGGTTGCAGGCCCATAATCCAGTACTGGATTGGAAAGCTATGTCTGTTTCAAGTTGGGGTTGCCAGGGGATTCATGGCGATGCTCCTTTGGTGTCAATTGCTTCTTCCACTCCTTCTGAGGTCCCTGAGTTTTTGTCGGACTACCAGGATGTATTTGATGAGCCCAGATCCGGTGCCCTACCTCCTCCTAGGGATTGTGATTGTGCTATAAATTTGATTCCTGGTAGTAAGTTCCCTAAGGGACGACTTTTTAATTTGTCTGTACCAGAACATGCCGCGATGCGGAGCTATATAAAGGAGTCTTTAGAGAAGGGACATATTCGCCCGTCCTCCTCCCCTCTTGGTGCAGGATTCTTTTTTGTGGCCAAGAAGGATGGTTCTCTGAGACCTTGTATTGATTATCGTCTTCTAAATAAAATCATGGTGAAATTTCAGTATCCTTTGCCATTATTATCTGATCTGTTTGCTCGGATTAAGGGGTCCAGTTGGATCACCAAGATAGATCTTCGTGGTGCGTATAACCTTGTGCGTATTAAGCAGGGGGATGAATGGAAAACAGCATTTAATACACCCGAAGGCCATTTTGAGTACTTTGGTTTCGCCTTTTTTCTGCAATTCTGGTTTTCATCCTCGTTTTTCCTCGGGTCAGGTTGAGCCTTCTGACTGTCCTGGGGTGGATTCTGCGGTGGATAGGTTGCAGCAGATTTAGAACCATGTGGTGGACAATTTGAAGTTGTCACAGGAGAAGGCTCAGTGCTTTGCCAACCGCCGTCGCGGTGTGGGTCCCCGACTTCATGTTGGGGATTTGGTATGGCTGTCTTCTCGGTATGTTCCTATGAAGGTCTCCTCTCCTAAATTCAAGCCTCGCTTCATCGGTCCTTATAAGATTTTGGAAATCCTTAACCCGGTGTCATTTCGTCTGGACCTCCCAGCGTCGTTTGCCATTCATAACGTGTTCCATAGGTCTTTGTTGCGGAGGTATGTGGTGCCTGTGGTTCCTTCTGTTGAGCCCCCTGCCCCGGTGCTGGTTGAGGGTGAAATGGAGTACGTGGTGGAGAAGATCTTGGATTCTCGTATTTCTAGACGGAGGCTTCAGTATTTGGTTAAGTAGAAGGGCTATGGTCAGGAGGATAATTCCTGGGTTGTCGCCTCTGATGTTCATGCGGCCGATTTGGTTCATGCCTTCCATGTGGCTCATCCTGATCGCCCTGGGGGTTTTGATGAGGGTTCAGTGACCCCTCCTCAAGGGGGGGGTACTGTTGTGAACTCTGTTTTTGGGCTCCCTCTTGTGGTCACAAGTGGTACTGTGTGAGTGCTGTCTTTGGGCTCCCTCTGGTGGCTCTTTGTGTCATTCTGCAGGTCTGAGGCTGGATCAGCTGTCTCGTTATCTGTTAGCTGGTTTCCTATTTAGCTCTCCTGGACTATCAGTTGTTGCCTGCTGTCGATGTATTCAGTGCTATTTTGATCACTCCTGAATTCCCTCGCTATCAGTCTCGCCAAGAGAAGCTAAGTTTCTGTTTGGTTATTTTTTGCTCATCAGAGTTCAATATGTTTCTTGGTTATTTATTTGTCCTTGTCCAGCTTGCTAATATGTGATTTCCTTGCTTGATGGTAGCTCTAGGGGGCTGAGTTTCTCCCCTCACACCGTTAGTTGGTGTGGGGGTTCTTGAATTCTCAGCGTGGATATTTTGTATAGGGTTTTTTACTGACCGCACAGTTCCCTGCCTGTCTTCTGCTATCTAGTATTAGTGGGCCTCATTTGCTGAATCTGTTTTCATTTCTACGTTTTGTATTTTCCCCTTACCTCACCGTTATTATTTGTTGGGGGCTTCCTATATCTTTGGGGTCATTTCTCTGAGGCAAGTGAGGTCTTACTTTCTCTATAGGGGTAGCAAGTTTCTCAAGCTGCGTCGAGACGTCCAGGAATTTAGGCACGTTCACCGGCTACCTTTAGTGTGTTTGGTTAGGATCAGGTTTTGCGGTCAGTCCAGTTACCACCTCCCTAGAGCTCGTTCTATGTTCAGTAACTTAGCTAGTCCTATCTGTGATCCTCAGCCACTAAGGATCATAACAGTTAACCCAGTGTGTTGTCAGTGAGATGTACCATTCCTGCTCACAAGCACTTGTCCATGTGTCTGTGGTTAGGTGGACTTTCCCAATAACAGCATTGTTGAGAGCACTGGTAATGTTGTGGGACACATGCTTGTGTAATGCCGGGACAGCACACCGGGAGAAATAGTGTTGGCTGGGGACTGAGTACCTTGGGATGGCCGCTGCCATCAGGTTGTGGAAAGCTTCCATCTCCACGAGCCTAAAAGGCAACATTTCAAACGCAAGCAGATGAGAAATGTGTGAATTTAGTACTGTGGCCTGTGGGGCGCTGGCTGCGTATTTCCGCTTGCTTTTCAATGACTGGGGTATGGAGAACTGAAGGCTGCGCTGGGACAAGGACGTGGATGTGCTTGATGATGGTGCTAGTTGACTGTGACGAATGACAGGTGCAGGGCACGAGGCATCTTCGCATGCACCGTGGACAGGGGATTCGCTTGCATGCACAACAGTGGAAGAAGCAGTGGTGTCACCTGCAGACACTGTTTCTGGAGCCTGGGGTTCGCCCACAAAGTCGGGTGCTTTGCTGCCATATGCTTGATCATGCTGGTGGTGGTCTGGCTGGTAGTTTTGTTACCCCTGCTGATGCGGGCATGGCAGGTGGTGCAAATGGCCTGTTTGAGATTATCGGCAGAGTCTTTAACAACCAGACTCGTGAAGGCCTAACAGTTGGACTGGCAACTTCTGTCATGTTGGTGTTACGGGGAACGGATGCACGCTTTCTGTCTGTGGCCACCACACTGCTTTTTCCTGCCTGTTGGGGTGCTATGCCTCTTTCCCCATGTGTGCTGCTGTCCTCGCTCTGCATGTCCTCCTGCCAGGTTGGGTCAGTTAATATATCATCCACCACCTCGTCTTCTATATCCACACCCTGGTCCTCCTCCTGACTTTCTGGCAATTGTCTCTCATCATCATTCACCTCTTGTGACACTTTCCCAAATATTTGGGCATTGCTACATGCGATCTCATCTTGCCCCACTTCAAATAGACCGGCCAAGAGTCCTGAATCTATAAATGGAAAAGTGAACAGCTCATCGGAGTGTCCAAGTGTGGGAACAGTTGTCTCCAAGCACTGAGCATGGTGGGAGGAAGGAGGATCAGGGTGAGTAATATGCGGTCCAGACTCACGGCTACTCAGACTTCACCGTCTGGAAGACGTGGTGGTGGTACAGTGACTGGAAGCATTATCCGCTATCCAACCAACAACCTTTTGACACTGCTCTGGGTTCAATAGTGGTGTGCTGCGGTCCCCTAGTAATTGGGATAGGAAGGTCGAGCGAGAAAATGTGGGTGTTTGTTGTGGCCTAATTTCAGCTTGCCCACAGTCTCGGCATGCACCATCAGCATCACATCCACTTCCCCATCCCTTGCCATGCACCTTGCTCATTTTAAATGGACTACTACAATATTTTCCACGTTCACTACAAATGGCTGAATTTGGAGCAAACTTATATGTGATCAGTGTGCGTAAAACCACAATTTAAATTATCCGGACTGTAGGTAAATTTTTTTTTAAACTGTTGGTAATAACTAGGGTAAGACACAGCAAAACCAGTTCAAAGGAGCCCTCAAATGCCACAATTTTTAGCTCACAGATAGACGAGTTATTTGACAGAGATACCACACTGTTCAATATGTGGCCTATATATTTTTAATTTAAACAGAACAATACTGTATAGAACTAGGGTAACACACTGCAAAAAAAGTGAATGTAGGCCAGAAATGTCCAAATTTGTAGCCCACAGATAGATCAGGCGTCTGACAGAGGTACCACAATGCTCAATATGTGGTCTGTTTTTTTTCTTACCCCAAAATACTGTTTAGAACTACACTGCGCACAGAATTATTAGGCAAGTTGTTTTTTGGATCACATGGTACTTTTTATACATGTTGTCCTACTCCAAGCTGTTCAGGCTTGAGAGCCAACTACAAATTAAGTAAATCAGGTGATGTGCATCTATGTAATGAGGAGGGGTGTTGTCTAATGACATCAAACACCTATGTAAGGTGTGCTTAATTATTAGGCAACTTTCTTTCCTTTAGCAAAATGGGTCAGAAGAGAGATTTGACAGGCTCTGAAAAGTCCAAAATTGTGAGATGTCTTGCAGAGGGATGCAGCAGTCTTGAAATTGCCAAGCTTTTGAAGCGTGATCACCGAACAATCAAGCATTTCATGGCAAATAGCCAACAGGGTCGCAAGAAGCGTGTTGGGCAAAAAAGGCTCAAAATAACTGCCCATGAATTGAGGAAAATCAAGCGTGAAGCTGCCAAGATGCCATTTGCCACCAGTTGTGCCATATTTCAGAGCTGCAACGTTACTGGAGTAACAAAAAGCACAAGGTGTACGATACTCAGGGACATGGCCAAGGTAAGGAAGGCTGAAAAATGACCACCTTTGAACAAGAAACATAAGATAAAATGTCAAGACTGGGCCAAGAAATATCTTAATGTGAAGGAACAGATGATTGGCCTCGGGGAGACCAAAACATCCAACACCGCGGAGACACCATCACGTGTTTCTCAACGCAGTGATCCAGAACACTGCCCCCTTCCCTTATGGGAAATATGCAAATGCATGTAGGATAGCTGCGGAGACACCATCACATGTTTCTCGACGCAAGCAGTGAATAGCCAGACCTTTCCCCGGGAAGGAACAACCACGGGAAGGGCAGCATCCAATAAAGGAAAACATCCAATACAGGTAAACCACCTATGCCAAGCATGGTATCCATCCACAGACAGCTGTTTCGGGGTGTTTGCCCCTCATCAGTGTGGAGTAGGAATCTGGCTATTAGGAGAAGTGCCTAGTAAAAGGCTGTGAAGGAACAGATGATTGGCCTCGGGGAGACCAAAACATCCAACACCGCGGAGACACCATCACGTGTTTCTCAACGCAGTGATCCAGAACACTGCCCCCATCCCTTATGGGAAATATGCAAATGCATGTAGGATAGCTGCGGAGACACCATCACGTGTTTCTCGATGCAAGCAGTGAATAGCCAGACCTTTCCCCGGGAAGGAACAACCACGGGAAGGGCAGCATCCAATAAAGGAAAACATCCAATACAGGAAAACCACCTATGCCAAGCATGGTATCCATCCACAGACAGCTGTTTCGGGGTGTTTGCCCCTCATTCCTACTCCACACTGATGAGGGGCAAACACCCCGAAACAGCTGTCTGTGGATGGATACCATGCTTGGCATAGGTGGTTTTCCTGTATTGGATGTTTTCCTTTATTGGATGCTGCCCTTCCCGTGGTTGTTCCTTCCCGGGGAAAGGTCTGGCTATTCACTGCTTGCGTCGAGAAACACATGATGGTGTCTCCGCAGCTTTCCTACAAGAAATATCTTAAGACTGACTTTTCAAAGGTTTTATGGACTGATGAAATGAGAGTGACTCTTGATGGGCCAGATGCTGGATCAGTAAAGGACAGAGAGCTCCACTCCAACTCAGACGCCTGCAAAGTGGAGGTGGGGTACTGGTATGGGCTGGTATCATCAAAGATGAACTTGTGGGACCTTTTCGGGTTGAGAATGAAGTGAAGCTCAACTCCCAGACCTACTGCCAGTTTCTTGAAGACTTCTTCAAGCAGTGGTACAGGAAGAAGTCGGTATCGTTCAATAAAAACATGATTTTCATGCAGGACAATGCTCCATCAGATGTCTCCAACTACTCCACAGCGTGGCTGGCCAGTAAAGGTCTCAAAGAAGAAAAAATAATGACATGGCCCCCTTGTTCACCTGATCTGAACCCCATAGAGAACATGTGGTCCCTCATAAAATGTGAGATCTACAGGAAGGGAAAACAGTACACCTCTCGGAACAGTGTCTGGGGGGCTGTGGTGGCTGCT
The DNA here is from genome assembly GCF_051348905.1 of Ranitomeya variabilis. NCBI lineage: Eukaryota > Metazoa > Chordata > Amphibia > Anura > Dendrobatidae > Ranitomeya > Ranitomeya variabilis. The sequence goes on from NC_135232.1 coordinate 878,237,723, forward strand.
GCACTCAATGTTGATCGTAAACAGATCAAGCAACTGACAGAATCTATGGATAGAAGGCTGTTGAGTGTCATCATAAAGAAAGGTGGTGTCATGCAACGCTCGCCCCCGGCTTCTGCAGCTCGCCGGGTGCGCGCGCGCGGCGCATTCAGCTCTGCGCGTGCGCACATCTGATTCCTCTGTTGGCACTCCTTCCTGTCCTCTCCGTCATCCTGGAGGACTGTAACCCGGAAGTAGCTCTCACACTGGTATATAAGCTGCTTCCTGCTGCTCCTCTGTGCCTGATGATCATTTGTGTTTACAAGTGCTTCTGGTCACCTGTGGTCTCTGTGCGTTCCTAGCTTTCTGACCTTGGGACTCCTCCTTCCTCTGCAAGTACCTGCCTGATTTTCCTGTGTTCCTGATTTGTTCCTTCAGTTCCTGTTTCTCTGCGGTACCTGCCCGGCTCCTTTACCACACCTTGCTCCCGTCAGCCTCTGTGTCTCCATATTGTCTCGTCAGCCTCCGTGTCTCTGTAGTATTCCCATCTTCTCCCTCGTCTCAGTAGTTCCTTGCCATTCCCTCTGTTTCCTCCGCTGTTTCCTTCGGTCCCTGTGTTCCTGCAGTGTACCCTTCTTATCTCAGTCGACCCTCCAGCTTCCGTGGCGATAGTCCCTCACGGGCCTGCCCCTAACGCTCCCTGTATAGGGGGCGGTCCACCTGGTCAGCTCGTCCGAGAGGGGTTCGTCGTCACGGTCCAGTGGGTCCACTCTCCGTTGCCCCTGTTTGAATCTACTCTCTCAAATGGGACTGCACTCGGATGACATCTGAGTGCAGCCTGATTCTTACAGCATCACAGTATCATCAGGCCATGGACCCCGCTGGAGCTTCCGCTACTCAAAAAGACTTACTCTTTTTGCGTGAAAACCAGACTAGGATCATGTCGTTTTTAAAAAATATGGAGTCTCGCCTAGCGGCTTTACAGCCTTCTGATCCTGGTATTGCTCCGCAGTTGGTTGCCCTTCAGCTGGAGCTAGGTCTACAATGGGACACTCAGTCCCATATTTCAAATTTTTTGGCCTCTATTAATGATCGGCTTCTCGCCCTCCAGAATGTGGCCTCTGTCTCCGCTCCTGTCTCTGCGCCACAACCCTCGCCCCGACTTGCTAGACCGCCTCGGTATGGTGGGGATCCTAAAGCGTGCCGCGGCTTTCTTAATCAATGCCAGTTGCATTTTGAATTGTCTCCGCTACTTTATCCCACCGATCGAGCTAAGGTTGTTTTTATAGTATCCCATTTGGAGGGCGAGGCTTTGGCGTGGGTTAATCCCCTCTGGGAGCGTAATGATCCTTTGGTCTCCCAACTCAATCCGTTCCTGGATACCTTCCGCAAGGTTTTTGATGAACCTGGACGTCTGGTCTCTACCACAGAGTCCCTCTTTAACCTTAGCCAGGCTACTCTCTCCGTAGCTCAGTACGCCATCCGTTTCCGGACTCTGTCTTCAGACCTTGGGTGGAATAATGAGGCTTTGGTTGGAGCGTTTTGGCGTGGTTTGTCTTCACGGATTAAGGATGAGCTGGCAGGACGGGACACTCCCACCTCTTTGGGTGATCTTATCTCCTTGGCCATACGCATTGATCTGCGCTTTCAGGAGCGCACTCGCGAGCTTGCCAGAGAAAAGAGACCTCTTCGCCAGACCACTATTGCTCGAGGGACTTCTTTTTCTCAAACAGCCCCGGTGGTTTCTTCATCTTCTCCTGAACCCATGCAGGACGATCGCTTTGAGTCTTCCGAGCAGCGCCGCAAGGAGAGACTCACACAAGGTCTCTGTTTTTACTGCGGTAGTGCCTCTCATCTCTTACGCGCCTGTCCCCAGAGGTCGGGAAACGCCTCCGCCTAGGACAGGTAAGAGAGGCCTTCCTAGGTGGTTATGACTCCTCTCCACCTCTGGTTTTGTCTGTTATTCTACATTTAGGTTCCCGTCACTTTTCTCTGGAGGCTTATGTTGATTCAGGAGCGGCTGGGAACTTTGTTCAGCTCGAGGTTGTTAACAGGCTTGGGATACCTATTAGACCCTTGGAGACTCCTAGACAAATAGCTTCCGTCGATGGTCAGCCTTTGCGGGAGACCGTCAACTTAGTTACGGAGGAAGTTGAACTTCAGATTGGAGCTCTTCATCGTGAGAAACTGGCCTTTTATGTTTTACCTTCATTGTCTCATTCTTTCCTTTTGGGTCTTCCTTGGCTGAGAGATCACGAACCCACTCTGGACTGGCGCTCTGGAGATGTTCTACGGTGGGGACAGTCTTGTCTGAACAGGTGCCTGCTTCCTGTCAAGCCTGCGTCCTCCTTTCGGTCTGCTTCGGAATCCACGGGAATTCCTCCAGCCTATTGCGCCTTCTCGGATGTCTTTAACAAGAAGGAGGCGGAGATCTTGCCGCCGCACCGCTCTTATGACTGCCCAATAGACCTTGTTCCTGGTTCTACTCCACCTCGAGGACGTATTTACCCATTGTCTCCTACCGAAACTCAAGCCATGTCCGAATATATCCAAGAGAATCTGGCCAGAGGCTTCATTCGAAAGTCTTCCTCACCTGCAGGAGCTGGGTTCTTCTTCGTCAAGAAGAAGGACGGTTCTCTTCGCCCATGTATAGACTATCGGGGTCTCAACACTATCACGATCAAGAACAAGTACCCACTTCCTCTCATACCAGAACTCTTTGATCGTCTACGTGGAGCACGAATCTTTACCAAATTGGATCTCAGAGGAGCTTATAATTTGGTCCGTATCCGTTCCGGTGACGAGTGGAAGACTGCGTTTAATACCAGAGATGGTCATTATGAATATTTGGTTATGCCATTCGGTTTATGCAACGCACCCGCAGTCTTCCAGGAGTTTGTAAATGATGTTTTTCGGGATCTACTTTACACCTGTGTTGCAGTGTACTTGGACGATATCCTTGTGTTCTCTCCAGATCTGTCTACTCACAGAAGAGATGTACGGCAAGTACTTCAGCGTTTGAGAGAGAATCGGCTGTACGCAAAACTGGAAAAATGTGTCTTCGAACAGTCATCTCTTCCCTTCTTGGGTTTCATCATTTCCAACGCTGGTTTGTGTATGGATCCAGGAAAAGTTTCTGCCGTGCTCAACTGGCCACGTCCTCTTGGAGTGAAAGCAATTCAGCGATTTCTTGGATTTGCTAACTACTATCGGCAGTTTATCCCTCACTTTTCCTCTCTTTCTGCTCCAATCTCCTCCATGATTCGGAAGGGTGCCAATCCTCATCTATGGTCGTCTGAGGCCGAAGAGGCTTTCCGGTCCATCAAGCAGGCCTTCGCCTCCGCTCCTATTCTTCATCGTCCTGTGGCCAATAAACCCTTCATCCTTGAAGTAGATGCTTCTGCAATTGGAGCTGGAGCTGTGCTCTCGCAGAAATCCTCTTCTGGTCGTCTTGTGCCCTGTGGTTTTTTCTCTAAGATCTTCTCCTCCTCTGAAAAGAATTATTCTATCGGTGATAAAGAACTTTTGGCAATCAGGTTGGCATTGGAGGAGTGGCGGTACCTCTTGGAGGGGGCTTTACATCGTTTTGTAATTTACACAGATCACAAGAATCTGGCATATATCCGCTCTGCGCAAAGACTAAATCCTCGGCAGGCCAGGTGGGCCTTGTTTTTCGCCAGGTTTGACTTCGAACTTCGTTTCCTGCCAGGAGATAAAAACTCCAGAGCCGACGCTCTGTCTAGGTCATTCCAGGCGGTGGATATGGAGGAAGAACCTGCGCACATCATCGATCCTGCAAGAGTCATCACAGTTGCTCCTCTCTCTCTTTCCTCGTTGCCTCCGGGTAAGACCTTAGTTGCTGAAGAGAACAGAGAACGCGTCTTACTTTGGGGTCATGCCTCCAAATTAGCTGGACATGTTGGTCTCAAAAAAAACCTCCGTCTGATCTCTCGCTATTACTGGTGGCCTACGTTGTCCAAGGACGTCCAAAGTTTTGTCGCCTCTTGTCCCTCCTGTGCCAAGAATAAAATTCCCAGGCAACTACCTTCCGGGCTTTTGCATCCTTTACCGGTACCCTCCACTCCGTGGCAACATTTATCGATGGACTTCATCACTGACCTGCCTTCTTCATCTGGTTGTACCGTCATCTTCGTGGTCATGGATCGTTTCTCCAAGATGGCTCATTTCATTGCACTACCTGGTTTGCCTTCTGCTTCCGAATTGGCAAAGATTTTTGTTCACCATATTTTTCGTCTTCATGGTCTTCCTTTACATATTGTTTCTGACCGAGGTGTTCAATTCACCGCCCGCTTCTGGAAATCCCTCTGCAAATCTATGAACATTTCGCTTGACTTTTCTTCGGCCTACCATCCGCAGTCCAATGGCCAGGTGGAACGTACTAATCAGACCTTGGTAACTTATCTCCGTCATTTTTCCAATTCCCATCAGAATGATTGGTCTGACTTGCTGCCATGGGCTGAGTTTTCTTACAATAACCATTCCAGCGAAGCTACTAACAAATCTCCATTTTTTATTGTCTACGGTCAACATCCTGGCCTTCCTCTTCCGGTTCCTCCTGTCTCTACTGTACCAGCGGCTGATCTTCTGTCTAGAGAGTTCTCCAGGGTCTGGCAGGAGACCAAGTCTGCCCTTGAGTTGGCTCAAGTCAGGATGAAGAGACATGCGGACAAAAGACGCCTCGATTCTCCTATATTCCATCCTGGGGACAAGGTTTGGGTTTCTTCTAAATTTATCCGTCTCAAAATTCCTTCACATAAGCTGGGTCCTCGCTATATCGGTCCATTCGAAGTTTTGTCTCGTATTAATGACGTTTCTTACAAACTTAAGTTGCCTGCCTCTCTGCGTATTTCTAATTCCTTTCATGTGTCTCTCCTTAAACCCGTAGTTTTTAATCAGTTTCATTCTTCTAACCTTTGTTCTCCTTCGCCTGTTTCCGAGGATGATGTCTTTGAAGTTAGGGACATTTTAGCCATGAAAAAACTTAGAGGGAGAACTTTGTTTTTGGTTGACTGGAAAGGTTTTGGTCCTGAGGAGAGGTCCTGGGAGCCTCGTGAGAACATTCAGGCCCCTCGCATTTTGTCCCGGTTTCTTTCAAGTCTTAAAAAGGAGGGGCGTAAAGACGGGGGTACTGTCATGCAGCGCTCGCCCCCGGCTTCTGCAGCTCGCCGGGTGCGCGCGCGCGGCGCATTCAGCTCTGCGCGTGCGCACATCTGATTCCTCTGTTGGCACTCCTTCCTGTCCTCTCCGTCATCCTGGAGGACTGTAACCCGGAATTAGCTCTCACACTGGTATATAAGCTGCTTCCTGCTGCTCCTCTGTGCCTGATGATCATTTGTGTTTACAAGTGCTTCTGGTCACCTGTGGTCTCTGTGCGTTCCTAGCTTTCTGACCTTGGGACTCCTCCTTCCTCTGCAAGTACCTGCCTGATTTTCCTGTGTTCCTGATTTGTTCCTTCAGTTCCTGTTTCTCTGCGGTACCTGCCCGGCTCCTTTACCACACCTTGCTCCCGTCAGCCTCTGTGTCTCCATATTGTCTCGTCAGCCTCCGTGTCTCTGTAGTATTCCCATCTTCTCCCTCGTCTCAGTAGTTCCTTGCCATTCCCTCTGTTTCCTCCGCTGTTTCCTTCGGTCCCTGTGTTCCTGCAGTGTACCCTTCTTATCTCAGTCGACCCTCCAGCTTCCGTGGCGATAGTCCCTCACGGGCCTGCCCCTAACGCTCCCTGTATAGGGGGCAGTCCACCTGGTCAGCTCGTCCGAGAGGGGTTCGTCGTCACGGTCCAGTGGGTCCACTCTCCGTTGCCCCTGTTTGAATCTACTCTCTCAAATGGGACTGCACTCGGATGACATCTGAGTGCAGCCTGATTCTTACAGCATCACAGGTGGCTATATTGGTCACTATTTTTTTGGGGTTTTGTTTTTGCATGTCAGAAATGTTTATTTCTAAATTTTGTGTTGAGATATTGGTTTACCTGGTGAAAATAAATAAGTGAGATGGGAATATATTTGGTTTTTATTAAGATGCCTAATAATTCTGCACAGTAATAGTTACCTGCACAAACAGATATTCTCCTAAGATAGCCAAATCTAAAAAACCCACTCCAACTTCCAAAAATATTAAGCTTTGATATTTATGAGTCTTTTGGGTTGATTGAGAACACAGTTGTTGATCAATAATAAAAATAATCCTCTAAAATACAACTTGCCTAATAATTCTGCACACGGTGTAGGGTAACAGACAGCAAATACAGTGGAACGGAGGCCTGAAATGCCCAAATTTGTAGCCCACAGATAGATCAGGCGTCAGATAGAGGTACCACAATGCTCAACATGTGGCCTGTATTTTTTAGACCCAAAATACTGTTTAGAACTTGGGTAACTGTTGTGAATTCTGCTCTTGGGCTCCCTCCGGTGGTTGTAAGTGGTAGCGCTGCTATCTCTGAATCACAGCATTTATCAGGTGTTTTCACTTTTTGCAATTTGGACAGGGCTATTTAGTCTTGCTTCACCCTTTAGTCAGTGCCAGTTGTCCATTGTTCCTGGAGGATTCACATCTCTGCCTGGTCTCTCCTGCTTTGCAGTTCTTTTCAACAAAGATAAGTTCTGGCCTTGATTTTGCTGTCCACATGCTGTGGTCTTATTGTTCAGTTATTTTCCATGTTTTGTCTTGTCCAGCTTGGTCTGTATAAGGATTTGTTTAACCAAGCTGGTATCTCTGGAGATGCAGATATACCCTCCATGTCTTTAGTTAGCTGTGGAGTTTTTGTATTTTCTGTGGTGGATATTTTCTAGTATTTCAATACTGACCGCATAGTACTCTGTCCTATCCTTTCTATTTAGCTAGAAGTGGCCTCCTTTGCTAAATTCTGATTTCAGTCTGTGTATGTTTTTTCCCTCTCCTCTCACAGTCAATATTTGTGGGGGGCTGCCTGTTCTTTGGGGATTTTCTCTGAGGCAAGATAGTTTTCCGTTTTCTATCTCTAGGGGTAATTAGTCCTCCGGCTGTGTCGAGATGTCTAGGGAGCGCTAGGTACATTCCATGGCTACTTCTAGTTGCGTTGTTAGGTTCAGGGTCTGCGGTCAGTACAGGTACCACCTTCTCCAGAGTACGTCTCATGCTGCTCTTAGGCCACCAGATCATAACAGTACAACTGGCCAACAATGAGTTAACCGCATCTCAGAAGAAGGGAAGGAAAGTGCTGAGCCATTTTTTTTTTCTGTAGTCTGTTGTGTTTTTTTTTCTCTTCCCTCTTTGCCTCTGGGTGGCTCAGGAGTTCGGCGCTGGTATGGATGTTCAGGGATTGGCTTATCGTGTGGATCAACTTGCTGCTAGAGTACAGGGTATTTCCGATTATATCGTTCAGACTCCAGTTTTAGAGCCTAGAATTCCAACTCCTGATTTGTTTTTTGGGGATAGGTCCAAATTTCTGAGCTTTAAAAATAACTGTAAACTGTTTTTTTCTCTGAAACCCTGTTCCTCTGGTGATCCCATCCAGCAGGTTAAAATTATTATATCTCTGCTGCGTGGTGACCCCCAGGATTGGGCATTTGCCCTGGAACCTGGGAATCCGGCGTTGCTTAATGTAGACACCTTTTTCAGGCGCTTGGGTTATTGTATGACGAACCTAATTCAGTGGATCATGCTGAGAAGACCTTGTTGGCCCTGTCTCAGGGTCAAGAAGCGGCAGAATCATATTTCCAGAAGTTTAGAAAATGGTCTGTACTGACTAAATGGAATGAGGATGCCTTGGCGGCAATCTTCAGAAAGGGTCTTTCTGAATCCGTTAAAGATGTTATGGTGGGGTTCCCCACACCTGCTGGTCTGAGTGATTCTATGTCTCTGGCCATTCAAATTGATCGGCGCTTGTGCGAGCGCAGAGTTGTGCACACTATGGCATTGTCTTCCGAGCACAGTCCTGAGCCTATGCAGTGTGATAGGATTGTGTCTAGAGCTGAACGACAAGGATTCAGATGTCAGAATAGGTTGTTTTACTGCGGCGATTCTGCTCATGTTATTTCTGATTGCCCTAAGCGTACCAAGAGAATCGCTGGTTCTGTTACCATCAGTACTGTACAACCTAAATTTCTGTTATCTGTGACCCTGATCTGCTCATTATCGTCATTTTCTGTCATGGCATTTGTGGATTCAGGCGCCGCTCTAAATTTAATGGACTTAGAATTTGCCAGACGTTGTGGTTTCCCCTTGCAGCCTTTGCAGAGTCCTATTCCTTTGAGGGGCATTGATGCTACACCGTTGGCTAAAAATAAACCTCAGTTTTGGACACAGCTGACCATGTGCATGGCGCTAGCCCATCAGGAAGATTGTCGTTTTCTGGTGTTGCATAATTTGCATGATGCTATTGTGCTGGGTTTCCCATGGTTACAGGTGCATAATCCGGTATTAGATTGGAAATCTATGTCTGTGACTAGTTGGGGTTGTCAGGGGGTTCATGGTGACGTTCCTGTGATGTCAATTGCCTCCTCCCCCTCTTCTGAAATTCCTGAGTTTTTGTCAGATTTCCAGGATGTATTCAATGAGCCCAAGTCCAGTTCCCTTCCACCGCATAGGGACTGTGATTGTGCTATTGACTTGATTCCAGGCTGTAAGTTCCCTAAATGCCGACTTTTCAACCTGTCTGTGCCAGAACATACCGCCATGCGGAGCTATGTGAAGGAGTCCTTGGAGAAGGGGCATATTCGGCCATCTTCTTCACCATTGGGAGCAGGTTTTTTCTTTGTTTCCAAAAAAGATGGCTCCTTGAGACCCTGTATTGATTATCGCCTCTTGAATAAGATCACGGTCAAATTCCAATACCCTTTGCCTTTGCTTTCTGATCTGTTTGCTAGGATTAAGGGGGCTAGTTGGTTTACTAAGATTGACCTTCGAGGGGCATATAATCTGGTTCGTATTAAGCAGGGGGACGAATGGAAAACTGCGTTTAATACGCCCGAAGGCCATTTTGAATACCTTGTGATGCCATTCGGACTCTCTAATGCTCCATCTGTGTTTCAGTCCTTCATGCATGATACATTTCGGAATTATCTTGATAAATTCATGATTGTATATTTGGATGATATTTAGATTTTTTCAGATGATTGGGAGTCTCATGTGAAACAAGTCAGGATGGTATTTCAGATCCTTCGTAATAATGCCTTGTTTGTGAAGGGGTCTAAGTGCCTCTTTGGAGTACAGAAGATTTCTTTTTTGGGCTTCATTTTTTCTCCCTCATCTATAGAAATGGATCCAGTTAGGGTTCAGGCCATTCATGATTGGATCCAGCCCACATCCGTGAAGAGCCTTCAGAAATTTTTGGGCTTTGCTAATTTTTATCGCCGTTTCATTGCCAACTTCTCCAGTGTGGTTAAACCCCTGACCGATTTGACGAAGAAAGGCGCTGATGTTACGAATTGGTCCGCTGTGGCTGTTTCTGCCTTTCAGGAGCTTAAACGCCGATTTACTTCTGCCCCTGTGGTGCGTCAGCTGGATGTTTCTCTTCCTTTTCAGGTTGAGGTTGACGCTTCTGAGATTGGGGCAGGGGCCGTTTTGTCCCAGAGGAATTCTGATGGTTCCTTGATGAAAACATGTGCCTTCTTTTCTCGAAAGTTTTCGCCTGCGGAACGCAATTATGATGTCGGCAATCGTGAGTTGTTGGCTATGAAGTGGGCATTTGAGGAGTGGCGACATTGGCTTGAGGGGGCCAAGCACCGTATTGTGGTCTTGACCGATCATAAGAATCTGATTTATCTCGAGTCTGCCAAACGGCTGAATACTAGACAGGCCCGATGGTCCCTGTTTTTCTCCCGTTTTGATTTTGTGGTCTCGTATCTTCCGGGTTCTAAGAATGTTAAGGCTGATGCCCTCTCTAGGAGCTTTTTGCCTGATTCTCCTGGGGTCCTTGAGCCGGTCAGTATTCTGAAGGAAAGTGTGAAGGAAGCCCCTGTTCCTCCCACGTCACCAATCCGTGACGTCACTACACAGGCACAGCTCTCCGGCGCCCCCTTTGTCTCTCAGGTCAGTAAGGGAACTGCACCTAGAGCTAATGGCCACCGGGAAGACTGCCATGTTACCCACGCTGGGTATTCTAAGATTCGCAATCAGAGTAAAAGGATCAGCCCAAAATTAATTTATGATTTAATTGCCTTAAGGGCGCACTAGGTAATTACAAGAAATATACAATCACAATATATCAAGAGTTACAGTCAGAGTACAATATAACAACAATGATACAAGGCTTAGGGTATAAAGCTGGAGGTCAATTTACCAGGTTAGAGGTCGCTTGTGGAAGCCGGGGGGCGCAGCGTTCCGCAGGTCCAAAACTTTAGTTGCCGGGCAGCCCCCAGAAAGCGTGTGCTTGCCCCCCTCTGGCTGGCATATGCCCTGTTTCTTAGTTGGTCATCTTCTGTGTGTCCCTGCCTCTCCAGGTCCTCAGACCTTAAACCTTTGGGTCCCTCCGCCTGTAGCTGGGTGGGCTTAGCAATCTCCACCCCCTCTGCCTCCCTGCAAGATTTATTCCAATATCTAATAAATGGGATAACTGCTCTCAGGATGATCGGGTCAGCACACGGGCAGTTGTTGTGAACTGTGTTTCTGGGCTCCCTCTGGTGGTCACTAACGGTATTGTGTTAGGCATGTCTTGTTGCAGGCCTGAGCTCCAGCTGTGTCGTTAAGCAGCGGGTGTTCCCTATTTAATTCTCCTCTGGACTCAGTCTCTTGCCTGGCATCGTTGTATCCAGACCTATTTGGTCTCCTCCGGATTCCTTTCAGTCTGTCTCATGCAAGAAAAGCTAAGTCTGTTTTGAACAATTTGGATCGTTTGCATTTTTCAGTGTTTTTGTCCAGCTTGCTTTATATTTGATTTTCTGGCTCGCTGGAAGCTCTAGGGGGCTGATGTTCTCCCCCCGCACCGTCAGTCGGTGTGGGGGTTCTTGAATGTTCAGCGTGGATGTTTTTGTAGGGTTTTCTGCTGACCGCATAGTCCACTATCTATTTTCTGCCTATCTAGACTAGTGGGCCTCACTTTGCTGAAATCTAGTTCATCTCTACGTTTGTGTTTTCTTCTTGCCTCACCGTTATTATTTGTTGGGGGCTTTCTATATCTTTGGGGTTCAATTTCTCTAGAGGCAAGTGAGGTCTTATTTTCCCTTTAGGGTTAGTCAGTTCTCCGGCTGGCTCGAGACGTCTAGAACCAACATAGGCACGTTCACCAGCTGCTTAGGATCAGGTATGCGGTTAGCCCAGTTTCCACCTCCCTAGAGCAGTATTTATGTTTTTGCTATCTTGCCGGAATATCAGAGATCCTCTGCCATTGGGATCATAACAGAATGCCAGGCCAAAAGGAAAATGTTTAATGCATCGCAGAAGCGGGATTAAAAAGAAGTTCTGAGTTTTTTTTTTTTTTTGTGTTGCTGCAGTTTGCCTAGCTTCTTCCATCCCCTTTTTCTCTGAGTGGCTGAAACTCTGCTGCAGATATGAATGTCCAGACTCTGACTTCTAGTGTGGAGCAGCTTGCTGCTAGGGTGCAAAGCATTCAGGATTTTGTTATCCATAGCCCTATGTCTGAACCAAAGATACCTATTCCTGAGCCGTTTTTTGGAGATAGATCTAAGTTCCTGAATTTTAGGAATAATTGCAAATTGTTTCTGTCTCTGAAACCTCGTTCCTCTGGTGATTCCACTCAGCAAGTTAGGATTGTTATTTCCTTCTTGCGTGGCGACCCTCAAGATTGGGCCTTCTCTCTGGCGCCAGGCGATCCTGCATTGGTGAATGTTGATGCGTTTTTCCTGGCACTTGGTTTGCTTTATGAGGAGCCAAATCTTGAAAATCAGGCTGAAAAAATGTTGCTGGCTATCTCTCAGGGTCAGGACGAAGCTGAGGTATATTGCCAAAAATTTCGGAAATGGTCCGTGCTTACTCAATGGAATGAGTGTGCACTGGCCGAAAATTTCAGAAATGGTCTTTCTGAAGCCATTAAAAATGTGATGGTGGGGTTTCCGATCCCTACAGGTCTGAATGATTCAATGGCTCTGGCCATTCAAATTGATCGACGTTTGCGGGAGCGCAAAGCTGATAATCCTTTGGCGGTGCTGTCTGAACGGTCACCTGATTCTATGCAATGTGACAGAATTCTGACCAGAGCCGAGCGACAAAATCATAGACGTCAAAATGGGTTGTGTTTCTACTGTGGTGATTCAACACATGTTATCTCAGCATGCTCTAAACGTTTAAAAAAAGAAGTTAATCCTGTCGCCATTGGTACTTTTCAACCTAAGTTTATTTTGTCTGTGACTTTGATTTGTTCATTGTCTTCTTACCCAGTTATGGCTTTTGTGGATTCTGGTGCTGCTTTAAGTCTGATGGATTTGTCATTTGCCAAGCGCTGCGGTTTTGTCCTGGAGCCTTTGGAAAATCCTATTCCTCTTAGAGGAATTGATTCTACGCCATTGGCAGAGAATAAACCTCAGTATTGGACGCAAGTGACCATGTGCATGACTCCTGTACATCAGGAGGTGATTCGTTTTCTGGTACTGCATAAAATGCATGATGTTGTCGTTTTGGGTCTGCCATGGTTACAGGCCCATAATTCAGTTTTAGATTGGAAAGCTATGACTGTGTCTAGTTGGGGGTGTCAGGGGATTCATGGCGATTCTCCATTGGTGTCTATTGCTTCTTCTACTCCTTCTGAGATCCCTGAGTTTTTGTCAGACTTTCAGGATGTATTTAATGAGACCAGGTCCTCATAGGGACTGTGATTGTGCTATAGATTTGATTCCTGGTAGTAAGTTTCCTAAGGGATGACTCTTTAATTTATCTGTGCCAGAGCATGCCGCGATGCGGAGTTATATAAAGGAGTCTTTGGAGAAGGGACATATTCGCCCATCCTCGTCCCCTCTTGGTGCAGGATTCTTTTTTGTGGGCAAGAAAGACGGGTCTTTGAGACCTTGTATAGATTATCGTCTTCTGAATAAGATCACGGTTAAATTTCAGTATCCTTTGCCATTGTTGTCTGATTTGTTTGCTCGGATTAAGGGATCCAGTTGGTTCACCAAGATAGATCTTCGTGGTGCGTATAACCTTGTGCGCATAAAGCAGGGAGATGAATGGAAAATGGCATTTAATACGCTCGAGGGTCATTTTGAGTACCTGGTGATGCCTTTCGGATTATCTAATGCCCCTTCTGTGTTTCAGTCCTTCATGCATGACATCTTCCGGAAATATCTGGATAAATTTATGATTATTTATCTGGATGATATTTTGGTTTTTTCTGATGATTGGGAGTCCCATGTGAACCAGGTCAGGATGGTGTTTCAGGTTCTGCGGGGGAATGCTCTATTTGTGAAGGGCTCAAAATGTATCTTTGGGGTACAGAAGGTTTCTTTTTTGGGGTTTATTTTTTCCCCTTCTACTGTGGAAATGGACCCAGTCAAGGTCCGTGCCATTCATAACTGGATGCAGCCCACGTCTGTTAAGAGCCTGCAGAAGTTCTTGGGCTTTGCTAATTTTTACCGTCGTTTTATCGCTAATTTTTCCAGCGTGGTTAAACCTTTGACGGATATGACCAAGAAGGGTTCTGATGTTGCTAATTGGTCTCCTGCGGCCGTGGAGGCCTTTCGGGAGCTGAAGCGTCGGTTTACTTCAGCGCCAGTCTTGTGCCAGCCGGATGTCTCTCTTCCCTTCCAGGTTGAAGTTGATGCTTCTGAGATTGGTGCAGGGGCTGTTTTGTCGCAAAAAAGTTCTGATGGCTCCGTGATGAAGCCATGCGCCTTCTTTTCAAGGAAATTTTCGCCTGCTGAGCGGAACTACGATGTTGGTAATCGGGAGTTGTTGGCTATGAAGTGGGCATTTGAGGAGTGGCGACATTGGCTCGAGGGAGCTAGACATCGTGTGGTGGTCTTGACTGATCATAAAAATCTGATCTACCTCGAGTCTGCCAAGCGCCTGAATCCTAGACAGGCTCGTTGGTCGTTGTTTTTCTCCCGTTTTGACTTTGTGGGCTCGTACCTGCCTGGCTCGAAGAACGTGAAGGCTGATGCACTTTCTAAGAGTTTTGTGCCTGACTCTCCGGGAGTCTCTGAGCCGGCTGGTATTCTCAGAGAGGGAGTGATTTTGTCTGCCATTTCCCCAGATTTGCGACGAGTGCTGCAGAAATTTCAGGCTGATAGGCCTGATCGTTGCCCACCAGAGAGATTGTTTGTCCCTGATAGATGGACCAGCAGAGTTATTTCTGAGGTTCATTCTTCGGTGTTGGCGGGACATCCTGGGATTTTTGGTACCAGAGATTTGGTGGCTAGGTCCTTTTGGTGGCCTTCCTTGTCGCGGGATGTGCGTTCTTTTGTGCAGTCCTGTGGGATTTGTGCTCGGGCTAAGCCTTGCTGTTCTCGTGCCAGCGGGTTGCTTTTGCCCTTGCCTATCCCAAAGAGGCCTTGGACGCACATTTCCATGGATTTCATTTCGGATCTTCCGGTATCGGAAGATGTCTGTCATCTGGGTGGTGTGCGATCGTTTTTCTAAAATGGTCCATTTGGTGCCCTTGCCTAAGTTGCCTTCCTCCTCTGATTTGGTCCCTTTGTTCTTTCAGAATGTGGTTCGTTTGCACGGCATCCCTGAGAATATTGTGTCTGACAGAGGATCCCAGTTTGTGTCCAGATTCTGGCGATCCTTTTGTGCTAAGATGGGTATTGATTTGTCTTTTTCGTCGGCTTTTCATCCTCAGACTAATGGCCAGACCGAGCGAACTAATCAGATGTTGGAGACTTATTTGAGATGTTTTGTTTCTGCTGATCAGGACGACTGGGTTACCTTTTTGCCACTGGCCGAGTTTGCCCTTAATAATCGGGCTAGTTCTGCCACTTTGGTTTCACCCTTTTTCTGCAACTCTAGTTTTCATCCTCGTTTCTCCTCGGGCCAGGTTGAACCTTCTGACTGTCCTGGGGTTGATTCTGTGGTGGATAGGTTGCAGCGAATTTGGAACCATGTGGTGGACAATTTGAAATTGTCACAAGACAAGGCCCAGCGTTTTGCCAACCGCCGCCGCGGTGTGGGTCCCCGACTTCGTGTTGGGGATTTGGTTTGGTTGTCTTCTTGGCATGTTCCTTTGAAAGTCTCCTCTCCTAAGTTCAAGCCTCGCTTTATCGGTCCTTATAAGATTTTGGAAATCCTTAACCCGGTGTCTTTTCGCTTGGACCTTCCAGCGTCATTTGCTATTCATAATGTGTTCCATAGGTCCTTGTTGCGGCGGTACGTGGTGCCTATGGTTCCTGCTGTTGAGCCTCCTGCCCCGGTTTTGGTTGAGGGCGAGTTGGAGTACGTGGTGGAGAAGATTCTGGATTCTCGTATCTCTAGACGGAAGCTCCAGTATTTAGTTAAGTGGAAAGGCTATGGTCAGGAGGATAATTCCTGGGTTGTCACCTCTGATGTTCATGCGGCTGATTTGGTTCATGCCTTTCATGCTGCTCATCCTGATCGCCCTGGGGGTCTTGGTGAGGGTTCGGTGACCCCTCCTCAAGGGGGGGGTACTGTTGTGAACTGTGTTTCTGGGCTCCCTCTGGTGGTCACTAACGGTATTGTGTTAGGCATGTCTTGTTGCAGGCCTGAGCTCCAGCTGTGTCGTTAAGCAGCGGGTGTTCCCTATTTAAGTCTCCTCTGGACTCAGTCTCTTGCCTGGCATCGTTGTATCCAGACCTATTTGGTCTCCTCCGGATTCCTTTCAGTCTGTCTCATGCAAGAAAAGCTAAGTCTGTTTTGAACCATTTGGATCGTTTGCATTTTTCAGTGTTTTTGTCCAGCTTGCTGTTATGGTTCTCAATGGCAAGAGAACATAGCCCAGCAAACATAAGAACTAGCTCTTGGAAGGATGGAAACTAAACTGACCATGAACTAAACCTGCCGCACAACTAACAGTAGCCGGGTAGCGTAGCCTGCGTTTTATCCCTAGACGCCCAGCGCCGGCCGGAGGACTAACTAATCCTGGCAGAGGAAAATATAGTCCTGGCTCACCTCTAGAGAAATTTCCCCGAAAGGCAGACAGAGGCCCCCACAAATATTGGCGGTGATTTTAGATGAAATGACAAACGTAGTATGAAAATAGGTTTAGCAAAATTGAGGTCCGCTTACTAGATAGCAGGAAGACAGAAAGGGCACTTTCATGGTCAGCTGAAAACCCTATCAAAACACCATCCTGAAATTACTTTAAGACTCTAGTATTAACTCATAACATCAGAGTGGCAATTTCAGATCACAAGAGCTTTCCAGACACAGAAACGAAACTACAGCTGTGAACTGGAACAAAATGCAAAAACAAACAAGGACTAAAGTCCAACTTAGCTGGGAGTTGTCTAGCAGCAGGAACATGCACAGAAAGGCTTCTGATTACAATGTTGACCGGCATGGAAGTGACAGAGGATCAAGGCTAAATAGCGACTCCCACATCCTGATGGAAACAGGTGAACAGAGAGGATGATGCACACCAGTTCAATTCCACCAGTGGCCACCGTGGGAGCCCAAAATCCAATTTCACAACAGCTTGCTTTATATTTGATTTTCTGGCTCGCTGGAAGCTCTAGGGGGCTGATGTTCTCCCCCCGCACCGTCAGTCGGTGTGGGGGTTCTTGAATGTTCAGCGTGGATGTTTTTGTAGGGTTTTCTGCTGACCGCATAGTCCACTATCTATTTTCTGCCTATCTAGACTAGTGGGCCTCACTTTGCTGAAATCTAGTTCATCTCTACGTTTGTGTTTTCTTCTTGCCTCACCGTTATTATTTGTTGGGGGCTTTCTATATCTTTGGGGTTCAATTTCTCTAGAGGCAAGTGAGGTCTTATTTTCCCTTTAGGGTTAGTCAGTTCTCCGGCTGGCTCGAGACGTCTAGAACCAACGTAGGCACGTTCACCGGCTGCTTTTAGTTGTGTGTGTTAAGATCAGGTATGCGGTTAGCCCAGTTTCCACCTCCCTAGAGCAGTATTTATGTTTTTGCTATCTTGCCGGAATATCAGAGATCCTCTGCCATTGGGATCATAACAGGCAGTACCAGCGCCTGTGGTTTGTTCTGCCGGTCGTACTGGGATCAAACCTGGACCCATTCGGTCCCTGTGGGAGGCTGATCTATATATCTTGGGTTTCAGACCTCCCACGGACACAGGAGTCGCACTATTAGATGCACCATTTCTTTAGGGCGAGGGGAATATTTTTTATGAGCCGGTACCTTGGACGATGCGTCCATAATTCACGATTCCATGTTGGAGACGGTTCGACTGGACGGCCATAATAGATGTGTATCCAGTGGCCACTTGACATGCGTGGTTTAATTAAGCCCCCAAGCATTTCCAAGCCCCCTGCTGGTGTGGCTTCCTAACTGATCTTTGAAGTACCTTCTGCAATCTACACTGAGCTCAGCCGATTACCATACTAATAGGCACTATGTTCATTAGAAAAGGTGGGGGCCAGGAGCACTCCTCTCTGCAGACCTGTGACCAGGAGACAAAATGGAGTCATGCCAATCTCTGTTAGTAGGCCCGTCCAAGATGGCGGCTGTTCCCTCATCACACCTCCCTGCTTTAGAGGGCGCTAGGGGGCATCACATTCCTGTGTTCCCCCATGCGCCCTTCCGCACCTCCTCCTTGCCGGGACAACCCAGCAGCGTTACCATGGTCTCTGCCCCCTCCTCCTTCTCTCTCTGAGGCTGTCTCTGCCTCCTCCTCTCTCTTTCTGAGGCGGTCTCTGCCTCCTCCTCTTTCTCTCTCCGAGGCTGTCTCTGCCTCCTCCTCTGTCTCTCTGAGGCAGTCTCTGCCTCCTCCTCTGTCTCTCTTTGAGGCGGTCTCTGCCCCCTCCTCTCTCTCTGAGGCTGTCTCTGCCCCCTCCTCTGTCTCTCTGAGGCAGTCTCTGCCTCCTCCTCTGTCTCTCTTTGAGGCGGTCTCTGCCCCCTCCTCTCTCTCTGAGGCTGTCTCTGCCCCCTCCTCCTCCTCTCTCTGAGGCTGCCTCTGTCTCCTCCTCCCTCTTTTTGAGGCTGTCTCTGCCTCCTCCTCTGTCTCTCTCTGAGGCTGTCTCTGCCCCCTCCTCTCTCTCTGAGGCTGTCCCTGCCCCTCCTCTCTGTCTCTGAAGCTGTCCCTGCCTCCTCCTCTGTCTCGCCCTGAGGCTGTCTCTGCCTCCTTCTCTCCTTCCCTGAGGCAGTCTCTGCCTCCTCCTCTGTCTCTCTCTGAGGCTGTCTCTGCCCCCTCCTCTCTCTCTAAGGCTGTCTCGCCCTTCTCTCTCTTTCTGAGGCTGTCTCTGCCTCCTCCTCGGTCTCTCTCTGAGGCTGTCTCTGCCTCCTCCACTCTCTCTCTGAGGCAGTCTCTGCTTCCTCCTCTGTCCCTCTCTGAGGCTGTCTCTGCCTCTCCCTCTCTCTTTCTGAGGCTGTCCCTGCCCCCTCCTCTGTCTCTCTCTGAGGCTGTCTCTGCCTCCTTCCCTCTTTCCCTGAGGCAGTCTCTGCCTCCTTCTCTGTCTCTCTCTGAGGCTGTCTCTGCCTCCTCCTCTCTGTCTCTGAGGCTGTCCCTGCCTCCTCCTCTGTCTCTCTCTGAGGCTGTCTCTGCCTCCTTCTCTCTTTCCCTGAGGCAGTCTCTGCCTCCTCCTCTGTCTCTCTCTGAGGCTGTTTCTGCCCCCTCCTCCCTCTTTCTGAGCAGATAGGGTACCCCTAACTGTCGGTCCCTGGGCCACGCCTCCGGTGAACCCTGCTGGACCGTTACCTGGAACAGCCATCCCTGGTCCCAGACCACCCGCTCGCGGTCTGACTCCCCAGGAGGCTGTGCCGCCTGCTCCTTGAGAGCTTTCAGGCTAGCGTCAGCTTCCAACGCTGCCTGAAATGTTATGGTTTCCAATGGCAAGGAAACATCAGAAGCATAGAATAAACGGACAAGCTCTCGGGTGATGGAAACTAGAGCTGACCGCGATGCTAAACCTACACACCACACTAGAAGTAGCCAGGGGGCATTCCTGCGTTGTCTCTAGATGCCGCGCGCCAGCCGGAGAACTAACTACCCCTGGTAGAAGAAAACACAGTCCTGGCTTGCCTCCAGAGAATGTCCCCACAGGAGATAGCAGCCCCCCACATATAATAACGGTGAGAGCAGATGAAAAGACACACGTAGTATGAAAGCAGATTTAGCACAGAGAGGCCCGCTAACTAAATAGCAGAAAGATACAACAGAGGACTTCGCGGTCAGCTGCAAAACCCTTCAAAACACCATCCTGAAATTACCTTAACTCATGTGACAACTCATGCCACTGGAGTGGTAATTTCAGCCCAACAAGAGCTTCCAGCTGCAGAGATTCACATAAGTGCAAACTGGACAAAACATACAAAAATAGACTTAAGGACTAAAGTGTCCAACTTAGCTGAGCAGAAAATTGGGAGCAGGAACATGCAACAGAATCACTCTGGATACATTGATGGCCAGCATTAGAATGACTGAGGAGCAAGGTTAAATAGGATACTCCCACATCCTGATAGGAACAGGTGAACTGAGAAGGCAAAGCTTGCAGGACACCAGTACCACAAGAGACCACCGGGGGAGCCCACGAACCGAATCACAACACTGAAATCCCTGACTCAATGTGGCGAGAATGGACGACACTGCCACATCCGCTGTCAGCTCCCCGGGATCTGTCTCCTGGCCGCTGTCTGACTCGGCCACCACTTGGTCAGAGAGGGGGAAGCCGTCGGACCTCTGCAAGGCTCCTTGGGCTCCGGCGCTCCCACTCCTGGGGACAGCGGCCACGGCCGCTGTGCCCATGGGTAGCGCCTGCTTCCCCCCGGCTCCTGACCAAGTCGCCGGGTCAGGCAGACTTCCCTGCCCTCCTGACATCCCGGGTGTGGGGAACTCCTGCCCTGGGGTCTTACCTGGTGGCTCCTCTCCTGGGACGCCTCCGCCCCCCATGGCCTGTTCCTCTTCCTGCAGGGGCCCTAGACTCAGCAGGCTGGATTCACCTAGGGGCCCTACACTGCCCATAGCAGCCCCTCCCTCCACCTCTGAGCTCTCCCCTACAGTCTCCTCACCTGTCCTCCCTGTGAGCCCTGTGTGTGTGGTGTCCGTGCATGGATTACCCTCAGGTTTCAATCCCTCCTCCACTGTTGGAGGCACATTCAATACATCAACATTCACAGTAGAGTCATGACATTCTTGGGGAGCCGAACTTGGGGGTTCAGTGGCCACATACTGAGACACTATCCGCCCCAAATCGGTCCCAAGTAATACATTGGCAGGAATATTTGACGTTACTCCCACCTCCCGCACTCCACTTCCGGCGCCCCAGTCCAAAAACACCTTGGCGACAGGCAGCGCCGGTTCCACGCCTCCAATTCCGGAGACGGAAAGGGTTCTCCCCGGCACCAAGTCTTGAGGGGACACCACCTCAGGACATATCAGGGTTCGTTCAGCGCCTGTGTCCCGCAGTCCCATGACCGCTGAGCGGCCGATAGTGACGGGTTGGTAATTGTCCAGGGACCTCCCACCACCCCCTCCCACACATAAAACAGTGGACGGTTCCAGGGACAGGGTCTTAAGACGCTGGGGACATACAGCCTTGAAGTGTCCCAGCTGGTTGCAGTGATGACAACGTCTGGGTTCTGCGTCGGGCCTGGAGAGGGCAGCAGGGGGTACACCCCTTGCACTCTGGGGGCTGGGGAAACAGGGGCAGGATTGGGCTTACCCCCTCTCCAGGTGCTGCTGGCAGGCTTCTTCGGCTCAGGTGCCCTGTTATTGGCATACTCGTCTGCCAGGGCGGCTGTAGCAGAAGCCCCCTTCGGTTTCCGGTCACGAAGGAACTGCTGGAGGTCCTCTGGGCAGTTCCACAAGAACTGCTCCGTGACGAACAGTTCCTGGACCTCCTGGCGGGTGGTGAGCGCTAGACCCGAGGTCCAGTGCTCTGCAGCTCTCAGCAACGCCCGCATGTGGTTGGTCCAGGTGTCCTTTGGGCCCCGCTGCAGGCTCCGGAACTTCTTGCGGTAGGACTCCGGGGTGAGGTTGTAGTGTTGGATCAGGGCCCGCTTGATGCTGCTGTAGTCCTGCTCCGCCCCGGCAGGTAAGTCCCCCAAAACTTCCAGGGACTTACCCCTCAAACGGGGGGTCAGGTATCTTGCCCACTGAGTCGGGGCCAGATGGTGTTGAAGGCAGGTCCTTTCAAAGGCCAGCAAGAAGGAATCCAGGTCTCCATCCTTCTCAAGCAGAGGGAAGTCCTCGGCCCGGACTTTGGAAACCCTGGACTCTGGTGGTGCTGGGGCATCCAGCGGGAGCCCGTGTTGAGCCATCTCCAGTTGGTGCTGGCGCTCCGCTGCTCTCTCTGCCGCTGCTTGCTCCGCTGCCCGCTCTGCAGCTTTCTCTGCCCGCTCCGCTGCCTCACGGCGTTCTGCACGCTCTTGCTCCGCCGCTTCACGGCGTTCTGCACGCTCGGCCTCCGCTGCCTTCTCTGCAGCTGCCATGAGTCTCATATAGGCGTCTTCATTACCCGCCTCGAGACGTGCCACTGCCGCTGCAACAAGGGCCTCTGATGTGGACAGGCTGGGGCGGGTAGGTGGTGGGTAGTCCCTTGCCGGACTAAGCACGGGTGGCTGGCTCCTTGGGGAGTCTGGGCTGAGCTCCCCCTCGCCTTGAACAGTAAAGTCCATCACCACCTCCTCATCGACCATAGCACTGGCCTGCGCCCTCACTGCACTCCTGGTGCCCTCTGCCATCTTTGGAACCTCTGGTTACTGACACAGCTGTAACCCTGACCTTGCACACAACTTATTATATTTACACTCTGACCGTCTAGTGCTGGGCTGACCTTAAGACCCCAGCAGCGAAAGTTACCACTGGTAGTCTTTAGTGTCTGGGAGTAGGGGTCCCACGCACACTATTACTCTGATCCCACGTACGCTGCCACCACTGTGAAGGAAGTCCCTGTTCCTCCCACGTCACCAATCCGTGACGTCACTACACAGGCACAGCTCTCCGGCGCCCCCTTTGTCTCTCAGGTCAGTAAGGGAACTGCACCTAGAGCAAATGGCCGCCGGGAAGACTGCCATGTTACCCACGCTGGGTATTCTAAGATTCGCAATCAGAGTAAAAGGATCAGCCCAAAATTAATTTATGATTTAATTGCCTTAAGGGCGCACTAGGTAATTACAAGAAATATACAATCACAATATATCAAGAGTTACAGTCAGAGTACAATATAACAACAATGATACAAGGCTTAAGGTATAAAGCTGGAGGTCAATTTACCAGGTTAGAGGTTGCTTGTGGAAGCCGGGGGGCGCAGCGTTCCGCAGGTCCAAAACTTTAGTTGCCGGGCAGCCCCCAGAAAGCATGTGCTTGCCCCCCTCTGGCTGGCATATGCCCTGTTTCTTAGTTGGTCATCTTCTGTGTGTCCCTGCCTCTCCAGGTCCTCAGACCTTAAACCTTTGGGTCCCTCCGCCTGTAGCTGGGTGGGCTTAGCAATCTCCACCCCCTCTGCCTCCCTGCAAGATTTATTCCAATATCTAATATATGGGATAACTGCTCTCAGGATGATCGGGTCAGCACACGGGCAGTACCAGCGCCTGTGGTTTGTTCTGCCGGTCGTACTGGGATCAAACCTGGACCCATTCGGTCCCTGTGGGAGGCTGATCTCTATATCTCGGGTTTCAGACCTCCCACGGACACAGGAGTCGCACTATTAGATGCACCATTTCTTTAGGGCAAGGGGAATATTTTTTATGAGCCGGTACCTCGGACGATGCGTCCATAATTCACGATTCCATGTTGGAGACGGTTCGACTGGACGGCCATAATAGATGTGTATCCAGTGGCCACTTGACATGCGTGGTTTAATTAAGCCCCAAAGCATTTCCAAGCCCCCTGCTGGTGTGGCTTCCTAAAGGCCCCGTCTCACATAGCGAGATCGCTAGCGAGATCGCTGCTGAGTCACAAGTTTTGTGACGCAACAGCGACCTCCATAGCGATCTCGCTATGTGTGACACGTACCAGCGATCAGGCCCCTGCTGCGAGATCGCTGGTCGTGTCGGAATGGCCTGGACCTTTTTTTGGTCGTTGAGGCCCCGCTGACATTGCTGAATCGGTGTGTGTGACACCGATCCAGCGATGTCTTCACTGGTAACCAGGGTAAACATCGGGTTACTAAGCGCAGGGCCGCGCTTAGTAACCCGATGTTTACCCTGGTTACCAGCGTAAATGTAAAAAAAAACAAACAGTACATACTCGCCTTCTGATGTCCGTCAGGTCCCTTGCCGTCTGCTTCCTGCTCTCACTGACTGCCGGCCGTACAGTGAGAAGTGAGAGCACAGCAGTGACGTCACCGCTGCGCTCTGCTCTCGCTGTACGGCCGGATCTCACTCAGAGCAGGAAGCAGACGGCGAGGGACCTGGACACCGAAAGGCGAGTATGTACTGTTTGTTTTTTTTGGTAACCAGGGTAAACATCGGGTTACTAAGCGCGGCCCTGCGCTTAGTAACCCGATGTTTACCCTGGTTACCCGGGTGCTGCAGGGGGACTTCGGCATCGTTGAAGACAGTTTCAACGATGCCGAAGTCGTTCCCCTGATCGTTGGTCGCTGGAGAGAGTTGTCTGTGTGACAGCTCCCCAGCGACCACACAGCGACTTACCAACGATCACGGCCAGGTCATATCGCTGGTCGTGATCGTTGGTAAATCGCTTAGTGAGACGGGGCCTTAACTGAGCTTTGAAGTACCTTCTGCAATCTACACTGAGCTCAGCCGATTACCATACTAATAGGCACTATGTTCATTAGAAAAGGTGGGGGCCAGGAGCACTCCTCTCTGCAGACCTGTGACCAGGAGACAAAATGGAGTCACGCCAATCTCTGTTAGTAGGCCCGTCCAAGATGGCGGCTGTTCCCTCATCACAGAAGGGGTGATTCTTTCTGCCATCTCCCCTGATTTACGATGGGTTCTTCAGAAATTTCAGGCTGATAAACCTGACCGCTGTCCAGTGGGGAAATTGTTTGTTCCTGACAGATGGACTAGTAAAGTGATTTCGGAGGTTCATTGTTCTGTGTTGGCCTGTCATACTGGGATTTTTGGTACCAGAGATTTGGTTGGTAGGTCCTTTTGGTGGCCTTCTTTGTCACGGGATGTGCGTTCTTTTGTGCAGTCCTGTGGGACTTGTGCGCGGGCCAAGCCTTGCTGTTCCCGCGCTAGTGGGTTGCTTTTGCCTTTGCCGGTCCCTGAGAGGCCTTGGAAGCATATTTCTATGTATTTTATTTCGGATCTTCCGGTTTCCTAGAGGATGTCAGTTATCTGGGTGGTTTGTGACCGGTTTTCTAAGATGGTTTATTTGGTACCTTTGCCTAAGTTGCCTTCCTCTTCTGATTTGGTTCCATTGTTTTTTCAGCATGTGGTTCGTTTGCATGGCATTCCAGAGAACATTGTGTCCGATAGAGGTTCCCAGTTTGTTTCTAGGTTTTGGCGGGCCTTTTGTGCTAGGCTGGGCATTGATTTGTCTTTTTCTTCCGCATTTCATCCTCAGACAAATGGCCAAACCGAGCGAACTAATCAAGCTTTGGAAACTTATTTGACATGCTTTGTGTCTGCTGATCAGGATGATTGGGTGGCTTTCTTGCCATTGGCCGAGTTTGCCCTTAATAATCGGGCAAGTTCTGCTACCTTGGTTTCACCCTTCTTTTGTAACTCTGGTTTTCATCCTCGTTTTTCTTCAGGGCAGGTTGAGCCTTCTGATTGTCCTGGGGTGGACTCTCTGGTTGACAGGTTGCAGCAAATTTGGGCTCATGTTGTTGACAATTTGGTGTTGTCTCAGGAAGGGGCTCAGCATTTTGCTAACCATCGTCGCTGTGTTGGTTCCCAGCTTCGGGTTGGGGATTTGGTCTGGTTGTCTTCCCGTCATGTCCCTATAAAGGTTTCTTCCCCTAAGTTTAAGCCTCGGTTTATTGGCCCTTATAGGATTTCTGAGATTATCAATCCAGTGTCTTTTCGTTTGGCCCTTCCAGCCTCTTTTTCCATCCATAATGTTTTTCATAGATCTTTGTTGCGGAAATATGTGGTGCCCGTTGTTCCCTCTATTGATCCTCCTGCTCCGGTGTTGATTGATGGGGAGTTGGAGTATGTGGTTGAGAAGATTTTGGATTCTCGTTTTTCGAGGCGGAGGCTTCAGTATCTTGTCAAATGGAAGGGTTATGGCCAGGAGGATAATTCTTGGGTTGTTGCCTCCGATGTTCATGCTGATGATTTGGTTCGTGCCTTTCATTTGGCTCGTCCGGATCGGCCTGGGGGCTCTGGTGAGGGTTCAGTGACCCCTCCTCAAGGGGGGGGGCACTGTTGTGAATTCTGCTCTTGGGCTCCCTCCGGTGGTTGTAAGTGGTAGCGCTGCTTTCTCTGAATCACAGCATTTATCAGGTGTTTTCACTTTTTGCAATTTGGACAGGGCTATTTAGTCTTGCTTCACCCTTTAGTCAGTGCCAGTTGTCCATTGTTCCTGGAGGATTCACATCTCTGCCTGGTCTCTCCTGCTTTGCAGTTCTTTTCAACAAAGATAAGTTCTGGCCTTGATTTTGCTGTCCACATGCTGTGGTCTTATTGTTCAGTTATTTTCCATGTTTTGTCTTGTCCAGCTTGGTCTGTATAAGGATTTGTTTAGCCAAGCTGGTATCTCTGGAGATGCAGATATACCCTCCATGTCTTTAGTTAGCTGTGGAGTTTTTGTATTTTCTGTGGTGGATATTTTCTAGTATTTCAATACTGACCGCATAGTACTCTGTCCTATCCTTTCTATTTAGCTAGAAGTGGCCTCCTTTGCTAAATTCTGATTTCAGTCTGTGTATGTTTTTTCCCTCTCCTCTCACAGTCAATATTTGTGGGGGGCTGCCTGTGCTTTGGGGATTTTCTCTGAGGCAAGATAGTTTTCCCTTTTCTATCTCTAGGGGTAATTAGTCCTCCGGCTGTGTCGAGATGTCTAGGGAGCGCTAGGTACATTCCATGGCTACTTCTAGTTGCGTTGTTAGGTTCAGGGTCTGCGGTCAGTACAGGTACCACCTTCTCCAGAGTATGTCTCATGCTGCTCTTAGGCCACCAGATCATAACAGGTAACAGACAGTAAATACAGTGGAATGGAGGCCTGAAATGCCCAAATTTGTAGCCCACAGATAGCTCAGGCGTCTGACAGAGGTACGACAATGCTCAATATGTGGCCTGTATTTTTGTATTTTTTACACCCAAAATACTGTATAGAACGAGGGTAACAGACAGCAAATACAGTGGAATGAAGGCCTCAAATGTCTCCATCGTGCCCCATGTCCTGTCCCATCTGTCTCCATCCTGCATCGTGATCCTGCCCAATCTGTCTCCGTCCTGCCCCATGATCCTGCCCCATCTGTCTCTGTCCTGCCCTATGATCCTGCCCCATCTGTCTCCATCCTGCCCCATGATCCTGCCCCATTTGTCTCCATCCTGACCCATCATGCTGCCCCATCTGTCTTCATCCTGCCCCATGATCCTGCTCCATCTGTCTCCATTCTGCCCCATGATCCTGCCCCATCTGTTTCCATCCTGCCCTATGATCCTGCCCCATATGTCTCCATCCTGCCCCCTGAGTCTCCATCCTGCCGTCAAAACATATTGCGACTTGCCGCTTTCAATATAAATAAAAAAACTTTCTCTTTACCTGACCGCACCATCTGTCTCCATCCTGCTCCATCTGTATCCATCCTATACCACGTCTCCATCCTGCACCCTGTCTCCACCATGCCCCCCTGTGTCTCCCATCCTGTCCCCTGTGTTTCCCATCCTGCCCACTGTGTCTCTCATCCTGCTCCCTGTGTCTCCCATGCTGCCCCCTGGGTCTCTCATCCTGCCCCCTGGGTCTCCCATCCTGCCCCCTGGGTCTCCCATCCTGCCCCCTGTGTCTCCCATCCTGCCCCCTGTGTTTCCATCCTGCCCCCTGTATCTCCATTCTTCCCTGTGTCTCCATTCTTCCCCCTGTATCTCCATTCTTCCCCCTGTGTCTCCATACTTCCTTCTGTATCTCCATTCTTCCCTGTGTCTCCATTCTTCCCCCTGTATCTCCATTCTTCTCCATATCTCCATTCTTCCCCATATCTCAATTCTTCCCCCATATCTCAATTGTTCCCCCATATCTCCATCCTTCCCCTTATGTCTCCATTCTTCCCCCTGTATCTCCATTCTTCCCCGTGTCTCCATTCTTCCCCGTGTCTCCATTCTTCCCCGTGTCTCCATACTTCCCCCTGTGTGTCCATACTTCCCCCTGTGTCTCCATTCTTCCCCCGTGTCTCCATTCTTCCCCCTTTATCTTCATTCTTGCCCCATGTCTCCATTCTTCTTCTTGTATCTCCATT
Source organism: Ranitomeya variabilis (assembly GCF_051348905.1). Classification (NCBI taxonomy): domain Eukaryota; kingdom Metazoa; phylum Chordata; class Amphibia; order Anura; family Dendrobatidae; genus Ranitomeya; species Ranitomeya variabilis. Next base: position 878,265,045 of record NC_135232.1, read on the forward strand.
CTGCCCCCTGCATCTCTATTCTGCCCCTTGTGACTCCATATTTTCCCATGTCTCCATTCTTCCCTCTGTATCTCCATTGTTCCCCCGTTTCTCCCATTCTGCCCCCCGTGTCTCCCATCTTGCCCCCTGTGTTTCCCATCCTGCCCACTGTGTCTCTCATCCTGCTCCCTGGGTCTCCCATCCTGACCCTGAGTCTCCCATCCTGCCCCTGGCTCTCCCATCCTGCCCCCTGTGTTTCCATCCTGCCCCCTGTGTCTCCATTCTTCCCTGTGTCTCCATTCTTCCCCATGCCTCCATTCTTCTCCCTGTATCTCCATTCTTCCCCATGTCTCCATTCATCCCCATGCCTCCATTCTTCTCCCTTTATATCCATTCTTCCCTGTGTCTTCATTCTTCCCCCTGTATCTCCATTCTGCCCCCTGTGTCTCCATACTTCCTCCTGTATCTCCATTCTTCCCCGTGTCTCCATTCTTCCCCCTGTATCTCCATTGTTCCCCCTGTGTCTCCATACTTCCTTCTGTATCTCCATTCTTCCCTGTGTCCATTCTTCCCCCTGTATCTCCATTCTTTCCCATATCTCCATTCTTCCCCATGTCTCCATACTTCCCCCTGTGTGTCCATACTTCCCCCTGTGTCTCCATTCTTCCCCCTTTATCTTCATCCTTGCCCCATGTCTCCATTCTTCTCCTTGTATCTCCATTCTGCCCCCTGCATCTCTATTCTGCCCCTTGTGACTCCATATTTTCCCATGTCTCCATTCTTCCCTCTGTATCTCCATTGTTCCCCCGTTTCTCCCATTCTGCCCCCCGTGTCTCCCATCTTGCCCCCTGTGTTTCCCATCCTGCCCACTGTGTCTCTCATCCTGCTCCCTGGGTCTCCCATCCTGACCCTGGGTCTCCCATCCTGCCCCTGGTTCTCCCATCCTGCCCCCTGTGTTTCCATCCTGCCCCCTGTGTCTCCATTCTTCCCTGTGTCTCCATTCTTCCCCATGCCTCCATTCTTCTCCCTGTATCTCCATTCTTCCCCATGTCTCCATTCATCCCCATGCCTCCATTCTTCTCCCTTTATATCCATTCTTCCCTGTGTCTCCATTCTTCCCCCTGTATCTCCATTCTGCCCCCTGTGTCTCCATACTTCTTCCTGTATCTCCATTCTTCCCCGTGTCTCCATTCTTTCTCCTGTATCTCCATTCTTCCCCCATATCTCCATCCTTCCCCCTATGTCTCCATTCTTCCCACTGTATCTCCATTCTTCCCCATGTCTCCATTCTTTCCTGTGTCTCCATTCTTCCCCATGTCTCCATACTTCCCCCTGTGTGTCCATACTTCCCCCTGTGTCTCCATTCTTCCCCCTGTATCTTCATTCTTGCCCCATGTCTCCATTCTTCCTCTTGTATCTCCATTCTGCCCCTGCATCTCTATTCTGCCCCTTGTGACTCCATATTTAATCATGTCTCCATTCTTCCCTCGGTATCTCCATTGTTCCCCCGTTTCTCCCATCCTGCCCCCCGTGTCTCCCATCCTGCCCCCTGTATTTCCAATCCTGCCCACTGTGTCTCTCATCCTGCTCCCTGGGTCTCCCATCCTGCCCCCTGGGTCTCCCATCCTGCCTCCTGTGTTTCCATCCTGCCCCCTGTGTCTCCATTCTTCCCCTTGTCTCCATTCTTCTCCATGCCTCCATTCTTCTCCCTGTATCTCCATTCTTCCCTGTGTCTCCATTCTTCTCCCTGTATCTCCATTCTTCCCCGTGTCTCCATACTTCCTCCTGTATCTCCATTCTTCCCCGTGTCTCCATTCTTTCCCCTGTATCTCCATTCTTCCCCCATATCTCCATTCTTCCCCCACATCTCCATTCTTCCCCCATATCTCCATCCTTCCCCCTATGACTCCATATTTAATCATGTCTCCATTCTTCCCTCTGTATCTCCATTGTTCCCCTGTTTCTCCCATCCTGCCCCCCCCCGTGTCTCCCATCCTGCCCCCGTGTCTCCCATTCTGCCCCGAGCTTGCCTCTTTCAACAAAAATAAAAATATCTTTCTTCTTACCTGGCCGTGCTCCTGTGGTGAAGTTCCATCAACGCAGTCCAGGTATGCACTTGCCAGTGAATGAAAATGACATCATACGCCGGCGACGTGTGCGCTGACATCAGCCTCCGATTGGCTGGCAGCTTTTAACTATTGACGTGTGGGCCCAGGCCTGCACGGCAATAGAGTTTAACTGATCCTGTGTCAGGGGCACAGGTTCAGTTACTGCACCGGCAGAATCCTGCCACTGGGGCCCGATGACCAGAAGAAACGGGGCCCGATGCAGGGCCTCCTCTGGTCATCGGGCCCCATACGCCAGTCAGGGCAATAATGCCCTGTTGGCGGGCCTGATTATAATATAATATCCTCTCTCCCACCCCGACCACAAATTCATTATAATTTCCTCTGTCCACCCCTCACCCTCAATTCATTATAATATCTTCTCTCCCACCCTCCACCTTCAATTCATTATAATATATCCTCTCTACCACTCCCCACCTTCAATTCATTATAATTTCCTCTGTCCCACCCCTTACCTTCAATTCTTTATAATATCCTCTCTTCCACCCTCAATTCATTATAATATAATATCCTCTCTCCCACCTCCATTTAATTCACTTTATTGGAAAAGAAAATAATACGTACCTCTCCACACAATCTCCTGTGGCATCACTTCATCTTGTGATTGGCAAGTACATGTCTTCTGAGTCATAGAGAAGGCGACGGGAGCTCCCCTTCACAGGTTCTGCCATTCTCTATTGCGGGCATTGGAGCTTCAGAAAGGCTCCATGCCCAGCAAAAAGCAATGCCAATGGTGGCGCACAATATATTGTAATGAGGGCAATCTGGCCATAGCTCCCCTGGAGCCTTGGACTCTGGGTAGTAGCCCAGATTGCGCTCATTATAATCTGCCTATGGGCACCAGTGAACACTATGCTTAGGCTGAACTGAAATGCATAGGAACCGCAATTCACCTGACGAGCAATATAAATTAGTGTATGGACTTTATTAAGCCCATGGCTTATTTATATTACTCCTCTGGTGAGTTTAATTCCAATGCCATTTAGTTCCACTTAATTAAAGGGAACCTGTCACCCCGTTTTTTCAGTATGAGCTAAAAATACCGGTAAATAGGGCCTGAGCTGTGTGTTACAATAGTGTATTTTGTGTACCCTGATAACCCACCTATGCTGCCAAAATACGTTACCAAAGTCGCCGTTTTCGCCTGTCAATCCAGGTGGTCTGGTCAAAGGGGCGTGGTGACATCGCTGTTTCTTCCCCCAGATCTTGCTTATTTTTCCGTTGGTGGCGTAGTGGTTTGCGCATGCCCAACTGGCGAATCCACATCACAGGTGAAGATAAAGAGCGCGATCGGCGCTATTTCCCTGGTGATCGGTGGGGGCGGCCATCTTCCTGAGGCCGCGCGTGCACAGATGGAGCTCTCTGCTGCCCCAGGCTTCAGGAAAATGGCCGTGGGATGCCGCGCGTGCGCAGATGGAGATCGCGGCGGCCATTTTTCTGAAGCCGAGATGCGAAACGTTCCGGTGCGTTGCATTAACTTAGAAGATCAGGACATTACTGTCATTCCCAGAAGTGTGGTGGCCTGAATCATGAACCTACCAGAAGAAGTAATACCCCCCCCAACCAGTGCAATTGGAAGCACAACCTGGAAACCCCTGGACTGTGTCAGTGAACTCCATCTCAGTGTCAGAACCTTGTTACATCAAGGAAGGCTGGCTCATATTGGAACAAATGCGGGCTGAACTGGCCGAACACGAACCCACTCAGGTATGACAGGTAGAAGCTCTGCTGGGGAAGTATAAGGAAGTCTTCGTCCTCCACGAAGATGATTTTGGCTGCTTCGCGGCCATTGTGAACGAAATACCAACTGGAAGTGCCACGCCCATATGAAAGCATTACCGACAAATTCCCCCACAGTTGTACCAGGAAGTGAAAAACATGCTGAATCAGATGTTACAAGCCGGTGTGATCCGAGAGAGCCAGAGTCCGTGGGCTGTCCCAATTGTGTGGGTGCGAAAGAAAGATGGCACCTTGCGGTTTTGTGTGGACTACCAAAAACTTAATGCCTGTATGGTGTAGGACTCGTACCCACTGCCCCGGATTGAGGAGTCCCTGTCTGCCCTGGGGAAAGCCAAGTTCTTCTCTACACTGGACCTTGCCAGCGGCTACTGGCTAGTCCCCATGTCTGAACAAGATCGAGCAAAGACTGTCTTCATTCTTCCCATGGGACTTTACGAGTTCAACCGCATGCCGTTTGGCCTAGCCAATGCTCCTGGAACTTTCCAGCATCTCATGGAGAGGTGCCTGGGGACTTGAACTTTGAGTCGACCCTCATCTATCTGGATGACATTATAGTCTTTGCAGCTTCATTTAAGGAACATCTGCAATGCCTGGAACAAGTGTTGGCCCGCCTTCAGAAGCAAGGACTAAAGGTGAAGCCCCAGAAGTGGCATTTGTTCCGCATGTCGTCATGTCGTTTCTTCCGAAAGGGGTGGAACCCTCCAGAGAAGGTCACCATGATTCAAGACTGGCCCACTCCATAGAACATGAAGGATGTGCAAGCGTTCCTGGGACTGACTGGTTATTACAGGCGGTTTGTGAAGAATTTCGCTCGATGGGCAAAGCCCTTACAGGAACTGTTGAAGAAGGTACCCCCTGGTGGCAAGAACTGGAGAATTTATTGGCAGGAACCTCAAGATGAAGCCTTTCAACATCTCAAAAGGGCACTCACCAAAGCTCCCATCCTGGCCTACGTGGATTTCTCTCAACTGTTCATTCTCCACACTGACAGGAGTCTGCTGGGACTTGGGGCTGTGTTGTCACAGATGCAGGACTGAAGGGGCCTTGGAACAGCAGTGGGTAGCCAGGATGGCGAAGTTCCATTATAAAATCACCTACAGGAGAGGGGCAGAAAATACACATGCCGATGCCATGAGGAAGAGTACCAGACCCGAGCACCAGGATGGTGGTGGCAACGCAGGGACAGATACATACCCCAGCCCAAGACAACATACTGGGATGAACCTGAGATGAGCGGGTTCAGCTTTAACAGGAAGATGGCGAACTGGGTTTACTAAGATGATGTGTGGTGTCATGGTTCCCAATGGCAAGGGAACGTCAGAGAACATAAATAACAGAACAGCTCTTGGGTGATGGAATCTCGAGCTGACCGTGAGCTAAACCTACCACACAACTAACAGTGGCCGGGTGGCGTACCTACGTTTTATCCCTAGACGCCTAGCACCAGCCGGAGGACTAACTAACCCTAATAGAGGAAAAGACAGACCTGGCTTACCTCTAGGGAAATTCCCCCAAAAAGGAGACAGAAGCCCCCCACATATATTGACGGTGAGTTCAGAGGAAAAGACATACGCAGTATGAAGGTAGGTTCAGCAAAGCGAGGTCCGCTTACTAGATAGCAAGAAGATACAATAGGAAACTTCACGGTCAGCTGAAAACCCTATTAAAGTACCATCCCGAAATTACTTTAAGACTCATGTGTCAACTCATGACACCGGAGTGGCAATTTCGGCCCACAAGAGCTTCCAGCTACAGAAAAATAACATAACTGTGAACTGGAACAAAAATGCAAAACAAACTTAGGACTAAGAGTCCAACTTAGCTGATAGTAGTCTAGAAGCAGGAACATGCAACAGAAAGGCTCTGGTTACATTGATGGCCGGCACTAGAATAACTGAGCAGCAAGGCTAAATAGGATACACCCATATCCTGATGGAAACAGGTGAACAGAGAAAGTGAAGCACACAAGTCCAGTACCACCAGTGACCACCGGGGGAGCCCAAAAACCAAACTCACAACAGTACCCCCCCTCAAGGAGGGGGCACCGAACCCTCACAAGAACCACCAGGGCGATCAGGACGAGCCCTATGAAAGGCACGGACCAAATCAGAGGCATGAACATCAGAGGCTGTCACCCAAGAATTATCCTCTTGACCGTAGCCCTTCCACTTGACCAGATACTGAAGTTTCCGTCTGGAAACACGGGAGTCCAAGATCTTCTCCACAACGTACTCCAATTCACCCTCAACCAACACCGGAGCGGGAGGCTCAACGGAAGGCACAACCGGTACCTCATACCTGCGCAATAATGACCGATGGAAGACATTATGGATAGAAAAAGATGCTGGGAGGTCCAATCGAAAGGACACGGGGTTAAGAATCTCCAAAATCTTATACGGGCCGATGAACCGAGGCTTAAACTTAGGAGAAGAAACCCTCATAGGGACAAAACGAGAAGACAACCACACCAAGTCCCCAACACGAAGACGAGGACCAACACGACGACGGCGGTTAGCAAAATGCCGAGTCTTCTCCTGGGACAACTCCAAATTGTCCACCACCTGTCCCCAAATCCGATGCAACCTATCCACCACAGTATCCACTCCAGGACAATCCGAAGACTCCACCTGACCGGAAGAAAAACGAGCATGAAACCCCAAATTGCAAAAGAAAGGAGAAACCAAAGTGGCAGAACTAGCCTGATTATTGAGGGCAAACTCCGCCAACGGCAAAAAGGCAACCCAGTCATCCTGATCCGCAGACACAAAACACCTCAAATAAGTCTCCAAGGTCTGATTAGTTCGCTCAGTCTGGCCATTAGTCTGAGGATGGAACGCAGACGAAAAAGACAAATCAATGCCCATCCTAGCACAGAACGCCCGCCAAAATCTAGACACGAACTGGGTCCCCCTGTCAGAAACGATATTCTCCGGAATACCATGCAAGCGAACCACATTTTGAAAAAACAGAGGAACCAACTCGGATGAGGAAGGCAACTTAGGCAAGGGCACCAAATGAACCATCTTTGAAAAACGGTCACACACCACCCAGATGACAGACATTTTCTGAGAAACAGGGAGATCAGAAATAAAATCCATAGAGATGTGAGTCCAAGGCCTCTTCGGAATAGGCAAAGATAACAACAATCCGCTAGCCCGAGAACAACAAGGTTTGGCCCGAGCACAAACATCACAAGACTGCACAAAAACTCGTACATCTCGAGACAGGGAAGGCCACCAGAAGGACCTAGCCACCAAATCCCTGGTACCAAAGATCCCGGGATGACCTGCCAACACAGAAGAATGAACCTCCGAGATGACTCTACTGGTCCAATCATCAGGAACAAACAGTCTACCAGGCGGGCAACGATCAGGTCTATCCGCCTGAAACTCCTGCAAAGCCCGTCGCAGGTCTGGGGAAACAGCAGATAATATCACCCCATCCTTAAGGATACCTGTAGGTTCAGAATCACCAGGGGAATCAGGCTCAAAACTCCTAGAAAGGGCATCCGCCTTCACATTTTTAGAACCTGGTAAGTATGAGACCACAAAATTAAACCGAGAGAAAAACAACGACCAACGCGCCTGTCTAGGATTCAGGCGCCAGGCAGACTCAAGATAAATCAAATTCTTGTGATCGGTCAATACCACCACCTGATGTCTAGCCCCCTCAAGCCAATGACGCCACTCCTCAAAAGCCCACTTCATAGCCAAAAGCTCCCGATTACCAATATCATAATTTCGCTCGGCGGGCGAAAATTTTCGAGAAAAGAACGCACAAGGTCTCATCACGGAGCAGTCGGAACTTTTCTGCGACAAGACCGCCCCAGCTCCGATCTCGGAAGCATCGACCTCAACCTGAAAAGGAAGAGTAACATTAGGCTGACGCAACACAGGGGCGGAAGAAAAGCGGCGCTTAAGCTCCCGAATGGCCTCCACAGCAGCAGGGGACCAATCAGCAACATCAGCACCCTTTTTGGTCAAATCAGTCAAAGGTTTAGCAACATCAGAAAAACCAGTTATAAATCGACGATAAAAATTAGCAAAGCCCAAAAATTTCTGAAGGCTCTTAAGAGAAGAAGGTTGCGTCCAATCACAAATAGCCCGAACCTTGACAGGATCCATCTCAATGGAAGAGGGGGAAAAAATGTACCCCAAAAAAGAAATCTTTTGAACCCCAAAAATACACTTAGAACCCTTCACACACAAGGAATTAGCCCGCAAAACCTGAAAAACCCTCCTGACCTGTTGGACATGAGAATCCCAGTCATCCGAAAAAATCAAAATATCATCCAGATACACGATCATAAATTTATCCAAATATTCACGGAAAATGTCATGCATAAAGGACTGAAAGACTGAAGGGGCATTTGAAAGACCAAAAGGCATTACTAAATACTCAAAATGGCCCTCGGGCGTATTAAATGCGGTTTTCCACTCATCCCCCTGCTTAATTCGCACCAAATTATACGCCCCACGGAGATCAATCTTAGAGAACCACTTAGCCCCTTTTATTCGAGCAAACAAATCAGTCAGCAGTGGCAGAGGATACTGATATTTGACTGTAATTTTATTCAAGAGTCGATAATCAATACACGGCCTCAAAGAGCCATCTTTTTTAGATACAAAGAAAAAACCGGCTCCTAAGGGAGATGAAGAAGGACGAATATGTCCCTTTTCCAGGGACTCCTTAATATATTCTCGCATAGCAGCATGTTCAGGTACAGATAGATTAAATAAACGACCCTTTGGAAATTTACTGCCCGGAATCAGATCTATGGTACAATCGCAATCTCTGTGAGGAGGTAGTGAACCAAGCTTAGGCTCCTCAAAAACATCACGATAATCAGATAAAAATTCCGGAATCTCAGAGGGAATAGATGACGAAATGGAAACCAAAGGTACGTCCCCATGAGCCCCCTGACATCCCCAGCTTAACACAGACATTGCTTTCCAGTCAAGGACTGGGTTATGAGATTGTAACCATGGTAATCCAAGCACCAAAACGTCATGTAGATTGTACAACACAAGGAAGCGAATCATCTCCTGATGGTCTGGATTCATACGCATAGTCACTTGTGTCCAGTATTGTGGTTTATTACTAGCCAATGGTGTAGAGTCAATACCCTTCAGAGGTATAGGAACTTCCAGAGGCTCTAGATCAAACCCACAGTGCCTGGCAAAGGACCAATCCATTAGACTCAAAGCGGTGCCAGAGTCGACATAGGCATCCGCGGTAATTGACGATAATGAACAAATCAAGGTCACAGACAGAATAAACTTAGACTGTAAAGTGCCCATTGAAATAGACTTATCAACCTTTTTTGTATGTTTAGAGCATGCTGATATAACATGAGTTGAATCACCACAATAGAAGCACAACCCATTTTTTCGCCTAAAATTCTGCCGTTCGCTTCTGGACAGAATTCTATCACATTGCATATTTTCTGGAGCCTTCTCAGAAGACACCGCCAAATGGTGCACAGGTTTGCGCTCCCGCAAACGCCGATCAATCTGAATAGCCATTGTCATGGACTCATTCAGACCTGTAGGTGCAGGGAACCCCACCATAACATCTTTAATGGCATCAGAGAGACCCTCTCTGAAATTCGCCGCCAGGGCGCACTCATTCCACTGAGTAAGCACAGACCATTTACGAAATTTTTGGCAGTATATTTCAGCTTCATCTTGCCCTTGAGATAGGGCCATCAAGGCTTTTTCAGCCTGAATCTCTAAGTTAGGTTCCTCATAAAGCAACCCCAAAGCCAGAAAAAACGCATCCACATTGAGCAACGCAGGATCCCCGGGTGCCAATGCAAATGCCCAGTCTTGAGGGTCACCCCGCAGCAAGGAAATTACTATCCTAACCTGCTGTGCGGGATCTCCAGCGGAGCGAGATCTCAGGGAAAGAAATAATTTACAATTATTTTTGAAATTCAGGAAACGAGATCTATCCCCGGAGAAAAATTCTGGTATAGGAATTCTAGGTTCAGATATAGGAGCATGAATAACAAAATCCTGTAAATTTTGAACCTTCGTAGCAAGATTATTCAAACCTGTAGCCAAACTCTGAGGATCCATTTTAATCAGGTGAGATCAGAGCCATTCAAGGATTAGAAGGAGAGAGAGAGACGAAGGCTGCAATTAGAGCAGAAATGCAACTAAGTCAACTATAGAGCAAGCTCAGAGGAAAAAAAAAAAAAAAAATCTGCAGACTTCTTTTTCTCTCCTTTCTTCTGCCAACGGTTTTAACACTGGGCCGGCCATACTGTCATGGTTCCCAATGGCAAGGGAACGTCAGAGAACATAAATAACAGAACAGCTCTTGGGTGATGGAATCTCGAGCTGACCGTGAGCTAAACCTACCACACAACTAACAGTGGCCGGGTGGCGTACCTACGTTTTATCCCTAGACGCCTAGCACCAGCCGGAGGACTAACTAACCCTAATAGAGGAAAAGACAGACCTGGCTTACCTCTAGGGAAATTCCCCCAAAAAGGAGACAGAAGCCCCCCACATATATTGACGGTGAGTTCAGAGGAAAAGACATACGCAGTATGAAGGTAGGTTCAGCAAAGCGAGGTCCGCTTACTAGATAGCAAGAAGATACAATAGGAAACTTCACGGTCAGCTGAAAACCCTATTAAAGTACCATCCCGAAATTACTTTAAGACTCATGTGTCAACTCATGACACCGGAGTGGCAATTTCGGCCCACAAGAGCTTCCAGCTACAGAAAAATAACATAACTGTGAACTGGAACAAAAATGCAAAACAAACTTAGGACTAAGAGTCCAACTTAGCTGATAGTAGTCTAGAAGCAGGAACATGCAACAGAAAGGCTCTGGTTACATTGATGGCCGGCACTAGAATAACTGAGCAGCAAGGCTAAATAGGATACACCCATATCCTGATGGAAACAGGTGAACAGAGAAAGTGAAGCACACAAGTCCAGTACCACCAGTGACCACCGGGGGAGCCCAAAAACCAAACTCACAACAGTGTGGCTTCTCAGAGACTACCAAGCTCATCGGAAAGGGGGACCTTGTCCCCGGAGGCGTTGTGGATCCTACAACAGTGGGAACAACTAAGAATGATGAACAGCTTACTATATCAAAAAGCGTAACTGCGGACCGAGTCGAATGTGACCTGGCAAGTCCTCAATCCAACAACGTCACTATCTGAAATTGCTGTCACTGCACACGTGCAAGGAGTCCACTTCGGTCCAGATAAGATCTTCCAATAGCTACAACTGTTCATCTTCCATCCTCAGTTGAAGGCAAAAGTGGATGAGGCCTGTAAAAAGTGCCGAACGTGAACTGGCTAAGCCGCCAGAACAGAAGGCTCCCGTTCAGTCCATTATAACCTCCGCTCCTCTGGAACTCTTGACTATCTGACCATCAGCCCGGCCCATCAAGGCTACGAACATTGCCTAGTAATGGTGGATCATTTTACAAAGTTCACCGAGGTGACTCTGACACGGGATCAGTCTGCAGTCTGCTGCATATGCAATATGTAAGAACGTCATTCAACCCTATGGGTGTCCAAAGAGAATTCACTCTGATCATGGAGCTTATTTCTTGGGAAAAGTAATGGATGAACTGCACCATCTGACAAATCCCGCACCATACCGTACCACCCTCAAGGTAATGGTGCATGTGAACGATTCAACCGTACACTGATCCAGATGCTAAGGACTCTAGAGGAAGATTGGAAGGCCTGGTGGCCAGAATACGTCTCGGAACTGGTGTGGGTATACAATTTTAATGATTATAAGGGATAACTCAGGAGACTCTTTGCATGGAACAAAACAACTACAGGACACAGTTTTATAAGTGGTAAAGTCTATATTATCACATGGTGATTCAAACAGGTGCAGAGAGAAACTCAAGTCCACAACACTTGGTGTAAATATTAAACACAGTTTAACAGTCTATAGGAAACTTCAGAGGAAAATGCAATCACGCAGAAAGTCTATGAAGCACAATTATTCTTGAGGATACTTGACACGAATAAGTCCTTGGTAGTCCAAACACAGATAGATATGCTTATAAGGCAGTTCAAATAATATCTTAGCACAACCAGGGAGGCCTGGGTAAAAGTCTCAGGTTTAAGCAGAGCAGCAAAAGCTTACATGTCCAGAAAATGCAGATGGAAACAAACACAAGCAGCCAGATGGGGGATTACTGGAAACCGATGTATGCAGCAGAAACTCAGAGCTGAGTAGCAGGATCTCCACACAGGTTCACAGGAGCAGGTGCAGTGCAGGTGCAAAGCCAGGGAGTGATCAGGAGCTGGATGCAAGGCAGAATACTCTAGCACAGACTGAAGGCTGGGGTGGAGTTTTATAGCAGGAAGACACAGTGCATATGAGACCAAAGACGCCATCTTGGAAAAGGGCAGTAATGCACAAAAGGTAATCAAAATGTTCAGAGTCCTGACGTTACTCCCTCCTTAGAAGCGGCCTCAGAACGATCCTGGACCTGGTTTCTCAGGGAATCTTTGATGAAAGCGAGAGATCTGTTGGGCATTGATGTTTTCCACAGGTTCCCAAGAGTCTTCCTCAGGGGGATATCCCTGCCATCTTATAAGATATTGGAGCCGATTCCTGCGAATCCTGGTATCAATAATTTCCTCCACCACAAATTGTTCTTGCCCATCAATCACCACAGGCTGCGGAGGTGGCACAACACGTCCCTGGAAGGTATTAGGGGATACAGGCTTTAGTAAAGATACATGAAAAACTGGGTGTACCTTCATAGTCCTAGGCAGCTTCAGATGGCAGGCCACAGAGCTCACAATACCGTTGATCTTGAAAGGGCCAATGAATTTCTGTCCAAGTTTTTGTGAAGGAATGTTTAACTTCAGATTCTTAGTTGATAACCACATAGAATCTCCTACCTTGAACATGGGTGCAGGTTTACGGAATCTATCAGCCGATCTCTTATAACGTTTTTGAGCCGTGGTCAGGGATTCCTTCAGAACCTCCAGATTTGTAAGTGTAAGAGAGACAGACATTGATATTGAGTGCAGAGCAAAACCCCTTCCAGAATCTTGAAGTGAACTGTACGCCACGGTCAGAGATGATCTCATCCGGGACCCCATGCAGCCGGAAGACATTCTGAATAACCAAGTTCACTGTATCCTTAGCTGAGGGGAGGCCGGTGCATGGAACAAAATGAGCAGCTTTAGTCAGTCGATCAACTACTACCATGATCATATTCATGCCCCCGATATAGGCAGCTCCACAATAAAGTCCATTGATATAGACCCCCAAGGTCAGGACGGAACAGGTAATGGTTGCAGGAGACCCGTAGGTGCCACACGAGGAGTCTTGTAACGAGCACATACATCGCAAGAGAGAACATAGTCCTTAGTTGGCCACCAGAAAAATTGGCTTAGGAACTCTTGTGTCTTCTGTACCCCCCTGTGACCAGCCAACTTGGAGTCATGTACCAACTTGAGGATCTGCAGACGGACGACCTCAGGGACGTAGATACGTCGATCTCTGAACCACATGCCACCCTTAAAGACAAGATTAATATCAATAGGTGGGTTGGCCAGAAATACATCACTGTCATAGGCCTCCCTGCACTTCTTCCACAAGTCCTGATCGTGGATTTCTCCGATGAAATTGGCATCAGATAGAATGGTCTTGGACGGGGCTCCAGGTACGGAATCCGCAGCATGGATTCGGGATAAAGCATCAGCCTTCCCATTACGAGAACCTGTACGGTACGAGATAACAAAGTTAATTTGATTTAAAAATAAATTCCAACGAGCCTGACGAGGAGAAAGACATCTAGCGGATCTGAGGAACTCTAAATTGCGATGGTCAGTAAGCACTATGATCTGTTGTGCAGCTCCTTGCAGATGATGCCTCCATTCCTTGAAAGACGCAATAATAGCCAGCAATTCCTTGTCTCCCACATCGTAATTCTTCTCTGCTGAGGTTAGTCTACGGGAAAAGAAAGCACAAGGATGTAGCAGACCCTTCTTTCCAGTTCTTTGGGAGAGAATAGTGTTATGATCCGGTGACCTTGGAGCCGCATGAGACTTTCTCAGGAGTAGGTGGAACCTGTACTGACCGCAAACCCTAAACTGTCACCGCAACTAGAAGTAGCCGTGGGGTGTACCTAACACATCCTAGACACCTCGACACAGCCGGAGGACTAAATACCCCTATAGATGGAAATGGGAATTCTATCTTGCCTCAGAGCAGAACCCCAAAGGATATGCAGCCCCCCACAAATATTGACTGTGAGTATTAGAGGAAAGACACATGCAGGCAGAAATCAGGATTTAGCAAAAGAGGCCACACTAGCTAAATAGGAAAGGATATGACAGAATACTAAGCGGTCAGTATTAAAACCCTAAAAATATCCACAGCAGATAATATAAAAATTCCACCATCTAACTAAAGACATGGAATGTATATCTGCATCTCCTGAGAATCCAACTTGACTGAAATATCCAAACACAGTCTAAGCTGGACAAGAAAAAACATTGAATAGTACTGAATTGTAAAGCACACAGCATGTGTGCTGTAGAAACAAAACCAGACACTTATCTTTGCTGATTTGGCAGCAGGGCAGGAGGAACCAGACAGAGATTCAAAACCTCCAAGAACAATGGACAACTGGCAAGGGCTAATGAATCCTGGACACCTAAATATCCCAGTCAGAGCTGCAATCAGCAGGGACACCTGCCCAGGATTGCAACCCAGGGACAACTGCATTACTACCAACAACCACCGGAGGGAACCCAAGAGCAGAATTCTCAACAGAATAGCCCCCAAGGCATTATCAGAAGCGTCCACCTCCACAATGAAAGAAAGTGTTGGATCTGGGTGTATGAACAACGGTGCTGAGGTGAAACAGATCTTAAGCCGAAGCTTCTTGAGCCTGTGATGACCACTTAAAGGGCTTTTCCTTCTTTGTCAAGGAAGTAATGGGATGGACAATATCAGAAAAATTTTCAATGAAGCGTCTGTAGAAATTTGCAAAACCAATAAAACGTTGGACCTCCTTAACGTTCTTGGGTACCGGCCAGTCAAGGATAGCCTGAATCTTACCAGATTCCATGTTCAGCCCCTGGGGAGAGATGATATAACCTAAGAACTGTATCTCAGAACGATGGAACTCACATTTCTCCGGCTTGATATACAGATGGTTCTCTTTCAGACGTCTTAAAACAGCTTTGACATGTTCTTCATGTTCCTGTAGAGAGTCAGAAAAGATTAGAATATCGTCCAAATAGATCACCACAAACTGGTCCAACAAATCTCTGAAAATGTCATTAGCAAGGTGTTGAAACGTTGCAGGGGTATTACAAAGCCCGAAGGGCATCATGAGATAATTAAAGTGTCCATAACGGCATCGGAATGCTGTCTTCCACTCATCCCCTGGATGAATACGCACCAAATTATAAGCCCCACGAAGATCCAGTTTAGAGAACACCTTAGCATGGCGGACTATTTCCAGTAATTCGGGAATCAGAGGCAAAGGGTAACGATTCCGTAGGGTTACCTTATTGAGCTCTTGATAGTCCACATAGGGTCTCAGGGACCCATCCTTCTTCTTTACAAAAAATATAGGTGCCCCTGCTGGTGAGGAAGAAGGACGTATGAAGCCTTTGGCCAGATTTTCATCAATATACTCCTTTAAGGCTCGAAGCTCAGGTGCCACCAAAGGATATACGTTACCAAAAGGAATAGCTGCCCCAGGAAGCAACTCAACGGGACAGTCATAATGCCTGTGTGGAGAAAGCTGATCTGCATTCTTCTTGTCACAGATGTCAGAGAACTCTTTATATGCTGAAGGTAAAGTAAATTCCTGTACTGGTGGTCCCGTAGCTGTGGACTTGGGGACAGCTTCAGTTAATGCTATGTTGCTCCTTGTTGGAAAGATAATCTCCTTGGTCTTCCAGTTGATAGTTGGATTCTGAGAAAGCAGCCAAGGGATGCCTAAAATCACAGGAAAATGAGGAGAAGAAATTAACAAGAAAGAGAGTTGCTCTTGATGATTAGGCTCCAACAAAATCTCAAGGGGTGCGGTCTCCTGATCCACAGGCCTGGAGATTAAAGGTGACCCATCCACTGTTTCCATGGTAATTGGAGAGGCTCTTTGCTGAATTTCAATACCATGTTCTTTGGCAAATGCCATATCCATAAAATTGCCACCTGCACCAGAGTTAATCATAGCTGCACTGGAAATCCACTGTCCTGTACACAGGATCTTAATTGGGAGAGAACAGTGAGAGTTCTTTCATTTAGCTCCTTGGCTTGTGAAGTCATAGAATGTGAATGGAATACACCCTTTAAAGGCAGGCTACATTCAGAGATGTCAGATTCATCATCACAGTTGTCATACTCCCCTATTGCTGCTAGCACCTTGTTAGGCCACTTGGGACACATGGGACAGTTGATTAGAAAGTGGTCAGACTAGCCGCAGTAGAAACATAGACTTTCTCGAAGGCGATGCTCCCGGTGCTCATTACTCTCGCGCCACTGAACAGAATCAATTTGCATGGGCACCTCCTCTACCTCTCGAGATGTTTTACATGCAGGCTCTTTGGAAGGAAGGGAAAAGTTAGAAACACGGTTATATGCAGCAAACTTCTCCTGCCTACGCTCAGTAAGGCGAATGTCAATGCGCACACAATGCTGTATAAATGGTTCTAGCTCTTGTGGTGATTCAGAGCGAGCTAATTCATCCTTTACAATGCTAGACAGACCCCTTTTAAAAATAGGTAATTGTGCATAACTGTCCCAATTAGTATCTACCGCTAATCTCCTGAATTCAGTAGCATACTCAATAACAGAACGTTTAGCCTGGCGTAAAGACAATAAAGCAGATTCAGCGGTTGCATGGCAATTAGGGTCATCAAACATTAATGCCATAGTGGACAAAAAATCGTCCAAATTATTTAACCGCGGGTCATAAGACTCAATCATCGGATTCGCCCAGGTGAGCACTCGTGCGGTCAGCAGCATTATTACACACAATACTTTGGATCTATCATTAGTAAAACAGTCATCATGCACATCAAAGTATAGCATACATTGATTCACAAAGCCACGAAATTTGTCACGATCACCATTAAATCTGAATGGGGGCAACTTAGGTGGGCTAGCTGGTGGCGGTTGCCCAGATGGTAAAGTCGCTTGTGCAGCCATTTGCGTGCTTATGTCCTGAAAAGTCCGTCCATACTGGGACTCTATGCCAGCAAGTTTGCTTTCCTGGGTTGCCATGCGGGTGCTTAAGTCCTGCAAAGTTTGTCCAAACACTTGTTGATTGTGTTCAAAGCTTCCAAACTTCTTTTGCAGACCTTCCACATCTTTCTGCAGTTATCTAATTATGGAGAACACCTGCTCTAGTCTGCTTTCTGCAGTCATTGTTCCAGCAGTCTCCTCTTTTGAGGTTAGAGTATCCTGTAATGATTATAAGGGATAACTCAGGAGACTCTTTGCATAGAACAATACAACTACAGGACACAGTTTTATAAGTGGTAAAGTCTATATTATCACACAGTGATTCAAACAGGTGCAGAGAGAAACTCAAGTCCACAACACTTGGTGTAAATATTAAATGAAGCTTAACAGTCTATAGGAAACTTCAGAGGAAAATGCAATCATGCAGAAAGTCTATGAAGCACAATTATTCTTGAGGATACTTGACACGAATAAGTCCTTTGTAGTCCAAACACAGATAGATATGCTTATAAGGCAGTTCAAATAATATCTTTGCACAACCAGGGAGGCCTGGGTAAAAGTCTCAGGTTTAAGCAGAGCAGCAACAGCTTACATGTCGAGCAAATGCAGATGGAAACAAACACAATCAGCCAGATGGGGGATTACTGGAAACCGATGTATGCAGCAGAAACTCAGAGCTGAGTAGCCGGATCTCCACACAGGTTCACAGGAGCAGGTGCAGGTGCAAAGCCAGGGAGTGATCAGGAGCTGGATGCAAGGCAGAATACTCTAGCACAGACTGAAGGCTGGGGTGGTAGCAGGAAGACACAGTGCACATGAGACCAAAGATGCCATCTTGGAAAAGGGCAGTAATGCACAAAAGTTAATCAAAATGTTCAGAGTCCTGACAACAATAATCGAATACATTGAACCACGGGATATACACCTTATTCCCTTCTGTTCGGCCGAGATGGAAAAGGAATCACCAAGTTGGTATAGGACCCAGAAGAGGACTACCCATGGACAGTGGTGTCCTCCTGGGTTCGAGAACATCAACACTGCCTGCAGACCTTACACTGGTTGGTCCAGACCAGGTTACAGGAACTAGAACATGCAGAGAGGACCATGTCCGGAGCCACAAAGTTTTGAGTTGGAGACCATGTCTTAGTATGGGAGAAGCACCATTGAGACAAGCTGGAAAATTGTTGGGAGAAAGACCGATATCGGGTGAAGAGAAGAGTTAGTCCAGAGGGACCTGTTTATGAAGTTCAACTTAAGGGAAGAGAAGATGCCCCCACTCGAATTCTTCATCGGAACATGCTCTGACCTTGCTTGTCTAAGAACCCTGTTCGAGTAGAAGAGCCCGAAGCTCCTGAAATGGTCCATATACCGGTAGAAGCAGAGGACAAAGAAGGGGGTGAAGAAGTAGGCTCTGAGAGCTTAGAACCAGAGGATGCAAGCTCCCTCATGGCTCTTCCCCCACAGCTGGACTCGGCCCCACAAGAGGGCTCCACTACTTCTTCTGAACTGAGATACTTCGAGCGGACAACAGCTGGCAAGCCCCCCAAATGCTATGACCAAGAGAACTTTGTCTGGCAACAATTCGCACAAAGGAAGAGAAGATGGCCATACGCTTCTCAAAGAGTCTCACTAGTGGAATGGCAAGGAAAAAGAGCGCTGGAGTGTAGGGAGGAGAACCAAGTTGATGATCTCTCCTGCGTATCTGGGCTGGAACCATCGGGGCTGTCACCAGTGTTGCAGGGAGAATAGATTAATGACCAGAGCAGCACAGGGCACCTGACTGATGGGGGGGTGGGTCGGACTTAAATAGCAGTTTGAGCGGGAAAACAGGAAACGGCGGGGACCGAGCTTGTGAGCAGTAAGACGGTTAACTCCCTCTTCACGGACCCACGCCCGCTAATTGTGCCTATACCCCCAGCTAGCCAGACTGCTGGTGCTTCCTACCCGCTGTACAGAGAGACTTCCTCACCGGGTAGTGACCAAGATAAAGTACAGATCTTCGCTCCGCTCACTACCGCGGAGGCACCGCTTAGTCCCATCCTTGCGGTGCCTGCTGAGAACCGGCCCATGCCTGTGGCTGTGTCCGCTGGACTGTGTGTTCCTACTTCGGCCTTTCTCACTGAACTCTCTGCTTCTTCTTCTGTGCCGCCTACCATCACCCTTGCCTCACCGTGCTCATGGATCAGGAGATCGCGTGCTGAAGAACCCGGAGGATTCATCGTCGCAAGGAGAAAGTGCATCGCTCATCTGCGTGACCGTATCGGAGACATCTGAGGCGCCACCGTGGGATCTTTCAGCCGCCTTCCTCAGCACACAGAGACTGATAAGTTAACCTATTACATTCTATTGCATTTGACTTTCCCCCTATCCTCCAATCACATTCCTCACCCCACTGCTTGTACCATTACTATTCTTATACATAAAGAACCTGTTAACCCTTGTTCTGCCTCCTGTGTGTCACTGCATACTACGCACCTGCTAGCATCCTACACAGTTATGTTCATAGTGATATAACAACAAACATACCCTATGCTTCTGTACACCACAATTCTCCACTATTTCTGTAAATGTTAAAAATCTCAGGTTCTTAGCATTTTTTGATCAGAAATACAAAAGACAAACCAGACAAAATAGACTTAACAACACCAAGTCAGATCACAAATGCACAAGCAGTATGCAGCAGTCCCCAATTACAAAGGCGGGGCAGCACAGGTGCAAACTACTGATGAAAGCAGCCGCTCACAAGCCTGCCAAATTATAGAGGGGGTTGCTGCCTAGTGAAAAATGCACACAAATGAGGCTTGAATAGAATGCCAGTCACACAGGTACTGTATGTGTGATGCACAGTGTCCAGCTTACAGCCTATTAATGACACCCATAATATTATGTCAGGTGGGCTGCCCAGCACTATATGAGTGCACCCCACAAGGACAGATGCCCTAGTACACCCAACCAACAAAAAAGGGGCCTGGATGCATCCTGCAAAAATGGTAAAATGCGCAATAAAAGATGAAAAATAATGTATATGATAAATACATTAAATGAGGTATTGGTTGATATTTTGGCAATAATAGACAAGCTACCAACCCACGTCAAGGGTCCTCACGCTTGCGAGTCTTAACACTAATTTCTAAAACAACAACCTAAAGGACATAAATTCAAAAAACAAACCAGATAAAAACAGCCTTGCCAACACTAAGATCACAAATGGACAAGCAGGATGCAGCAGACCCCACTAGTTTGCACCTGTGCTGCCCCCACCTTTATAATTGGGGTCTGCTGCATCCTGCTTGTGCATTTGTGATCTGACTTGGTGTTGGTAAGCATTTTTTTCTGGTTTGTTTTTTGAATTTTTGTCTTTTAGGTTGTTGTTTCAGAAGTACAAAAGCCATCTAACCACGTCAAGGTATATTTAAATATGGATGGACCCTATCACTTATGTCCTACCTCTCCATGTGATAGGGTCTATCCATATATAGATACATCTTGATGTGGCATTTGGGCTCTTTGATTAAATGTATCCATTAGTCGCAGCATTCTGATGCATTATATTTGAATATGTTTGTATATTGACCACATAGCATATTTGTGCACATGTACTGTACATTAATTTAATGCTAAAGGTGCAGGCCTGATATACCGTAACTGTCCCATACAGCATCTTTTGGCTTGCTATAATCTTTGACGCTGTGGCTGGCTTTGGGAATGTTGTTTTCACTCTTTTACTGCTCTTTGTAGTTAAGGGATATTCTTTTCGCTAGCTTTTTAGTGTAGCAATGTGTGTGGGCACTATGACTGGTACTAATGGATTCGTGGCATTCTCCAACTACTAGGTAATCAGGGTGTCACAATACAGCTGTGGGGTGACCTGGGACCAGGCGCTCCTTCCATGTCCCTATCACTAGGGGGCACTCTAGCTCACCCGGCTCCCCAGGATGCTTCAGATGGTGAAGATGCCAGGGCCACCGCCCTTGCCTTATCTCCTGAGTTAGCCTTTTGTCTGTTCTCGTCCCCTACCCAGGGAAGAAAGGATGCTACTGTGCACCATTGTACACCAACCCGACAAACAAGGCAACACAGACAAAGGTTAACAGAAAACGCCAGGCATACAAAATGTTCACTCACATATAACAGAGGAATGCACCGGGGTGTGAAGGTGGGGGAATAAACCAAAATGGAGAAAGATATGGGAATTACCACACATACAAACCAAACAACAGTCACAGATAGCTCCTCCAACTCTTCTTCTCATATGTACTCCTCTCCCACCGTTAGCCATGCAGCAAATTCTAGCTCTGACAAGGATTTGTAACAGAGCCCAGATTATAAAAGGGAAAGGAGTGGCTAACTGAGCACAGCTGTGAACACTAGGATTTCCAACATGGCCGATTAACCCCTGTTCTGCCAGAAGAAATAAACACATTTAAAATGAGGGAGATGTGCATCTTCTCAGCGCCAAAGAAGGAGCAATCAGACGCTGTGGATCTTCTGGCTCCACAATGTCAAGGTAACCCCATAACACAGAGATTAGTTTTTGATCATTTAATGTTATTATGTTTTTTTGGCCACTGTCAGCTTTGATATTGCGTTATCATGTTCTAGCTAGTGTTGAGCGATACCTTCCGATATCGGAAAGTATCGGTATCGGAAAGTATCGGCCGATACCGTCAAAGTATCGGATCTAATCCGATACCGATACCCGATCCCAATGCAAGTCAATGGGACGAAAATATCGGAATTAAAATAAACCCTTTATAAACTTGTAGGTTCATTCTACATGAAGGAAAACAACTAAGAATAATGTAGGATGTATTGGGGGACGTGGCGGAGACATTAAAGGCACAGAGGTTTAGCCCAATCAAATAGAATAGCAGGATTTTGTTTTGTTTTTTATGACGTTCGGCGTTAGAAAGATTTTGACTATGTTAATTTTTTTTTTATTTTGTCAGATAATGATGTTTCACTACTTCCACGCCCTTCACCTTCTTTTTTACTTCTCCCACACTTTCTTCTTCATTATCCTCATCATCAGCTTCTTTGACATCAACTTCTTCACCTTATTCATCTTCTTCTTCATCTTCTACCTATTATTTTTTTGGTTACATTGTTCATATTCTTTTTATTTTACTATTATCTTCATCATATTCTACTTCTTCATCATATTCTTATTTGTGACAGGCATTCCCGTAGTTGTTATCTATAAAAGTTTGAAGATTACACCTTCCGTTCTGCCTGTCACAAAACAGTTACATTTGTCCGCGTTCAGTTTGGCCTGCAGCATCAGGCTTTATCCAGGGGCACCACGAGGAGGAACGGACTCACCCCCATACACTGCTTAGTCTTCTTCTGCTTATAATTTAGATAATATCTTTTGCTCTGATATTTAGTCTTATGCTTAATGTTCTTCTGCTCTTTGTTCTGCAGCCTCTTGTTCTTCTGCTTCTCGGTCTTCCAGGTCGTCGTCGTCTCCAGGGTCGTCGTCTCCGGGGTCGTCGTCATCGGGGTGGTCTTCAGGGTCGTCGTCTCCGGGGTCGTCGTCATCGGGGTGGTCTTCAGGGTCATCGTCTCCAGGGTCATCGTCATCACGGTGGTTGTCGTCTCTGGTGTCGTCGTCATCTTAGGTGTGGTCTTCCGGGTCATCGTGTTTAGTCTCTTGAACTTGGAAATGTAGCAGAAGGTACAAGAAGGCTGAGAAAATGCCGAGAACCAGCTGATGGAACTGGAACTCGGATGGCTACCCGAAGGTCCAAGAGCCAATGGAACTACCGAGGACCAGCTGACGTTACTGGAACCCGGTTACTAAGCAGGAGGTACCCGTGCCTGAAAGCACTACCAAGGACCACCTGACGTTGGTGGAACTCGGATACCCAGAGGGAGGCACCTAAGCCAAAGGCTCTGCCTGGAACCAGCTGACGGTACTGGAACCAGGATGGGGAGCAGAAGGTACAAGAGCAAAAGACACTGCCGAGAACCAGCTGACGGTGCTGGAACCCGGATGGGTAGCCGAAGGTCCAAGAGCCAATGGAACTACCGAGGACCAGCTGACGTTACTGGAACCCGGTTACTAAGCAGGAGGTACCCGTGCCTGAAAGCACTACCAAGGACCACCTGACGTTGGTGGAACTCGGATACCCAGAGGGAGGCACCTAAGCCAAAGGCTCTGCCCGGAACCAGCTGATGGTGCTGGAACCAGGATGGGGACCTATTCAAGCTTGTCTTCCTAGAGCCCCAACTAGCAGTGTTGGAGCAAAGGGTCAGCAGGAGGAGGAGAGGGAGCAGAGTGTAGGCCGAAGCCTGCACTGGCGGCAGCTTTGGGTCTGTTGTGCCTGCGTGGCTGTTGCAGGACACGTTGCCGGCTGCACAGCAGGGGAACAGCTGGCGGTGCTGAACCCCACTGACACATTGGCTGGTGTTTTTCTCTGTGCAGCTAGCAGTACCGGGCCCCAACTGGCGGTGTTGGAGCCCGAGCTCTGCAGGGGGAGCAGAGTGTAGGCCGAAGCCTAATTGAACCAATTTCAAAGGTAACCTTTAACCCCCACTCAGGGGTTACAAAGTAGAAGAGCCACAGCTTATGCAGCAGTAGTGCTGCACAAGTCAAAGGTTGCTCTTTTAATGTTTCTCCTTGCACACGCTGAATGAAACACGTATAACATTTAGCCCTTTATACAGTCAAACTGTGTTGGAGGCGCGAGTTCCCTTCGTAATGAGACGGAGCACAGATGTCAAGAATCCCACCTTGGTGCTGGGTGCAGCCTCCTGAGCGTTGTTATTTGCTGTACAGGAGTCTGCGCTGTCGTGTTATCCCCTGGCCTAGCGCTGTTAGCGCTGCCCATCTTCTGGCATCATTTAATGTCGGCCGGTGCGGTTCGCGATGAACATGAATCCCAGCCCCGCAGTGTCTTAACATTGTTAAAACACTGCGGGGCTGGGATTCATGGCCTGGCGTAGCACATATGTTCGCCTCTCACACTCGGGTCCTTACACCCGCTTCAGACTGTGCGGCGTCAGCTGATCCCTTATCGCATGCCACGGCCATGAAGCCGCACAGTCTGAAGAAGGCGGAAGGAGATGAGGGACAGGCGAACTGATGCACTGCTCATGCCCATCAATCACACCCTCGCAGTCCCAATAAATAAGACACCGAGGGGCGTTGTGTGGGTCAGGGCGGCCGCAGAGGCGCAGGCAGCCAAACAATGATGCCAGAAGACGGGCAGCGCTACCAAGGGGGTTGCAGCGTGTCATTACAAAGGAAAGTCACACCTCCGGGACGGTTAAATGGTCACACAGAGGACACATTTTAGACGTGTTTTCAGTTCCACATGTGCGAGGAGAATATGTTTATGAGCCACCTTGCACACATGCAGCATTACCGCTGTACAAGGTGGCTGTAAAACATACAAACGCCTGGGGGAGGGGGGACAGGTTCCTTTCAATTTCAGTTCTTGTGTCTGCGTGGCGGTCGCAGGACACGTTGCCGGCTACACAGCAGGGGAACAGCTGGCGGTGCTGAACCCCACTGACACATTGGCTGGTGTTTTGCTCTGTGCAGCTAGCAGTACCGGGCCCCAACTGGCGGTGTTAGAGCCCAGAGTCAGCAGGAGGAGGAGAGGGAGCAGAGTGTAGGCCGAAGCCTGCACTGGCGGCAGCTTTGGGTCTGTTGTGCCTGCGTGGCTGTTGCAGGACACGTTGCCGGCTGCACAGCAGGGGAACAGCTGGCGGTGCTGAACCCCACTGACACATTGGCTGGTGTTTTTCTCTGTGCAGCTAGCAGTACCGGGCCCCAACTGGCGGTGTTGGAGCCCGAGCTCTGCAGGGGGAGCAGAGTGTAGGCCGAAGCCTAATTGAACCAATTTCAAAGGTAACCTTTAACCCCCCCTCAGGGGTTACAAAGTAGAAGAGCCACAGCTTATGCAGCAGTAATGCTGCACAAGTCAAAGGTTGCTCTTTTAATGTTGCTCCTTGCACACGCTGAAAGGAACACGTATAACATTTAGGCCCTTACACAGTCAAACTGATTTTGAGGCGTGAGTTCCCTTCGTAAAGAGACGCAGTACAGCTGGCAAAAATGCCACCTTGGTGCTTTGCGCGGCCTCCTGAGCATCGTTATTTGTTGCACAGGAGTCTGCGCTTTTGTGTTATCCCTTGGCCTTGCGCTGTTAGCGCTGCCCATCCTCTGACATCATGTTATGTCGGCCGTTGCGGTTTGCGATGACCATGACTCCCAGCCCCCCAGTGTCTTAACATTGTTAAAACACTGCGAGGCTGGGATTCATGGCCTGGCGCAGTACATATGTTCGCCTCTCGCTTGGGTTCTTACACCAGCTTCAGACTATGCGTCGTCAGCTGATCCCTTATCGCATGCCACGGCCATGAAGACGCACAGTCCGAAGAAGGCGGAAGGAGATGAGGGACAGGCGAAGAAATGCACCGTTCATGCCCATCAATCACACCCTCGCAGTCCCAATAAATAAGACACCGAGGGGCGTTGTGTGGGGCAAGGCGGCCGCAGAGGCGCAGGCAGCCAAACAATGGTGCCAGAAGACGGGCAGCGCTACCAAGGAGCTTGTTGCGTGTCAATACAAAGGAAAATCACACCTGAGGGACGTTTTAATGGTCGCAGAGGACTCATTTTTAGACGTGTTCACTTCAACATGGGCAAGGAGAATAAGTTTCTGAGCCACCTTGCACACATGCAGCATTACTGTCGTACAAGGTGGCTGTAAAACGTAAAAACGCCTGGGGGAGGGGGGACAGGTTTCCTTCAATTTCAGTTCTTGTGCCTGCGTGGCTGTTGCAGGACACGTTGCCGGCTACACAGCAGGGGAACAGCTGGCGGTGCTGAACCCCACTGACACATTGGCTGGTGTTTGTGTTATGGTTTTCCCAATGGCAGGGAAATCAAAATAACAACGGACTAGCTCTCGGGTGATGGGAACTAAAGTGACCGTGACCTGAACCTGACACGACACTGGAAGTAGCCGGGGAGTGTTTCCTACGATGCCCTAGACACCATGCGCCAGCCGGAGATCTAACTACCCCTATCAGAGGAATATACAGGCCTGCCTTACCTCCAGAGATGAACCCCAAAAGGAGATAGCAGCCCCCCACAGATATTGACGGTGAGTCAAGAGGAAAAGACATACGTAGGATGAACAGCAGATTTAGCACAGTGAGGTCCGCTTACTAGATAGCAGAAGTACAGGAAAGAGTCACTTCACGGTCAACTTCAAAACACTACTCAAAAACACCATCCTGAAATTACTTTAAAACTCCAGTGACAACTCATGCCACTGGAGTGGCAATTTCAGTCCACGAGAGCTTCCAGCTACAGAGAGTCACATTGCAAATAGCTGGACAAAAATAGCATAAACTAGAAACAAAATTCAACTTAGCTGAACAGGATCTTGAGGCAGGAGAATGCAACAGAATGCTACTGATACATTGTTGGCCGGCATCAGACCAGCAGCCAAGCAGCCTTAAATAGGAAACTCCCCTAATGGGTGTCAACAGGTGATCAAGGATAGAAGAAGGCAAATAAGTGGCACTACCATAAAACACCACCGGGGGAGCCCACAAACAGAATTCACAACAGTACCCCCCCCTTAAGGAGGGGGCACCGAACCCTCACCAGAACCACCAGGGCGATCTGGATGAGCACTATGAAATGCACGAACCAAATCAGGAGCATGAACATCAGATGCTGTCACCCAAGAATTATCCTCCTGACCATAGCCTTTCCACTTAACCAGATACTGAAGTTTCCGTCTGGAAACACGGGAGTCCAAGATCTTTTCCACCACATACTCCAACTCACCCTCAACCAGCACAGGAGCAGGAGGATCAGCAGACGGAACAACCGGCACCTCATACCTCCGCAACAAAGACCGATGAAAAACATTATGAATAGTAAAAGATGCTGGGAGGTCCAAATGAAAGGACACAGGATTGAGAACCTCCAGAATCCTATAAGGGCCGATAAACCGAGGCTTAAACTTAGGAGACGAGACCTTCATAGGAACAAATCGAGAAGACAACCAAACCAGGTCCCCAACACAAAGACGAGGACCGACACGCCGATGACGATTAGTGAACTGTTGAGTCTTCTCCTGGGACAACTTCAGATTGTCCACAACCTGTCCCTAAATCTGATGCATTCTATCAACCACAGCATCTACTCCAGGACAATCCGAAGACTCCAATTGACCGGACGAAAAGCGAGGGTGAAACCCTGAATTACAAAAAAATGGAGAAACCAAAGTGGCAGAACTGGCCCGATTGTTAAGGGCAAACTCTGCCAATGGCAAAAAATCAAGCCAATCGTCCTGATCAGCGGACACAAAACACCTCAAGTAAGTCTCCAAGGTCTGATTAGTACGCTCAGTCTGGCCATTAGTCTGAGGATGGAATGCAGACGAAAAAGACAAGTCGATGCCCATCCTGGCACAGAACGCCCGCCAAAATCTAGACACAAACTGAGTACCCCTGTCAGACACTATATTCTCAGGAATACCATGCAAACGCACAACATTCTGAAAAAATAGAGGGACCAGCTCAGAGGAGGAGGGCAATTTGGGCAAAGGTACCAAGTGAACCATCTTGGAAAAACGGTCACACACCACCCAGATGACGGACATCCTACGAGAAACAGGAAGGTCAGAAATAAAGTCCATAGAGATGTGCGTCCAAGGCCTCTTAGGAATAGGCAAGGGCAACAACAACCCGCTGGCCCGGGAACAGCAGGGCTTAGCCCGAGCACAAACATCACAAGACTGCACAAAAATACGTACATCTCGAGACAAGGAAGGCCACCAGAAGGACCTAGACACCAGATCCCTGGTGCCAAAAATTCCAGGATGACCTGCCAACGCGGAAGAGTGAACCTCCGAAATAACTCTACTGGTCCAGTCATCAGGGACAAACAGTCTACCAGGCGGACAGCGATCAGGCCTATCCACCTGAAACTCCTGCAAAGAGCGCCGCAGGTCTGGGGAGACAGCTGACAATATCACCCCATCCTTCAGGATGCCAGTAGGTTCGGAATCACCAGGCGAGTCAGGCTCAAAACTCCTAGAGAGGGCATCCGCCCTCACATTCTTAGACCCAGGCAGATATGAAACCACAAAGTTAAATCGAGAGAAAAACAATGACCAGCGCGCCTGTCTAGGATTCAGACGCCTGGCTGACTCAAGATAAATTAGATTTTTGTGGTCAGTCAAGACCACCACCTGGTGTCTAGCACCCTCAAGCCAATGACGCCACTCCTCAAATGCCCACTTCATGGCCAAGAGCTCCCGATTTCCAACATCATAATTTCGCTCAGCGGGCGAAAACTTTCGAGAGAAAAACGCACATGGTCTCATCCCTGAGCAGTCAGGACCTTTCTGCGACAAAACTGCACCTGCTCCGATCTCGGAAGCATCTACTTCAACCTGGAACGGGAGCGAAACATCAGGCTGGCGCAACACAGGAGCAGAAGAAAAGCGGCGCTTAAGCTCCCGAAAGGCCTCCACAGCCGCAGAGGACCAATTAGCAACATCAGCACCCTTCTTGGTCAAATCAGTCAAAGGTTTAGCAATGGCAGAAAAACCCGCTATGAATCGGCGATAGAAATTAGCAAATCCCAAGAATTTCTGAAGACTCTTTAGAGAAGTAGGTTGTACCCAATCACAAATAGCCTGAACCTTAACAGGGTCCATCTCCATAGATGAAGGGGAAAAAATATATCCCAAAAAGGAAATTCTCTGAACCCCAAAAATACACTTTGAGCCCTTCACAAATAGAGAATTAGCTCGTAAAACCTGAAAAACTCTCCTGACCTGTTGAACATGAGATTCCCAGTCCTCCGAAAAAATCAAAATATCATCCAAATACACAATCATAAATTTATCCAGATATTCACGGAAAATATCGTGCATAAAGGACTGAAAAACGGAAGGGGCATTCGCGAGACCGAAAGGCATTACCAAATACTCAAAATGGCCTTCAGGCGTATTAAATGCGGTCTTCCACTCATCCCCCTGCTTAATCCGCACCAAATTATACGCACCACGTAGATCGATCTTAGTGAACCACTTCGCCCCCTTTATGCGAGCAAAAAGATCAGTCAGTAAAGGTAACGGGTACTGGTATTTAACTGTAATCTTATTCAGAAGTCGATAGTCGATACAAGGTCTCAATGAACCATCCTTTTTACCCACAAAGAAAAACCCTGCCCCCAGTGGAGACAAAGAGGGGCGAATATGACCCTTTTCCAAAGATTCTCTGATATACTCCCGCATAGCAGTATGTTCAGGTACAGACAAATTAAACAAGCGACCCTTAGGAAATTTACTACCGGGAATCAACTCAATAGCGCAGTCACACTCTCTGTGAGGGGGGAGAGAATCAGTTTTAGGCTCCTGAAAGACATCATAAAAATCTGACAGAAATGCTGGGATCTCAGAGGGAGTAGATGAAGAAATGGGAACCAAAGGTGCATCCCCATGAATCCCCTGACATCCCCAGCTCAGCACAGACATTGATCTCCAGTCCAAGACTGGATTATGAATTTGTAACCATGGTAATCCAAGTACTAATACGTCATGTAGATTATATAACACAAGGAAACGAATAATCTCCTGATGGTCTGGGGAAAGATGCATAGTCACTTGTGTCCAATATTGTGGTTTATTGCTAGCCAAAGGTGTAGAATCAATACCCTTTAAGGGAATAGAAACCTCCAGAGGCTCTAAATCAAACCCACAACGCTTGGCAAAGGACCAATCCATGAGACTCAGAGCGGCGCCAGAATCCACATAAGCATCCACAGTAACAGATGATAAAGTACAAATCAATGTCACGGACAAAAGAAATTTAGACTGCAAGGTACCCATAGAAAAAGATTTATCAACCTTTTTATCAACCTTCTTTATGCGTTTAGAGCATGCTGATATAACATGAGCTGGATCTCCACAATAGAAGCACAACCCATTTTTGCGCCTGTAATTCTGTCGTTCGCCTCTAGACAATACACTATCGCATTGCATATGCTCTGGTGCCTTTTCAGAGGTCACCGCCAAATGATGCACAGGTTTTTGCTCAGAAGATACCGCCATATGGTGCACAGGTTTTTGCTCAGAAGATACCGCCATATGGTGCACAGGTTTTTGCTCAAAAGATACCGCCATATGGTGCACAGATTTTTGCTCAGAAGATACCGCCATATGGTGCACAGATTTGCGCTCCCGTAAACGCCGATCAATCTGGATAGCCAATTTCATGGCATCATTCAGACCTGTAGGCACAGGGAACCCCACCATGACATCCTTCACGGCATCAGAGAGACCTTCTCTGAAATTAGCTGCTAGAGCGCACTCATTCCATTTAGTAAGCACTGACCATTTACGAAATTTTTGGCAGTATATCTCAGCTTCATCTTGCCCTTGGGAAAGAGCTATCAAGGCTTTCTCAGCCAAAATCTCCAAATTAGGTTCTTCATAAAGCAACCCCAAAGCCAGAAAAAACGCATCTACATTTAATAACGCAGGATCCCTTGGCGACAATGCAAATGCCCAACTTTGTGGGTCACCCCGCAATAGAGAAATAACAATTTTAACCTGTTGCGCAGGATCACCAGCAGAGTGAGATTTCAGAGACAAAAACAATTTACAATTCTCTCTGAAATTCAAAAAACGGGATCTGTCTCCGGTAAAAAATTCAGGCATAGGGATCTTAGGTTCAGACATTGGAGCACGTATAACAAAATCTTGTAAGTTCTGGACCTTTGTAGCCAGGTTATTCAGACCTGCAACCAAACTCTGTGGATCCATGATTCAAACAGGTGTAACCAAAGCCATTCAGAGATTAAGAGGAGAGGAAAAAAAAAAAAGGCTGAAGACTGCAGTTTAAGCAAGGAGTACAAATAAGCACTAAGGTGCACTTTCCAAACACCGAAGGAAATAAAACCTTTTCATATCCTTTCCTGCTTTAGTGCATAGTTTTAACACATGTAGGCCGGCCAAACTGTTATGGTTTTCCCAATGGCAGGGAAATCAAAATAACAACGGACTAGCTCTCGGGTGATGGGAACTAAAGTGACCGTGACCTGAACCTGACACGACACTGGAAGTAGCCGGGGAGTGTTTCCTACGATGCCCTAGACACCACGCGCCAGCCGGAGATCTAACTACCCCTATCAGAGGAATATACAGGCCTGCCTTACCTCCAGAGATGAACCCCAAAAGGAGATAGCAGCCCCCCACAGATATTGACGGTGAGTCAAGAGGAAAAGACATACGTAGGATGAACAGCAGATTTAGCACAGTGAGGTCCGCTTACTAGATAGCAGAAGTACAGGAAAGAGTCACTTCACGGTCAACTTCAAAACACTACTCAAAAACACCATCCTGAAATTACTTTAAAACTCCAGTGACAACTCATGCCACTGGAGTGGCAATTTCAGTCCACGAGAGCTTCCAGCTACAGAGAGTCACATTGCAAATAGCTGGACAAAAATAGCATAAACTAGAAACAAAATTCAACTTAGCTGAACAGGATCTTGAGGCAGGAGAATGCAACAGAATGCTACTGATACATTGTTGGCCGGCATCAGACCAGCAGCCAAGCAGCCTTAAATAGGAAACTCCCCTAATGGGTGTCAACAGGTGATCAAGGATAGAAGAAGGCAAATAAGTGGCACTACCATAAAACACCACCGGGGGAGCCCACAAACAGAATTCACAACATGTTTGGCTCTGTGCAGCTAGCACATCTGGGCCCCAACTGGCGGTGTTAGAGCCCAGGGTCAGCAGGAGGAGGAGAGGGAGCAGAGTGTAGGCCGAAGCCTGCACTGGAGCAAGTTGAAAGGGAAACTTTAACCCCCCCCCCAGGCGTTTGTAGCTGAAAGAGCCATCGTGTACAGCACTAATGCTGGAAAAGGTAAACTTAGCTCTTTTAATTATGGTCCTTGCACATGCTGAACCTAACACTTATGAAAAGTGTCCCCTCCTACCGTGATACCGTCCGGTTGGTGGAACTTTCCTTTGTGATGTGACGCAGCACAGCCGTTATTCTTACCCCCTTGGCGCCGTGCGCCGCCTCCTCAGCATTGTTTGAATCAGTCCCGTAGCGTGCGCTGTTAGGTTAGCCCTTGGCCATGCACACATTTTGCGCTGCCCGTGTTCTGACATCATTTGGTGTCAGACTGGCTGCGCCTGTGCGGCTGCGCTGGCCGAGATCCCGCCTCGCAGTGTCGTCTAATGTAATCCCACCGCGGGCCTGGGATCCGTGGCCATGCGCAGTGCATATCCTCGCCTCTCACTCCCCTCCCTACGGCTTCTTAAGACTGTGCGGTGTCACGGCCGTGGCATGCTATTAGGGACCAGCTGACACCGCACAGTCTGAAGAAGCCGTAGGGAGATGAGTGAGAGGTGGAGGTTCAGATATGCACTGCGCATGTCCATGGATCTCAGGCCCCCAGTGGGATTAAATCAGAAGACAGTACGAGGCGGGATCTCGGCCAGCGCGGCCGCACAGGCGCAGCCAGCCTGACACCAAATGATGTCAGAAGACGGGCAGCACAAAATGTGTGCATGGCCAAGGGCTAACCTAACAGCGCAGGCTACGGGACTGATTCAAACAACGCTGAGGAGGCGGCGCACGGCGACAAGGGGGTAAGAATGACGGCTGTGCTGCGTCACATCACAAAGGAAAGTTCCACCAACCGGACGGTATCACGGTAGGAGGGGACACTTTTCATAAGTGTTAGGTTCAGCATGTGCAAGGAGCACCACGAAAAAAGGCACTTTTTCCCTTTGCATCATTACTGCTGCACAAGGTGGCTCCTTCAGTAACAAACGCCTGGGGGGGGGGACAGGTTCCCTTAAATTTAACTTGTTGTGCCTGCGTGGCGGTCGCAGTACACGTTGCCGTATACACAGCAGGGGAACAGCTGGCGGTGCTGAACCCCACTAACACATTGGCGAGGTGTTTGGCTCTGTGCGGACAGCACTTCTGGATGGCAACTAGCGGTGTTGGAGCCCAGGGACAGGAGGGGGAGGTGGAGGTGGAGGAGATAGGAGGGATTGCCACACACACAGCTGGGGAACAGCTGACGTTACTGAACCCCAATAACAGAGGAGGGACTGTTGGGACTGTGCGTACAGCACTACTGGACGGCAACTAGCGGTGTTGGAGCCCAGGGACAGGAGGGGGAGGTGGAGGTGGAGGAGATAGGAGGGATTGCCACACACACAGCAGGGGAACAGCTGACGTTACTGAACCCCAATAACAGAGGAGGGACTGTTGGGACTGTGCGTACAGCACTACTGGACGGCAACTAGCGGTGTTGGAGCCCAGGGACAGGAGGGGGAGGTGGAGGTGGAGGAGATAGGAGGGATTGCCACACACACAGCAGGGGAACAGCTGACGTTACTGAACCCCAATAACAGAGGAGGGACTGTTGGGACTGTGCGTACAGCACTACTGGACGGCAACTAGCGGTGTTGGAGCCCAGGGACAGGAGGGGGAGGTGGAGGTGGAGGAGATAGGAGGGATTGCCACACACACAGCAGGGGAACAGCTGACGTTACTGAACCCCAATAACAGAGGAGGGACTGTTGGGACTGTGCGTACAGCACTACCAGGCAACAACTAGCGGTGTTGAAGCCCAGGGATAGGAGGGGGAGGTGGAGGTGGAGGAGATAGAAGGGATTGCCACACACACAGCAGGGGAACAGCTGACGTTACTGAACCCCAATAACAGAGGAGGGACTGTTGGGACTGTGCGTACAGCACTACCAGGCAACAACTAGCGGTGTTGAAGCCCAGGGACAGGAGGGGGAGGTGGAGGTGGAGGAGATAGGAGGGATTGCCACACACACAGCAGGGGAACAGCTGACGTTACTGAACCCCAATAACAGAGGAGGGACTGTTGGGACTGTGCGTACAGCACTACCAGGCAACAACTAGCGGTGTTGAAGCCCAGGGAAAGGAGGGGGAGGTGGAGGTGGAGGAGATAGGAGGGATTGCCACACACACAGCAGGGGAACAGCTGACGTTACTGAACCCCAATAACAGAGGAGGGACTGTTGACTGTGCGTACAGCACTACCAGGCAACAACTAGCGGTGTTGGAGCCCAGGGACAGGAGGAGAAGCAGAGGAACACAATGTAGGCCGAAGCCTGATTGGAGAAAGTCGAAAGGGAACCTTTAACCCCCCCCAAGGCGTTTGTAGCTGAAAGAGCCAGCTTGTGCAGCAAAAAAGATGCAAAAGGAAAAGGTGGCTCTTTTCATGATGCTCCTTGCAAACACAGAACTAAACACTTATAAAATGTGTCCCCTGATACCGTGAGACCGTCCCGGAGGTGGGACTTTCCTTCGTAATATGACGCAGCACAGCCGTCATTCCTACCTCCTTGGCGCCGTTCCCCGGATCCTCAGCGTTGTTTGATTCCGTCCCGGAGCCTGCGCTGTTATGTTATCCCTTGGCCAGGCACACTTAGCGCTGCCCATCTTCTGACATCATTTGGTGTCAGGCTGGCTGCGCCTGTGCGGCCGCGCTGGCCGAGAGCCCGCCTCGCAGTGTCGTCTAATGTAATCCCACCGCGGGCCTGGGATCCGTGGCCATGCGCAGTGCATATCCTCGCCTCTCACTCCCCTCCCTACGGCTTCTTAAGACTGTGCGGTGTCACGGCCGTGGCATGCTATTAGGGACCAGCTGACACCGCACAGTCAAGAAGCCGTAGGGAGATGAGTGAGAGGTGGAGGTTCAGATATGCACTGCGCATGTCCATGGATCTCAGGCCCCCAGTGGGATTAAATCAGAAGACACTGCGAGGCGGGCTCTCGGCCAGCGCGGCCGCACAGGCGCAGCCATCCTGACACCAAATGATGTCAGAAGACGGGCAGCGCTAAGTGTGCCTGGCCAAGGGATAACATAACAGCGCAGGCTCCGGGACGGAATCAAACAACGCTGAGGATCCGGGGAACGGCGCCAAGGAGGTAGGAATGACGGCTGTGCTGCGTCATATTACGAAGGAAAGTCCCACCTCCGGGACGGTTTTACGGTATCAGTGGACACATTTTATAAGTGTTAAGTTCTGCGTGTGCAAGGAGCTAAACAAAAATAGCTACCTTTTCCTTGTGCAGCATTACTGCTGTACAAGGTGGCTCTTTCAGTAACAAACGCCTTGGGGGGGGGGGCAGGTTCCCTTACATTTCAGTTGTTGTGTCAGCGTGGCGGTCGCAGGACACATTGCCGGCTACACAGCTGGGGATCAGCTGACGTTACTGAAACCCAATAACACTGGGTCGTATGTTTTGACTGTGCAGACGGCACTTCTGAGCCTCAACTGGCGGTGTTGGAGCCCAGGAATTTAAGTTCAGGTGGTAGAAAGATGAACACAACAGGAGACCTGGATACTGTAGACAGTCACCTAATTATTTAATCAGGAAGAGGGAGTGGCAAATTCCTGCGAGATCCAGGCCTTGTTCATTTTCAGGAAAGTAAGCCGGTCAACGTTATCGGAGGATAGTCGCATGCGACGGTCAGTTAGTACACCACCTGCAGCACTAAAGACACGTTCCGATAATACACTGGCCGCAGGGCAAGACAGCACCTCCAATGCATACTGGCTTAGCTCTGGCCATGTATCCAGCTTTGAGACCCAAAACTTGAAAGGGGAAGAGCCGTCTGGGAGTACAGCAAGAGGGCAAGACATGTAGTCTGTCACCATCTGATGGAACCGTTGCCTCCTGCTGACTGGAGCCGTCTGTGATGGTGTAGACTTTTGTGGCGGGCACAGAAAACTGTGCCACAGTTGGGCCATACTGGTCTTGCCTTGGGCAGAGGCACTGCTTCTGCTCCCTCTTTGTGCAGAGCCTCCACCACTGCCTGGATGCACTGAGCTGCTTTGGAATGCACTAGCAGCACTTCTCTCAGTTGGAATGGAGAAGATGATGGAATTCACCAGTGTGTCTTGGTACTCCCGCATTTTTCGCTCCCGGTTCAACGGTGTGATGAGGCTTTCTACGTTGTCCCGGTAGCGAGGATCGAGGAGGGTGAACACCCAATAATCAGACATGTTGAGAATGTGGGCGATGCGGCGGTCGTTTCTCAGGCACTGCAGCATGTAATCCACCATGTGCTGCAGACTGCCAACTGCCCAAGAAATGCTGTCCCCTGCTGGAGGCGTGATCTCTGCCCGCTCGTCATCACCCCACCCTCGCTGTACACACTGAGTACTGGACAATTGTGTAACTCCCTCCTCTGGACGGATGTCTTCCTCCTCCATTGACTCCTCCTCACAAACTGTCCCCTGCCTACGCGTTTGTGAGGAACCACGTGGCGCTGACTGTCCAGAAGATGATGGAAATGGTGAATCCTCATCCTCCACCTCTTCCACAACATCATCCCTTAGCGCTTGCAGTGATTTTTCAAGCAGGCAGATAAGGGGGACAGTCATGCTGACTAGTGCATCATCTGCACTCGCCATCCGCGTGGAATAATCAAAGGGACGCAAAACCTGGCAGACGTCATTCATAGTGGCCCACTCTGTGGTTGTGAAGTCTGTACGGCGCTGAGTGCGACTTCTTTGTGCCTGAAGCAGCTGGTACTCCATTACAGCTTGCTGCTGCTCACACAACCGCTCCAACATATGTAACGTGGAATTCCACCTGGTAGGTAGGTCACATATGATGCGATGTTCCGGCAGGCGGTGTCGGCGCTGCAGAGCCGCAATGCGCGCTTTTGCCGTGCTGGAACGCCGCAAGTGAGCACACTCTAGGCGGACCTTGTGCAGCAGTGCATCAAGATCCGGATAGTCCCTCAGAAAACTCTGCACGACCAAATTGAGCACATGTGCCAGACATGGGATGTGAGTGAGGTTGCCGAGGCCCAGAGCTGCCACCAGATTTCGGCCATTATCACACACTACCATGCCTGGCTGGAGATTCGCTGGCACAAACCACACATCGCTCTCCTGCTTGATGGCATTCCAGAGCTCCTGCGCTGTGTGGCTTCGATTCCCCAAATAAATTAATTTCAAGACGGCCTGTTGACGTTTGGCCACGGCTGTGCTCATGTCGGTCGTAACAGGTAAACGTTCATCACGGGTCCATGTGGAGGTGGACTGTGACGGCTCCTGCAGCGATGATTCTGAGGAACTGGTGTAGGAGGAGGAGTCAATGCGTACAGAATGGATTCCTGCAATCCTTGGAGTGGGCAGGACACGTCCTGCGCCACTCGCACGGTCTGTACCCGGCTCAACGACATTAACCCAATGGGCAGTGAGGGAAAGGTATCGCCCCTGTCCATGTTGACTGGTCCACGCATCGGTGGTGAGGTGGACCTTGCTACTGACGGCGTTCAGTAGCGCGTGTTTTTTGTGTCCCTCCACATGCTTGTGCAGGGCAGGGACGGCTTGCCTGCTGAAGTAAAAGCGGCTGGGCACATTGTACTGTGGGACTGCCAATGACATCAAGTCACGGAAGCTGTCAGTCTCCACCAGCCTGAATGACAGCATTTCCAGTGACAGAAGTTTGGCAATGCCTGCAGTCAGAGCCTGTGCTCGTGGGTGGTTTGACGAGAAAGGCCGCCTTTTCTCCCATGCCTGTACTACCGATGGCTGTAGACTGGGCTGGGAGTGTGTGGATGACTGGGAAAGTGGTGCTGCGGGTGGAATTACAGCGGGTCTCTGGACAACAGGGCCAGAGGTTCTTCCACGGCGATCCTGGGAGGAAGCCGAACCAGCTGCGTGTGAGCTGGAGGAAGAGGCAACACAAGCTGAAGAGGTGGTAGCTGCCGCTGTTGGTTGGCCTAGCTCTTCAGTGTGTTTTTCTAACTCCGCCGGGTGCCTGGTGCGCACATGTTTCCACATGTTGGAGGTATTGAGGTTGCTGACATTTTTCCCTCTTTTGACTTTGTAATGACACACCTTGCATTTGACATAGCAAATGTCATCTGCAACTGTGTCAAAAAAGGACCAGGCACTGCAAGTCTTGGGAGCGCCCTTTTTGGCTTTTGGAAGAGACATTCTCCTAACGGGTGCCAAAGCGGAGGCTGCAGGATCCGCAGTCTTCCCCCTCCCTCTCCCTCTTTGGGCCGTACGGGGAATCTCTTCCTCAGAGCTGCTCCCACCACCTTCCTGTCCCTCACGCCAAGATGGGTCAAGGACCTCATCATCTACACTACCCTCTGCCCCCAACTGCTCCTCCTGGGTAGTCTCAGCAGCAGAGCACGCACCAGTAAGTGGCACCTGAGTGTCATCATCAGCTGATGCGGCCTGCGATGTGGTGAACGGAGCCACTGGCCCACCCGCCTCTTCAGAGGAAGAGAGAAAAAGCTGTTGGGCATCACTGCACCCTGCCTCTTCTTCCATTTCTCCAATGCTGCTTGGCTGGCCCCCTGTTTCCAAGCCAAGAGATTCAGAGAACAGAAGTAGAGACGGCTCCTGTCCTGGGCTCTCTGTCTGCCTGGGCAATTTGGCAGGTGGTGAAGAGACAGATGGCTGCTCTCCAGTGCTCTGTGTCTGAGAGGATGTGGCACTAATTGAAGTTGATGCATTAGCTGCCATCCATCCGACAACGGCTTCAATTTGTTCTTCACGCAGCCGCGGTGTACGGCACTCTGCCACAAAGCTGCACATGAATGACTGTTCCCTTGTGAAAGTGGGTGCTGATGAGTCACCGGTGCCCGCAGCAGGCACAGAATCCCCACGTCCCCTCCCTGCTCCGCGCCCACGCCCACATGCCTTACTCACTGCCTTCTTCATCTTGGTTGACTGATAAAGATAAGCAGAAAAGTACTAACGGCTTTGTGTGCTTATTCCTGAACAACTCCTCCTAACAGGTATAAGAAACACTAATTTTCTAAAGTGTGGACTAGACTTTAATATGAGCTAATGTGGCCTACACAAATGTAAAGTGGTGTCACTGGTGTGTTTGGTGAACTTTATTATTTATTTATTTTTTTGGGGCTGAACTGACAACGGATAGAGCTGCAGTCACACGGAGACCGTGCAGACAGCCGTAAACGGCGCTGCAAGGCCCAAAAACCCTCCTCTACGTTATCCTATGTAGTGTTTTTCCACAAGTTAGCTGGAGACGGGTGGAAAGACACTAATAGGAATTTTTTGGAAAAATGTGCAGCAGCCTGCACTACTTAAAACAAAATGAAAATTGATTTTGCGGTATGACGCAGTGAAGAACCCTGAGCTGGAGACAACCAGGCTATGGCTGCTCACAGACTACAGGGCGAGCTGCAGTCACACGGAGACCGTGCAGACAGCCGTAAACGGCGCTGCAAGGCCCAAAAACCCTCCTCTATGTTATCCTATGTAGTGTTTTTCCACAAATTAGCTGGAGACGGGTGGAAAGACACTAATAGGATTTTTTGTTAAAAATTAGCAGCAGACTACACTACTTGGAAAAAAAAAAAAAAAAAGAACAGTATGAGGCAATGAACCACCCTCCCTGAACTGAATACAACCAGCTATGGATGGCCTATGTGGCTGCACTCAGACTAGAGAGTGGGCTGCACTCACACACACACACACACAGCAGACCTTGCAGATCGCTGTGAAAACAGCGCTACAAGGCAAAAGCAAGGTGAATAGTAGGTGAACACAGCGGTTGCTAAATTAGCCTTTGGAAAGCACAAAGAAGCAAATCGCTATCTCTAAACTGGCCCTCAGTCAGCAAACAGCGTCCTGTCACTAACTGAATTCACAGCAGAGTGATCGCAAAATGGCGCCAGCGACTTTTAAACTGCATCATGACATCATTTCAGCAGCCAATCACAGCCATGCCAGTAGTTTCATGCCCTCCATGCTGAACAGGATGTGCCCACACTTGGAATCATTCTCATTGGCTGAATTTGTGCATTTTGAATCTGGGAACTTCCGATTCCGGTATCCGATACACGGCAAGTATCGGAATCCCGGTATCGGAATTCCCATACCGCAAGTATCGGCCGATACCCGATACTTGCGGTATCGGAATGCTCAACACTAGTTCTAGCTATTCATCCCGCTACTGTGTTATCATGCTCTAGGCTATTCATTTTCCTTAGGTTATCTAACAGTATAGACTTTATTGTTTAATACTACACTGCTCAAAAAAATAAAGGGAACACTCAAATAACACATCCTAGATCTGAATGAATGAAATATTCTCATTGAATACTTTGCTCTGTACAAAGTTGAATGTGCTGACAACAAAATCACACAAAAATCATCAATGGAAATCAAATTTATTAACCAATGAAGTTCTGGATTTGGAATCCTACTCAAAATCAAAGTGGAAAATCCAATTACAGGCTGATCCATCTTCAATGGAAATGCCTCAAGACAAGGAAATGATGCTCAGTAGTGTGTGTGGCCTCCATGTGCCTGTATGACCTCCCTACAATGTTCGGGCATGCTTCTGATGAGGCGGCGGATGGTCTCCTGAGGGATCTCCTCCCAGACCTGGACTAAAGCATCCGCCAACCCTGGACAGTCTGTGGTGCAACGTGATGTTGGTGGATGGTGCTAGACATGATGTCCCAGATGAGAATCAATCGGATTCAAGTCTGGGGAACAGTGGGCCAGTCCATAGCTTCAATGCCTTCATCTTGCTGGAACTGCTGACACACTCCAGCCACATGAGGTCTGGCATTGTCCTGCATTAGGAGGAACCCAGGGCCAACCGCACCAGCATATGGTCTCACAATGGGTCTGAGGATCTCACCTCGGTACCTAATGGCAGTCAGGCTACCTCTAGCAAGCACATGGAGGGCTGTGCGGCCCTCCAAAGAAATGCCATCCCGCACCATTACTGACCCACTGCCAAACCGGTCATGCTGAAGGATGTTGCAGGCAACAGATCGCTCTCCACGGTGTCTCCAGACTCTGTCATGTCTGTCACATGTGCTCAGTGTGAACTTGATTTCATCTGTGAAGAGCACAGGGCACCAGTGGCGAATTTGCCAATCCTGGGGTTCTGTGGCAAATGCCAAGCATCCTGCAAGGTGTTGGGCTGTGAGCACAACCCCCATCTGTGGACGTCAGGCATTCAAACCATCCTCATGGAGTCGGTTTCTAGCCGTTTGTGCAGACACATGCGCATTTGTGGCCTACTGGAGGCCATTTTGCAGGGTTCTGGCAGTGCTCCTCCTGTTCCTCCTTGCACAAAGGCTGAGGTAGCAGTCCTGCTGCTGGGTTGTTGCCCTCCTACAGCCCCCGCCATGTCTCCTGGTGTACTGGCCTGTCTCCTGGTAACGCCTCCAGCCTCTGGACACTACGCTGACAGACACAGCAAACCTTCTTTCCACAGCTCGCATTGATGTGCCATCCGGGATCAGACGCACTACCTGAGCCACTTGTGTGGGTTGAAGAGTCCATCTCATGCTACCACGAGTGTGAAAGCACAACCAACATTCAAAAGTGACCAAAACATCAGCCTGAAAGCATTGATGCTGAGATGTGGTCTGTGGTCCCCACCTGCAGAACCACTCCTTTATTGAGGGTGTCTTGATAATTGCCAATAATTTCCATCTGTTGCCTATTTCCATTTGCACAACAGCATGTGAAACAGTGTTGCTTCCTAAGTGGACAGTTTGATTTCACAGAAGTTTGATTTACTTGGAGCTGTATTCTGTTATTTAAGTGTTCCCTTTATTTTTTTGAGCAGTGTATATTCCCTATGGCGCATTTATACATAGCTCTGGCAAAAATTAAGAGACCACCGCAAAATGTTCAGTTTGTCTGATTTTTCTCTTTATTTGTATATTTTTGAGTAAAATGTAAATTGTTCTTTTATTCTATAAACTTCTGACAATATGTCTCCAAATTTCCAAACAATACATTTTGTATTTTTTTTCTGACAAAGAAATGGTCAAAATAACCCCCCCCCCCAGTGCTTTCAGACCTCAAATAATGCAAAGAAAACAAGTTCATAATCATTTAGAAACAACAATACTAATGTATTAACTCAGGAAGAGTTCAGAAATCAATATTTTAACCATGATTTTTAATCACAGCTTTCATGTGTCTTGGCATGCTTTCCACCAGTCTTTCACACTGCTTCTGGGGCAAAAATGTAAGCAGTTCCTCTTTGTTTGATGGCTTGTGACTAGGGTTGAGCGACCTTTACTTTTATAGGATCGGGTCGGGTTTCACGAAACCCGACTTTTTCAAAAGTCGGGTCGAGTGAAATCGGCCGATCCTATAAAAAAGTCGGGGTCGGGGTCAGCCGAAACTCGAAACCCAATGCAGTGCATTGGGTTTCCAATGGTTCCCAGGGTCTGAAGGAGCGGAAACTCTCCTTCAGGCCCTGGGATCCATATTTAAGTGTAAAATAAAGAATTAAAGCCTTCCTTCCTAAGAATCAGCCCTTCCAGGACCTTCGGTGATGTCACGATGACGTCGCGGCTTGTGATTGGTCGCGCGAGCGGTTACATGGGCGGCCGCGCGACCAATCACAAGCCGTGACGTCACCGCGACGTCACCGCAAGGTCCTGGAAGGCTGATTCTAAGGAAGGAAGGTTCCCGGTTAGTACCAGGGCCCGTCAGAGGGTAAGTATAGCGATATTTTTTATTTTAATTCTTTATTTTACACTTAAATATGGATTCCGATACCAATTCCCAATATCTTAAACATATCGGGAATCGGTATCGGAATTCCGATTCCAGATTCAGAAGATCGCCGACTTCATGGCCAACCCCACACAGGGGTCGGGTCGGGTTTCATGAAATCCGACTTTGCCAAAAGTCGGCGACTTCTGAAAATTGCCGACCCGTTTCGCTCAACCCTACTTGTGACTATCCATCATCCTCTTGATTACATTCCAGAGGTTTTCAATGGGGTTCAGGTTTGGAGATTAGGCTGCCCATGACAGGGTTTTGACGTGGTGGTCTCTTAATTTTTGCCAGAGCTGTATATGTTTATATATAGACTATACAATATATTACAACTTATAGTTTTTGTATTTTGATAGACTCTTACCTTGTGGTGCAGTGTCACCTTGGCACTTCACATATTGTTTTTTTATTTTCTGGCATATAAATCATCTGTATTTTTTACTTTTGCATTTGATAAAAATGTACTTCTTTTGCAATGGTTAAGTATGCAATTTGTTTTGTTTTTTTTCTTCGCTCCTACATATTCATTGATGCAGAACCCTATTCAGTGGTAGCAATAGGTGATACAGTACATCACATATTTACAGATTTTTCTATGTTTAATTTTTCGTACATTGACCAATTGTTTCCATTAATGTTTCTCTAAAAAGCTGCAGCATTTTAGAATAAAGAATACTGTTTATGCGGTTTTTAATTAACCCAACGCACCTGTTGGTCACTGGCTGGCTTAGAAACATTGACGGTAAAAACTCAACACAAAACATCCCATCCCATACATTAGGATGGCCTCGAGAGTCATTGAACAAGAGTTCACTATTGTTCAGATTCACCTTTATCGTAGAGATACTGTATGTTAGAAAAAGTCAACATTTGTTATCCATCATATACAATGGTCAAAAAATAGACATTCGATTTAGTGGCGATAATGTAGTGTAAGCTGAAAGATGTTAAAAGACTACTTAGTACAGTAATATCATCAACTCTTTGTAAAAGCCAGATCTGCTTTAACAGTGATTGATTATCATGCGCTGCCTGCTTCCTATCCCATAATTCCCTGAGGCTCCAAAGACCAGGGAGTCGGCAGAAACAGAACCACTTATCATTGTCTTTTAAGTCAAGTCACATTGAACACAGTATTATTTCATTCAAATGACAGAAACATCTATGTCTATGATTCATTTTAATTGGATTATTTGATAGTAAAAATAAGGATTCTTTCAAATTAAATTCAAAAGTGTATTGTGGTCTTTAAAAAACATGTTGACACTGTAACAAAAGCAGAAAATAATCATAAATGTAATGAATGTATATATTGAGGACAGGACATATTTACACATATTTCATTTTGCCATTTTAATGCTTTTTTGGAGTGGCCAAATGACATAATGTAATCCAGTCTTTTTGTCTATGCCAAAATAAAACATTAATAAATATTCTATTGTTGTATCACTTTACACTTGTATTGTGCCATCTGGCTAATGCCAAAAATAATATTTAGACAGAATGATAAAAGTGTGTTTTCTCCCACGTATATTGTAACTTAATACAGTTCTGAGAGAACAAAAGAAAACTGTGAAGAGAAACATAAATCTTCTAAAACTCGTAATTACAGAAACATGAAGGATTTTTCAAACATGTAGGAACCAATGTGCCACAGGGGCGCTGATTAAATTCTAATTTTATACCATTTCTCATCTGTTGGATATGAATCTAAATTG
This sequence comes from Ranitomeya variabilis, assembly GCF_051348905.1. NCBI lineage: Eukaryota > Metazoa > Chordata > Amphibia > Anura > Dendrobatidae > Ranitomeya > Ranitomeya variabilis. The sequence continues at coordinate 878,309,417 of NC_135232.1, forward strand.
TCTTGTATTTTCACATATTTAAAGATAGCACAGTAAATTAAAATTATTTGGTGAAAAACTTAAAGGGAAGGTACAGTTCTCTAGCCAAATGTATCTCTTTTCCGGCTCACAAGCTAGAGTTGTCTACATCATAAATTTACCTGACTTACTATATATATATATATATATATATATATATATATATATATATATATATATATATACAGTATATGCACACATAAACAGTGGCTTGCGAAAGTATTCACCACCCCCTTGTTATATCAAATAACTGAAAATAGGCTAGTACATATTGTGGTGCAGTGATCCATGTTACAGCCAGGGGGCGCTGTGTGTGCACTGCAGGATGCGCTTGGATGTATAACTGTGGTGATAAGACAACATCCGGCAGGATTATAAATGGCCGGTATGTGTGTCACAGAGGAAGAGACTCTGCGCTGTCAGTCTGAAGTTAGGTTGGTGTGCTGGGACCTGTAGTCCCACAAGTAATTGTGTAATTCTAAAGGGAGACTGCCAGGGCTAGTTATGAGAGATGGGTGGGTCAAACTAGCCACACACACCCACACTCTTACCCAGGGGAGTGGTTACAGGTATGTAATGTGACCAGGGTGTGGGTCACATGGTTTCTGTGTTTGGATCTGAATGGTCCAACTGCAAAGCACTGGAAGCCTGTGTTGGAAGTCCTGGAGAATAGGATTCCTGAATAGCACATGGTTGGGTTTTGGCACTAAGTGGCCTGTGTGCTGTAGGTCCTGGATGGTCAGTGTTGGAGTCTCCTGGGAGTGGAGACGTCCTGGAAGCACTGAGAGACCATAGACCTGGACAGTCCGTGTTGAGGACCTGGGACTGACGTGGAGTCAACCTGTGGAGCAGGAGCTTCTGAGAGGTAACCCCTGGTATGGGGAAAAGAACTGTGCACTAACATATGACAGTTGCTGAACTGTGCAGTCACCTGGTGACTGGAGAGATAAGGCGTGATGATTGAATGCTTTGTAAAGCCACACGTGTTGAAGTAAGGGACTATGTGTAAGCTGGTGATGTGTAACCTGGCTAACGGTGCGGTTTATGACAAATGAATAAACCATATGGACTGATTTGTGTGAGATATTGTGCCTGAGTGCTTGAATCCTGTGCCAAGCAAGTGTCCCCCAACACACTCAAGTAGCGTATCACCACATTTTGGTGGAGAATGCGGGCAACGGTCCAGAAAGCACATGTGAGGTGTTTGCTGTGACTCGGCGGGGTTACAAAGCTGACAAGCGTCATGCTGTGGATCGGCGGGTCCACAAAGCTGACAAGTGTCTTGCTGTGGATCGGCGGGTCCACGAAGCTGACAAGCGTCTTGTGGTGGATCAGCAGGTCCACGAAGTCTGCGGTGGAGCCGTGCAGAGCCTTGTGAAGTGTTGCTGCAGTTGCAGCAAAGAAAAAAAAAACATTGCTGGTCCAGGTCGTGCAGACTCTTAAAGGGCCAGCGCAAGGCCAGAGTCATATTGGTGTACTGTGCGAACTGGGGCCTGAAAGTACTGTGGGGAGTCCATGGGGTGTACCCCAGGGAAGGTGTGGTGTCCCAAAAAGGGGGCAGTGACCGAAACATGGAAGGATGCCCAAAAGGGGGCAGAGTCCCAAAGAGGGGTGGCATTCAAAAAGGGAGTTGGTGCCCAAAAGTGGGTGGTGTCCCTTACGGGGGTGGTGACCCTAAAGGGGGCAGAGGCCCAAAAGGGTGTGGAGCCTCCTGAAACTAAAGGGGTGGCACAAATGGACTGTTACCAGAGACAATGGTACTATGTGTGTCCAATTTGCCATGTGAACTACCCTCCTGGTAAGAGGCTACGTGGGTGTGTTCTGGAGTTGAACGCAGATGTAGAGGATGTGTTAGTTTTTTTTTACTGTTTATACCCATTAGGGGCTCCCTAAATGTGACATAGTGTCCGCTAATTATTTCAGCTAATTTTGGCGCTCCTTCCCGTCAAAGTCCTGCTGTGTGTCCAAACAGTAGTTTTCCTCCACATATTGTGTATCGGAATACTCTGGAGAAATTGCACAGCAAATTGTACCGACGGAAATGTGAAAGAGGCCTAAGCGGTGAAAAAAAAATTCTAAACTTTGCTAAAAAAAAAAAAAAATTGTGCCATTTTCCGATACCCGTAGCATCTCCATTCGTCGTGATCTGGGGTCGATCTGCATGCCGAGCTGACGTTTTCAATGAAACCATTTAGGAGCAGATATGTTCTTTTGATCACCCATTATTGCATTTTAATGCAATGTCGCAGAGACCAAAAAAACGCAATTCTGGAGTTTAGAATTTTTTTCTCGCTACGCCATTTAGCGATCAGGTTAATCTTTTTTTTATTGATAGATCAGGCGATTCTGAATACGGCGATACCAAATATGTGAATGTTTGATTTTTTTATTGCTTTATTTTGAATGGGGCGAAAGGGGGGTAATTTAAACTTTTATATATATTTTTTTTCATATAATTTTTTTTTTTTTTTACTTTTGCCATGCTTCCATGGGAGGCTGGAAGCTGGCACAACTCGATCACCTCTGCTACATAGGAGCGATACATAGATTTCTCCTATGTAGCAGATTTACCGGGTGTCGCTCCTAGCAATCCGGCATCAACAACCATATAGGTCTCAAGGAGACCTCTGGTTGTTATGCTGATGCATCGCTGACCCCCGATCATGGAACGGGGGTCAGCGACGCTTGCATTTCCGGCCATCCGGTAGCTAAATGCCGCTGTCAGCGTTTGACAGTGGCATTTAACTAGGTAATAGCGGCGGTTGAATCGCAATTCCACTCGCCACTATTGCAGGCGCATGTCAACTGTTCAAAACAGCTGTCATGTCCTGGCTTTGATGCGGGCTTACCGCCGGAGCCCGCATGAAAGCAGTGGATCTGACCTCGGACGTACTATCCTGTCCGAGGTCAGAAAGGGGTTAATGTTATAAACTTTTATGAAGCAGGAGAAATTGCACAACACATTTTTGGTTCCATTTTTGACCTGTCACACTTGTGAGAATAAAAAATTGAGTGTAAAGTAAAATGTTTGTGAAAAAAAGTTAATTGTTTATTTTTTCCTTCCACATTCCATTAATTCCTGTGAACCACGTGAAGGGTTAATAAACTTCTTGAAAGTAATTTTGAACACGATGAGGAGTGTACTTTTTAGAAAGGTGTCACTTTTGTTTTTTTTTTGTCATATAGGCTCCTCAAAGTCACTTCAAATGTGATATGGTCCCTAAAAAATAGTTTTGTAAGTTTTGCTGAAAAAATGAGAAATTGCAGGTCAGCTTTAAACCCTCATAAGTAACTTCCTAACAAAAAAAAATATTTTTCAAAAATTGTACTGATGTTTAGAGATGAGCAAATATTTCAATGTTCGGTTTGGATTTCGATTGCCGAATTTGCAATATTCGCCAATTTATTTGACAAATGTCCGCCGAACATAACCGAATGCCATTACTGTCAATCGGAGGCAAAAACAAATTCCCCCAAAAGCTGCCAAAACACATCAAATGAGGGACAGACTCCAGTCAAGTGGCCTCAATTCACCAACAGTGCAAACTGTAGCATGGCCCTGCAGCAATCAGCAAGACATGAGGTATCAGGGTCTGGGACAGCATTTACAGCTTTCAATTGAACGTCAGAGTAAGACGAGGTGGGTGAGGGATCAGAGTAGGCCTTATGTGCTGGGAGCCCTGATACCACATGCAACAGCTCAACCTGCTTTCATGCTCAGCCACACTCAGGTGGCACAAATATCATATAAATTTCATAGACTACTATTGTCAGAAAAATCTAAGGATAGTAACACGGGTAGTTGATTCCAAGGAAGTGAAGGCCGAATGGTCTTGGAGGCCTACTGCTACAGGCAACACGCATGACAGAGACCTAATCAGGAGTCTACACATTTACAAAAAATAGTGTCAGACACCGACAAAGTGGCACTAATTCCAATAGAGTAGAGCTAGTATAGCGGGGACCGACACCTCTTCCACTACAGTCAACCCAGCAGATAGAGACTGTAATGGACAAGGTGGTGGAACCACTGTGCTGTATCCCTCTAAAAGCCTGGAGGGACATAACTAGGTGGCCTAACAAATCCCAACTCAGATAAGTGGCAGCAGGTGAAAACTGGGACCCAAGGAAGAACAAGGAGATGGCACCAGGTGCTACTCCATGGCTGACCTACAGAAGGTGGTAGCTGACCATCCTACAGCATGTAAGCTGCTATGGCCTGAAGGAGGGATGAAGAATTCAGGCAGGCACTGTAGGGACTCTGGAACCACGGGTGCAGATGGGACCAGCTGAAGAACAGAAAAGCACTGGCAGGTGCGGGCTGGACCGGGTGTTAGACACATGGACATGGCAGGTGCGATCTGGACCGGCTGATGGACAGGAGAGTACAGACAGGTATGATCAGATGGGCACAAACAGGTGAGAGCAGACAAGTACAGGGTAAACAAACAGACCTGGGACCTGGGGAACCTTACAACTAGCAAGCATGCAAGGCAAACTAACAATGTAGTTCAGGCACCTCCATATTGGAGAAGCCTTAAATAGAAGGTGTCACCCAGCAATAGGCTGGGAATACCTTAGGGTGATGCGGGTGGTCCCTTTAAGAGTGAGGGAGCTCGTGCGTGCCCTAAGTATTGTGCCCGTTCCTACAACTAAACCTTGGTGGACACCAACACATAGGGGCAAGATGAGGAGGTGGTGTGTGAGTGGGAGACACTGAATGTCCTGTCTGTTAGGTACTAGAAGATCCAAGAAAGGGCCAAATCTGTAATGTCAGCAGATCAGAAAGTCTGTAGTAAGAGGGAATGGCCCACTGTGTCAAAGGCAGATGCCAGGTCCAGGAGAAGGAGGACAAACTTGCATCACTTTCATTTGGCGGTTAGTAGGTCATTGGCAACTTTAATCATGGCTAGTGTTGAGCGATACCGTCCGATACTTGAAAGTATCGGTATCGGAAAGTATCGGCCGATACCGGCAAAGTATCGGATCCAATCCGATACCGATACCCGATACCAATACAAGTCAATGGGACTCAAGTATCGGACGGTATTCCTGATGGTTCCCAGGGTCTGAAGGAGAGGAAACTCTCCTTCAGACCCTGGGATCCATATAAATGTGTAAAATAAAGAATTAAAATAAAAAATATTGCTATACTCACCTGTCCGACGCAGCCTGGACCTCAGCGAGGGAACCGGCAGCGTTGTTTGTTTAAAATTTGCGCTTTTACTTGGTTACGTGAAGTCCCGGCTTGTGATTGGTCAGGGCGGCCATGTTGCCGGGACGCGGACCAATCACAGCAAGCCGTGACGAAATTACGTCACGGCTTGCTGTGATTGGTCCGCGTCCCGGCAACATGGCCGCCATTAACCAATCACAAGCCGTGACGTCACGGGAGGCTGGACACGCGCGCTTTTTAAAATACGCGCATGTCCAGCCTCCCGTGACGTTTTTTATTTTAATTCTCTCTTTTGCACATTATTACATTAATGTTGTTGCGATACCCGATACCCGATACCACAAAAGTATCGGATCTCGGTATCGGAAATTCCGATACAGCAAATATCGGCCGATACCCGATACTTGCAGTATCGGAATGCTCAACATTAATCATGGCAGTTTCAGTGGAACGGTGCGGTTGTAGGAAGATGGATCAGAATAGTGGTCTCTCTTGCGTGTCCAGGCCGGAACTGTCGGGACTGTCACCATTGTTGCCAGGGAAAGCACTTTTTGACCAGAGTAGACCTTTGCGCCTGACTGTTGGGGGCGGGTGTGATATAAAAGGGGCTGCGCGCATGGGAATGGGGCTTTTGGCGGGTACCCAGCATGCGCTTGTCACGGGAAGCCTAGGTAGGCAAGAGCTAATAACCCAGGCCCCTGCAATTTCCCTCAACTCTGGGAAACCCTGACTGACCCTCTCCCAGAGTTTACACTGATGGTGTGCATGTCTGGGCCTCCACCCTCACCCTATCTCCTGTTTCAACCCTAGGCTGAAACCTCCACCCACCACCCAGTGAAGAGACCATTAACTAATACCCACAGTTAGCACAGACAAGGATAACGGAAAATATACACCACGCCGCAGTCACTCAGGAATACACAATAAGTGCACAGGGCAAAACAAATACAAATATAGGAAGGAGGAAAATATGACAAAGGGAAATATACACCACCAGATACGATACTCCTTTTCCTAGACCACCACTCCAGACCGAGATAACCAAGCACTAGATAGAAGCTATAATCGGCGACGCCCAAAGCCCAGCAAAACTATTCAAAGGCAGTGGGCGTGACTCAGCCTTCAACCCGAGCACCAGCCAGATTAACCCCGGACAATCTAGATCAAATCTAACCAGCGCCACTGAGCATATAGTGGACGAAAGAGGAATTACCACTGTCTGTCGGACTCCCTAGTGTGAACAGCGTCCGACATGACCGTACCCCGCCTTCTACGAGGGACCCCAGGGCCCTCACGACTTATAGGACCCGGCTTGTCCAGATTGCGGCGGTGAAACATACTGACCAGCCAGTCCGCATGTATGTCCGAAGCTGGTACCCAAGACCTCTCCTCCGGCCCATAACCACGCCAGTGTACCAAGTACTGTAATGAGCGGCGCACCACCTCTAATTTGCCATCCACCAAGACTGGAGGAGGCATCGGCACCGCGTCCACAGAACCCACCACCTTTTTAAATAACGATCTGTGGAACACATTGTGAATCTTATATACCATAGGGAGTTCCAATCGGTAAGCTAACGGGTTAACGATGGCGGCGACCCTAAATGGACCAATAAACCTAGGACCCAATTTAAGGGATGGCATTTTAAGTCTTATGTTTTTTGTGGACAACCACACCCAGTCACCCACACTCAGGTCCGTACCTGGCACACGTCTACTGTCAGCCACACGTTTGTACTTTGCACCCACGCTCAACAGGCGCTGTTTCACTTTCCTCCAGACGGATGACAGTTGTGCTCCTAAGATGTCCTCCTCTGGAACGCCGGAAGAGCCCCCCTGACTTAAAATACAAAATTGAGGATGATGCCCGTAAACAAAAAAGAACGGAGACTCCCCAGAAGATTCCTGGCGGTGATTATTTATGGCAAACTCAGCCAAAGGAAGGAACGTCGACCACTCCTCCTGGTTGTCGGAAACAAAACAGCGTAAGTACTGCTCCAAATTTTGGTTCATACGCTTGGTCTGACCATTTGACTGAGGATGAAACGCCGAAGAATGAGACAACTTGATCCCCAGCCGTGAGCAAAATGCTTTCCAAAATGTTGCCACAAACTGAGTACCCCTATCAGACACGATGTCAGACGGGACCTCGTGAAGTCTGACCACCTCCTGCACAAATACCTGAGCCAGAGTCTTAGCGTTAGGCAATGAAGGCAAAGACACAAAGTGCGACATTTTTGAGAAACGATCAACAATCACCAAGATGACCGTGTTCCCAGCAGAGGAAGTCTGTGATAAAATCCATGGAGATCTCCGTCCATGGCCTACTGGGCACCTCGAGAGGAAGTAGTGTGCCAGCAGGACGGGAGCGGGGCGTCTTAGCCCTAGCGCACATGGTATATGCTGACACGTATGAGACCACGTCCTGTCGGATTTTGGGCCACCAAAACCGACGCGACACCAACTCCAAGGTACCCCTAACCCTTGGATGGCCAGCCAGAACAGCATCATGATGCTCACCCAACACCTTTAGGCGAAGATGAAGCGGTACAAAGGATTTGTTAATAGGAAGCTCCGGTGGTACCTCCTCCTTAGCCTCGGCAATCTCAGCCTCAACCTCGGTCGTGAGAGCCGAGACCACTACACCCTTTTGGAGGATAGGTACCGGTTCTTCCCGAGGTTCTCCCCCTGGAAAACTCCTGGACAAAGCATCTGCCTTAGTGCTTTTAGACCCAGGTCGGTAAGTGACAAAAAAGTTGAACCGCGTGAAAAACAATGCCCAGCGAGCCTGCCTGGGGGACAGACACTTGGCTGACTCCAAATACAGCAGATTCTTATGGTCGGTAATAACAGTAACCTGGTGAACCGACCCTCTCCAAAAAGTGTCACCATTCCTCAAAAGCCAACTTGATAGCCAACAACTCCCTGTTGCCTATATTGTAATTACGTTCGGCAGGCGACAGTTTCTTGGAGAAATAAGCGCATGGAGGCAAGTCGCTCAAGGATGAGCTTTGAGAAAGCACCGCCCCCACTCCAACCTCAGATGCATTGACTTCCACAGTAAATGGTTTCGATACATCCGGTTGCACCAGAATGGGAGCTGAAGCAAGACTGTTTTTCAGAAACTCGAATGCGCGCACAGCAGCCTCAGACCAGGCGGAGAAATCGGTACCTTTTCTTGTCATGTCAGTGAGCGGTTTAGCAATGACAGAAATTTTTTTAATAAACTTTCCATAATAATTAGAAAACCCCAGGAACCGCTGGAGCACTTTTAGGTTACCAGGACGTTCCCAACGCAGCACCGCTTGCACCTTAGCGGCGTCCATTTTGAACCCTGAAGCGGACACAATTTAACCCAAAAAAGGCAACTCCTGAACCGAAAATACACATTTCTCCAGTTTAGCATAGAGCTTATTCTCTCTGAGCAGCTGTAAAACCTGCCTAACATGCTCTAAATGAGTATCACGGTCGCATGTATAGATGAGAATGTCGTCAAGGTACACAATAACGAATTTTCCCATGACATGTGAGAACACATCGTTTATGAAATGCTGAAAAACAGTAGGCGCGTTTGTCAAACCAAAAGGCATCACCAGATTTTCAAAATGACCCTCAGGAGTATTAAAAGCCGTTTTCCACTCATCACCTTGACGGACTCTTATGAGGTTGTACACCCCCCTGAGGTCAAGCTTAGAGAACCACCTAGCACCAGCCACCTGATTGAACAGATCCGGTATCAGTGGCATAGGGTATGGGTCACGAACCGTAATCTGGTTTAACTCCCTGAAATCCAGACACAGGCTAAATCCGCCATCTTTCTTCTTAACGAAGAAAAACTCCGCTGCCACAGGCGAGGATGAAGGCCTGATGTACCCTTTGCTCAGACTCTCAGCGATGTAGTCTCTTAAGGCTTGCCTCTCAGGACCAGAGATGTTATACATCCTAGCTTTCGGCAATTTGGCCCCTGGTTTTAGCCTAATTGTACAGTCATAGGGGCGATGCGGTGGCCATTCTGAACAACCCTTCTCTGAGAACACATCCGCAAAGTCCCGCAGTGACTCAGGAATGCTAGGAGTCACAGCGGACACACACGTGGCCAGGCAATTCTCCTGGCAAAATCCGCTCCACTGAATTATGTCCTGAGTTTTCCAGTCAATCACCAGGTTGTGTACAGCCAATCATGGAAAACCCAGAACCATTTGAGCAGGAAGATTACTGAGAACCTTACATGTAACTTGCTCAGCATGTAGGACCCCAATGTGAAGTTTAACCTCAGCCACAAACTCAGTAATCTCCCCCTGTGGGAGAGGAGCGGCATTGATGGTGACCAACCGGATAGGATGAGGCAGTTTTTCGATCCTGAAACCGGTTGTGTGCGCAAACTCCTCATCAATGAGATTAGTGGCAGAACCACTATCCACAAACACAGTAATAGGTAACTCTCTGTCAGCGACCACAACCTTGGCAGGAAGCATGCATTGAGAAACCACTATGGAGGATATGCATAAACTCAGATCGGCCTCCTCCACACCCTCTGAGCTACGTAGGTTTACCGCCATTGTGCTTTTCTTGGATAACAGAGGACAAGTATTAGCATAATGACCAGTTTTACCACAGCAAAAACAGGCTCTCTGCTTCCTGAGCAAAGGGGCATGATGCTTCACATGTGACACCCCTGCGATTTGCATAGGCTCCGTGGGCTCACCTGCAGCAACCTCATGTGAACCTACGCTCTCTCCTATAGGCGGCGTTTCTTGCACCCCCTGATGCAGACGGCGATCAATACGGATAACAAGACTCATAGCGGATTCTAGAGAAGCAGGAGTCTCGTACATCAGAAGGGCTTTTTTAACCCTTCCTGAAACCCCATGAATAAACTGACTCCGCAGCGCAGGATCATTCCACTGTGTGTCTACCGCCCAGCGGCGAAATTCCAAACAGTAATCCTCCGCCATACGCTCCCCCTGGCAAATAGCGCGAATTTTAGATTCTGCTAGACCCATTTTATCAGGATCCTCATAAATGAGTGCAAGAGCAGAAAAAAACTCTCCACTGAGTTATATGCAGCAGAATCAGATGGTAAAGAAAACGCCCATGCTTGAGGATCCCCGTTCAGTAATGACAACACCAGACCCACACGCTGAGCCTCATTTCCTGAGGAGATTGGGCGCATACGAAAATACAGTTTACAAGATTCACAAAAAGTAACGAATTTACTGCGTTCCCCAGCAAATCTTTCAGGCAAAGGAAACTTTGGCTCAGCAACTCTGCCTGCAGATCCAGCTTGCACACTAGATACTGCTAGTCCCTGTTGCTGAACTGCCCCCTTCAGCTCTGTGATCTGCAGGGACAGCGCCTCCAACTGGCGGGTTATGGAAGTCATGGGATCCATGGAATACAAAAATATGGCCGATTATAATGTCACGGGAAGCCTAGGTAGGCAAGAGCTAATAACCCAGGCCCCTGCGATTTCTCTCAACTCTGGGAAACCCTGACTGACCCTCTCCCAGAGTTTACACTGATGGTGTGCATGTCTGAGCCTCCACCCTCACCCTATCTCCTGTTTCAACCCTAGGCTGAAACCTCCACCCACCACCCAGTGAAGAGACCACTAACCAATACCCACAGTTAGCACAGACAAGGATAACGGAAAATATACACCATGCCGCAGTCACTCAGGAATACACAATAAGTGCACAGGGCAAAACAAATACAAATATAGGAAGGAGGAAAATATGACAAAGGGAAATATACACCACCAGATACGATACTCCTTTTCCTAGACCACCACTCCAGACCGAGATAACCAAGCACTAGACAGAAGCTATAATCGGCGACGCCCAAAGCCCAGCAAAACTATTTAAAGGCAGTGGGCGTGACTCAGCCTTCAACCCGAGCACCAGCCAGATTAACCCCGGACAATCTGGATCAAATATAATCGGAGCCACTGAGCATATAGTGGACGAAAGAGGAATTACCGCTGTCTGTCGGACGCCCTAGTGTGAACAGCATCCGACATGACAGCGCTACAGGAGAAGATTGATTCCCTCTCTGCTGACCGACGCCAATTGACAAGACCACATTGTAGCGCTCCATCCCCCACGCATACAGACTGTGCATCCCCCGAGACCAAGTCCCCGTTACTCTCCGATCTTAACAGCACTAACCAGTCGGTACATCTTACATCTTCTGTCCCCCTTAGTAGCACTGATTCGGCATTGCATGTGCTTCGTAGTGGTTAGACGGCGGCCTCCAAGCCGGGACTTTGTTCTTCTTTAGCCATGCAGCAGACCTTTCCCTGTTCAGCACCTCGTTCCAGGATCACAAGACCCCGTCAAAGGAGGTCAGGATAGACAGTGCTACACTTTCCCCCAGGACCAGCTCAGAGACGTCACGTGCCACCTATGACACCATCGTGGGATTTTCCAGCCACCATCGTCCAGTAACCAGAGACTGATAGGTTAATTTGTTATTTCACCCGTTGTAGTTACCTTATTGCTATATACACATTGTGGGCCTATATGTTTACACCCCCTTACTCCCTGCATAGAGTATTTACTGTACAAAATCTGTTAACTCTTGCTCTGTCTCCTGCTCGTCACTGCATCCCGTATTCCTGCTAGAACCTTACATTTGGCATAGTCAGCAGGATGCAGTCTAACAGCATGGAGGCGGCAGACCAAGCAGTTGGGGGAGGCCGTAGGTCCAGTATCTCGCTGGGGGCAATGTTGAATAATTTACCAATGATTACGGGGAGTAACACCATGTTGTTGAGCTGAACTGAGCGTGTAAAGGGAATGATAAGGATGCACCCCATGACCCCTGCATTGGAAGCTGAAGTGGCTATAATAGCATTAGATGGAGAAGCCAGAGACTCAGTTATATTGCAGGCCCCCAGGGAGCGAGACACTTTTAATAAAATGCTACACATTCTGGAAGAGACCCATGGGGATCCCACAGACATAGGGGAACTGAGGAAACGTCTCTTTAGTCGCATGCAGAGGCAGGGGGATACAGTGAATCAGTACATGAACACACTGCAGGAATTACATACTGCGATTGTTAGGAAAGATGGCGTCGATATAGGTCATACAGACATAATGCTGCCAGACCTTTTAGTGATGGGCTTGCAGGACACGATGATGAAACAGACCCTGCGAGATCATGTGCAGCTAAACCCTCGGGTGACTTTTGCTGAGATAGGAAGTGAAGCACGCACGTGTGAACAGGAGCAGGGGGTGACAGTCCTGGTGGGGAAGGTCCGGAGCAGAGAGGTGACCGTAAATGCAATCACCGAACCCCAATGGCTGGAAGAAATGAGGAGAGAACTTCTGAATATTAAAGGAGAATTCGCTGATGCTATAATAAAGTCAGAGACTGCAGAAAATGTTTCAAGGGACAGGGAATGGTAAGAGTCTCGTTGTGACACCAGAATGCTTCGTCGACAGAGACCCCTCACTTGCTTTAATTGTGGTGAGAGTGGACACATAATGTGGGACTGTACACGTCGGGGAACAATTCCACCCCGTCGTCTGTTAACAATGCCGCCTGGAGCCAGAACAGATGCAGAGGAGTAGTGGAAGTCCCACATGTTTAGCATCAGTGTGTACTCTAGTTTGGACCAAATTTGATGGTCGTGCAGTGCGCTGCCTGGTGGATACGGGTTCACAGGTAACAACGATGCCAGAAACTTACTTCCAGCTGAATTTTCCTGAAGCAAGGCGGCCCAAGGGGGGCCCAGTGATAAAGTTGATGGCTGTCAACCAATTGCCCATTCCGGTCGCAGGGTGGCGTGGATGCAAATCTCCGTTTGTGGAAAATATCTGGGACAAAACAGTGTGGTGCTAACCCAGAAAAAAGTGATTAGCAGACATATAGTCACTCTAGGGATGAAAGTTTTGAAGGAATTCGGGAATCTCCTCATCAATGCGCCTCAAAGAAGAATATTCCAACAGTTAGTGCATGCAGCTCAAGCTCAAGAATCTAGTCGTGAAGGAGGAGTGTTAGGAAAAGTGATCTTTCCTGCTTCTTCCAAACTCATTATATCACCCGGACAAACAGCGCTCACCTTGCCAGTTCGAGCCTGCATCCCATTGGAAGGAGTTGAGATTCAAATTGAGCCTTCTTTCTCGGAGCACCTTCCCTCGGGATTCTTGGTGACACGAACGTTAGCCATTGTGCACGATGGGACTGTTCCTGTATGCTGCATCAATTTAGAGCATCAGGACATCACAGTTGTCCCCAAATATGAAGTAGCCTGGATTGTGAGTATGCCTGAAGAGATAGTACCATCTCAGACTGTACAGCTGGAGGTTAAGCAAGGAGACCCCTGGACTGTGAGGGTGAACTCCTCTTCGTTACCTGAGCTCCAACACATTCAGGATGGACGATTTGTTCTGGAACAAATGCGAACTGAATTGGCCGGACTCACTCAGGCACAGGTGCAACAGGTGGAAGCTCTGATAGGGAGATATAGGGACGTGTTTGCTCGCCATGAAGATGATTTGGGCTGCACCACGGCTATCACACACGAGATACCTACTGGAAATACCATGCCCATTAGAGAACGCTATCGACAAATCTCACCACAGCTGTACCAAGAGGTGAAGAGCATGCTGGGACAGATATTGCAAAAAGGTGTCATCAGAGAGAGTCAGAGTCCTTGGGCTGCTCCAATCGTGCTGGTGCAGAAGAAGGACGGAACTCTGAGTTTTTGTGTGGATTACCGGAAACTCAATGCTTGTACTGTGAGAGACTCATACCCATTACCCAGGATTGAGGAATCCCTGTCCGCTCTTGGAAAAGCCAATTTTTTTTTCTACAATGGACCTTGCCAGCAGATATTAACTACCGATGTCCGAACAGGATCGAGCAAAGATCGCTTTTATTCTACCCATGGGCCTGTTTGAATTTAACCAAAGGCGTTCTGCTTGGCCAACGCTCCCGGAACTTTTCAACATCTCATGGAAAGGTGTCTGGGCGACTTGAATTTCGAAGCCATGCTTATCTATCTAGATGACATTATAGTCTACACTGCTTCATTTGAGGAACATCTCTGACAACTAGAATAGGTGTTGAGTTGCCTTCAGAAGCACGGATTAAAGGTGAAACCTCAAATGTCATTTGTTCCGCACCCAGATTGAATACTTGGGCCATGTTGTTTCTGCTGATTGGGTGAAACCATCCTGAGAAAAGATCACGGTGATACAGAATTGGCCTACTCCAGAGATGGTGAAAGATGTTCGAGCATTCCTGAGATTAACCAGGTATTACCGCTGCTTTGTGAAGAATTTTGCCAGCCAAGCAAGACTGCTGCTGGAGTTGCTTAAAGGAGTGCCCTCAGGTGCAAAGAACTGGAACATTCATTGGAAGAAACACCAGGAAGAAGCTTTTCAAGATTTGAAGAAAGCAGTGACGGACGCCCCTGTGTTGGCCTATGCAGACTTTTCTCAACCGTTTATTCTCCACACCGATGGAAGTTTGCATGGACTTGGGGCTGTGTTGTCACAGATACAGGACAGGAATGAGAGGGTGATCGCTTGTGCAAGTTGGTCCCTTTACAATTCTGAATGTAATCCGGACAACTACAGTTCCTTCAAGTTGGAGCTGCTAGCGTTGGTGTGGGCTATGACAGAGAGGTTCACCGAATAATTGTCCTGTTCTGAAGTGCTGGTACGCACCGATAACAACCCATTGGCTCACCTGGAAAATGCAAAGCTGAGAGCTCTGGAACAACGATGGTTGGCCAGAATGGCAAAGTTTCATTAGAAAATTGCTTACAAAAGAGGAGCAGAGAACACTCATGCTGATGCCCTATCTAGGATGAAACATGCTAAAGCTGAACGAAATAGGGATGAAAAACTGGAAAGTGAGGGGGTCCCCAGGTTCCTAGGCCTTGCCAGGACAGTGTTGGCATTGCAGAACCAAGTACAAATCCCTACTCAGAGGGCATCTTGGGCCAATCTCGGCATGAGTGGGTCCGGTTACAACAAGAAGTTAGTGAGCTTGCTCTGCTTAGACGGTGTGTGACTTTAAAGAGACTTCCCAGTTTGGCGGAGAGAAGTACCCTGTCCTAGGAAACTCTGTGTATTCTTTGACAGTGGGAACGCCTTCAGATGAATAATGGTCTACTATATCGGAAAGTGCAACTTCAGGCGGAGCTGGGTGCCACCTGGCAAGTCATAGTTCCAGGAGCATTGTTGTAAGAGATTGCCACTGAAGCACATGAAAAAGGAGCACACTTTGGTCAGGAGAAGACTTTTCAGTGGTTACATTTTTGATCCTTGGTTAAAGATGGTCATGGAAGAGACTTTTAGAGCATGCCGGACATGTGAATTGGCTAAACCACTGGAGCAGAGAGCCGCCATACAGTCCATTGTGACATCCGCTCCCCTTGAGCTGTTAATGATAGACTATCTGACCATCGGGCCGGCCCACCAGGGGTTTGAACATTGTTTAGTGATGGTGGATCACTTCACGAAATTTGCTGTTGTGTAGTGTTGAGCGATACCTTCCGATATTTGAAAGTATTGGTATCGGATTGGATCGGCCGATATCCGAAAAATATCGGATATCGCCGATACCGATACCCGATACCAATACAAGTCAATGGGACACAAATATCGGAACGTAATAGGGAGTGATCCTGGATGGTTCCCAGGGTGTGAAGGAGAGGAAACTCTCCTTCAGGCCCTGGGATCCATATTCATGTAAAAAATAAAGAATACAAATAAAAAATACGGATATACTCACCCTCGGATGGCCCCTGGCTGTCACCGCTGCAAGAGTCTGCCTCCGTTCCTAAGAATGCAGAGTGAAGGACCTTTGATGACGTCGCGGTCACGTGAGCGGTCACATGAGCGGTCACGCGACCAATCACAAGACCGCGACGTCATCGCAGGTCCTACACTCACTGCATTCTTAGGAACGGAGGCTGCCGGTTGCACTGCTGAGAGCCAGGGGCCGTCGGTGGGTGAGTATATCCATATTTTTTATTTTTATTCTTTATTTTTTACATGAATATGGATCCTGATTCCGATTTCCGATAACGCAAAAATATCGGAACTCGGTATTGGAATTCCGATACAGCGAATATCGTCCGATACCCGATATTTGCAGTATCGGAATGCTCAACACTACTGTTGTGACTTCAACCTGGGACCAAACTGCAGAATCAGCTGCACATGCAATCTGTAAAAATTTCATTCAACTTTTCGGATCTATTCTGACCAGGGTGCCTGTTTCTTGGGTAAAGTGATGGAAGAATTACATTGTATGTACCGGATTCACAAATCCTGCATCGCACCGTATTACGCTCAGGGAAATGGTGCCTGTGAGCGGTTCAATCGAATTTTAATTAAATGTTGTGAACCTTGGAAGAAGATCGGAAAGCCCGTTGGCCTGAGTATGTATTAGATCTGGTGTGCATATACAATAATCAAGTGCACCAAACCATGGGTTATACCCCCTACTCTCTCCTATTCGGTCAGGCTGGAAAGGGAACTACCGAGTTAGAATTGGATCCAGAAAAGGACTACCCACAAATAGGGGTGTCCTCCTGGGTTCGAGAACATTGTCATGGCCTGCAGACTTTACATTGGTTAGTACAGACCAGGCTTTGCGAGTCAAGCATACTGAGAGAACCCCACCGCGGGCAAAAGACCTTCAGGTCGGAGACTGTGTCTTAGTGAGAGGAAGACGTCCTCGAGACAAGCTAGAAATCGGTGGGAAAAGGACCCATACCGGGTAAAGTGATGAGTCAGCTCAGAGGGACCCGTGTTATGACCCCAGTGGACAGGGTCTCAGAGGAACGTGTAAGTCTGCAAGATACAAAAATCCAGCTCATAGGGCTGTGGTAACTGGGTTGACCAAATAGCTACTCCTAACGCCAACACTAGAAGTAGCCGGGGATCATGCCTACGGTGATCGCTAGATGACTCGCGCCAGCCGGAGAATCTAACTACCCCTAGGAGAAGAAAACAAAGACCTCTCTTGCCTCCAGAGAAAGGGACCCCAAAGCAAGATACAAGCCCCCCACAAATAATAACGGTGAGGTAAGAGGAAATGACAAACACAGAAATGAACCAGGTTCAGCAAAGAGAGGCCAGCTTACTAATAGCAGAATATAGCAAGATAACTTATCTGGTCAACAAAAACCCTATAAAAATCCACGCTGGAGATTCAAGAACCCCCGAACCGTCTAACGGTCCGGGGGGAGAACACCAGCCCCCTAGAGCTTCCAGCAAAGGTCAGGATACAGATTGGAACAAGCTGGACAAAAATACAAAACAAAACAAAAGCAAAAAGCAAGGAAGCGGACTTAGCTTTAACAAGCAGGAACCAGGATCAGTAGTCTAGAGCACAACAGATTAGCTCTGATTTCAACGATGCCAGGCATTGAACTGAAGGTCCAGGGAGCTTATATAGCAACGCCCCTGAACTAACGGCCCAGGTGAGCATATAGGAGAAGACAGAAGCTCCAGAGTCAATTCACTAATGACCACTAGAGGGAGCAAAACGCAAATTCACAACAGTACCCCCCCCTTAGTGAGGGGTCACCGAACCCTCACCACGACCACCAGGGCGATCAGGATGAGCGGCGTGAAAGGCATGAACTAAATCGGCCGCATGAACATCAGAGGCGACCACCCAGGAATTATCTTCCTGACCATAGCCCTTCCACTTGACCAGGTACTGAAGCCTCCGCCTGGAGAGACGAGAGTCCAAGATCTTCTCCACCACGTACTCCAACTCGCCCTCAACCAACACCGGAGCAGGAGGCTCAGCAGAAGGAACTACAGGCACAACGTACCGCCGCAACAAGGACCTATGAAACACGTTGTGGATAGCAAACGACACAGGAAGATCCAGACGAAAGGATACAGGATTAAGGATTTCCAATATCTTGTAAGGACCAATAAAACGAGGTTTAAATTTGGGAGAGGAAACCTTCATAGGAACAAAGCGGGAAGAAAGCCACACCAAATCCCCAACACGTAGTCGGGGACCCACACCGCGGCGGCGGTTGGCAAAGCGCTGAGCCCTCTCCTGTGACAACTTCAAGTTGTCCACCACAAGATTCCAGATCCGCTGCAACCTATCCACCACAGAATCCACCCCAGGACAGTCAGAAGGTTCCACATGACCCGAAGAAAAACGAGGGTGGAAACCAGAGTTGCAGAAAAACGGCGAAACCAAAGTGGCGGAACTAGCCCGATTATTAAGGGCAAACTCAGCCAACGGCAAGAAGGTCACCCAATCGTCCTGATCAGCAGAGACAAAACACCTCAAATAAGCCTCCAAAGTCTGATTAGTTCGCTCCGTCTGTCCATTAGTCTGAGGATGGAAAGCAGACGAAAACGACAAATCAATGCCCATCCTACTACAAAAGGATCGCCAGAATCTGGAAACGAACTGGGATCCTCTGTCTGACACAATATTCTCAGGGATGCCGTGCAAACGAACCACGTTCTGGAAAAACACAGGAACCAGATCGGAAGAGGAAGGCAGCTTAGGCAAAGGAACCAAATGGACCATCTTAGAGAAGCGATCACATATCACCCAGATAACAGACATGCCTTGAGACACCGGAAGATCAGAAATGAAATCCATGGAGATATGTGTCCAAGGTCTCTTAGGGACAGGCAAGGGCAAGAGCAACCCGCTGGCACGAGAACAGCAAGGCTTAGCTCGAGCACAAGTCCCACAGGACTGTACAAATGACCGCACATCCCTTGACAAGGAAGGCCACCAAAAGGATCTGGCCACCAGATCTCTGGTGCCAAAAATTCCTGGGTGACCTGCCAACACCGAGGAATGAACCTCGGAAATGACTCTGCTGGTCCACTTATCAGGCACAAACAGTCGGTCAGGTGGACAAGAATCAGGCCTATCAGCCTGAAATCTCTGCAACACACGTCGCAGATCTGGAGAAATAGCTGACAAGATAACTCCATCCTTAAGAATACCAACAGGCTCAGCGACTCCAGGAGCATCAGGCACAAAGCTCCTGGAAAGAGCATCGGCCTTCACATTCTTTGAACCTGGTAAATACGAGACAACGAAGTCAAAACGGGAGAAAAACAATGACCAGCGGGCCTGTCTAGGATTCAGGCGTTTAGCAGACTCGAGATACATCAGATTTTTGTGATCAGTCAAGACCACCACACGATGCTTAGCACCCTCGAGCCAATGACGCCACTCCTCAAATGCCCATTTCATGGCCAACAACTCCCGATTGCCCACATCATAATTTCGCTCAGCAGGCGAAAACTTCCTAGAGAAAAAGGCGCAAGGTCTCATAACAGAGCAACCAGGGCCTCTCTGCGACAAAACGGCCCCTGCTCCAATCTCTGAAGCATCCACCTCAACCTGAAAAGGAAGCGAGACATCAGGCTGGCACAAAACAGGCGCCGAAGTAAACCGACGTTTCAACTCCTGGAAAGCCTCCACGGCAGCAGGAGCCCAATTAGCCACATCGGAGCCCTTCTTGGTCATATCCGTCAAAGGTTTCACAATGCTAGAAAAATTAGCGATAAAACGACGGTAGAAGTTAGCGAAACCTAAGAACTTCTGAAGACTCTTAACTGACGAGGGCTGAGTCCAATCAAGAATAGCTCGGACCTTGACTGGGTCCATCTCCACAGCAGAAGGGGAAAAAATGAACCCCAAAAAGGGAACCTTCTGTACACCAAAAAGACACTTTGAGCCCTTGACAAACAAAGAATTTTCACGCAAAATTTTAAAGACCATCCTGACCTGCTCCACATGCGAGTCCCAATTATCAGAAAAAAACAGAATATCATCCAGATAAACGATCAAAAATTTATCCAGATAGTTCCGGAAAATGTCATGCATAAAGGACTGAAAAACTGAAGGGGCATTAGAGAGCCCAAAAGGCATCACCAAGTACTCAAAATGACCTTCGGGCGTATTGAATGCGGTTTTCCATTCATCACCTTGCTTAATGCGCACAAGGTTGTACGCACCACGAAGGTCTATCTTGGTGAACCACTTGGCACCTTTAATCCGGGCAAACAAGTCAGACAACAGCGGCAAAGGATACTGAAATTTGACAGTGATCTTATTTAAAAGCCGATAGTCAATACAAGGCCTCAAAGATCCGTCATTTTTAGCCACAAAAAAGAATCCCGCACCAAGAGGGGAAGAAGACGGACGGATGTGTCCTTTCTCCAGAGACTCCTTGATATATGAACGCATAGCGGTATGTTCAGGTATCGACAGATTAAACAGTCTTCCCTTAGGAAACTTACTGCCAGGAATCAAATCTATTGTACAGTCACATTCCCTATGAGGAGGCAATGCACTGGACCTGGACTCGCTAAAGACATCCTGATAATCAGACAAATACTCCGGAACTTCCGAAGGCGTAGAAGAAGCAATAGACACAGGCAGGGAATCCTCATGAATACCACGACAGCCCCAACTAGACACTGACATAGCCTTCCAGTCCAGGACTGGATTATGGGTCTGTAACCATGGCAGCCCTAAAACAACCACATCATGCATTTTATGCAAAACAAGAAAACGTATCACCTCGCGGTGTTCAGGAGTCATGCACATGGTAACCTGTGTCCAATACTGCGGTTTATTTTCTGCTAATGGCGTAGCATCAATACCCCTAAGAGGTATAGGATTTTCTAATGGTTCAAGAATGAAACCACAGCGCTTAGCAAATGAGAGATCCATAAGACTCAGGGCAGCACCTGAATCTACAAACGCCATGACAGGATAAGATGACAGTGAGCAAATCAAAGTTACAGACAGAATAAACTTAGGATGCAAATTACCAACGGTGACAGGACTAACAACCTTAGAAAGACGCTTAGAGCATGCTGAGATAACATGTGTAGAATCACCACAGTAGTAGCACAAGCCATTCTGGCGTCTATGAATTTTCCTCTCATTTCTAGTCAGGATTCTATCACATTGCATCAAATCAGGTGTCCGTTCAGACAACACCATGAGGGAATTTGCGGTTTTGCGCTCCCGCAACCGCCGGTCAATTTGAATAGCCAGGGACATGGTATCATTCAGACCTGTGGGAATGGGAAAACCCACCATCACATTCTTAATGGCTTCAGAAAGGCCATTTCTAAAATTAGCAGCCAGTGCACACTCGTTCCAATGTGTCAGCACGGACCATTTCCGAAATTTTTGGCAATACACTTCAGCCTCGTCCTGGCCCTGAGACATAGCCAGCAAGGCTTTTTCTGCCTGAATCTCAAGATTGGGTTCCTCATAAAGTAAACCGAGCGCCAGAAAAAACGCATCAATATCAGCCAATGCCGGATCTCCTGGCGCCAACGAAAAAGCCCAATCTTGAGGGTCACCCCGTAAGAATGAAATAACAATTTTTACTTGTTGAGCAGAGTCTCCAGACGAACAGGGTCTCAGGGACAAAAACAATTTACAATTATTCCTGAAATTCCTAAACTTAAATCGGTCTCCTGAAAACGGTTCAGGAATCGGTATCTTGGGTTCAGACCTAGGATTTCTGATAACATAATCTTGTATACCCTGCACACGAGCAGCAAGCTGGTCCACACTTGTAATCAAGGTCTGGACATTCATGTCTGCAGCAAGCTTAAGCCACTCTGAGGTAAAGGGGAAAAGAAAAAAAAAAAAAAAAAAAAATGAGAGAGGGAAAAAAAACCTCAAAATTTTCTTTCTTATAATCCCACTTCTGCAATGCATTAAACATTTAATACTGGCCTGGCATACTGTTATGACCCCAGTGGACAGGGTCTCAGAGGAACGTGTAAGTCTGCAAGATACAAAAATCCAGCTCATAGGGCTGTGGTAACTGGGTTGACCAAATAGCTACTCCTAACGCCAACACTAGAAGTAGCCGGGGATCATGCCTACGGTGATCGCTAGATGACTCGCGCCAGCTGGAGAATCTAACTACCCCTAGGAGAAGAAAACAAAGACCTCTCTTGCCTCCAGAGAAAGGGACCCCAAAGCAAGATACAAGCCCCCCACAAATAATAACGGTGAGGTAAGAGGAAATGACAAACACAGAAATGAACCAGGTTCAGCAAAGAGAGGCCAGCTTACTAATAGCAGAATATAGCAAGATAACTTATCTGGTCAACAAAAACCCTATAAAAATCCACGCTGGAGATTCAAGAACCCCCGAACCGTCTAACGGTCCGGGGGGAGAAC
Organism: Ranitomeya variabilis; assembly: GCF_051348905.1. NCBI lineage: Eukaryota > Metazoa > Chordata > Amphibia > Anura > Dendrobatidae > Ranitomeya > Ranitomeya variabilis. The sequence continues at coordinate 878,331,798 of NC_135232.1, forward strand.
ACCAGCCCCCTAGAGCTTCCAGCAAAGGTCAGGATACAGATTGGAACAAGCTGGACAAAAATACAAAACAAAACAAAAGCAAAAAGCAAGGAAGCGGACTTAGCTTTAACAAGCAGGAACCAGGATCAGTAGTCTAGAGCACAACAGATTAGCTCTGATTTCAACGATGCCAGGCATTGAACTGAAGGTCCAGGGAGCTTATATAGCAACGCCCCTGAACTAACGGCCCAGGTGAGCATATAGGAGAAGACAGAAGCTCTAGAGTCAATTCACTAATGACCACTAGAGGGAGCAAAACGCAAATTCACAACAGACCCGTGTACGAGATTCAGCCTGGAAGAGAACAGAGCTCTCCCACTCGGATAGTTCATCGGAACATGCTTTGGCCTTGTCGGGACTGTCACCATTGTTGCCAGGAAAAGCACTTTCTGACCAGAGTAGACCTTTGCACCTGACTGGTGGAGGCGGGTGTAATATAAAAGGGACTGAGTGTGCAGGAATGAGGCTTTTGTTGGGTACCCAGCGTGCACTACAGGAGAAGGTTGATTCCCTCTCTGCTGACCGATGCCAATTGACAAGACAGCATTGCAGCGCTCCATCCCCCACCATACATACTGCGCATCCCCCGAGACCAACTCTCCGTTACTCTCCGACCTTAACAGCACTAACCGGTCGGTACATCTTACATCTTCTGTCCCTCTTGGTAGTGCTGATTCGGCATTGCATGTGGTTCGTAATGGTGAGACTGAGGCCTCCTGCCCGGGACTTTGTTCATCTTTAGCTGTGCAGCAGACCTTTCCCCATTTAGCAAATGGTTCCAGGATCACAAGACCCCGTCAAAGAAGGTCAGGATACTTCGTCACCGTACAGAGACAGTGCTACACATTCCTCCAGGACCGGCTGAAAGACGTAACGCACCACCTACTGCACCATCATTGGATTTTCCAGCCACCATCGTCCAGGAACCATAGACTGATAAGTTATCTCGTTATTTCACCCGTTGTAGTTACCTTATTGCAATATACACATTGAAGGCCTGTATGTTTGCACCCCCTTACTGCGTGTAGTATTTACTGTTGGGACATTCACATATATAAAACCTGTTAACTCTTGCTCTGCCTCCTGCTCGTCACTGCATCCGGCATTCCTGCTAGAACCTTACATGGTCAGAAGCCAGATTGTAGGCGGTTAAAGAGGGAGGAAGAGGAGAAGTGGGAGAACAGTTCAAAATGGACATATTGTTCCAGTAGTTTGGAGGCATAGGGGAGAAATTATATGGGGCGATAGCTAAATGCAAAGGATGGGTCAAGGGTGAACTTTTTGAGGATGGCTGTGATTGAGGTACGCTTCAATCAGGAGAGCAGACACCAGTTGTTAGTGACAGGCTGAAGAGTTGAGTTAGACTTGTGATGAAGACTGTTGTAAAGTTTGAAATGAGGTGGGACGTTATTGTGTCACTTTCACAGGGGGTGAGGCAAAGTCTTCAGCTGAGATGAGATGAGAGTAAGGGGTAGCTGGTGGACACAGGAGAGAATTGAAAGCACTGAGTAGCTTTTTAGGGTTGTGAGACAGGTATGAAATGAGGGATGAGAAGTCGGTTTGTTTTGCTGTAGTGAGCAATTGCGCAGAATTTTTACAACTTCTGCTACTGGATGGGCTACTCCACTCCCTTTCTTTGGCAGCCATACAGCGTTACACTTTGTAGATGAGGGCCAGAAAGAACATGTGCTCCAGTAGATGGCAAACGCTGCATCAAGTGGCCTCTGCTGCTCTTCCTCCACCTTAACATCACACACAGTATAGTCCTCAGTGGTGGCACCCCAATTACCCTTGTTTTCCCCCACATCACAACTCTCCAACCACCCAACTGACTGTTGGGAACCACAGATGGCTGAGTCTGCAGATCTCTTCACACATTCTATCACATGGGCACTGGAAGTGTACTTTAAAGATTCACAGAGTTAAGAGGAGGAAATCATCTGCACCGATGGCGAAATTTTTTCCCATTTTGATCCATGGCTGGACAGAGTTGGATCCGAGCATAATCCAAACTCTTGTCAACAAACGTTAACCCCGTTGGGTGAAGGTGATCCATTCATGAGGATACTCAGATACCTGAGTCACCACCAGACTGTACTGTGCTGTCAAGGCAGGAGGAGGAGGCTGACTCTCAGGGCGACAAGTGGGAGAATAGAGAGGATGATGATGAGGTAGGAGATCACACTTGGTGTAAACCCAGAGGCATGCAGCTGAGTAGCTCAGCAGAGGAGGAGGAGGAGGAAGATGGGGCATTTACATAGACACAAAGTTATGCAACAATGACATCAAATGCATCTTGAGCCCCAATTTCGGTACTGGACAGCAGCATTCACCATTCTGCAGTTGCCTATCTTGGGACTTTTTTTCAGACTGGAAAAAATCTAAAAAATCATGTCATCTGTCAACTTTTTTAAAAACAACCTAGTAGAGTAAAAAAGTGAAATAATTTCAGTACTACATGCATGCACTGGCACATGCGCAATCAACATGCTTTACTCTGGCGCTCCCACTGCAATAAAATGCGGACCTCAACAACCACCAGCCACCCCATCAAGCACATCTGCTGCTTCTCCCTCCTCCTCTGTTACCATGCTAAGTATTGTCATGCAGATCTCCAACCGCAAAACCTCAGGTTCTTTTACCGCTCCAGTCAGGCTGAGTGAGAGCCTGTCAGCTATAATGGAAGCGGACATGTCTGCTGTTTTTGACCGATCTCAAAAAAAGAGCACACCACAACTTTATCTATCCACCGTAACATCTCCGCCTGCACCACACTGATGTTCAGCAGTTTGTCCATTTCACTGTACTCCTCCCTCTCTTAGCACTGCAGCCAGCCATCGGGCCCGCAGTTATGGTCACAAAAAAGATTGTTCCCTCTTTAACCTGACGCTAAGAGCTTGAACTCCACCATCTCCAATCTGTTGGCCACAGATATGCTGTCTTTCCGCCTAGAAGATACAGACGGTTTGCGAAAGCTGATGGCCGTCGCATTGCCCCAGTACCAGTTGCCCAGTCGCCATTACTTCTCTCAGAAAGCTGTGCCTGCACTATACCAGCATGTTGCAGACAACATTCCCCATTCCTTGACTAAATTTATGTCTGCCAGGGTGCATTTCACCATAGACACTTGGACGAGTAAGTCTGATTACTGCCGTGCCATTCTAATATTTGAACTGTGGGTCAATTGAGGCTTCTTTCCTGGTGTCTGCCCCTAATTTGACGTGTTTTGGCAGCTTTGGGGCCCGTTTCAAGGTGTTGTGTTTGAGTTTGTTTTTGCCTCTCATTGACTCCAATGGCGTTCGGCTATGTTCGCCGAATATTTGATGAATAAATCAGCGAATATTGCAAAATCAGTGATCAGAATTCAAACCGAACATTGAAATATTCGCTCATCTCTAGTCAACACCTCTTCTTCTACAGATATTTTAAACAGATTTATGAAATGCAACTATTTCCAAATGTAGCATTTTTTTGATCATCTCCCTGTCTGGAGTTTCTGGAGTTTATAGTTTGAAACAATTGAAGATTTAGATGAATTTTAAAGAATTTCAACTTTTTGCGCTAAATAGTTGCAAAAAAGGTAAAAAAAACCAGCATTTCTGACTTTGCTTTAAATTTATAAATCACATTCCCAATTATGATGAATTTGGATAAAAAAATTAGCAAATACAAAAAAAAAAAGTTGCTTAAAAAAAATTTGCAAATGTGTAATTTGGCCCAAAACCTTATTTTCTGCATATATTGTATTTTTTCTTGCACCTGTTTATTCACCTACCTGTTTGCTGGTGATTATTCACCTAACTTGCAATTTACAGTATATGGATAGGACGTGTTATTGCTATTATATAAAATAATTTGTAATTTTGTCACTTTTACCCTTTTTATTTATTTCCTTTAACAAATTGCAGCATGATTTTGATGCACTATTTCAGGTGCTGTACAGAGCTCTGAAAATAAAAAACCTTTATGATCCTTTTTGTAAAACCACTTCATAAAACAGGTCAAAAGCTTTGAAATTACTGCAGCATTACTTCAGCTGCACTGAGATCTAGACACTGGAAACTGGAACACAATTATTTGATGGAAGTGGCCTCAGATTTGTACTAGATATAATAAGCTGGTATATTATCCCTCATTATCACAGATATAGCTTTGTATTGTTTGAAAGCAAGGTTTTGTAGATAACAGTGATACCTTAGCAAATTATATTAACAGTCAACAGGTTTTGAGTCTGACATTCTCTCGAAAGTTGAAGGCTAGGTGACAGTCCTATTATTTCGGTACAAGCCCAAGATAGCTTTTGAAAATTTAGCTAATTTCATAGTAATTTCAAATACATGTCCATGTAGAAACAGGTTTTTATCCAGACAATAAACTGTGTACTGACATGAAGTAAAATGATACATTTGCTTTCATTACCTTGGATGCAGCAGAAGCATGGCCTTGTCCTTTATGTTGGTGTGGATGAACAGAGTGGGAGTGACAGAAACTGAGACAGAAAGAGATTTTAAAGTTTTAATGATTATTATGTCTGTATATTTGGTTGTCAAAGAGTTATTTCCAAAATCATAACATGGTCTCACTTTTTGATACATACAAAATTAATATTGTGTGCCAATGCATCTTATTTATAAGACGGCACTGTTTTTCATCTAACATTCCCCTTTACCACACAAATGATGCACCATCCAGGTCTCTCTTCACCCCCATTGCCACTCAATTCATCCTCCAATAGTTATAATGCTGTTGGTAGAGCATACACCAATGCTCCTAATTGTCCTGTATATCATACTACTCTCATGGCATCTTCAGGAGACATGTACACAAGTGTGAACAGCGCTGGCACATGTATCCCTTACTGTGCTCTGAGCTCTCTCCAAAAGAAATGTAAGATGTCCAAAAACAATAATACTCACCTCACTGCTGACATCACTGGAAACCCCTGCTGCTCAATGTCCCCTGTACGGTCCTCGGCTCCTTTTCTTATTGCTGGTAGGTGCTGAAACCCTGATCCTCTTCATGTTAGGCCTCTTTCACACTTCCGTCTTTTTGTTTCTGTCAAAATCCATCGTTTTGTGAAAAAAACAGATCCAGCAAATGTTTCTGCTGGATCTGTTTTTTTTCTCATAGACTTCTATTAGTGACGGGTTGTGACGGATGGCCTTCCGTTTCATCCGTCGTGCACTGGATCCGTCGTAAAATTGCTGTCATTCGGGTGGAGACAACGCACATAGAAACTTTTTTTGTGTATGTCGGAAAATCGCCCAGCGATCCGTCGCTGACCGTCAAAAGCAGGAATCCACAGAAGGATGCTGTCTTTTGCAACTGAGCATGCCTGGAAGAATTTCCAGTCAGGGAAATTCTCTCTCACTCTCTCTCTCTTTTTACTATTGATGCTGCTTATGCAACATCAATAGTAAAAAGATATAATATAATATTATAATATTAAAAATAATAAAAAAATAAAAAATCGTGATATCCTTACCTTCCGGCGTCCCCCGCAGCCTTCCCGATGCTCGCGGCAGCTCCCGTTCCCAGTGATGCCTTGCAACAATAACCTGATGATGTAGCGGTCTCGCGAGACTGCTACGTCATCGTAGGTCATTGTCTCGCAAGGCATCACTGGGAACAGGAGCTGCTGGGAGCATTGCGAGCATCGGGAAGGCTGCGGGGGACACAGAAAGGTAAGAATATCACAATTT